>NC_136637.1:6320657-6920657 GCF_949748355.1 Melanostigma gelatinosum
CTTTTGAATGTTAAAAAAAAAAAAAAAAAAAAAAGGACAAAAAAAAAAAAAAAGTTTCATTCAACAGTTAGTGTGAGGTTTGATACGTTGGAGCGCTAGGCCATAGTGTTGTAAGAAGTTTAGTTCGGGGCATGACCTCCAAGCATCTGGCAGTTTGAATGGGTGCCGTTCTGCGGCAGCGACGACTGCTGATCCCCCTCCCTGTAAAGTTTGCCAATTCGTAAGGCTACAAGGTACGTGCCACTACTCACAGAAGCAGAGTTACCAAGCAAATGGAAAGATGCGACAACGAGGACGACCACTGCAGTGTGCTTGAGAGCTAACGACAGAAAACTCTCGCTCGGCTACATGAGTAAAGGGGGGGGGGGGGGGGGGGGGTTTACTGAAACAGCTGGCCCCTCTTCGGTCAGTCATCATGTCGGAACACGTCACCAGCTGTAATTCATCCTTCACCCAAACCTGCAAAGGCAACTAAGAGAAGAGCAGCTCAAAAAAACCAAAACTAAATAAAACTCATGTCTGTCCACCGCTGAATTTGGTATAACAGTTCAAACCACGTCAGTCTCGTACAGACTTACCCTTTTTTTTTCTTTTTCTTTTTTTAAGCATTAAGAGAGCATTGTTAAATGCAGATACAAAAGCTCACAAGTCAACTACAGGATCTGAAAGCACTTTTAGACTGATGAATCTGCGAGGGCAGGGCAGGATAAGTACACAGAGAAGGATGACATTCTCAGAACTGAAGACTCGTAGGGTCAGCGGTCAGTCCGGGTCAATAGGAGGGGGGGGCGGGGTGGGGCGATAGAGGGGAAGATTGTGTCCGGTTTAGTTCAGGCCCATCTGTAGCAGCATGGCTTAGAAGCGCTTGGGTCCCCAGGGAGAGCTCTTGGCTGCCACTGGGGCTCCAAAGCTGGGGAAATCTTCAGAGCTGCTCATGTCAGGGGCCTGAAAGTAAAACAAAACCAAACACCAGGGTTAAGGGAGGAAGGTGAGACCGATTCTAATTTCAAACAGTGTCAAGCAATAAAAAATAAAACTTACAATGCTCGCCTTCTCATTGCCAGTGGTCCAGGGAGCCTCCCTCACCACAAAGCCTTTGGACGGGCCACGTTGTTCATCCATGGCGGCAGCGCTTCCCCCGTGAGGCCTCATGTAAGTCATCTTTGACTCGTTCTCTGCAGCATCTGCCATCTGGCAAAAGCAGCACAGCAAAATGCATCAGTGATAAAAAGGGAAACAGCAAACATTACAGGCATATCTTATACCATCTGCTGTAAAAATAAAATAAAAAGATAAAAATAGTTATCATGCATGCAAAAAACACTTACGAATTCCTCTTCCAGGTTCAGAAGGTGGTCGATGGCTTCATCCACAAGCTCGGGGCGACCTGTGACCGTCACAAGGTTCGGGTCTGCAGCTCCACTCTGTGGAAACCTGAGATCAACCTGAAAAAGATGGACATGCCGAGCCCCGTCAAAGACTTGGCTACTATGAAGCGATAAAACGCAACAAAAACATGAAAAGAAAGAAATAAAAAACAAAAAAGGGGTGGCTCAAGGATAAGACCCAGCGGCAGGCCAAGAGGCAGCCCAGGACAGAGTAGCACCGACTGGGATTTTTATTTTCTAGAAAAATATATCCAAGTTGCTCTCTCAGGTATCCCCCAGCTAGGGGACCATCGTCACACGAGCTGGGACGTTGCCAAGCTCGTTCATGTTTAGCTGTTTGGAGTAGGGATTACAAGAGTCCCAATCCATCTAACTCAAACCAGAACTGAGGCCTGGCTCAGGCCAAAAGGTAGAGCCATGACACCATCATCTATAGGTGATCCATCATCTGTAGGTGTGAGCACAGACGGGATTGGATCAAATGGGATCTGGGTGAACCGTCCCTTTAATTAGGTCAACTTCTCTCCAGAGGAATGAGATGATGGGAATTGTGTCCAGCAGTCTGAGCTGGGCAGAAGTTTATAATGTTATTTGATGATGTCAGCAGCTAATTTGGAGGGCTTGGTTATGTGCGTCTTAGCTGCATGCAGGTGTAGTTCTAGTTGTGAACGGCTGGTTCTGAAAAATTACTGTCCCGACTTTATATTTAATTTTTTGTATGTGACAATAAAATAAAAGCTCCCTTTGAATTGATATGTGGAGAAATAATCTGTAAGATTTTGCCCCCCCCCCCCCAAAAAAAAGAAAAGACAATAGGCTTATAAATGATTTGTGGCAAACACAGTGAAAGCTTGAAAAACCACCACCACAGCATCAGGTGTGCTACTGTCAGGCTTTTGGGTTTAATGTGGTAATCCACCGATGAGCACGCTTCCTCTCTCAGCAGCCTCACCTTAAACTCGTCCATGATCTTGCGGATGCCCTTGCCGCGGGCTCCGATAATGCGGGCATGGACCCTGCTGTCCAGGGTGATGTCCTCCGAGATCATCTCCTCGAGCTCATCCACTAAAGCCTGGATGGCATCTCGTGCTGCTATGGCTTTGTGCTCATACCCTGTAATAGTAATCTGATCCTGTGGAGGAAAACGGCAGCAAATTCACCATGACTTATTGTGCCAGCATAAATTCTATGATAGTAACTACCGTAGTTGTGGTTAACTATTATTCTCATGAACCGGTCATTTAGCACCACCTGCTGTGCTGATGGAGTACATTCACCTCCAGTCTTTTTGATTAAAAATGAACTAAAGTTACCTGGTTTTCATCATTCTTCTCTGGGAATTGGATGTTCACGTCGTGCTCAGTGCGGATGGTGGTGATGATGGCGCCCTTGCGGCCGATGATTTTGGGGTGATATTTGGGGTCCACAGTGATGGTCAGCTTGAAGCTCCTGAGTGCCTGTGGAGAGGTTGGTGGAAACGATACTCTGGGTTAGAACGCCACAGAGTTTGACACACACAACTCATTTCCACTTCAGCTGGAACTGGTGGGCAACAAACAATGGGAAAGAAGGTTCATTATTAAATGTTTAATATTTCTTTCCCGACTCAGTTGGCCTTTGAGGTAATCTCAAAGATAACTGAAGTGCTCCATGTATGTGAAAGCTCTACACTGAAGGACACTCCCACCAGAAAGATTCAGCAGAAGTGACCCCCTCAGTAAACACCAGTAGAGACGCACCAATCAGAATTTTATTTGCTCATTCAGATTTCCTAAAATTCTGACCTGGCAACTTTTTGTATTTTTAATCACTGTCCCGAAGACTAATTTCAACTGTCCCAAATCCCTGTCAACTGTCAACAGTTCTAAATCGTATCCATTTACTTTGTTATCGTCTCTGCTGGTTATTTGAATAAAACACAAAAAATGACTTTGACTAGATGATAATGATTAGACATGAATGACTTTCTATTTAAATATTTGCTTTGATGAAAACATGCTTTGGGGGCATTAGCAGTTTTAATGGTGTATTACAAGCTGCTAATGTTATGAAGTTAAACAGGTCACTATGTACTGCTGTGAACACAACTGGATTTATTCAAGTTTCTCGCCTTTTACAAGATTACATTTGAACACATTATGATAGTATTAATCTACTTTAATACTAATTTTCACTAAACAGACCTTGAACGCATCATAATAATCTGTTAGCTCCGATACCAGCAGGACTGTGCCTGATGTGAATGAAATACATTATAATAATCTGATGACGTTTATTGTTCCATCTCTACAAATTCTGAAAACACTGGTTATAAATTTCTTTTTTTTTTTAAATAAAAAAAAATATAAAAAAAGAAGGAGGCTTATAATCCCTCACTGTGAATACATCCACACAATACTAACCCGATCCTCCTGATCGGCCTGCAGCTCTCTGACGCGCTCCAAGAGGCCCTCTTTGGCGCGGTCGAGGTGATTGGCCAGGCCGCTGACGGCGATCTTATCAGACTGCTGCTCAGGAGCAGGCACTTGAATATTAACCTGGAGGAAGAAAGAAAGCAAGGTTACTCGCAGTTGACACGGGGATGCACAATGGGATTGTTTTGTGTTTTTTTTTATTTTTTTTATTTAGCTTCAAACTAAGTCTGTAACACACACCTCAAATTCATCCATCATCTTTCGAATTCCACTTCCTTTCTGTCCGATGATGTAGCGATGAAGCTCAAAAGGCACTGCCACCTCAATAGTGACAGGAACCAAGGCCTAAGGAAAGGAGACAGAGGAACTATTTGGAGAAATAATAATAATAATAATAACAATAAAAAATAATGAGCTCTGTTTTGAAAGCGGACCTTCAGTGCTTCCACGGCAGCCTCGCACCGCTCTTTGCGGCCAGAAATCACGATCACGTCACACTTTTTGGGCGCGTTTGGATCAACGGGCTCCTTCACTTCGCCGTTGGCCTCGCCGTTCTCCTGAATTGGGGCCTCCGCAGGAGGTGCTGCTATAAAAAAAATAGATAAAAATGAATTGGACAAAGTTTGATGAGAACATTATGTAATTGAGGGACTCCATTTCAAAGTCTTCATGCGGATCGCGCGTTTACCTTGCGGGTCCTCGCGCTCTGGGAACTTGATCTGCACATTGTGATCTCTAGTGATCTGCTGGATCCGTGAGCCCTTGGGACCCATGATAGAACGGTGGAACTTCTGAGTGATCACACACTCAATGGTCACTTGAGCGTCCTGGAAAAGACCACGTTCAAATTGGGGGGGGGCATTGATTACATTTCAAACAGAAGAGCAAAACAACACACAAAATAAAGGCCGTCGAGACTGCATCTACTAACCAAGTCCTCAACGATCTCCAGCATGCGCTTTTTGGCTGCTTCCACACATTCTTTGGCTCCTTTCAGGGTGACCTTTTCGCTCTGAGTGCCCGTGCGAGGGAAGCTCACCATCACGCCACCATACTCATCGGCAAGGTCCCTGAGGACTTGGCCGCGGCGAGCCACAAAGTAGCGGTGGTGCTTTGGATCAACGGTCATATTGTCCTCGACGACATTGTCCTGAAACCAAAGAGTGAATACATTGTAAAAAAAAACGAAAAAGAAAAAACTGGCGTCGTGAGAGAACTAAAGCCGAAATCTGCCGCCGTCCTGCCATGTTCAAAACTCATTTGGAGCCTCACCAGACTCCTGATGAGTTCCTCCAGCTCCTTCTGAGCGTCCCGCACGGCTTCTTCAGTGCCAACCACGGTGATGAGCTCCTGGTCTTGGTCGTCCGCGGTGGGGAAAATGATCCTGGCCCCCGTGCTGTCGCGAACCTTGCGGATGTTTCCGCCACCTTTCCCAATGAGGAACTTGTGGTATTCCGGCTTGGCACGCAGCTCCGCAGTGTGACTCTTCGTTTGCTGAGGAAAAATATGAACTCAATTATTTCTAGAACAAGAAATCGATCACAAGTCAACTCCAACTACAACAAAAGGTCCGCACAAAAGAGGCTTTTGTGAACTTCAAAGTTACAATGGATGTAAAACTCTGTCATGCTGTCGCTGATTTTAAGTTTGAATGGGCTTAACGTGATTTAATCTTGAGGGAGAGAAGTGCAACAGGCAAAGCAAACCTTCATCTCGACTACAAGCGATGCACCAGCTCGTTTTTCATTCCGACAGTGGAAAGGACACTGACAGAAGCTCTCAGCAGGTGGTAATGTATGATCAATGAGGCACAGAGGCCCTCCCTCTGCGACCTCTGCCTGACGGCTGACAGTTCAGCGAGGTCAACCGAAGTTCAGCTTGTCTCATTTCTACAAACCTTCTCCTCTGCCAAGACGAGCAGTTGCTGCTTGGCCTTCTCCACCTCCTCCGCAGGGCCTCGGATGGTGACCTTATCGATCCCTGAGCCCTCAATGGGGAAGTGGATGTGCACGCCGCCACACTCCTCCATGATGGAGCGCACAAAGCGGCCCTTCGACCCGATCAGGGAGTTGTGAAGCTTGGCAGGAATGGACACCTCAATCTCGGTGATGTTCGCCTGAGCACAGAGACGGTAATTAGGTATTTGGACCAGTGTTGATAGGTGTACAGAAAATATTGCAATGCCCTGCCGTTAAAAACGGTACGACATTCCATTTAATTTGTACCGGAATAACAGTGTTTTAATAAGCGCGGTAGGCTATTTCCTATGAGTTGCGACAGCGGAGGAAGTGCGTGTGCAGAGTTCTGCTAGAGGACTGGATTGCGTTCCTGCGCAACAGGCGGTTTCCCTTTGAAGTCAACTAATGAAGTCGAAAAGAAACAAAAAAAACAAACAATGTAGCTCTAAATACGACCAAATGTACCGATAAAAGATTCACCATCTTCTCTGAAGCTGTCCAAGCATCTCCTGTAATCCGACAAACACATAATCCACCAAAGAGTATTCGTTTAAGTATTATTTTACCCAGTTTCTCTGGAATGTGAAATGAGATGCTAAATGGAAAGCAGTCTGGTTCACACACACCACAACACAGCGCTCTCGACAGTCACTGTGGTGCCTTACTGATTTCTGCAGCTTTTCCCATCTTTTATTCCATTACTTTTCCTCATGTTTAGGTTTCGCTGTGGTATCGTTTCCGTATCTGTGTCCAGATATTCAGGCAGGGTATCGTATCGAAGTCATCGTGACGACACTAATACGACGTAGATTCAGACCCGTCAACCAAAGCTTTGGAGCGACAGATATGCGTGCACGCCCGTGCTTACCAGCTCCTTCTGAATGGCCAGGATGCGAGTTCGTGCGACCTCACAGTTTGCCTTTTTGCCTGTGATGACGATCATCTCGGAGTTGCTGTTCTCAGCAGGCAGGTCAATTTTTGTGCTGGTTTCCTCCCGAATCTAGAAAGCGAAAGGAAACGTATCGTTCAAGTCAAACATGGGACACCCCGAAGACCTCGTTGACCTACATGAGTTCTCTTTTAAATACACAGCACCTTCTTGATGTTTGATCCTCCTTTTCCAATTATGTTTCTGTGGAACTGCTTGAAGATGGGGACTGAGAGACAAAAGCCATTCTCCACCTGGCAAAAGGAATCCCTGAGAGTTAACGTTCATGGACGCCAAAAACAAACCAACCTTTTAAATATACCGGTCTATGGCAGATAACCCATGTAGGAGAAAAGACTTACCATTTCAGCCACTATCTTCTGCATGAACTTTGCGCATTTTTCAACCTCATTCCGTGGGCCCCTAAGTTGAACAATGTCACTTTTCTGTGCTGGGTCGGGGAAATTGATGATGACCTGGAAGAAATGTGGTCATGGAGTTACTCAGGTACATTTAACGGGTTCAGTACAGACAAACCACCACCACCACCAACGTTACCAACTCACCTCTGGGAATTTGTCCCGCACTTCTTTGATCTTCTCCCCTTTTTGGCCAATGATGGCTCTATGAAAACGCTGTTCAATGATCAGGTCCTTTGTACGCTCATTCTCCTGCGATAGAGTACGATGGTGTATTTAGCAACGGCACATCAGGATCCAATTTGCAGCATCTTGCCTGTGAATGTTGTACTCACCATGCGTGTCGTAAGCTCCAACAGCTCCTTCTTGGCCTCCTGCACACCATGGGGATCCCCCTCAATACGGATCACGGTGCTCTTCTCGTTGTCGGGGGGGATGCGGACAGTCACCTTGTGCAGCTCTTTGATGCGGTTGACTATAAATAAAATCAATAAATATATATATATGGCTTGAGAAGGATGCCGATCAAGTTTTTGTTGCACTTTGCAAAATGATGATGCGCATCATGATCACAGTAAACTAATCTGAACAAAGTATTCTTCTTTATTATTATTATTATTATGTTTGACCACTAGCACAATAACAAATGTACAGGTATTTGTATTTTTGAAATACAGTATGCAGGGAGTTTAAAAAATGAATAAATCATAACTCGTTTTATATTTAATATGCATTAATTTATATTTCTTGATTACTGGCATGACTGACTTATTGAATGAATGCAAAATTGCTGAACACATTCAACGGGAGGTGGCTTTTATTTTGAAGTCAGTTCTTAGACAGTCTTACTGCAACTAAGTATAAATACGTGGTGCAAAAAAATAAAAGCATGGCGGCTGTCGCGTGCCCATCTTTTTCCAAATGGAGGCTGGCATTTCCAATCACTGTATCCGACCTCAACTCGTACAAACTCGCTTTGGCGCTTCACTTCTTTCGCTGTCTCCAGGCTACAATACGTAGAGTATGTTCGATATATCGACAGCCCCGAGTTGCACTGTTGCAATTCAATACATCAGCGCTTTGACAACACAGTACTTACTGTTAACGCCTCCTTTTCCGATCAGGTGTCTGTGGAATTTGGGGTCCACACTGATCTCGGTGAAGTCCATACGATTCACCTTTTAATGGTGAAAGTAGACAGAAACATGAAAATCACTGAAATACATCAACTGTAGCTTGTAAGTGTTGTCAAAGGTGCTTTACGCGACACAATGCCGGTCCTCCTTTTGCACAACCTACTTTGGAGCACATGACCGTGACATTACAAGAAGCCTTTTGATTGTCAATCAGGCTTTGTGTCTTGATACAGTTCTATAGTTAACCAGACACTCACCAAATCTGTAACTATGATTTCAATCTGGCCCTGCACCATCTGCACATCTTTGGTGGGACCCTCCAGGGTGATCTTATCTTCTCCCTCGGTGAACTCGATGTGCACCTGGATGCAAAATCCATGAAAAAAATAAAGTCACAAATTAGAAAGAAAAGTGTATTTAAAAATGTTGGCGTGAAAATAAAATAAAATCACAATTCAACAGACCTTGGGCATTTGTTGGGTAATCTTGGCCAAGTTCTGCCCTTTCTTGCCAATAATGAAACGATGAAGCCAAGAAGGAGCTGTGACCGAGGAAACATTGTAGCTGTTTGCCTGCGAAAGGAAACATGCACCTTTAAGTTGCTTGTTTCATAAACAATAAACCACGTCAAAGGGTCGTATTTTCTAAAGTTCCACACCTTGGCGTAAACTTCAGTGAGGGCCTGACCCAGACGGTCCGGCTCCCCGCGAAGGATGACAGTTTCGGAGTTGCTGTCAGACGGTGGGATCTCGACAGAGACGCCAGTTTTCTCCAGGATCTCCTGCAGGGTGTTTCCCTTGGGGCCAATCACATACTTGTGCTGAGACTTCTTCACCTCCACCGCAATAGTGGTGGTGCTCTTCTTCTACGATGGAGAAAAAAAAAAAAAAAGGTTAGTCGAGCAGGGAATGGGTGTGATCTGTGCAAACGCTCTTTCCTCGCAATCGTTGGGATTTCAACGTTACCTTTTCTTCATAAACCTTCTTGATCATCGTCACAGCAAGGGCCACCTGCTCCTTTTCCCCAGTGATGACAATCTCCGTCTTGTTCACACTCGGAGGGGGGACATTGACGCGGGCACCGGTCTCCTGCATCATCTCTCCTACCAGCTTGTTGAAGGGGCCGGTGATGAACGGGTGGTACACCTTGTCAATGTTCACTCTCTCCACAGCACGCTTGTCCTAAAAGAGCAGGAGGGGGAAAAAAAGACAATCGATCCTAAAACTGCGATATGAGGGACGTATGTTAACGGAGCAAGTGGACCGTCTCAGGAGACGCGTTACCTGCTCAGCAGAGATCAACAGGATCTCATGCTTGGCCTTCTCCAGGCCCTCCTTGGTACCAGAGATCTTGATCTGGTTACTGATGTCGTCGGGTCGTGGGATTTGGATTTTGGTGGCAGTCTTGAGCTCCAGCTCCTGAAGCTTCTCCCCGTTTTTGCCGATGACAAAGCGATGGTGCTCCTTGGGGATGGCGACAGTGGCTGAGGCCTGTCGGGGTTAAAACGGACAGTTGGCGCCATTGTACTCTACCATTAATACTGCGTACAGTTATCACAGACAAGAGACGGATCTCCTGACCTGAGTCTGCAGTCGGGACACAATCTCCTTGCGGGCCTTCATCACGGCATCCACCTTTCCAGAAACCATGATGGAGAGACCCTGATCTTTTGCCAAGGAGAGTTCCAGGTGGGCTCCGGTCCTGTGCATGATGTCCACGCAGACCTTTGCTTGGTCACCTTCCCCAAACTGGTTGAGGTCCTTGTACTTGCGCTCCTCTAGTGGCACATGGAACACCTGGTTGTGGAAAAAGAAAAACATAAATTTGATGTGATGAACAATTGTTACATCAGAATGAATTGCTCTGATAAGGCTCAAAATAAAATCGGGACCCATTGGCACTGAAAATAAAAACAGTTTGAAACTGTGGACTACAGCCACCCCTTGCACATGCATGCAACATACACGCACATTGTAGGGTACACGCATGAGCGAATGGGTTCTATAACTCACTGTCCCAACATCTTCTTATTCAAGTTCTCTCAATGTCCCAGTGGGACATTTCTCGATATTTCTCACTGCCTTTGACCTTGAATAGGAAAGCCAAGCCTAACCAAAACTAAAAGACAAGCCTAACCAAAATCTTTTGCTTTTTAAAATGCTAGAGGCACATGTCAGTGTACTGTATGCTATACATTATTTTATCCTAATATTTAGTCAAGAGTCATTTTTACAGCAGATATTTTGGCATGGCAGTGATTTATAACATTAACAAACACTACATCGCATTCCGTTCCAGGGCCCTGGTGTTGTGTGGGCGGGCTCACTGTCACGGCATACTGCTTATCGCTGGAGTTAATATTATTGCACCTGTGTTTTTCCTGCTACTTCAAGCCAAAACGTCTGCAGTGGAAAAGGCGTATTTGGCTACAAAGTAGGAACATTGATCAGTTTTCACAATAGGGATTCACTAAAAATGTCTTGTAGTTTGTAGAGTTCTTGTAAAAAAAAGACAAGTTGTATGCATTAAAATCACACATTATATTAAAGCATGTGTGGTACACAAACACAGGCTGCCTGATTAACCCTTTTCTCTGCACTATGAGGGGCGTATACAGACTGTGCTAACTCACCCAGTTAGGCAGCTCAACTTACAACTCTTTAACCCCTTCCTTGTGGATAAATCTGGATTTTGGTGAGCTCATAATTCCTGGAACCCTTCTGCCCACTTTCAACCTGAGGAGAGGTCTAATCAGCCAGATTACGGTAACTGAAAACACCTGTGTTGGTACGCACGTATTAAAACATGGGAAAAGTTCCAGGTCATTTTAGTCCCGGGACTATTTTTCAAGTAAACTACACCGTTCCTTCCGCCCGCTGTCGTCGACCTTTCCATAGCGTTCTAAAGTCCTGCGAAGATTAGGCAAATTAGTCCACTGACTTATGAAAAAGCAACATGGCACGGGGGCTGCTGGTGGTCACAGGGTGAACACACTCTGCAGTGTTCAGCTAAAAAAACAAAAATGTCTCACTGCGACAACACTTGCATAGTATTTACTGCTGCAGCACATAACGCTTTCTCTCATTCACAACACCACCGCGCGCTCTCTCTCTCTTTCCTACCGCTCACCCAAACTCACTTTCTTTTTCTCTCCCTTGTTTGTTAAAGTTTTGTCGTTTTCTGAGCCATTTATAAGAAAAAAAACAAGAAAAAAACAAGTCCAACCTCAATCAGTGAATTTCAAAACATATTCATACAAAAGCTAGCAAACCTTTCAGTTCATGTGTTGGTAACTTTGAAAAGCGTTCTACCTGGGTGATAACAGAAGACTTGAGAGGTCGGATCTTGGATGTCCAGGCGTTGGTAGTTTCCTGGGTCCCCTCAGGTGAGGCCGCCTTCTCGGGCAGAGGCGGGAAGGCGTCCTTGTAGGTAGGAAGCGCATCCTCTTCCTCTTTAGCACTGGGTCCTGCACCAGCAGCTGAACACAGACAAAAAAAACAAACGCACTCATGAATCCATTCACAGCTCTTAGTTTGCATTTTACAAAATCAAGCGCAACCTTAAAACTCCGAACACTCACCACCAATCTGCTCTGGCCGGAGCCCACTGCGGTGCTCATTGAAGCTTTCCTGCGTTAGTACAGCGACTGAGCTCATGGTCAAAATCCCACGTTTACACTGAGTCCGAGTGTGCCACTGGAAGGACAGGAAGCATTATTGTTGTTAAAGGGTTTGGCAACAGGAAGCGCATAGTATTTAGACAATTATTTTCTAAATCAGCTTCTCACTATGAGTGATGGGGCAGATTAGCAAAGTTTGATTAATAAACTTGTGTTAAATACCCAAGGACTGTTTTTAAATAAACAATCAAAGAGAAATGCTCAAGAGGAAACAATGCAACCAAGAGCAACCATGTTTTCAGGAGCTTGAACAAGACTTTGAGAACGTACAGTATGTTGTTTTTCCTCCATCTTGGTACAAGCGTGTTACATAAACGTAAAATAGAAATTCACACGGTTATGAATGTTTGGCGCCAGTCTAACCTACACAGCAACTTGCTTCACAGCTAAGGGATCGAGTAACACTCGTCACTGCTCTTATTTGTGTCGTGTTCTTGCACATCTGGGACACATTAACACGTTGTAGTCGCTTTGTACAGGTTTCGCACAACAGAAATAACAGCGACATAGAAGTATGATCGGCTCCTTATTTAATTCACAAATTGAGTTTGGCAAACACTCATTTGTCATAAACACTAGATAACAGAAAAAAAGGGAAACAAAGTGTCAGATGCACAGGTTAAGCATGCTATACAAGCTTATCAGAGGCAGACTTTGGGATTTTCACCATTATCTGATCTACCTGTGTCAAAAGAAAACATGTCTCTCACAGAATAACCACACTTCTTCTTGTCACACTAGCATGTTAGCCCTGTGTTAAAGTATGCAGAGACTGGAGAGTAAACAGATCATGCTTTAGCGCCGCAAAAGAAAAGAAAAAAATAAACACTGGTGTGGGCAGGGCCAAAGCTACAGGACATTTTGTCTCTCTGCAAGAAACCAGTTTGTCTTCTCTTGCGACCGTCTTTGTCCAGTGCTATTCGAAGTGTAACCTAGTGAGTAGGCTCCGGGGTTAAGAGGATTTTTTCCCCCCACTGACCCTAGTGTATGTCCATGTTGGATAGGATTAAAGCAAAAATCCGCTAACAGGAAACTCCGATGTCCTGTCTAGGGTCTTTGAACTGAACTCTTTCCAGGAAAGAAAGCAAGCATAACAGCTCATCTATGACACATTTCCTTTTTCAAAAGAGACCTACAGTTACTAGGATTTCTGACTAACTGGCCGTGTTGATTGAGTTCCATTAACAATTATTTTTGCTCCACAAAGTTGGAAACAAACAAACAAGTGCTCCGATTACAGCATGACACCACTTCACTGTCAATAATGAAACTGAAGTCATCATCGGGAGTCACTGCTCTGTTTTTCTGGCTAGCAAAGAAAGTTAAACCCCGGCCAACCAAGAGCAGAGGAATGTGAATTGTTTTACGGTGGATTTTTGCCCCCAAGCACAGCTGAAATTCATCTGAAAGCACAGAGAGACTCCCAGATGTCACAGATAACTTGTTGATATGAAAAGAGTTTTCTTTCCATAGACCAGGCAATTAAAGGAAATTTACTTGGAGCCTTAACATGGCAGTCGTCGGTTTAGCAGGCAGTTTCCCCCCCTACACTTTTCAGACCACCCTTTCAGTGGCCTCTTCCTTGTCAGGCTTCATAAACTTAAGGCTGCTCTCTGCCCAGCACTCATTACTGCTTGCAAACCCTGTTGCCAAGTCAAGTGTGTGAATATCCTTCATTTAAACATTAAATCAAACACTTAGTATGGATTTCATTATTGCACGAGCATGCAAACAACTAATTGGATTTTGGAGGTAGGCCGTCCCCGCCTTGTTGGCATTTTTATGGCCAAAGAAAGTGCGAAGCACGTCGAAGTCATCCACACGGGGGTAAACGAAGCCCCGCTTATTGCAAATTACTCAACAGGTATTTGCTTATTAGGTGCATATTCTAACTCAATGTGTCAATATCAGCCAAAAAAAATAAAAAATAAAAAAAGGTTTGCAACACACTTAATAGTGAATGGTGGCTTTTCCAGAACAGGCAAGGTGTATTAAGAGACTGAACATAAAACGATGTCCTTTGTGGCCGGCTTTAAATTGAATAAATGCCCTAAAAAAGTGAAGGGATGTTGAGTACTAAGAGTCCAGAAAATCCATCTTACGTCAGTTAAAAGAGCAATTTCTTTAATGAATTACAATGCTCGATAGATACTAACGGACTGTGGGATTAAATAAATTGAGTCTTTTTCACATCATGGCTACGTTTCTCAGCTTGCTTTGGAGATCCAGCATCCCCTGTGGGCTCAACTTCATCTGCTAACAAGTGAAGTACAAGGCATGGCGGACTACTCTGAGTTTCCATGTATGAAGGATGAACTGGTGCTAAATGTCAGTGAGAAAATGCTGTACGGCCAAAGTGCTGAAGCTTTCTACTCAACAATCCTAATTATACTTCTTTACTACGGGGCCAATCTTCAAGCGGTTGGGGTGGGTGGAATCCCTTTTAGGGTAAACAAAACGGTGCGCTGACGGATTGCTGAAGATGATATTAGTGACAGCAATTTACAATGCGAATAGTTTTAACAACTTACCAGCTAATTGGTCAGTTACCAGATAATCCGTCCTGTAAAGATGCAATCTCCCGTCAGCCTGCCAGCTTTTGCCTAAAGACCACAAAGAAAAAAGGGATCAGCTGCATCACAATACCCAGGATGGCATCTTAGTTTCAAAGACAGATAAAGAAATAATTATTTCAAGAGTCTCTTCAAAAACTATGCACAGACTGTTATTGCACAAAAAAGATTATTATATTCTCAAAAATCTCTGTATTATCAATTAGAATTATTGCTTATGTGTGTATCATGTCCCATTAACTAAAAAACTACAAAAAATGGTTAATGACATTTCTACAACAGTTATTATTAGTTACACAGCTAAAACTCATTAAATGGAAACATCAGGCAGGAAATAGAAAGGCAGCATCACTCAGAGTGTTAAAGTAACTTGTATATATTTTTTAAGTAGTGCTTCTAGTAAGACCAGCAGGAAATAAAATACTTCGAAAATACTCCCACTATAGACAACTGAAACCATCCAGAAATAAAAGAGCATTCAGATAAAGTTGAGGCCAAGATGGGCATTACTGAACTCCAGTTAAGTATCACTCTCCTTGACAAGCATCTGGATTCTATAATTGGACACTGTCCCATCGGACAGACCTGGCAATTAATGAAGCTGCTGCGGGTGAACCAGGTAAATAGGCCATTACTCTCTTGTGTAAGAACGACAATATATGTTTCTAATTGAAAGGGTGTGATCAATAACTGCTGTGAAGTTTTGACATGGCGTGACAATTTGTGCTAAAGTCATTAAAACATCTGGATTTATTCTACTAGTTTGCCACTGGCGAAACAAACTGTCCTCTCACTAAGGTCTGCACATGTATGTCAAGGGGAAAGATACCCTTTTAAGCACACGTAGTACTTATAACGTAAGCATAATGAAGATATAACGTTAATTAACTAACCAACTCGTAATATTAGTAACGATATTTTGTGTGGCCTAGTAGTGTTAGCACGGGCAACAAAACACGGCCTGTTCCCTTTAACACCAGTAAACCAACAAATACTGTTACTGCCCATGTCTACACCAGCAGCAGTCAGTAAATAGAGACAGTAACTCCATGGCTTAAAATGACACGTGTGAATTACAACACAATGCCAGTTTTTTTTGTCTTAACTAACGTTACCATGTCAAGGACGCATTTTACGTATGAACTGGGGACTAATAACTACATTAGTCAGGCGCTCCATAAACTCATTAAAGCCCAATCACACAAAGCGTTCAACCAACGTAGCAAAATACATCGGCATATTATCTAACCGACGAGGTCACTAAATGTGCTGCTCAAGTTAACGCTGACGTGCTCGTCCTGCTGCTAGTCACATTTGCATTAACGTTAGCTGCAGCATGGCCACCTCAGCGCCAATATAATGTTATACACAAATCCCAGATTAAGGGTTTAAGTAGCTGGTTAGTGTGGGTGCTAGCTAACACAATATCAAGTTAACGAGGTGGCTGACAGTTGCCAACGACACATTACAGTGTGTGCTAACTGCCGTCTGTTGGCTAACGTCGAGTGACCGGTAAAATGTACTAAAATCGAGATGAACTAACGTGAACTCAACTCCCAGGGACGCCAATATAACGTCGGATCTTCGGCAAATATGAGAACATCTTCGTAAAAGTGGCATCTTCAGTAACAAAATCACTGTGGCGTGGATTACTAGCTCCAAACCCTAAGCTAGCGCTAGCTAGCAAACTTGCTAAAAACTTTGACTGTGCGACTGTGACACGTAGCTCCTCGGCTACATGTAGCTTGGCTCTCTTAAACAGCCCTACACACAACTTCATTAGCCAGCTAATGGTATTAGGCTAACAGCGGATTGAACATGTAAGCCTTATAATAACTCTGTCATATTTCTACACGGGGGTTGTGTCTTTTTTATATACATTAGCCAACGCTAACACGGTCGTAAAAAGTACAAGTTGAAGTGTAGCATTAGCCAGCGAGCTCATGTTAGCTTACAGTCGGTTCTACTAGCTCGCTAAGTCCACGTAGGCATACAGCTGAGCAGAGGAGAAACGACACGGAGTCAGGCCAGAACACACTGTAACGTCCAAGGTTCACCAACAAACTGTCTCCCCAACAAGTACCACTCCGCCATGTATAGTACAAGTGAAGGCCCTCTGTAAAGGCAATACAGTAATATTCAGGAGAAAACAGTGGAGTACTTACTTCTTTTATGTTCTCGTGTGCCCTGAAGGTGCAGGAACTGAGATGAAATTCCACTGGCGAGAAGGTGGGATTGAAGGCTGACGGATATATACCAGTGCCGCCCACCAATCATATCCTCCAACGTCACGTCAAAGAGTCCGATTACAAATAATTTATTTTCATATCCAAGACTTACAGACTCGTGTACAACTTCAGCTCTTTGTTTACATAGCATAGTAAAATGAGCCGTAAGATAAGATGTGGTTAACGTTGTTTCCCTTGTTAAACCTAGGCTGGATCAGGGGTGGATTAAAATCATGTCTGGAGGACAGTATTTATGCTCAAAAAAGACCAGATGAGGTGGCAAATTCATTCTTTACCGACTATTAATCACACATTTCAATATGGGAAAATTCCTCAATGTATTTTCACTCTTTAGTGGGATCAGATAAAGGATGAGCCGTGCCAATCCTCCTTCAGTGCTATCCCTTTTTAATGTTGTGAAGGTAGGCTCACAATGTTGTTGCCGTGAATTGTGAGAGAGCAATAT
Source organism: Melanostigma gelatinosum (assembly GCF_949748355.1). Taxonomy (NCBI): domain Eukaryota; kingdom Metazoa; phylum Chordata; class Actinopteri; order Perciformes; family Zoarcidae; genus Melanostigma; species Melanostigma gelatinosum. The sequence continues at coordinate 6,337,847 of NC_136637.1, forward strand.
GCACATGTCAAACAATCCTGCAGTTATCTTGGAGGACAACATAGGCATGTGCAGAAACACTTCCCCTAATACAAGTTCAGGGAGGCTGCATTCTCAGGTCATTCCTCAGCTAGCTGTTTATGGATATACTCCAGCACAAAGTAATTGAGTCCACAGTTTACAGCCAGTGGACTGCGAAACACGCAAATACAAATAAATGCACCTTGTAATTGAGCTCAAAGCATGCTACGAGAGACAAAAGTCATGGATGGATTAGTGACTGACGGCCCCCTTGACCTTCATCTTCAAAATGTCACTCAAAGAGACACGTACCAACCAGATAAAGACTCAAAACAACCACAAAGAGACACATAACGACTGCAAAGAGACACTTAAATACTTCATTGAGATGCAAAACAACTGCAAAGAGACTCAAAATGACCTCAACAAGACACAAATCGACTACAAAGAGACACAACGTAATAAAAAAAAGAAGTATGAAGTCTGTGTGTCTTGCAAGATATGTAAGAGAGGTGTGTCTGTGCCCAGAGGCACACTGTCTCATAATCCAACCATGATTAAAGTCAATTCATTCTGATCAGAAATCTCCAGAAATCTTAAAAATGCCAGAAAAAAATCCATCTGTTGTCCATGTGCAAAGGAAATCCTTCAGAAATTCTTTTATCAGGATACAAATTTGAAGCTGGATTCCCAAACACAAAGAAAAGATTGTTATGCAGTAATATGTGTAACATAACATGAGACTGTAGCTACACATCACTTCTTAATGAAGTGTAGACGTTCATACACAAACATTATGTAGGCTAATGCAAATTCCAAGTGTTAGTTAAAATTTCCAGTTCAGTTTAATTGAAGTTCAATCAATTTCCTGAAATTCTTTTTCAAGACACTCGCTCAAATTTTCACTTGTTAGATTTATTCTGGAACGTTTAGATGGACTGCATGTCCTACAGTGGCAGGTGGAGTTTGCTCCGTTTGACAGCTGATGAGGGCCATGAGATGACACCGAAAGCTCCAGAAGAAATGTAATAAGGACCTTGAGATTGTAATAATATTTTGTCAAGTCAAGAATGAACCTTACAGCTCACATTCAATCATTTTGTGCTCGAGGTTTAATAGATTTGTTACAATCTTATTAATAAATGTTGATTGAACAACTTTGGCTAATACCCTACCCTAGACTTTCTCTAAATCCACCAATTCTGCAATGATGACTGTAACATACTGGAAAGCATCAATTTACTTTTTATTATTTGTAGTTCTATTTTTGGGGACATCAGTACAGTGAAACCGGAGAGGCTGAACAAAATCCACAATAACAATCTTCAAAATACTCTGTCATGATCACTTTGAGGTGAAACAGTTTTAGAGAGGTCAGCTACTTTTTTTTTGCTCAGTGGTCATTATAATATAATGGATATAGTAGCACCATAGTCTACTCTACAGCCTCAAAAGCCTCTCTGACACGGAGTCAGCAAAGAAATACTAGAAACAAATGTTTATAACAAGACTGTTGTACTAATGCGCATTGCAGTGCACATGTGTTGCTGTTAGTGTGTCCACCCTTAAGCAAGCATTGATATTCTGACTGAAACACACATCAACCAGATTAATTTCATCACACCACTGTGAGGAGGACCAGGGCACTTTGAAGATAATGCCCACTGATCAAATCAGTCCAGACTCCACGATTGGATACCATCTGTATCTTTCTCCTGAATGAGCAACAGCAGAAACTAAAGAATGAGAAAAATCTGCTAAATACAAAGAGGAAAACAGCAAATAGAAGCAAAACTGTGCTGACAGAAAAACAACCATGATGCATTTGTAACTACAAATCAGGCGAAGACAAAAGTTCAACGACACACGTTTTGACAAGTGCGTCATGTGATCATCTATCAACATGGCCGTTAAGGATGAGCGCTGTGTTTGCAGGAATTAAGCAGATAAGGAGCACCGTGATGGACCAATGACCTCGCTGATGCCCTGCTTTCATCCCACTGCATGCTGGGAAAGATTCCACTCCTTGGCCCTGAAAAACAAATTGGCAGGTGAAAAGAATGAATTATGAGATGATATGATGAATCAATGGACACTAACACCCCTCTCCTGCAGATTACATCGAATATTTCTCCATGTTATCTAAATATATCACATTGTCAACTGTAATCCAGAAACACTTTAGTTTACCATATAGGCCAGATGAACACTTAATCATATCATATATAAAGTAAGATTGACAAAAACGATTTCCCTTTAGTTCGCATCAAAAACATATTTTTTTTGATTGATTGATTCGTTTCTTTTTTTTCCCGTGTCATGCACATAGCAACACCAACCCTCATGGGTTTATGAGACACCATAAAAACAGATTACTTCACCGCTCGAGCTTAACGAAAATATTCTGCTTTCTCTCCCAGGCCTGGCAAATAACATCTGCTACATAAAAGGTTCCTTTCCTGAACCACTACTCAAGTTTTTTTGTAGTCATCCAGCCAAAATAAATCAACATAAATGGAAGTAATTTTGCTCGAGTACGAGATCCCTCATGTCCTTGTAGACAGGACAGTAAAACATAAAGTGGACCTCGTTCTCAATTTCACCTCATATATAATAGTCATTGATTTTACACAGTATGATGTTTTTCAACATATCAGCATATATTAGAAATACATGAATGCCTTTATTAAGATATGTGTACGAAACTAACATGTCTGCTACATGGTTGCATATATATTTAAAAAAAGAGTACAAACGCAAACATATATAGTCCATTATCTGTTATATTATGTATGGGGTCTATTTTACTACAGATTTGAAGTAAAGAAGACAGCAGGGGGCGCTCCTTCACAGCGTCAGAAGTCACTTTATTTTCCTGCTCGTGATAAAGTTCATTCGGACTCTTATCCTACAAAAAAACGCACCGACGTGCAAATATATGCATCACATTCCTCATGATTGATGTAAACAAGCTGTTATATATCGTCTCGTGACGCACGCACTGTCACCTAATGTGCCAAGAGACCAAACGTGTACTTTATTTAGTGATTTTCGAAGGTTACAGAGAAAAAACCTACATCTACTTCGTTTTATCTACGGGTCAAAGTGTAGCCCAAACTTAAATAAAGGCTGTTTTGCTCTGTGAGTCAAATCAGATACAACTATATTTTTTATAAATTTCCTTCTCGATTCAACACACGTAGGAACGAACCCGCACACTATTTAAACTTTCCACGACGCCTTATGAAAAACCACAACATGTAATTTTTCAGGCGGTCAGTGCAGTATATTCGTCCATCCGTCGACGCTATTTAAAGTAAAGGAAGGCAAATCTTCACTCCTCGGCCACATTTCAACCAATGGCAGGACGACTGGGACTGTTTTAGCCAATGACAAACTAGTCTGAATACGCACTCCGTCGGACGACGACGACCATGGACAGGAGTAGTGTCCTACGGTGTAACTAACTTTTAGCATTTAGTTTCGTTACGGATAAAGACGGTAAGTTTATCGCTACTTTATGGACACATTTAGACACTCTGGTTAGCTTCGTGTGTTCGTTTTCCCCCCCGAGAGAAAACTCGGTTGTGGGTATCAATACTTCGTTTCGCTCCACTGTAAACTAACAACGTTATCCACTGAGCTCCATTAAAAAAAAAAAAAGAAAGACAATAAACTTGAGTTATGTATAGTTTGTGAACGTTTTTTCTCGCTTTAATAATGTTGGTAAGTGTAACATTGAAGTCTAGCTGACCCACTTAGGCCCAGGTGCAACGCACGCTAATAAACGTAGTCTTATGGGTCCTCCGTAGTTTCGTTTTGTACTTTAATGTCGTCCTTTCTAGTGGGTTTCTACCTACACTCCTGTTGAATGCTACATAGATACCTCGGGCGTATATTAGCCTCTGGTCTCCCGATATGTCAATGCTGTGTGTTACACGTATTATGAATGAGCCTCGCGTGTCTGCAAACGGCTTAAGACTACTTGTTTTTGGGAACGTAACATGCAGACGCTATTGACGTTGTACTACAACACTCATGACACATTTACTCACCCCAGACACAATGCGACATTACTTTAACCACGAAAAGGTTCCTCGTTTCCCCCCCCCCCCCCCCCCCCCTCCAAACTGTGATCTTTTTCCGTCCTACTCGTGTTTGCAGGAGTGAGGTGGGGGGAGCTGCTCTGAGCAGAAAATGGGGGAGCTCGAGGGTTCATACCGGGTCCTGCAGACCCCTGGCATACGGCTGGGAGCCCAGTTCAACCCCGGTATCAGCACCTTGGAGCCGGGCCAGAGCCTCGGCGGCAACATGGTCAACGGGAGCAAGAGCCACGGACGAGGGCTACAAATCCGCGTGCAGGGGCTGGACGACTCCCAGGAATTCTTTGATGTCGACGTAAGTGTCTCCCGGACTATTGCGCACAGTCCCCGTGTATCTTGCATGCACTTTTATTGACACTGTTTATACGGTTGCAGTGTGCCGCACATCTGACCCGGGCTACCGTGGGGGTGCGTGTGGCTCGGGGTTTGGTGACAGCTGCCACATGGCTTTGGTGCTGAAATCCCTTCCCTCCTTAAGGCTTATTCGGGTAACTTAGTGTAACTCACCAGGATACTGTTTTAGTTTATTGTCTGTCAACTCAAGCAGTAGTTAAGTACTTTATGTTCCTCAGCATTGGCTAATCATATGGCCATCCAGGACTCGAGCTTGTTTATGTTTACCATTTTTATTTAATTAGTTTCAGTCTGTGTGTTCAAGGGAAACGACAGGTTCATTTTTTAATCATCAGCTTGTGTTTTCCTGTGGAGGTTGCAGGAATAGCTTCCCAATAATATTTACTCTCCTGTTTTTAGTCTCCTGTTATGCTTTCTTTTCTTTTTTTTTACTTGAATGGTGATGAAATTGGCAGACAGGACAGTGTCTCACAAATGTTGGTTTTATTTGTTCTGCCATCATCCCTGCAACCACAAAAACAAAATAATCATAAAAAAAGAAGTAATTTTAAAGCAATACAGTGCAAGGCAAATTACACTGAAATTTAGAAGTAATTAGCTACCATTAACATGATCTGTAACGAAGCAGGACGGCTGTCATGTTGCCTTTTCATTGTAATTATTTTACAGAGAGGTTAATCCTTTTTTTTTTTTTAAAGATTGGCTGTTAGTTTAGGCAAACTTTTTAGATCCACACTGTTGAAGTGCTTTCCGATGTTTACTTGCTAAGTTGCCGCTGGAGTCATTCAGAAGGCAAATAGGAAGCAATAAGGAAGCCACTCTATCAGAGCAAGTTTCCTGTGTGTGTGCGTGTGTGTGTGTGTGTGTGTGTGTGTGTGTGTGTGTGTGTGTGTGTGTGTGTGTGTGTGTGTGTGTGTGTGTGTCGGGGTGGATTCTCCACAATGAATAAACACTTATGTCAGTGACTGATCAATGTTTTTATTTGCAGCGTAATAAATCTAGACTTATGGGCCACTCATTCTACGAGAATAGGTTGGTGTGTTTAACTTGTGCAACCACTCTGTCCTAAATCCTTGCATTACCACAACACTAACTGTTCTGGCAGATGTAGTTTGGGCAGTTTGCTGAGACGGACATTTCATAATCTTATATGTTGTCTCAAAGTCTTGCGTTAATAGAATGTGACGGGAACAAGTTTTAATTTGTCTGGAAGCGGCTCCCTGCTCATCTCAAAGGAAAATAAACTTTCAAGAAGTTTGTTTTTTGTGTCAGTTTGGCCCAGAGAGTTCAAAGTATATGCTCTGGACATTGGTGTTGATAGGAGGTGGCAGTCAGAAGTACATACCTCCTGCAAAACGGGGAATGACGGCAATCCTGTTGTCAAGCAGACTGCAGTTTTTCCGCGGACAAGATGGCCTCTGAGAGGCTCTGTTGTCCACCACTGGTGACCAACATTGCTTGATGTCGCTGTTCATTCACACAGAACGGGTCGTGGGCTGTTAGGAGAATGGTATTTCTGTCTATGCACTGAGTGGCTGCCGAGCAAAACATCCGCTAACATGACTAGTGTTCATAACTGCCTGTGTGCTATATATCGTCTATGGGTCCACAATCTCCTTTTTAATGAAAAATGCTTTGTGATTGTAGTTTTTTTTTTTTTTTTTCTTCATGCAAAAATAGCCACAAAATTGCAGCGTTGAATGGTTGTGTCCTCCATGCAACCGCCTCCCCTGCGTTTTGATTGCTCAGCTGCCTCGTTCGTTTGTGCAAAGTCTTTATCGGCCGTCATTACCTGCACTCTCACTAGATATCGTCCTGGCTTTGCCACGCTTTATGCTTTTGCACCTGTAATGCATAACGGATTTTGATCTCATGACGGGGTGACCGCGTGGACACGTGGTGCGATTTGAATATGCGTGTTCGTGGTGCTGCAACGGCCAAATCAGATCATAGCTGCTTTGATCCGTGGCCTCCGCCTGCTGCAGGTACCCAGCATGGTCGTCGTCATCCAGCAGACATTTGCTCTCCATGGCTCTCGTCCACAGGGCCCCTCCCCGCTGCCAGCCGCACAGGAGAAAGCTCAGCCTTGTGGTTTGTGGACAGGGCAGGCTGGGCCCAGGCATGGCAGGGGAAACACAGGCTCCTTTTATCCAGCAACAGCCAGCCCCCTTCTTCTTTTGCCGGGGCCCTAACTCTCAAATAAAAAGGGCCCAGGGTTTGGATGTGGAGCTACGGCCATGTGAAAGTGCGGTACAGTCGGGGCATCGGTGGGAGGGAATCGGGGGTGGGGGGGTGGCTTTGCTTTAGTGTTAGCAAACAAGCACATAAGTAGAGGGGTTGACAACCAAGTGGGTTGCTGGTGAGGGGGGGGGGGGGGGGATGGCCTCTGGTGTTAAAAGAGCAGCTCTTCAGAGGGAGCAGTCGTGGCCAGTACAAAGTTTGAGTCAGGGCGGTGGGGGAGGGGACACACACACCCACACACAGAAGTGGAGCCCTGCTAAAAGTTTGGAATTTCAACCACTGGCCTGCAGCAGAATCTTTTTTGTTGTTGTTTTTGTGAAACTTGTGCATGTGCTGTTTTTTATCTGTTTGTTCCAAGATGGACTTGGTCTGGATGTTGTTGTGTTTTGTGTGAAATATTTATTTTTACTTATCCTGCAATAGGCAAGGCAAGGCAAGGCAAGTTTATTTGATTAGCACATTTCAACAACAAGGTAATTCAAAGTGCTTCACATAAAACCATTAAAAGCATTAAAACATAAGGCAAAAGAAAAGGAGATTTAAAAACAATTAAAGAAACAGTGTAAGAAATAAAATTCAGTAGTAAAAAGTAAAGGAGATTTAAAACATACATTGAAACAATAATTGATGTCTCCCTGAGACATTACGCTGCACGCGTTTAGTTAAAAGATAAAGTCATATCAGACTGGTATTGGGGGTTATAAAAGCGGAATTGGGCGTCTGTTTCGTGTCAAAAACAATGAGCCAGTACAGCTGAGCACTCGGCTCTCATCTCTACGAAGCCCACTGTCACGCTGTATGCTGAAGGAGCCAAACACTCAAGTGCATAGAAGGACTTGTTTCGTGTGATCTCTCCTGCTGTTATTGTTCTGGTATTGTATTTTGCCGTTGGGAGCAGTTGGCAGCCACTCCCACCTGTAATCTCTTTTATTTTTTTAATACTTTTTCCTCTGTGTTTTGGAGGCCATGACTAGTGTTAACAGTATCTGGGTTACACAGGTGACCTGAGCAGAAGGCACTAAAAATAAATAAACCACCTGATCCCGATTACCACAGTATTGCGTGTATCTGCCAAAACAAACGCTCCTGCTCAGGTGTGTCCTGACCGATGCCTTTTTTTATTTTTTATTTTTTTTAATGAAAGTCTTCTAGTTGAGAAAAGCATCAAAGGACCGCTCGATCTGAGAAATGTCTCCTCGCAGACTTGTGACAAAGGCCACCGGTGTGCAGGGCTTTTTAAAATGCGTGTTCTGACAATGTGCGTCCCGCTGTGCCGAATGCAAGTCCCAACACACCCCCTGCCGTCAGTAGGAGGTCCTGCCCCAGCCCCACTGCTGTTTACCGGTTGGCTGGGGGAGTATGAACAACGCTCAAAACCTGTCATGCGAGCTACACCCAGGCCTTTGATTCCAAATCGGGCTGGGTGACGTCTGGGTCACCTGCGCTTCTGTGCATTTCCCCTCTTCGTTCTATGTGCATAGCTGCTTTCAAACCCTGCACCCCCCCCCCCCCTTCTCTTCCCCTCACAGACACACACTCTAACACATCTACACACACACACACACACTCTCTCACACACACACACACACACACACGGGAAGATTTGTCTCCCAGAGAAACATCTGTTCGTGATAATCCCTGCTGCTCCCTGAGGTTGATTGGGTGACCCACTGACCGGCCTTAACGTTGGAGCTCAGAGATGAGACGGAGGTCTCAAGTTTGGTGTGAACAAACTCACAGATGCGCTCAAACTGAAAAACGCCAGCTGGACTGTTGGGTAGCAGCCCGCAGGATTTCACGGCAGAATGGTTTTAGATAAATCATGGTTGAAGACTGGGGTCGGTTAATGTCGACCACATTTTTAGATATATTTTTTGTGAATAATCTAATTGTATTAGTTTTTATTCATGCTTTCAGACGATTGAGGAATGATCATTAGTCATGATAATTGTGATCATTAAACTAGAGGGATTCACAATACTCTCCTTTCTCTCATGCAACACGTGGGGCTGCTACTCACAATTGTTTTATCAATTCATCCGTGGTATTATTAATGAAAATAATCTTTTAAAATAAAATATCAAATTGTGAAATAAAATTTTGAAAAATGCTCATCATAATCTCCCAAAGTACCTGTTTTTAAAAATTGCGTGTTTTGCCCAACCAACAGTTCAAAACCCAGATATTTCAATTTGGCTACAATATAAAACTGCACAGATCGAATATATTCATGAATTTAATCTTCATCACTGTTCTGGAATGCATATTTCAAGGCCGGTATAACAACTGTGTGCCCGCAAGTGTACACAGCAACCGCACAGATAAGCCGGCGTGGTCAGCGGTGAGGGGAAGTGATCTGCAACTGTCTGCGGTGTGAGGAGATACCGTGTAGAAACTCCTCTGGAGATAAAACCAGCTAGATGATTCAAACTTCCTGTATGTTCATGCAGGAGGATGTGAGGGTGATTTTTATTTTACAGGAGCGTACCGTGTCCCTTCTTTTTGCCAGCTGGCATCCATCGCTCTCAGATTTTGGAAGATAAAGGATTTGACTCCCCCTCAAGAAGACTGAATACTGCTGTGAATGCAGTTTCACATTCCTTCAGAGGGTTAATGAGTAACACAGTAGTTTCACTCATGGCTGCTACCCTGTGGGGGAAAACATCTGTTTATATTGTGATCTCCCTTTGTTCAGGTTCTCTTGTCAAACCAATCGCTCTATTTAAATGGTTTTTATAGCTTGGTGAAAGAAAATTTAAGAAAAAAAGAGGTGGATACATTTGAGTTCCATGTCCAAGTTGTTTGGACGCATTGTGCCGGTTTAGCAAGCTGTAAATCTGCTGAAAGAGGTGAACATTAAAAGGGAAAGTACAGATTATTGGATGGAGATGTCTTAATCCAGAGGGTTACAAAAACAGGTTACAAAAACACTTCAGACGTTTGACCCCATCTGCTCGGAGCTCGGTGCATGACGACGCTGACTCTTTTGTTGAGTCGGCATTCACACAAGTCCCCTGAACCAGTTAAAACTGAGGCGGAGTCCCTTTAAAAAACGCTCCTCACTTTTGGCCGCTGATACGTTTGCTGATGCTGCCCGGATTGGACGTCTGTTCCGCACTCAGACAAAGTATTTGAACACACGTTTTGGTTGAGGTCGGGCTGTAATCAGACACTGTAAATTCACGGAAGAGGGCTCTTTTACAACAGATTCCTACATTTATAGACGTCGTGCCAGAAGGTTTCACCTGCAATTTATTTATTTATTTTTGCAGAACACACGATTTTATGAAAGCAATGAAAAGACTTCACTACAGTAAACCGCGGGAGAATCTGAGTGGGAATCTTTTACTTCAGCCAATGCAAAGCCGTTCTTTTTTTACATTTTTTTAATACGGCTTTTAAAAATACTATTTTACATTACAACCAGATGTTTCAGGCTATACCCCCCCCCCCCCCCCCCCCAAAAAAAAAGAAGTCACGGGCCAGGATTCCAAAACCTCAAGTGCAGTGTGTTCTCAGTACGTAGTAATTAGCTCGTCGTTTACTGAAAACAAACCCCAGAGCGCACCAAAGGGTGAACTTGGGCAGATTTAGCTGCGCTCCAGATAACTTTTTCTTATATTGTACAGTGGGAAGCGTTTTAGCCTTTTGACTTGCTCATCCAGAAACTATTTGAACTGACAGATTGAACATAAGCCGCCATAAAGCACACGTGAAGTGGATAATTTACAGATGTCAAATATCTTCCGCACCACACGGCCCTCCTCACCTCAGCCCAAGCAAAAAACACAAATGTAGTTTTTCACATTGATGTCTGTTGATCACCAACGTTGTTGATCCGCTATATTGTTCTTCAGACTTTGGTGAAATCTTTCTCTTTATTGAGGTTGTAAGATGTCTCATCGGTGGGCTTTTAACCTTTGTGTTGGCACGGTGATGGAAATAATGATTCCTTCTTTTTCTTTCAGCCGAAAGCTGTTGGACAGTTTCTCCTCTGTGAGGTCTTCTTGAGAGGCAACCTCATAGAGAGGGATTACTTTGGCCTGGAGTTTCAGAACATGCAGTTGAACTGGGTACGTACCGGTCGCCGCCGCGTCTTTGGTTCAAATACATCGACCGTCCAGGAACCCACATGGTATTGACCAGCAAAGGTCAAAGGTTACAGCTTGTTGGCAACAACTTGTTCAGTCGTTTCTCAGTTGCTCTTCTTGTAGCTTTCCACAGCAGTGCAAACCGGTGATGCAGTATTGTTTTTACTGGACTCACACAGTATATAATCTAGGGATATTTTTAACTCGTCTGGCACAAGCATCCTCTACACAAATGTCAGACTTTCCAGTGTTTCATTCCTCCAGAAACATAAGTGGAATTCAAGACCACCGGATTTCTTCTTTTGGTAAAGCAGCAGAGAAGAGATATTGAACACACTGTATATCTTCTTCAAGGAGACCCACTCGCTTTTTAGCTCATATATTCAGCAGCAGGAGCATTAAGAAGCCATACCCCATATATATATATACCGGTATGTATGTATATTAGGGGTGTAACGGTTCACAAAGTTCACGGTTGGGTTGGGTACGATACAGTGGAGCCACGGTTCGGTACGTTTCGGTACAGTAGAAAACTATAAATGCCAGAGAAATGTACTTTATTTTAAAATATTGTAACAGCCCCGGGGTGGTCCGGGGTGTTACTGGACAATATGCAATACTTATAAAGACACGGAGACTTAAAGACGTGGCAATCAAATACTTTACTGGGGTATTGGTAACGACACAGCAGCCACACAGCCAATACAAGTCCGTTAAGCAAGAGAAGGGTCTAGGTGCAGTTCCGGGGTCTGATACACCAGGCGCAATTCTCGTACGGTCCAGGGATGGGGCAGGGGCGTCGTTCTCCTCCAAGCAGGGGTCAGTAGCCGGGGGCAATCCAGTTGGGGTAGTCTTCCGTTCCAGGGTCGTTCGCTAAGTAGTCTCACAATATCTCACCGTCTCGAATGGTTTCACCTAAGTTACTTCCCCCAACTTCACATCTTCCTTCTCCTTTTATATCCGCCCATGAAGCTCCACTGGCCGGCTCTCTCAGGTGTGCCTTGTTGCGCTGATTGCCTGCTGGCACTACGGGAGCGTGTGCAAAGTGCAATCCATTTCTCTCTGGTAGTCTGTAGTATCTTCCTGCCATCACTACTCCCTGGGCTCGCCCACCCCGGCTGCCACAATATATTTATTCATTACAACTAACATCATCAAGTTATTCTTTGACTTTGAACAATGATGGAACTATACCTGAGTGACCCATCTTCTGGGGTGTCTTCTTAGCAACACATAAGCATAAAAAACAAAAACTGCTCCTTCATGTTATGTAGTATTGTTACTTACATCTTGCTTACATCTTGTATTGTTACTTACATCTTGCAAAAGAGATTTTTAATCTCAATGGGACTACCTGGTTAAATAAAGGTTTAAAAAAATTATTTAAAAAAAAACAAATTTATTCAAACGTATTGTTCGGTTCGTCATGCGTACCGAACCGTGAGCCTTGTACCGACTGGTTCAATACGACTACATGTATTGTTACACCCCTAATATGTATGTATGTATGTATGTATGTATGTATGTATGTATGTATGTATGTATGTATGTATGTATGTATGTATGTATGTATACATACATACATACATACATACATACATACGCACACACACATTTGTTTGAAAGACGCTTTTACACGCCAAGAGTCGAGCACTATGTTTAAAGCCCAGCAACTACAAATGGAAATGACTAAGTGCTTCGAACTAAAAAAGGAAATGACAGTTGAGGTCAAAGTTCAACTACATCTTACTTTGGCAGTTCTGTTTTCCTTTAATTGTTCCTCTGCAACATGTAAGTGTAGAGTTAGACCTGAAAAAACTAAAAGGACGCAAAGAAGCGTTGTTGCATTCAGTCGATAATGTCACAAGTCTAAACTGTAACATTGAATATCAACACCTTTGTAATTAGAAACTAAGAAAAAGATTCAGGCAAATATCAGCTGATGCCAGGAAGGAGTCCATTTTAAAAACCAGGAAACGAGTCAGCATTTTTGCACTTCAGGTTCCCTCGCTAGCTTTTTACTTCTGCCGATTGCATTTGCGCTTCAAACATTTGTGAACATTATCTTGTTTGCCACAGAGCTTATTTTACCGCAATAATACAAAATCCAATGTAAAAAAAACAACCCATTGGCTTTTTGTGGAGGGAACCAGTGCGATACTAACTTCCGGGTTTGTCCTACAAAAGCGTGTCATCCCCGCACCACCGTGTTCATTTTATCAGCTAGATGCTGACTTAACCTACAATCACCATGTCATTAACGGTCCGGCCGGTACCATCTGTTACATTTCGTAGAAAACATTTCTCATGTTATGGCGAAGATGATTACTATTTCTTTCTCTTCAGGTTTGGCTGGAACCCATGAAACCCATTGTGAGACAAGTCAGGAGTAAGTGAGCTCAAACATTAGCTGAAATCCCGCCTAATGAAATACTATCTGTGCGCTGACCATCTAGTCTCCTGTTTTTCTTTGCAGGACCGGCAAATGCGCTCTTCAGACTGTCGGTGAAATTCTTTCCTCCGGACCCCGGTCAGCTGCAGGAGGAGTTCACGAGGTCAGTGACTGTAATTTCCTTCTGGATATTGCCTTTAACTCGTGCCTGTGTCGAGGGGCTTTAGAAAATACAGTGATTTTTTTCTTTCTTTTCTTTTCAGAAGCTCACGATTACGGTGTTCAGAGCATTTTCGTATTTGTCCTCCCGAAAATGTTAATGAAATTCTTTGAATGCTTTGCTGCAGTCGGTGGAGTGTCGATGCGTGCGTGTATTTGAGGAGGTATTTTGTGAAGGCCTGCTTTGAGATATTATTTTACTGGATGGACACTAAGCCTTTTTTGTTTGTTTTTATTTTTTTCATAGGTACTTATTTTCGCTGCAGATGAAAAGAGATCTGATGGAGTCCAGGTTGATCTGCACGGAAAATACCGGAGCCCTGCTGGCCTCTCACCTCGTCCAGTGTACGTTTTCAGCTGCTAACTTTTATTTGACTGTTATATTAGACTGCGTTTTAGCTAGGTGGAAAAAAAAAAAAAAAAAGTCTAATCTTTGGTATTGATATAAAACTAATGTGCCCACGCTCAAAATAAAAGCCAACGGGTCCTCGCTTCATGTTTACGTTTACCGTGACGTGCTCAGAAAAGCTGACGTGTCGCTCTCCCACAAACCACAGCGGAGATCGGCGACTACGACGACTCAGCAGACCGGGACTTCCTGAAGACGACCAAGCTGTTGCCGTACCAAGAGAAGGTGCAGGAGAGGATCATGGAGCTCCACCGCAAGCACCTGTAAGTCGCTCCACTCCCATCTCTCCTATGTCTTCTCCTAACCACATAGGAAATGAGCACCGTGACAACCTCCACGAGTCCTGTGCAAAAACAAATGGCACCGCCTAAGAAGAATGTTTTCTATCAATCAACGGTGCACAATTAAACAGCGCCGTCAGACGTGGCTGACCGCCGAATGGTGCATCACTTTAAATGTTGCTGACAAAGCATTGTGGGCATTATCGCCTTTTACTTTCGTTAAGGATGGTCCGGTGTCCCCTACGCTGAAGGAGATGAGAAAGGAATCAGTGAAGCACCCTTTCCTTTAGAGAATTCGACCAGCCCTCATCATGGCTGCTGCTTGGATACTTCAGGGTCATTTCACTCCGTTTGTAACCTTCATTAGTGAAAAACTAAATCTAACTAACATACTGAACATTCAGTTGGGAAGTAAACCAGTTTGAATTAAACCAAAGAGTTATCGTTTTTGTTCCTGAACCTCAGTGACAAAGCGAACCCCCGTACAGCTGCTGCAGCAGCTGTGTTAATGCCGCGAAGTAGCACACACTTATTTCTGCACATTGTCTCACCGCTAACACACAACAGACCAGCTGAGTACCAGCCCATTGTTGCGTCGCAGCTGCAGACGGGACGCTTCTGCTCAACTCTCGGGTATACAGTCCAGCGCGCATATATATATATATATATATATATATATATATATATATATATAAATAAATAAATTACAAATGAATGCTATTTTGTTTCCTGAACATTTCCAGCTAAATGTTGAATAAAACCCGACATTTTGAGTCATAACCACACAGCGCCGCTTCCGACCATTCTAATTCCTCTCCCACAGGGTTTATCACAGGGAAAACAATGTTTTGCAATGTGTAAACAGTGGCACGGTGTCTCTTTTTTAATGTGGCTTCACAACACAAACTGCAATGAGGTAACTGAGCTGAGAAACCCCCGTTCCTGCTAAACAGCCGTAATGAGAGGGTTTACCCCGTCTCAAAGAGTCCAGAGTCTCACAAACCCCGCTCGCTGCACTTTTCCCACCGCCAGCCTCCTCGTTAGCTCAGCGCTACTCTACGGCCAATAGGGGCTCCTTTCAGCCCAGCGTGTAAAGACCTTTTGCTAATCTCTTCCCTGGAAGCACAAGCGGCGAGTTCCCTCGACCTAATCCCCTGCTCCGGCCTGCTCTATTAGCCATAAGGCCAGTGGGGCAGGGGAGGGCCCTCAGGAGATTTCCAGTGCTTAGCAGATGAACAAAATTAGAATGTGGTGATGATTGGCTGGATAGGTCTACCTAGCATGCTGTTTGGTTGTAATCCCATGGTTTTAAATAAATCCTGGAAGTTGTGAGGGATTTAAGGACGCACTGCGCTGCAACTACTGTGTTTGAAATCAAAGACACTGCTGAAGCCTCATTAATTGCGATCATTAACCTTTTCAGTTTGAGAAAGAGTGCAGCTTCACTGAGCTTCTGGCATCGTGTATTCAACGGAGAATCAAAACAAAATCTTTCAGTGTTGATAGTGCCTTCAACAAAATCCATCATCTAAATGTGCTCCGGGCAAATACCGGGCTCAGAGAAATGATTGATTGAACTAATTATTAGCTGCTGGCAATGTCTGTTAGTTATTCTAGAGAAAAGCCGAACACACAGTATCTGCCTATTGACAGAACAGTCGTTTGATAGAAGGCCGATATATTTTTGTTGGAACAAATGTGGGGAAATATTACCTCTGTAGCTTTTTATTTTTTTATTATTATTTAGCTGAAGGCCGGTTATCAATTTGTTCACTGCACTGAGAAAATGTGTGTCGTGTAGTTGTTTTGGTTTTCTGTTAAATCACAATGGGTAATTTCATTGTTCTGTATAATGTGGTCTAATGGAGCCTTATAGAGGCCCAAGGAGGAACTGTTCTTACCTACAAGTGTTGATGTTCTTTCTCCTACATTTTGTCCACTCCAGAGGCCAGACTCCAGCTGAATCAGATTTCCAAATCCTGGAAATTGCCCGTAAACTGGAGATGTACGGCGTCCGCTTCCACCCAGCGGCCGACCGGGAAGGCTCCAAGATCAACCTCGCCGTCGCTCACATGGGCCTTCAGGTTTTCCAGGTGACCGCCGCTCTCACGCCAGCTTTGTTTCGTGGACGTGACCCTCGGGCCCTAACAATGTCGCTAAAGGTTATTTCTTTCCTCTAACATTTCTCCCAGGGCAACACCAAAATAAACACCTTCAATTGGTCCAAGATTCGCAAACTGAGCTTCAAGAGAAAGAGGTTCCTGATCAAGCTCTACCCAGAGGTTCACGTACGTATCGGGTGTCTTGATTCAGAAAATGCCAATGTCAGACGTTATTTTATCCGTAAGTCTCCACATCCACCGTAAAAGGGACCAATATACTGTGTGGTTTCATTGTCTTTCTCTGTGGGTTTTCAGGGGCCCCATCAGGACACACTGGAGTTCCTGATGGCCAGTCGAGACCAGTGTAAAATCTTCTGGAAGATCTGCGTGGAGTACCACTCGTTTTTCCGCATGTTCGCCCAACCCCTGCCCAAATCCAAAGCCATCCTCTTCACCCGAGGCTCTTCCTTCAGATACAGGTACCACATATGGACAATAGACAAAGGCACGTATCCCATAAGGTGTGCGTGTTTTTTTAAAATTCAGAACTCTCTCTTGTCAGTGGACGGACTCAGAAGCAACTCGTGGACTACGTCAGGCAAAACGGTGCGAAGAGAACTCCATACCAGAGGTGAGTGTTTTCATACGAAGCCTTCACCCTGTTTATCAGAAAGACGCGCTGTCTTCCCGAGTATCGACTGAGAAATGTTTTCCACGCTGCGTTCAATGATTCATTGAATTGTTTTCGTTCAGGAGGAACAGTAAAATCCAAATGTCTGCTCGCTCCTTCACCACAGATGTGCCAAAACAGGTCAGTGGCGCTACAAATGGAGCAAAAACTTGAATGAGTAAACTAATACAATTTCATATATTAATTTCTCCTCTCTTCTTTTTCTTTCTCCCCCCCCACTCTGTTTTTTCCTTGTGTACAGAGGTTGTTGTTCAACGACAGTCTCGGTGCCCCAGGCTCCCCCTCCTCCGCCACCGTGTCCTTCTACCCGGCGCACATCTCCAGCGTCCTCCCGCGAGCAGAGCTCCAGCCACGGCCTTTGCCCACACCGAGCCGGTCTCCAGCGCCTCCCCAGCAGCAGCAGCTTCAGTCCCCTCTGCAGGCCACCGGACCCCCGAGCCCTCCGAAGGAAGAACCTGTCAAGGCCGCGTCTCCGTCTCACTACGCTTTTCAAGGTGCCCCTAGAAATCAGGCAGCAGGACACTGCAGCCCCTTGTTTGTGTGTGTAGAGGGTGGCACTTCCCAATTGCAGCCCTCCAAAAATGGCAATGAGGATAATGAGCGCGGCAGGCGAAGGGGCACGGGGTCCTCGGTGGGAGGGGGCGGGGGGAAGAGGAAGGGGGTCCTTACGCCCGAGGCGTTCGAAGCGAAGCTTTTGCGCGGCACACAGAATCACGTGCTCTCAATGTCCAACTCGCCGCTGCACGTCACCGAGGAGTTCATAGATGACGATCCCACCGAGATCTCCTTTTACGGCGGCGGGGCCGAGGCCTACTCTTTCGGGCTCGAGGAAGATCGGTTCGATTACACGGAGGATTCCTACCCCAGCAGAAACGCGCTGTCCAGCGTGGGCATCGAGGACCTGTTTGAGAACAGGCACCTTTTCCCCGACAACTTCGAAGGCCACTCCGAGACCAGCTCGTTGGTCAATAGCCGCTCCGAGTGCAGCAACCTGGACAACCTGGGGCTCATCTCGGCGGGCGAGTCCATGTCGGCGGGCTACGGAGGCGGCGACTCGTCCTCGCTCTGCCTGCCGGGCTCCGACATCCAGTCGGAGGCCAGCTCCATGGTCAACTTCCCGGCGTACTCGGTGCGGTCGGAGAGCAGCTCCGCCGCACAGTTCGGTGACCTGGTGGAGCAGTTCGAGCAGCTCAGCTACCCGCCCACGGCTACCGAGGGCTCCGGGAACGGCAGCTCGGACACGGACTCCGACTGGGGCTCCGACAGCGTCCTCCCCCCCGAGCAGAAACTGTTTCACAGTAATCTGCTGTTGGGCAGCGGCGGGATCGAGGGTTTCCTCCGGCAGTACCACAACCTGCAGGCCCTGGCACTCGCTGACCCATCCCCTCATATTAAAATGTAGAATCCCGTGTTGTTCCAGCACTTAATGATGAATAACTTTAAGCACTCTTTGATAATACGGTCTCGGCAACATTTAATAATCATAAGACAAAGACGGTTGCACCACGTGAACGTGTCCGGCTGTCTTTGTGTTTAAACGTGGAGGGATATCCGTCCGCCCGCTGTGGTCACGCTTTCATTTTCAGCTCTCCGTGCTGGTGAGTGGCGGGAAACATCCACTCTTCCATATGTTGGTTTGCAGCAGCACTTATTGCTTTTAAGTTTTGATCAGTTATTGGACCTGCCGTTGCTCTGCCACGGTCAGTCTGTAGTATATATCGGTCTTCTTTGTCTTATCCGCAACATTCAGAGCAGATGTCGATCATGCATTTTGGGTGAATCCCTCGAGCATTTCAGGAAATGCAAAACTTTTTTGTGCTTTTACTTTGGAAGCTTTGTATCTTTTTTTATTCCATGTTGTCAAGTCCTTTTTTAAAACACTAAAGTACACATGAGCGTAGGAATGTCTTGTTAGTGTTGCCTCCCTTTTGCTAAAAACATAGTAATTTAACTCAGGATGTCAGAATAATATTCTGCATTCACCGTAATAGTTTAAATTGAATGAAACCGATATTGCGGAAAATCCTGAATGCATCTCTAATCTCAGGGTAAAGAAAACAGCATAGTCGTCCAGGTTCAGTGATCCTCACCTGTGCGCCTCACTGACATCTGCTGGCTGTTCTTCACATCACACCACAGCATGAACGTAGTGGGCGTCCTGTAGGCCCACTACGTCTGAAGGACAGAAATAGATAGACACACCCACTCACGCTTTGGCTTCATGCTGAGCTGAGTTAAAGAATGTAAGCAGTGTACTAGTGAGCCAGTAAACTACACTGTTGCCACCACTTTCTGCTGCATGAATGTATCCTCTCACATGTACGTATGTAAGGCTTTGTGCTTCTGTAGCACACAGTTAGTAAACCATGCATTCTAGTGTCTGATACTGCCTACTTACTGAAGCTGAGAAGGTCTTATCAACATTTGAAACCATTAGAAATCAAGGAAACCCTTTTGGGTAAAGTAGGAAAAGGTAATTTCACGACTAGAGGTTGATGTTTGTCTCTTTTCTGGTACGTGGCCCTTCAGCATCTTTTTGGCTTTAGCTGTCTTCAGGGTACCAACGAGGTGGTTTGCTGTTTATTGGAAGGAATCGTGGCAGGTCTTTTTGCACAGTAACAATAACGATTCATATCTCAGTGCTTTTATATCAGCTGGTATTATATTTTTTTCATGTTCAAGTATTTGCATAGGAGCAGTCGATAGCTGTCACACGGTACGTCGCTGACACGCTAGCATGCACAGAGCTTCTTTTTTAGGCCTCAAAAACACGCGTGTGCCATCTGGTCTCGACAAGTCCATCTTAAAGTCAGCACTACAAGCTAATACTGTGTTGATATCTAACTAATCGGTCGTATTTTTTACATTCTCTGATGTCGTTCCCTCCTCAAGAAAGTCTTGACTTGCCAAGTGCAATGTTTTTTTTTTTGTCTGCGCGCACTTGAATCTGTCCGAAGACAGACTCCACTTGGCTTTTGCAGAGTTTTCTATTTTCGATACATGTTAGTCTTTTAGTGTGTCTCGCACCGCCGTGCCTTGAAGCACTTACTTTCTCTTCTTTCACCCAACATGCCTTTCACGCGTGTCTCAGGTGTGCGTTCCGGGTTACTCTCTACTTGCGTCGGGATGTTTCCGGTGAACATCCGTGTGGGAAAGGGGCAGTTTTGCTCTTTTAGGCAATAGTTACATACTCTGCAGTTCTCATTGTCATTTTGAAGGATGGCGAGCAGCCATTGTCGTTTCATGTGCCATCACTAAACTATGAGAGCGTGTGGAGCTGGTCGGTCTGATGGAGGGTTTTGTCCTGGTGGCCTTTCTTTCTTATTGTTGTGATTCTCCCCACATCTCGACTAAAGATCCAACCAATGACCATAACCAGCTACGCTTAACTGCACTTAGGTACCAAGTAATCAACACGTAACCCTGAAACATGTATATTGACTTCTTATAAACAACCTGTACTTCATGTGTGTATGTTTTTACTCAAGAATAAAGTCATCACTTTTGGGTACAATGAATGTCAGACTTAAAATTATTATTTTTTTCTTTCAGACGCAGACCGACATTTAAAAAACACACCGACTTTGACAGAAACTCCAGTAGTGTTACACGTTCAGATCATGACGGAAGAAGTTTATCTTGCCCTCGTCTTCTGAGCCCCAAATCTGAAACCCTCATTGTTATGTATATCTGATTTTTTTGGGGGGGTTTATACAAAGACAACAGACTGGAGATATTGTGTAAAGGTGAGCTGTTTCAGCCTCATCATTTTCTGAATAATAAAAAAAAACCCGACTGAAACTCCCCAGGATCCTACATAGAATTCTTTAAAAGCCTTTGTTTATCCAGCTGCAGCAGTTGACTCCTCACTTTAGTCGGTCCGTTTCTTTTTTTCATCCTCCTATTAATACGGAACACTCTTCATTGTTACGTTAGAAAAAAAGACGCCTACGTGCAACAAGTAAACACACGCCGCCTTGTTAAATTTGAGGCAACACACTTGTCTGCTGTCGGGGGTTGGGTTGCACTCGTACACAAAGATTCCTCAACTTAATTCCAGCTGTGTGTGTGTGTGTGTGTGTGTGTGTGTGTGTGTGTGTGTGTGTGTGTGTGTGTGTGTGTGTGTGTGGAGACAGGCTTTGTGCCAAGTCATTCCACAGCAGAGTCCGACCTTCCTTCTCTTCCCCTCTCGTGTCGTTCCCTGTCGGATAAACCATAAGCGACCGTTTGCCCTCCAGACAAGCCACATTCCTGATAAGTCTTTGCGTGAGCAATTATTTCCGGGTCGAGTAGTGGTTTTTTTTTTTCCTTTTAGGCCTTCCCCTCTCCTTTTTTTTTTTCTCTCTCGCGCTCTCGCGCTCTCTCCCCCCCCCCCCCCCCCCCCCTCCATTAGAAGTGGAAGAACAGCTGTGGTGATCTGTGTAGCCCAGCGTTTCATCTGCTGGTCTTGTCTCCTGATTTGAGGCAGAACAAAAGCAGCTCGTATAAGTTGGCTATGAATCATTTTGTTGTTGAGGGCTCTGAAAACAATGGTGGTGGGGGGGGGGGGGGATGTGGGAACCATTACTTGATTTGGTCTGCTCCGCCGGCTCCCCTTTACGTTTGAGGGCCCGATGCGTGTGATGAGGCGTCCGGCTTGCTTTTGTTGAGACGTGCAACACTCGGGCGGTGTTTTTTCTTCCGGAGAGGAAACCAGGTTAGGTGAAGATGTAGTTAAGGATTTGACTTAAACCTATTTCTAAAGCTCACATTTTACTTCCTCGCACTGTAGTTTAATTAAAGGATATTTATTAGACTGAAATGATTTAAAATCAAATTTTATACCATGTCCCTTTTCCCTCTGCCACAGATTCAGCCGTGGACAGCCCCCAGGCCTCCCCCTTCAGCTCCAAGGGTCCCCTCTGCTTGTCCCCCGCCTTCCAGATGTCCACCCTCAGCCTGCCGGGCCAGAACCCGTCGCCCCTGCAGAGCCCCATCCTGAGCGAGGTGGGCAGCAATGCCAAGCTAGAGGAGGAGGAGGAGGGCAGGAGGAAGGTACACCAATCACATGCCACCCTCCCCACCCCTTTTTTTTTTAAGTGTAGAAATGGTTTATGATGGGAGGGGATTTTCTAAACCGTTTGTCAGTATGAAGGCGTTTGTATTTCGTCATCAGGGGAATGTTGTCCATCGCTCAGTTTTGAAACACTTCTCCCTCAGCGATATCCCACCGACAAGGCCTACTTCATCGCCAAAGAGATTCTGACCACGGAGCGGACCTACCTGAAGGACCTCGAGGTCATCACTGTGGTGAGTGTTTGCTCCCGAGGCCAGGTAGAAATAATGTGGTTATTTCAAAACAAATGTAGAAGCCTGGACTGTATTTACCGGTACTTGTGGTTTTTCAAAAATGGTCAAATTAAACAATACAAAAATTAAGTACATAGAACATTTCAAAAGAAAGTAAATATCAAAAGACAGGTATAACGATTAACCTTTGTGACTTTAATTATATTCATTTCACATTAAACAAATGATCGCTGGAAAGTTTCTCGACTGAAGAATCTAAAGTTAAGGGGGCAACCCTACAGCTCTCCTACGTATCTTTAAATGTAAATGTTTTTCTCATTAACACAGATGGAAGATTTTGTGTAATGAGTCTTTTGAACTGGAGGATAAAAAAGAAAAACGTCGAAAAAAACTCTCAATGAATCTGAACATGAAGCTTTACATTGGGACTCTCATTAATTCTTCCTCCAGCAGACTTCGGTTGCGTTGCTTTTTCTGTTAAACGTCTTAAAGAGGAACCGCTCGACTCATAAACCTCATTTTCATACATGATCATGTTTACATACCAGTCTGTGTAGTCGGCATGAATAATCGGTTGTCCCTCTCCTGCTCCTCAGTGGTTCCGCAGCGCTGTGATCAAAGAAAACGCCATGCCCGAAGGCCTGATGACCCTCCTCTTCTCTAACATCGACCCCATCTACGAGTTCCACCGGGGCTTCCTCAAGGAGCTGGACCAGAGGCTGGCTCTCTGGTAGGTGCTGCCTTCAAGTATGTCTCTGTGTGACAACACGTGTGTCCGATGACATGCTAATAAAGACAAAAAAAAAATTCCGCAGGGAAGGACGCTCCAACGCTCACGTCAAGGGGGACTACCAGAGGATCGGCGACGTGATGCTGAGGAACATGTGCGCTCTGAAGGTGAGAGCGCTTCTCTCTCTCACTCTCACACACGTTAGAGCGACGAGCAGGAACGTCCCGTGCCTCACGCCGCACGTGTGTGTTTTTTGTCGCCGCCCGCAGGAGTTCACCGGCTTCCTGCGGAAACATGACGAGGTGTTGACGGAGCTGGAGAAGGCCAGCAAGAGGCTGAAGAAGCTGGAGACGGTCTACAAGGAGTTCGAGCTGCAGAAGGTGTGCTACCTGCCCCTCAACACGTTCCTGCTCAAGCCCATCCAGCGCCTCATGCACTACAAGCTCATCCTGGAGAGACTGTGCAAGCATTATTCTCCCGCCCATCGCGATCACGACGACTGCAAGGGTGAGCGCTCCGCTTTTCTAGGTGTCAGTATTCATGATATGACTTTTGAATCACTTCTTTTCTTCAATGAGGCGGTTATTTATAACGTATAACAGTCTCATTTAGTTTGTTAAGATAGTTTTCTTTTTTTCACTGCATGATATGGCTCTTCTCGACTGAGCTCCGTTTTGTCACCAAACTGCCGTGACATCTTCTTCAACGGGACGATTAAACTACGTCTCTATTCTATTAAACTATGTCTTTATTCCATTAAACTAAGTCTGGATTATATTAAACTACGTCTGTATTCTATTAAACTACGTCTGTATTCTTTTAAACTACGTCTTTATTATTTTAAACTACGTCTTTATTATTTTAAACTACGTCTTTATTCCATTAAACTACGTCTTTATTATTTTAAACTACGTCTGTATTCTATTAAACTACGTCTGTATTATATTAAACTACGTCTGTATTCTATTAAACTACATCTTTATTATTTTAAACTACGTCTTTATTCCATTAAACTACGTCTTTATTATTTTAAACTACGTCTGTATTCTATTAAACTACGTCTGTATTTTTTTAACTACGTCTTTATTATTTTAAACTACATCTTTATTATTTTAAACTACGTCTTTATTCCATTAAACTACGTCTTTATTATTTTAAACTACGTCTGTGTTCTATTAAACTACGTCTGTATTTTTTTAACTATGTCTTTATTATTTTAAACTACGTCTTTATTCTATTAAACTACTAAATTAACTGAAGAATAGAAGAACGGATCATAAAAGTCACGGATCAGATTAGCACAAAATTAAAAAGGCTACTAATTAATGATCATTAATGATCATATTCAGAGATACAGATCTCTTTGATGTTTGATTACATCAGCTGGTCTACAAGGATCCACAATTTTTATTATAAGAAAATCATTTTAATGCTCTGAAGTCAGTAAACAATCAAAAATAATAAATGTTATACTTTTACTTTATTACAGTAATTGAGTTTTTTTTCTTCATAAAAACACATAATTCAAATGATTAGGAAATAAAAGATTACATTTTTATCATCATTATTGCCACAGTGGCGGAATGAACTGACGTCAGGACAGCAGAGTCGCTGCCCGTCTTTTATCAGACTGAAGACTCAAGAAGTACTACCTGAGCCTTCCACTCAGCACTTACTGTATTCATACTAGTTTGTTCCACTTACTGTGTTCATACTAGTTTGTTCCACTTACTGTGTTCATACTAGTTTGTTCCACTTACTGTGTTCATACTAGTTTGTTCCACTTACTGCGTTCATACTAGTTTGTTCCACTTACTGTGTTCATACTAGTTTGTTCCACTTACTGTGTTCATACTAGTTTGTTCCACTTACTGTGTTCATACTACTTTGTTCCACTTACTGTGTTCATACTAGTTTGTTCCACTTACTGTGTTCATACTACTTTGTTCCACTTACTGTGTTCATACTAGTTTGTTCCACTTACTGTGTTCATACTAGTTTGTTCCACTTACTGTGTTCATACTAGTTTGTTCCACTTACTGTGTTCATACTAGTTTGTTCCACTTACTGTGTTCATACTAGTTTGTTCCACTTACTGTGTTCATACTAGTTTGTTCCACTTACTGTGTTCATACTAGTTTGTTCCACTTACTGTGTTCATACTAGTTTGTTCCACTTACTGTGTTCATACTAGTTTGTTCCACTTACTGTGTTCATACTAGTTTGTTCCACTTACTGTGTTCATACTAGTTTGTTCCACTTACTGTGTTCATACTAGTTTGTTCCACTTACTGTGTTCATACTAGTTTGTTCCACTTACTGTGTTCATACTAGTTTGTTCCACTTACTGTGTTCATACTAGTTTGTTCCACTTACTGTATTCATACTAGTTTGTTCCACTTACTGTATTCATACTAGTTTGTTTCTGTACGTCTGCTCTGGTTTCTGCTCTTAGATTGTTCAGAGGAGATGCACTTATGACTTCTGGTGACGAGTAGTTCTCTTGAATATGTTGAATACACTTATTGTAAGTCGCTTTGGATAAAAGCGTCTGCTAAATGACTGTAATGTAATGTAATTTATAGCCGCATAAAAATCAGACCAACGAGAGAACAGTTTGCTCGCACGTGGCGTTTGTTTACAAGATAAAAAAGACGAAGAATCTTCCTGCAGCGTGCCTTCGAAAAGGTAACGGACGTACACCAGAAGATTGGCCAGATTGGCCACATCTGTAGACTCGTCTACTTGCAGAGAGTAAAACTCTTCTTCACGCGACCGACTAATGTAGCCAGGATGTCTTCGGACAAAGCATCGATGCGGCGACACAGTGTTGTTGGACACCGGGATCACGTCCAACTTGTTTGCTTCTCTGTCTCCAATCATACATTCCACCATCGCTTTGGCAGCTGGCAAGCACACGTCTTGGGCGATTGTGTGCGGTAGCCTATTCTGTGACCAGATATGAAGCCCGCAGTGCGTGTTTTGTCGACCCAACACATGAATGAGACTGCAGTTGTTTTGGGCTGTTTTGTAACTCCTCTGATTTCGATATAAACAATGTAAGGGGCTTTTGACTTGCACTGGCATGCTTGGTGTTCAGGTGGTGACGTAAATAAGAGCTTCAGACTGTTAGCCAGAACCTCACTGCACACCACGCACTGTGGCTTTGGGGAATCTGCGTTGCCAATCCAAGTGAAGCCCAGACACGGATCATTTTCATCATATTTCCTCTTCTTTCACCTTGACTCCGCGATGGGCCGATGTGCTCCCCATTTGTCTAAAATCCCTTCCTCCTTTTCGGTCTCCTCCGTCTCATCTTTCTCTGACTCAAGTTCGATTTCTTCTCCTGGTCTCTCCCCAACGCACCTCTCAGGCTCTCGCTCTCTCTCTCCTCTTTTATGACTGATAGCATCAGATGTCCCACCTGACAGTTTCCACGATTTCAGCCAGTTTATCATATTTGTATGAATGTTGCTCAATGAATGAAGTTAGCTGCGCAAGCTAGGCTAGCTAGTGTGTACCTAAAATACAGTCTGGCGGCAGGAGCTGAAGTGCATTTTTTAAAATTATATTTAATATTAATTATTACACCATTAGACCACCATTGCATGTTTCCTCTCGCGCACCCCTAGAGGCACCACACTTTGGGAATCCCTGTTCTAGGAAATCAGCTCAGCCTGCCTGGAACCTCGACCGACGTGGAACTACAGCTGGGCAATAATTCAATATGATAATTTATCCCCTTTCAAAGGAAGATATCATGAAATCATATATGGAGATATCGTGATACACAGTTACGTAGTCTAAACTGCAAATAAACAAGCACACGTTGACTCAAATTTCTCAGAAAATCGGATAATTTTGGACTTGATTTGTACAAAGAACAAATTTGTACAAGTTTCCCCTTGGGGATGAATAAAGTACATTTCTATTCTAGAAATGTAGGCTTAACCGTGTGGTTATTTCACATTCTGACTGACTGACCAGAAAACATGCTACATCATGAAATGTATTGCTTTCGAGATATGAGATGACCAATATCGAGAATGAAGATTTTGGCCTTAGGCGGTATCAAAAATAGAGTGGTTCTATTGCTACCAGCCACAGCTTTTGCTCATGGGAATGGGGGAAAACAAGAAGTGTTCACATGTGTTATCTTGGTTTTATGGATGAATCGCTCCGTCTTTTTCTCATGCATAATGTATGCAGAGTCAAACGGCTCACTTGCATGTGTGATTCATTTCACACAACGGTCTCGACCAAAAGCAGGCGGTCGCATGGTCACTGAAAGGAGGTGAAACCTCACTCCTTTTCTCCGTTTGCCACGTTTGTATTTGCGCTGCTCGGAAAGAGTGCTCTGTGCTCCTATTGGTCAACACTCGTTTTCATCCCCCCGTCCATGATCAGACAGATATTATGTAGTCTGGTCTTAATTCAATTTTTTTTTTAACAGTTACTCTGGGTTTTGTTCCCTTGCAGAGGCTCTGAAGGAAGTGGCCGAGATCGCCACCCAGCTCCAGAGCAGCCTCATCCGGCTGGAGAACTTCCAGAAGCTGACGGAGCTGCAGAGAGACCTGATCGGCATAGAGAACCTGACGGGGCCAGGCAGGGTGAGTGCAGTGACTGCGAGCGGGGGGTAGAGGGTGCTAGGGAAGCAGTCTGATGAACCTTGCTTTTTTTTTTTTTTTTTTAAATAGGAGTTCATACGAGAAGGGTGTCTGCACAAGCTCACCAAGAAAGGACTGCAGCAAAGGATGTTCTTCCTGGTTAGTGCAAAACTACTGCTTACTTCTACAGTAATTTCCACACATCAATGCTCCTAAAAGATAACTCTCAATGTTTCTACTCAGTTCTCAGACATGCTCCTCTACACGAGCAAAGGCGTCACGGCGACCAATCAGTTCAAAGTGCACGGCCAGCTGCCCCTTCACGGCATGATCGTGAGTGTTTACGCTCTCGTTGGCCCTCTTCTAACATTTGTCCCACCACAGCTCTGGTAGAGGAATAGTAAACCCCGATGTGTGTATGATGTGATCAGTGTGTCGAGAAGGGAAGGGCCCCCGGGTGTCCTAACTTTGCATGTCTCTGCTTTTACTCCTGGCTGCAGCTCATAGTGCTGGATACACCGGTAAGTCCTCTGAGCTCCGCCGGCCCTACCCTTCTTCTCCTGCGCTCCTGTAGATGGGTCGCCAAAAGACTGCTCAAGATGCAAAAATCTTGTCTGTGTGTGTAACAGTCTGCGCTTGTATATCGAGCCGTGGATGTCTCAAATGATAAAGTACAAGCAAGGATATAAGAGATGTTCCTTTTTTTGCCACAACTGATGGGTGTGTTTTGGACTTAAAGGTGGGAACTGATAGGAAGGTAAACCCACGTTTTCCAGCCAAGAAGTTCCTGAGAATTTTAGTCTCAAGGAACTAAAAGGTTCCCGCAGCCCATTGTTGTCTGCGTTTCCAAAGCAGGTCTAAAGACCTGCGGAGATTAGGCAAAGTAGCCTGCATGACATGGGACGAGGGCTGCTGCTGGTGGTGGTCGCAGGTCAGCATGCACGCCTGTTTCATCTAAAAACTGCGAAGACGTTTACTGCAGCATAGTATGTACTGATGCACCTTGTAATGGATGAAATGAGGGAAATGAAACAAACGCCGTCAAACAGCACAGTGATTCTCACTCGCGCGGTCTCTATTATTCTCTCCCAAACTTGACTTTTATGTAATCGAACGGAGAGAAGCGCTCTCCCCTCGTCCTGAATCCATTCTAGAGATTCTTCCTTGTTTGATGATTGAATTCTGTACTGTGTGTTTGACCAATCAACGACGGTCAACCCTGCAGACCGCACCCGGAAAGTTCCTGTAAAAAGCTTACCGTAGACCCTGGTCCCTGCTGTAGCAACAGTTCCTCAAAAGGTTCCTAGTACCTGGGGAAAGTTCCTGGGGAAAGTTCCTGCGGTCCAGAAGGTGTTTGTATGATCATCACTCCCTTTGGGAGGTCTATTTGTGACTCCAGTCAGACTCCCCGCCTGTGTTTCCCCCCCTTTTTATCCCCAAGCTCAAGTCATTCATTGCTGACAGATGTGTCTTTTGGATGGAATGCTTCCCGCGTCAGGCTGACGCTGTCTGGGTTTCTCTTTTGTTCCTAGCTTGAGGAGAGTGAAAACGAGTGGTCGGTCCCTCACTGCTTCACCATCTACTCTGCTCAGAGGACCGTTGTCGTGGCTGCCAGGTGAGAAACGAGAACTTTTTTTTATTGAACCACAAGTTGCACTGTAGTGTTTCTTCAGATAAATAGTATAGAATATTTTATTATGAATATTATAATTTACGTAATTATAATTTACGTGATTCCAGCTCTAAAGTGGAGATGGGGAAGTGGATCGAGGACCTGAACATGGCCATTGACCTGGCCAAGAAGTCCCAAGAGAAGTCCACCATCTTCCTTGATGCAGGACTCTGCGACCACTCCAACCGTAAGAGCTTCTATTCCCTCAGTGTTACCTGAAGACGTACACTGACTGCCGCACTGATTGAGTGGAGACATTAAAAAATATATATTTTTCCTCAAGTGACAAAGAGAATATTTTTTTCCTTGGGATACAGAACGCATTCAAATGTACAGTTAATCCCTTCCAAACAACTTCCTGTCCCGCCTCCTCCTTCCCTCCTCCTCCCCAGGATCGTCCGACGAGGTCTCTTTGGAGCAGGAGTCGGAGGACGACATGAACTCGTCACACACGTCGCTGGACAAGCAGACGCACCACCGCGCCAACACCACCATGCACGTGTGCTGGCACCGCAACACCAGCGTGTCTATGTCCGATCACAGCCAGGCTGTGGAGGTACTCCTCCTCCGCCCACGTTTAACGCACGCACACACGCGCGCACCCATTCACACATCGCCGAAAAAACACAGATGACGAGTAGTTCGACTTGCGTGCACGTGACATTCATCACCCCTGCAGCGGCAGATTTGAGCGGCTGTCGTCGTCTCTGCGTGTCACCTCCGCTTTCTAACATTTTCCCTCTTTTTTCCCCCCTCCTGGTGTCTGTTAATATCCTGCAACTCATCTGTTTGACTGTCCCGGAAGGCTCTTTGTGATCGAGAGGGTATTAATAATAAATAATTCCTCTTCCACCTTCTTCCTCCACAGACCGCGAGGACTTTTCTTCCCCCTTTCTTCCTCTCTAAGCTAACACGCTAACCCTGTTCTCTGCACCCTTTTTCGCCCCTTTCTTTTGTCTCCTCGCCCTCTCAGTCTACGGCTCTCCGGCTATCTCACCAGAGCTTCCTCCTCGCTACCTCCTCGGTCAGGGCCAACGACCAAACACCATCACACACGTTTGCTGGTACCGCAACCAGAACCTCTCTCTCACTGATTACCTGCGCATGAACCAGGTACCGGGCCCACGCGCTTTCTCCCTGGATTCTCAGTAGAAATCAGAGCCCCCTGAAAACGGCTAATTATGTTTTTTAATTCCATGTTGAAATCCAATCAGAATCAAACATTTTGACAGATTTTTATTAAGGTTTCACACTGGTTTGTTTATTGATGCGTCACATTTTGTCGTCTATTTCTACAAGTTAAATACAAAAACACACACAACGCAGCCACAGCTCTCCGGTTTACAAAAGGAGGAAAATGTTATAGAACAGAGACTACTAATGTAACCCAGAACGGAGTATGTCTGCTCTTCACAATTGAAGGAAGTCTTGCTCACAGAATGCTCACAGCCATAGAAAGTAAAGCAAGTCTTTTCTTTTAACCTGGTCGTTTTTAGCAACATCTCGGCTTTCCAAGATCCGAGCAATTACTTTGGTTAATCCAACGAACAACGTTACTACAACGAACCAACGGCCAGAGCTGAGGGGAGGATACAATGTCATTTTCCTTTAATCGCATGGAAATAAACGTGAATGCCCAATAGCGACTCATCTCCACATTATTACATAAACAAAGCCTCTATTGGCAAAAAGAAGTGAGCATTCTAAAGTTAGAGCACACCTCCACACTTTTACAGCCCTGGTAAATACGCAAACGTTTTCCATGTAATCGGTGTCACAACTAAGCACTTCCACACAGCCACAAACGACACCAGCTACAGTCACCCGTCCAACCTTTTTTATTATTTTCTGCCTAGAACCAGCTGTCGGGTTACCTCCTGAGGAAGTTCAAGAACAGCAACGGCTGGCAGAAACTCTGGGTGGTCTTCACCAACTTCTGCTTGTTCTTCTACAAGACTCACCAGGTCAGCTGACGCAACCCTGACAGATTAATTCATTTGCTGCTAGAGTGGCGAGGCATTCGGTCTGTATTCAGAAAGCGTTTCCCCGTCTCTCGATTGCAGGACGACTTCCCGCTGGCCAGCCTGCCGCTGCTCGGCTACACGGTCAGCACCCCCGAAGAGTCGGATGGCATCCACAAGGAGTACGTCTTCAAGCTGCAGTTCAAGTCCCACGTTTACTTTTTCCGGGCGGAGAGCGAGTACACCTTCGAAAGGTAAGCGACTCGTCGCGGCGCACGCCACGAGGGGTCGGCCCTCACAACCGCAGAAACTTGTTTTAAAAAAAAATAATAATAACAACCCTGTGTGCTCGTCTCCACAGATGGATTGAGGTGATCAAGAGCGCGGCCAGCACCACGGGTCGGATGAGCCTGCTCATACCCAAAGGAGGTCCCGTGGAGATGAACGGAAACTGAATCGGACGCCGCCCGCACCTGGAGGCTGGGCCTCCCCGGCGCATCAGAGAGACCATCAAGTCTTTTTTTTGTGGTTTTCACGCGGAGCAAAGATTTGGACAATAGCAGACTGAAAGATACAGCCAGTTCAAATAGTATTTAACATTTCTCAGCCTAAGGATTTAATTCTAACGGTTTGTAAAATGCTTATGTTCGTGTCAGTATACAGGACATAATGAAAGGGAGACATTTTGATCCGTGTTTTCTTTTGTTTTCTTCGCATGTGTAGCGTTCAGTTGGGCCGTTCACATAGATGGACTGATTGGAAATACTGTTATATGGGACCAACTCCACCACAAAGGGGGCTTTTACTCTTTAGCTCACGATGACTGAAACTTTGTTGAGCCACAGATGATACACAGTATGTGGGGAAAAAATGAAGGTGCGCGATAGTATGTTCTCTCTGCATTGAAGGTGTGTGTGCGTGTGCCAGAGAGACGGAGGCGAGCAGGAAGTTCACGGGATGTTGAAGCAAGTTTTACGTCGTCTGGGGATGCATGGGAGGTTTAGAGAAAATCTGACAGGCACACGATTTTGGTTGCAAACGTTTGGCAACATTTGTGAGATTTAAAAAAAAAAACCTTTTTCAAGAATAAAGCTGTATTAGTATGAGCAGCGTTCGTGTTAATTGGAGGTTTCACGTGTTTCAAAGGAAGCTGCTTTAACCTGTAGTTGGGCAGCGTTACGGCCAGTTCGGTGCTACATTTCTCTCTTTAATATCAAATGTAATCAAATGTATCCTGCTTTTATTCTTTTGGCATAGGGATAACATGAGGAACTATTGTGCAGTGGTGACTCTAGTGTGCAAAGGTCACAGGTTTTCCCCTCTAAAGGCGAACCAGAAGAACACATTTTGAAGTAATTGTACTCGGCAATGTGTCGGGCTCTTGTCGGTGATTTGGTGCGCTACATGCAAATGTGATATTAACCGTGATGTTTTTTTGTATGAAGACTGGAATCTTTAACCCACCACCTGTGTGTGTGCGCGTGTGTGCGTGTGTGTGTGTGTGTGTGTGTTCGGAGAAGCCACTTGAGCTGCTCACGTAAGGTGATGAGAGGTCCTCTCCAAACCATCTGACATTCTGTGTGTGTGTGTGAGAGAGAGAGAGAGAGACTGACTGTTGCAACAGGTTAACAAACGGTATATGTTACTCCTATTTATTGTTTAGTGTCGTCATCAGGGCCGTTGCTCCCGCATCCGCCCCCCCCCAACCCCACATGTAGTCTTCATTTTATTCCATTGAAAAGATCCTAACGAATAAAAAGATCGTAGCAATCACACTCTGTGGCTTTGTGCTGATATTTATCGGGGAACACGTGGCCGGTAGATGCGTACCAAATGTCCGGTGTTGGACTTTTCTATTCGCTGTAAGTTTCTTTACATGTCAACGGTATAAGAGGCTGCAGTTGCTACATTATGTTGAGATCATTTTTAGCCGCCAGGTTGCACCATCTTCATCAAACATTACTTGCAAAGCAACTCTAGTACAGGTTAGTGCTATTCAAAGTGAACTACAGATGACTCACGAGCTGATAATATGAATGTAAACAGTGGAACGATTTTGGGTCTAATGCACATGGACATTTCAAATGTAAGAAAATGTATTCATGAAATCAGACAAGATGAGGACAGATAAAATCAACATTGAAGGCATGAATTAAATACATGATTAAATGAAATAAATATTGTCCATAAAGCCGGGCAATAGATTAAGATACAACTTTAAGCTGCTCTCAGTTCCTCAAGCAAACAAAAACTAATAACTGCCTCACCCAAAGTTTTTTTTCCTTTTTTTCCTGCACTGAACAACTGAAGGACTCGTGCCAGAGGACCTGAGGTCACACATTGGAAGGATGTTAGACAAGTCGGCTAATGCATCGACGATGCCCTTTAAAGACGAGTAGAATCATTTTAACAAATCAATGTGGGAACTGACCAGCGAGTATTCACATCCTCTACTTCAAAATAAAAGTGCTAACACCACATGGTAGAAATGCTTCATTACAAGTCCTGCATTGAAAATGTTTTTTAACTGAAAGTATGTCATTATACGTTATAAAAATGTCCCTGTGATGGTTGTACAATTATATATTGTATCATGAACTTGTTATTACTCATGCATTAATATAAAAGAAGGGTTTTACTTCATATAGGGCTGCATAATGAATATTTTCATTGTGTATTTATCTGCCGATTCCTTTCTCCCTTAATCGATCGATTGTTTAATTGCAAAGATTCTGACCATGTCTATCATTGTTAGCCCAAAGTGATGCTTGCACAATGTTTGTTTTGTCCAACCAAATGATTATTCAAAGGACGAGCAGCAAATCCTCCCATCTGAGAGGCAGGAACCATATCCTTTGGCATGTTTGCTTTATAAAGAAAAAAGAAGGAATAATAGATGTATCAATGCCAATCAACTACTGGCATCTAGCAGTTTTGTTGCACTGCCGCTCACCTTGGAAATGTGATGGAATGAGGAGAAACACTTGCAACACATGCTGCAATGATATGCACACTTGGCAATGAGCATTAAAACGTGTGCTTTTGGCTTTTTGCATTAAGTATTTTGCAAACCGAGCTGTCGGTGACAGTTGAAGGAGTTCGCCTCCTTGCCTCTGGTTTTAACAAGGATCTGCAAATCTGTTGAGCAGTCATAAACAAACCAGGGCATTCCTCGGGCAGGCCCAAACGGAGGGAACGGAGGGTGGGGTGGCTTCCCCCGGGCCACAGATGACAATGTCTCTCCTCTGCCATGGAATGCCATGGAAATCTAGTTAAATGATCAACTGTTAGGGAGTGGAGGAGATGTGTAGCTGCTTGCTGTCAGTGTTAGTGCTTTCAAAACCACATATATGCACACTACAGCCACAGTCAACATTGCAGACAAAAAAGATGACTTATTTAAAATCCTTAAAATATGTTGTATTCCATGTTTCACATCTTTATCATAGGCTAACTCTAATCCCCGTTGGTGTGTCATAGAGGATATGCATCATAACTCGTGTGTTTAATCAGGCCTAGCTGTTTGCCCCCCTTCTCCAGTCTGTGTGCTGAGCTAGTATGCTAAGCTAACAGCTGTTAGCTTAGCATACTAGCTTCATATTTAAAGGACAGACACGAGAGTGGTATGGATCAAATCAATAAGAATGTAACGAGCCTGTGAAAAACAGTTGTGTCCTGCTTTTTGTGGCTCTGGTGGAAGCTTTTGTTGAGAATAAATCTCATGTTGAGGAGGAAACTCAGGTGAACAGACTTAGGTCGAGGCGTTTAGCTCAATTCAAGCAATAAGGTTTATTTGTGACAGAAGTATTATGTCCAGCAGTTAAACGTGCACGGACCTAAAAAGTTCACTCTGTAGGAGCGAATGAAAAGCTAAAAGGCGCTTAGCCAGAGTGCGCATGCGTTCATATATTAGGTCCTCCTTTTGGAGCCTATTGGTCAAAGCAATAGTAGGAGGCGGATTTGTTTTTAGCATTCAAATGGCCTGATGGAGCACTGAGCATCTCCGCCCACACTGGCTCACGTCCGGGATCCGCCTTCTCTGGAACGTCAGTGTGTGAGATGTTGATTCAGCCGCATATTGTTATGTTCGGCCAACTAGATAAGCTAGGCGCTAGATATGCAAGGGCGCCTCTTTCTATCTCTAAGATGGAGCAGGCAGTTGAGACTGGTTCTCTGTAAGACTATGTGACATTTAACTGGGGCAAAAGCTATCCTTCAGAGTTCTAGTAATTTCCACTTTGTTCAGGCGAGTGCGAGAGTGCCCCACCTGGCGTTTTTGACCTTCGTGTACTAGAACTCACATATCCGCGTATAAGCTGTGTTTAACATTGAATGAATGTATATTTTTATTTACAAATCCCCCTTTTCACACCTGCTAGGTGTGAACTTCTATGTTTTGGAACTACTCATTCAATGGCTGTAACTCTATGTTTAGGTCCCTATCATCTGAATCGTCTGGATCGGAAACTGGTGGGGTGCTATGTCTAGTTCGGGTGTGTGTCTGATTCGGGGATGGAGAGGGAAGAGGGGCAGTTGAATGAGATGGGTGCTGGTGTGTCTGATCCTCGGTTTCTAGTCCCCAGATCAAGAGGGCAACTAGTATGCCCATGCCCAACCCCATTATAGTTTTCTTCCCACATCCCACCCCTTCCCAGGTGAAGCGCTGCCGACCTCGGTCGGCGGGGTTTGCATAAGGGTCCCCTAGACAGCGTCTAAGTTCCTGATGCATTTTCCAAATTAGTGCGAATTTCTCCTAGTGTTCTGGTTGGTACCGGTGCTGGGACACAATGTGTCAGGTGGTGCCAAGGGACGCCTGATTTGCCCTTGACCTGAACCGAGTGTGAAGTAACCTCCTTCACCTCGTACGGCCCAGTCCACCTGGGGTCAGTCCACTTGCGCTTGTGAACCTTGACCCTGACCCAATCACCTACTTGTATCTGCTTTCCAGCTGCCGCTGCTTCAGGTACTGCTCGAGTCCTCTCGATCTGCTTGGAGAGAGCTTCAGCAAGAGAAGTTAGGGCACTCATATAGTCAGACATTTCAATCTGCTGCACATCCAGAGGTGGCATATGACCTCCATCTCTGGGTGGACCTGGCATCGGCCGGCCAGTCATGGTCTCGTGTGGGGAGAGATGTGTTTCTCCCCCTTTTCCGGACCTCATGGCCATAAGGGCCAGGGGCAGGGCCTCAACCCATGTTAATTTGGAGCCCGCGCAAACTTTGGCAATTTTGGCCTTAAGGGTCTGATTCGCTCGTTCCACCAGGCCCTGAGATTGCGGGTGATAGACTGACCCGAATCGGTGTGTGATTCCCAGAAATTGCTCTACCTGTGCGAGCATGGTGTTGCTAAAGTGTGATCCGTTATCAGAGCGGATGCATCTCGGCACTCCGTAACGGAGAATCAGTTCTGTCTGCAGCCACCTTACAACTGTCTGCGCGTCTTCTCTCTTGGTGGGAATTGCTTCCACCCATCTTGAAAATCTGTCTACCATTACCAAGATGTACCTCTTTCCCTGCACTCTGTTCTCTGGTCATATCTGTATAATCTATGCTGATGTCTTGGAAACAGGCAGAGGGCACGGGATAAGATCCCATCGGTGTCTTGAATGGTTTTCTTGGGTTGTGATTTCCACAAATTTGACATTCATCGCAGAAGAGGAAAGATATCGCTTCCATGTGCGGATGCCACCATAGTTGTTTTAAATTGTCCAATGTCCGTCTCTTTCCCTCGTGTGTAGGTCCGTGGGCCCCTGGTAGGAGTGCTGCACACAGTTCTGCTGAGGCAACCACTCTGCCGTCGTGGGCTCTCCACAGACCTTCTTTGTCTTTTGAGGCTCCTTTTCGTGTCCATTCGGACCATTCCTAAGGTCCTGCTTTCTTTTGATGTTCTTTGATGTTCTTTCAAGGTGGAACGGTAGGGAGTAGTCTGGGGACATGAGTGCAGTGGACGTGGTCCAGGGGAGTTCTGTATGGGAAAAGCTGAGTGATTTTTGGTTTGAGAATGTTGAACCAATATTGGATGGCAGGGGTCTGGGGGCCAGTTTGAAGACAGCGTAGCCAGAAAACTTCTTCGTCTGTGGGGGACACTGTCTCTGTAATGGGAGCAAGGGAGAGAATGCGTACTGGCATGGACAACGTACTAGTTGGTGGGTTGGACGAGACATGGACACCGTCTTGGTTCATCCAGATGATCAGATTGAGGCGAGTCATCAGATCGCGTCCTGTGTGGCATGGGCCCCGCCTTGGAGACCATGTCCCTTGTCCCAAGGAGCCTGATGGGCCCCTTGCTGTGGTCTTTGTCCATCATAGCCATGTCCGCCTCCTCCTCTGGAGTATTGTCCTCTTCCTCTCTGTGCTTGCTGCAGTGCTGACATGCAGTCTCTTGCGAAGTGTCCCGGTTTCCCACAGTTGTAGCAGAAATAGGATGCTCCCCTTTTTCCAGGTGCTCCTCTTTTTCTGGCTTTGGGGGGCGGGCCATGGGACCGAAGGTGATACTGGGGGGGAGGTACCAGAGGAAGTGCTGGAGACAGGCCAGTTGAGGGCGGGGGAGGGGCCGAGGCCAGAGATGCCTGGCCCGGTTCCTGTGCAGTCTTTTCCAGACCTACCGGGGCTTGAGTGGTAGGGGTGATGTCGAGGGGGGTGATGTCGAGTGCCTGATGGGGCCTGGTTTGTTCTTTTCCGGTCGGCATGTCCACCTGTATCCGATCCGTCATGGCCGTTCCTAGTGCCATCATTGCCACTCGCTGTTCCTCTTCTCTGTCTTTGCGGGCTTGCTTCAGTGGGTTAGCGAACCCCCATCGCTTGGTTTGATTTGTCGTTTGATTTCTCTCTGCAGTCTGTGCGTAGGCCACTCGTTTTGTCAAATCGTTGGTAAAGAGCAGGAGGTCGTTGATCGATGGAGGTAGTGGACTGGCCGCCTTCCACCATCCCTCCTCTTGCCATCGTTTCATGCAGTTTTCCCAATGTGTCTTGTCTCTTTTCCATGCAGCCTTGCCTCCTGTGGCTGTTACAGCTTTTTTCAGTTTTGCACGCAGTACTTCTGAGTAGCCACCAGATGGAGCCACAGCTCCAGCCATGTCTTCTTGTGTTCTTCTTTTCTTTTTTTCAGTTCGTTTTTTTTTTTTTTTTCAATCAATCTTTTTCAATTCCAATCTTCTTTTTTTTCAAAATTCTTTTTTTTCTTCTTTTTTTTTTCTCAAATTTCAAATTTCAAATTTCAAATTTTTCAATATAAAATGTTTGGATGCAGTACTCCCGAATGTCCACCAGATGGAGCCAAAGCTCCTCTCAAATGTTCTTCTTGCAGTTCCTGAAGCACCCACAGAGGGAGCCAAAGCTCCTGTCAAATGTTCTTGTGCAGTTCCTGAAGTACCACCAGAGGGAGCCAAAGCTCCTGTCAAATGTTCTTGTGCCCTCTGTCCTAGTTGTTATCTCTCCCTGTTTTGGCTGCAGCTGTCTTTCTTATCTAAGATGTTCACTCCCTTGCCTCTGTGCCTTTGCCTGCTGTGTCTTCGCTCCTAACTCTGTTCACGGTTCCTATGGAACACAATTTCCAATAAATCTGTATTCTTTGTAACTCTACCAGTAAAACTCACACATATATTAACCCTCAGCTTTCCTCTTCTATCCTAGTGTTTTGTGGTTCTGTGTTTGAGTGCAAAGTTTGTGTCTTATGCGTGTGCTCTGCTCCACTGACCGTCAATCTCTGAGAAGCACACCAACCTGGTGAAAAACACTACAACTTTACAACTACACATGTACTCTCTAACACCTGTACGCTTCACACAGTCACTCACATCCATACCAGATTGACACCATACACTGCCGTCGCTGAAATACGCACAAATCACATATAGATCTGCTCTTATAGCGTTTTCACGAGCACGGTCCCTAAGGAAATGGATACCTAATAGGCATTACTCAACACTCAACCGACCATACACAGCCGTGATTCCACAAATAATCGCACACAGACCTCGTCA
The DNA here is from genome assembly GCF_949748355.1 of Melanostigma gelatinosum. Taxonomy (NCBI): domain Eukaryota; kingdom Metazoa; phylum Chordata; class Actinopteri; order Perciformes; family Zoarcidae; genus Melanostigma; species Melanostigma gelatinosum. Next base: position 6,376,971 of record NC_136637.1, read on the forward strand.
GGAAAAGTCTATTGACCTTATTGTTTACAGTGTACGCCTTGTGCGAACACGGTCCCTAAGGAAATGGCGGATTCTTGTGCATTCTCTGAATTCCGACCTGTGTCTCCCTGAGACATTACCCAGCACTCAATCGACCACACACAGCCGTGATTCCACAAATAATCGCACACAGACCTCGTCAGGAAAGGTCTATTGACCTTTTTGTTTACAGTGTACGCCTTGTGCGAGCACGGTTCCTAAGAAAGTGGCGATATCTTGTGCTACAATTGAATCGATGTCTCCCTGAGATCATCTATGCTGCATGCAAACCCATACACTGCCACTTCTGCAATACTGGTACACAAACCTCATCAATTACCTCATCAATTTGACCTCATCAATTTATTTTTCTCAATTAAAATTCTCTGGATGGATCTTCGTTTTACAGTGTACAACATTGCATGAACGTGGTCCCCTTTAGGAAATGGCGTTTTGCAGTCTCCAGACACACTACTTTCACATCAGCGTATTTCAACAACAATTTATATATACTCGATCCAAATCTCAGCTTGCAACTTCGCATAAATCAACAGTGTGGCCCGGAATTCAGTCTTTCAGACCGTCATTGGTCAGCGAACCGAAGCTTTCGCCACGGCTGTGTAACCTCCGAACAGTTATCAAAACTTACACGGTGAACACGATGCCAGTTTATAGAACTTACAATCCTTAATTTCTGTTAGATCCACTCACACACATGTACATTCTATGCTAAAAAACCCCCACTGCTGTCATAACAATCCTGTCACAATGCTTCGTCAATTTATCTTTAAAAATTTAGTCAACGCAATTCTTTACTCACCCCCGGTACTCCTGATCAATTCAATTTGGTTTTTCCTACATACAATTCTGCAGATTTCATTTAAATAGGCTCTGCTCTTACCTTTTGATTGCAGCTGCTTTGATCAGTTTCCCGAGATGATAAGAATGGCTCCGATTGTCAGCCGGAATCCCCAGCCTCTCGGGAAAACACCTGTTGTTTTGTCTGTTGACAGAAGAAAAAGTCCGTCACGAGATGTCTCTCCTACTGATCGTTAAAGCCAAACTCTGCTACCATGTTGAGAATAAATCTCATGTTGAGGAGGAAACTCAGGTGAACAGACTTAGGTCGAGGCGTTTAGCTCAATTCAAGCAATAAGGTTTATTTGTGACAGAAGTATTATGTCCAGCAGTTAAACGTGCACGGACCTAAAAAGTTCACTCTGTAGGAGCGAATGAAAAGCTAAAAGGCGCTTAGCCAGAGTGCGCATGCGTTCATATATTAGGTCCTCCTTTTGGAGCCTATTGGTCAAAGCAATAGTAGGAGGCGGATTTGTTTTTAGCATTCAAATGGCCTGATGGAGCACTGAGCATCTCCGCCCACACTGGCTCACGTCCGGGATCCGCCTTCTCTGGAACGTCAGTGTGTGAGATGTTGATTCAGCCGCATATTGTTATGTTCGGCCAACTAGATAAGCTAGGCGCTAGATATGCAAGGGCGCCTCTTTCTATCTCTAAGATGGAGCAGGCAGTTGAGACTGGTTCTCTGTAAGACTATGTGACATTTAACTGGGGCAAAAGCTATCCTTCAGAGTTCTAGTAATTTCCACTTTGTTCAGGCGAGTGCGAGAGTGCCCCACCTGGCGTTTTTGACCTTCGTGTACTAGAACTCACATATCCGCGTATAAGCTGTGTTTAACATTGAATGAATGTATATTTTTATTTACACTTTTTAAAGTTCGAGAGAATAACCCTGATGATGTCATAGTGATGTCATCAGGGTCGCTTTAGCTCGGGCTTTAAAATCATAACAGAAGGGTGTGAAGAGATGTGGAGTTTAAAAGACGTGGACGTTGACCCCGGCAGGGAGCGACTAATGAAAAGATGTCATTGGTTGCATTATGGGAAATGTAGGATTCGGTATTTAGGGTGTTTGACCTGTAATTGAGACTTAGTCAGAATTTGATTACGTCTGCGCCTTTTGATTTTTTTTTTCTTTTTTTTTTGTCTCTCACAGGTCCCCGAACTTTATTAGACTTTATAGGCAAAAAATAAACGTTTTGTTTTCACAAGCCTCCTGTGGGTTTCCTCTTCGGTAGAAGACAATCAAATAGTTTGATCTGAGATTTCTTTTTTTTTAATGCAGGCACACCTTATCTTCAACAGCTACTACAGCTCTAGGGCTGCTTAATGCAACAGCACACAAAACATATAGATGTCAGACCAGTGCTGTGCACCTTTAATTGACAGATCCCGTTAGTACTGCTGGGTCGTGTGTGTGTGTGTGTGCGTGTGTGTGCGAGTTGGGGTGGAGGGGCGGGGCTTGTGTATCTCCGCCTTAGGACTTCACAATAAGTGCCCTTAGAAGGAGAGCCTGTCAGAGTATAAACTGGAGAGCTTTTCTTTCTTTTTTTGCGATTTTAGTGGCAGCAACTCTTAAATTCCTAACTGTCAAATCATCAAAACCAACTTTTCTGCTCAGTGACGAGTTAGGATGCAGGATAACATGTTCTCGGGTAAGTGTTATTTGAATTGTCCATACCTTCATTATAAGGCAGTGTGGGCGCACTAACTGTAACTTTATGGATTCATGCGTACCTCTTCTGGACTCATTTATCCTGCTCTTCCGCGTGGCGTTTACGTAACCTGCTTGCGTCGGACAGCTCTATCCAGGCAAAAGATGTCCAGCCAACAAACTAATCCGCGTGTTTTGTTATGCAGGATAATCTCCACAAATCGTCCTAGTGCCTACTACAGAAGGACGGGGGACGTGTCCCGGTGCAGAAGTGGCTGCCGTGAGAGGCGGCGGTGGCGGGGGAAGGTGAGCAGCGCAGTCCGCGGAGGGTGACAGGGGCATGGAGATGTTGCGCCGCTCTTCTGTGTTCGCGGCCGAAGTGTTTGACCGCTCGCCCACCGACAAGGAGCTGGTGTCCCAGGCCAAGGCGCTGTGCAGGGACTACATTCACTCCAGGCTCAACCGCGCCGGGATAGGCTGGTCGAAGCCTGACCACGGGCGGGCTGCATCAGGCGGGGCGCTGGGAGATATATCGTCGGTCCTGCTGTGGCTGGGTGAGGTTCTTTTGTTTTTGGACCACGGTCCGCTTAACACTGTGTGAACTACCAGTCAGTTTTACAGAGACGTTATGGTGGACCTCAGACTGCAGTGATATCTGCTGCATTGAAAAACAATACCCATTGAAATCATTCCGAAAACCGTATTTGAACCGTTGTTTAAAACAAATAATTCCAAAAATCACAAACAAAAGAATCAATTGAACATTAAAACATATTTGACTGAATGTTCAGTTGTGTGTGGTTGGCGGAGCGCTCCTATGACTCATTTTCACTGAAACACCTGGATTCCCAGGAAAATAATATATTCACAGTTTCATTTAGCTAATGTTTGGATGTTTGCCCAGTATGAAAACCGATACAGTTCTGAGGTTTAGCTTTACCATTTGTGGTTATCACCCCACCTCCAGTTTAGTTGTGCAATTCACTGGAAACTCAGATGGAACAGAGACACTGTTTGTTAAAAGGAAACAGAGGGGATGGTTCATGTCTGGGAACACTTTCCAGCAGAGTGTACAACAAAAACTGTGATTCAAACGGACTACGGCAAGAATCTACTGAAGAGATTAGATAACAGACTGTTGGACTTTGTTCATTTAAATACTGGATATGAAGTCATTCCAGGTTACAACAAAGCATATACTGCTCATGAATTATATTTAAAAAATCAGGTGAAATCAGATTTTGAATATAAGGAATAGTTTGATATTTTGGAAAATATGCTTAGTCGCTTCTCTGCTGAGACTTAGATGAGTAGATGGATATCACTCTCGTGTTTGTACAGAAAAATGGTTAGCATAGCACAAAGACAAACATCAGGGGCTTAATGGTTTTGGTGAGATTCATAATTGACTCGTGGCTAAGCCCCGCCCACCTGCTGCTCCTCCATCAAGCTGTCAGAGCTATGTTACCATGGAGCCCACACTGTCACTAACTGCATTCCCTGAAGAAATATAGAATTTTTGGAGAAGCGATTTCCGAGAGAATCAGACAGAAGTGGGTTTGGAGTATAAATCCATGCTGTTAAACTGATTCAGCAGTGAAAACGGGTCATAAAGATATAAGCTAAAGCCTACAGTGTAAAAGTGAACCACCACATCACCTGGAGATGGAGACAGAAGACAATGGAGTTAGCAACAACACTATAAAGCAGAATCAAGTTCTTTATTTACCGTTACAATTAATAAGCTAAAGTAGCATGTTTATCCATTCAGTAGCTAAGAAGGGCTAACGCTAGTTAACGATGTGCTAATATACTTTGCTGATGTTGGCTCCACAGGCTTTTACGTAGAAACGTAATGTTTTAGAAAGTCACATCTCCTTCCAACCTCTCCGGATAACGAGTATCACTATTACGCAACGTTTAACCAGGACTAGCTCCAAATCCACAACACCCGCCTGAAAATTGAAGAAAAAGTGGTCGGAGCGGAGCTGGTTGACGCTACGCTATGATTGGCCAGTCTGCATTCGAGGGGCGGGACTTAGCAAATGGTCATTTAGAACGCACTTTTAAATTTAAAGCGAGAATATGTAGCTTTTGCCAGAAAATGAACATTGTGGCTACAAATGCTGAGCTACTGTTTCAGCTATTGTTACAATAGCACAAGTGGAGAACAGTTAAGCCAGTTGATTGAGTCAGTTTTGTCTGTTGTACAGCAATATTAACCTAAAGCTAACAGTAGCTACCATAAGCTACTGGTCTTAAAGTTGTTTTTTTTGCTGCAAATGAAGTCAACTATTGATTTGTTCGAGGAAGTTATTGCTTCTTTCAAGTCTTGCTTTAGTTGTGTGGATAGCCCAAATGCAGTTCAAGTCAGAGGCACTACAGTCGATAAAAAATGTTCCCGCTGAGTTTAGCCTCCTGTGTTTTGGCCAGGTGATGAGTTGGAGTACCTTCGACCCAACGTGTACCGCAACGTAGCGCGACAGCTCAACATCACAGTGGCTTCAGAGAGTATTGTGTCAGACGCCTTCCTGGCTGTGGCTGCAGACATTTTCTCCACAGGTAGGTCCACATCAGTATCTGGTTGTATTGTAAATCAAGCCATGCGTGCAGGCCTGCATGAACTAACTGTAGCGCTTTTGTTATCAGCTACGCAAACTTCAAAGGAAGATTACGGATCGTTTTTGCTGTTTTAGGGAAGTTCTTCTTTTTGTCGAAACCAAGAAGGAGGAACATACGGTAGCTTGAGACAAATACAATAAAGATATTTAAATGTCTGGAGCGCTGTTACTGCTCCTATTAATGCTTTACTATTGAATTACGAGAGCAAGCCATCATTTCCTCCCCCTCAAACATCAACTAATTCCAGCCAACTTTTTCATGTAAACACCTTCTTTTTGCAGGGTGAGTGCGGAATTCTCCAGTTGTCCGACACATTTTGTTGCAGTCATTATCCCCTTACAGGAAGGGAACCGCAGGGAAAACATTCAGTCCATATTAGGTTAACATGTTGCCAGAGCGAGTGATTGTTACAGACAGTTTGGACCCCACCCACGGAGTTCAGTCATCAGCCTCGGCTGATTTGTACCTTCGGGGCTGTAACAAAGCAATCTGCTGCAAAAGTAATTAAATTAAATTAAAAGAAAATCAGGTTTGTGTGGTCCTTGAAAGTGCAAAGTTACTGAGAAATATCCCTGACTACTTCAGACCTATCATTACGAAAGAATATCTACCTAAATCGAAACATGTTCTGGGATGTACATGGGCAGACACACGGTTAGGCTCTAGTTTCAGTATACAGGATGACAATGTAGCCCTCAATGACTACAAATGTAAATGTGGACATACTGTGTAACGCTGGCAGTCTGTGTCACTGTGAGGAGGAAGTCATGGGCAGCAGTAGATAATGACTACAAACTCTTCTGATGCTTTTAAGCTCATTCACAAACGTCATGCTGCCTTACACAAGGCACAGATAAACGACAGCCGAAACACACTCTCACACCGAGCATGTTACACCGGTATCCGCTTTTAAAACTTTCTAATTTAAACCCACAGTGAATTTTTTTCTCCACCGCAAATTCCCCTTATGAATACGGAGTTTTTAGTGCCTTTGAGCTCACAGTTTTGAATTTTATGGCCCTCAACTTTACTGTTCCGGTTCAGTCTCATCACTTTCACTTGTTTCTGGCTGCTGTTTTCAGTGGAAAGGGAAGGGACCGTGAGACCCATCACTGCCGAAGCTCGCAGTTTGGCTCATTTTCTTAAACTACTATAGCAAGCTCGCTAACTAGCCAGCTGTCCGCTAGCTTGCTAGCTTGCTAGCTTGTTAATTCCACAATGCTTGAATGCCAGACTTTTTTTTACAGAAAACAACAAAGTTGTTACTCATCTGGCGATAGCAATGTGCTTTTCCTACACTGTGGCAAGAGTGTGTGTGTGTGTTATCTCCACTTGGTCTTTGGGTTCTTTTTGGGGAACATGTGTGTTTCAAACTGGGGCATGGGAGTTTGAAAGACGCGGGCATTTAACAGGGCTGAAACACAAGACGCAGTTGAGTTGCTGTCAGACTTGGCAGATGTTATTTATTTTTTGAATTGACTCATTTTAAAAGGTAAACCTTCACTTAGAATTGATGAACTCACCATAAATTGGACAGCAGCATTGCAAGTGCACACAGTGGAGAGTGTCATTCTGCAAATTCCAGGTCTCACAGTTAAAGAGAAACATGACCTCCGTTTACCAGATCCTAGGAATGAATCGGATGACAGATACAGAAGATGGATGGAGTTGGGGCCTCATTTTGTATCCGTTAGACATGTAAACACTGCAAAAAGAGTCTGAGGCTTTGACTGTAAATGGTGCTGCGGCAGAAACTCAACAAGTGAACCAAGAAAAATGATCTGCTCACTAATATAGCAAGGCGAACTGCCTGCCTGCCTGCTTGGCGCCAGCGCCTTCTGTTTGGGTTTCCTTCTCTGTGGGACAGACAGGCATGTAGGCCTCTTGCCTGGCTGCTGTTGACGTTTTAGAGTTTGTTCATCCATCTGTGAATAAGAGCTGCTGACAGAATTTTGCTGCAATAAAAACTCCTCAAAAATAGCCACTCCACTTTGATTTGAGAACCCTCAAATCAACAAATAATAATTTGTTTGCAAAATATGCGTTCATACATCACATAGCAGGACGTAAATGGCTCTGTGCATGAAGCTTTGAGTGCGGATGCAGTGTAGTTTGTTCTAACGGTGTATTTCCTGTCAGGTGTGACATGGGGGAAGGTGGTGTCTTTGTACGCCGTGGCAGGAGCCCTGGCAGTGGACTGTGTTCGCCACGGCCACCCGGCTATGGTCCATACCATTGTTGACTGCATGGGGGAGTTTGTCCGCAAGAGCCTGATCTCCTGGTTAAAAAGGAGAGGGGGCTGGGTAAGGGCAAGTTCTTTGTTTTTTTTACCTGATGGCTTGTTTGTGTAAGTGTTGCTGATGAAATAACTCTAAGACTTTACTTTCACAGTGGTAAACTGAAGGTGGGTGTGTGTGTGTGTGTTTTTTCTCTTGTTTCCGCCATGCTGGATGTGGTAAAGTATGTCAAACGAACTACAAAAAAATAGTCCGTGTCAATATTATGGAAATGTTTTATTGGGCATGAAAAAGTAAGTAAACAAGTGCTTCAATCTGTTTTTCTTCATACTTCTGTGTTGGTGGGTGTGTTATGAATATTAGGGCTGCAATCCTCTGATTGTTTTCTTCATTATTCCATTTGTGGTTAGGTCTATAAAATATCAGAAGAACGTGAAAAATAAACATGAATATTTTTCCAGAGCCCAAGGTGGCCGCTTCAAGTTGTCGGCATCCTCAGGGTCTGAAAAGTGAAGCTGAAGTGCCTTAAACTTAAACATTCTCCTTAATGTCCAGCAGGGGGCGACTCCTCTGGTTGCAAAAAGAAGTCTGGTTGTATAGAAGTCTATGAGAAAATGACTCTACTTCTCACTTGATTTATTGCCTCAGTAAACATTGTAAACATGATCTTATGGTCTAAATGTAGTCTTCAATACAGCATGATGTTCTTTGAGTAAATTAAGCAGGGTATGCTTTAGGGCGGGGCTTACTGTGATTGACTGTCTGCTCAGGGAGTCGTCCATGTATTCGTCTTGCAGCTTTAACCCTTTCACTGTGTTTTCACTTCATGAAAGTTAATTGTAACATTTTAGTTGCCCAACAATGTCTTATTCAGCGTTCCGTTGTACTTAGCTCCACCCTCTTGTGTTACTTCTGGTTGCAAAAAACAAGATGGCGACAGCCATGCCGAGCTCGAGGCTTCTAAACGGCAGTCCGCAAACCAATGGGTGACGTCACGGTGACTTCGTACACTTCTTATATGTGGTCTATGGTCCCAAATTTCTTAAAGATATGAAACAAAGAAAAGCAGCAACTCTTCACATTTGAGAAGCTAGATTAGAACTATGTAATGTTTGACTTTTTTGATTAATTTATTGTCAAAATATTCTGTCAATCGACTAATTGATAACTCAACTGATCCTTTTAGCTCTAATTCATATTGAGCACACGATCCCCCGGTTATCTGGAGATTATCTGCATATGACGTACAGAGGCATACAGCTCCCTTTTAATATTTCAATGATACACCAGCTGGTACGAGAGAAAAATATAAACTTGCTGTTAAGTAGCTACACGAGAAAATATATTGCCATATGATACAAGATGAATGTGGATAAAGTCATGAGGTGCGAATGATATTGTATTATACTGGGGCGGGATTAATAGTCAAAGAAAGGTCGAAGGCTGTATGATAACAGGATTAAAACACTGTGTATTGACAATATAACACCTACATCCACCCCACAGCTTCAGACAGAATAGTAGAAGTCTATTCTATTCTGCAGAATCCTATCAATAAGAAAAGCCGTGATGATAAAATCCTGCAGAGACAACAAAGCGCACCAGAAGGAACAAGGCCTGGCAACGGGCCTCTGCGCTGCTGGAAAGAGCAAAACAAGTGAACAAATGCGCCCATGCACTCAGAGACATGGCACCCAAGTCGGTTTTGTTTTCAGGGCAAGTGGAGTGTGACCAAATGAAGAGCAATGCATTGTATAACTGACCTCATGAGCACAAATGAGGGACCTGTCCCAGTCTAAACTCAAACTGTAATATTTCCACACTGGGAGATAATCAGCATGTGGGGAAAAACTCCATAACAATTTGTGATGTGACTGATCTGAGGAGGGAGAAGTGTTTAGTGTCAGGACTGACACTTAAACTGCTCTCTGTGAAATCTCATTGTCTACGAAAGTGCTCCAGTTATATAAGTAGACTTTTCGAGTAAGCATTGCAGAGATTGCAGTGTTGGCTTTGGCTTTGAAAGAAACACATGTTGGGAATTATTGGGGGTTTTTTTCTTCTTTTTTTTTCTCCTTGTTTCATTCCACAGTCTGAATTCATTTGGTGAGCTCTGTGTTCTCTCTCCCGTCACAGGTGGATGTAACTAAATGCGTGGTGAACACCGATCCCAGCTTCCGCTCTCACTGGCTGGTGTCCGCGGTCTGTGCCTTCGGACACTACCTGAAGGCCACTGTGTTGTACCTCCTCAGAGACACGTGAAGGACAAAGTCACGCACTGGGTTTTTTGTAGCGGACTGACCGACACTGTACCCCGCCACCAGCACTCCACTAAAGCTTCCACTGCTGTGGATTATGTTTACACTCGTTTGCACTGAGCCTTCGTGGACGATGAACGCCTGTCCATTCACAGAAAAAGGACTTTCCGTGCTTCCTCTGCAAGATTGTCTATTTATTGTTAATAGTAAGGTTATGGCACACTTTTGACGCGAATGTATAGAATCACCCACTCTTAATGTTTTTAGCTGATCATTTGTTCCACAATCAGCAGAACTGCTCATTCGTTTCGCTTCCTGTTTGGCAGAGGCTTGGCTGCCCCTAGTGGTTGGAAATTGTAACTGTACTTTGTTGTACAAAAATCTCTAGCAATATATATGCAAAATACAATTAAGGAACTGTACGGCGATTAATTGATATTGTATCAAAAGATGATTGAGGGAAGAGTATGGGAGGGTCTTTGCTTTTCCTCTCCCTCAAGATTTATATTGTGTTTCAGCCCTCCCTTGCCAGAATAATATAAAAAGGGACCAAATAGTTACGATTGGCTGTGTGGATATTGGTGAGTCAATGCTTTTCCTCCGTACTCTCATAATATTTTTAGATAATAGGAGTATAGTGTTACATTTTTCTATTCAAGCAAATATATATATATTCGGAAAGAATGTATATTTTAAACAATAAGATTCAGACCCCTTCCCCACCCTAATGATGTTTGTACACAGGAAAAACGGGAGAGTAATTTTTCCGGAGTTACAATTATTTTCCACTGAAGGAGTCATATTTAATCATTTTGGAGTGTAATTACTTCCAGTAGCCAGTAGAGTGTGAGTAAATATTCAGAATAAAATCTATTGGAGTAAAACAGCGTGACCACGCCCACAACGGTTCCTTAAGTTTCGTTTCTGCCGCCATGACACCTCTCGCTACACTGGAATGAGCTGACGTTTTATGGAACGGAAGGGCTGAAGTGAGGAACAGAAGACGGCATTTGAAATAACATGTCAGGTAAGGTCATTCGTTTTGGTTAACTTCATGTGTGTAAGGTACATTGTGTAGCAACATTGCAGCTAACCTAACGTTACTTCACTATTTGCATTGTCAGATATGAGCCGTAGCTTCTGATTGTTCGCGTTAGCAGATGCTAACGGTAGCTTCTAACGTTTTCACATAACTTAGTCACAGTCAAACGTTAGCTTCTAACGCATTAACATCAATTCGCAAAATATTTGGTGGTTTATGGACATATTAACGTCGACACACCTGGATTAAAGTCTCAATAAAGTAGTATTAGCTATCATCAGTAGCCAGCGGACTTCACTGAGCAGGTGCATGTGTGTTTTATTCTGTGTAGAGGGGCTGTCTTTTGCTGCAGTTAGTTGGTGCAACAGGTACATTTTACTGTGAAAATGGCTATGTAGAATTTGCAGTTTGTTGGCGTCAACACGTGTATTTTACTCAGAAAGGAGCTGTTAACGACCGTTTTAAGCTGCATTTGTTGGCGCTAACCTGTGTATTTTACTCTGAAAAGAGCTGTTAAAAACCGTTTTAAACGGACTGTTTCTAGCTGCGTTTGTGGGCGCTAACACGTGTATTTTACTCTGAAAAGAGCTGTTAACGACTGTTTTAAGCAACTGTTTCCGGCTGCGTTTGTTTGCGCTAACACGTGTATTTGACTCTGAAAAGAGCTGTTAACGACTGTTTTAAGCAACTGTTTCCGGCTGCGTTTGTTTGCGCTAACACGTGTATTTGACTCTGAAAAGAGCTGTTAATGACTGTTGGACTGTTTCTAGCTGCGTTTGTTGCCGCCAACACGTGTATTTGACTCTGAAAAGAGCTGTGTTGATGGACTGTGTTTCGCTGCAGTTCATCAGCACCCTGGTCGATGCAACATGTGTGTTATACTTTGAAAAAATGCACTTCACTCTGTTGACTGCTAAAACTAGCTGGGCTTGACATTGGCACGGGCCACTCGCGAAGTGCGGGTAGAATTCCGCAGCATAAGCTGATTGATCTGTTGCACTGTGGCATGCTAGAGACGGCCAAGTCGGAGACAACCAGGTGAAGTAGACATTGTTCAAGATGAGACAACTGGTTACATTTCTGATGATGTGTTCACGCCAAACGCAGTAGATTACATACAAAGTCTATGCACAGCCACTATGAGACTGGAGTGACGCGAATTGGCGATTCAAGCGAATGAACAGGTCCCTTTAGTACAGCGTAATAAAGACGTGCTTAAAATGTCCCTCGTTTTTATAATGAAATAGTTTACCCTTGTGGAGACCTACTATTAGTCCATGCATCATGTCTTTCTAATGTTGGCTTACTGTGGTATTACTAATGTTGGCAGTCAGCTGTTTCTGATAATGAAACTAATTTAATTGTTTTTGTCATGAAGGATGCAAGCTGTAAGAGTGAAGTACAGAGATCGTCAGAAGTACATTTGTTATGAGGGGCAACTAACCTTCAAATCATTTTTGGATTGTGGTGAGTGAAAAATATTGCACACACTAACCTGTGGAACAATACACTTGGGATGTCACTCTATGTTTTGCATACCTGAAAGTCTTTTCCCTGGAATAGCAAAGGTCTGCATGGAACACTGTCAGTTTTGGGATTACAATGTTCAAGTGAAGATGGCCTTCTGATTGCTGTCTGTTATGTTTTTCTGCAAATACACAACCGATTCATCACTAAGCTTGTCCCTTGGTATTTTGTCTTCACAGTTGCCAAGAAATTTGACCTTCCAACCTTGGACTTAAAAGTCTATGATGAATCAAAGACCGAAGTTGATGAGGAGGTGTTTGAGTTTCTACTAAAGAAACAAGACATTGGTGTGCTGGAGATTTGTCTACCCCAAGACCCAAATCTTGAGGGTTAGTTACTTATTAGCTTATAACTTCATATTTATCTGTACGGCTTGGTCAATCTAACATGTTTTGAATATGCAAGACAATTTAATATATCTGAGTTGGGGTTTTTTAAAATCTTATTTAGATATTTTGAAATCATCTCTGCTCACCCTTTCCACAATTTCTGGAACTGTTGTGGGCATGATACAATGTGAAATATTTGCATTCCTCTAATAATGGATGTGTGCACTTATATTGTCTTATAGTCACATTGTTAATCACATTAGTTCAATGTTAATATGATTTCTAGATTCTTTGAGCTCCCCTTCATGCTCCTCCTTTGCAAGCTTCAGTGGAGACAATGAGAGGGACTCGGACGACACCACTATATTGCAGCATAGTCCTGCTACAAGACAAAGAGATGAGGGAAGTCATCTAGCTCAGGTAAGCTCTGCAGTTTCCCTTGCATCCTTTCTGAAGGTTTAAAAAAAATGCCAAGGTTGAATGGTAAATGGCTGAATAACTGAAGTTGTAAAATTGTGGCCATTCTGTTTGATAATACTTGATGTCATTATTGTTTTAAACGTTTCATTGTGTTCATTTTTGTTCTTCCCACTTAGATGATTGAAGACATCCTGAAGAACAAACCTGGAGGAGAGAGGATCATGAATGAGTATGCCCGAACAAAAAGCCTAACGGATGCCAGAAGACGTGATATGGTCAAGATATTGGTCGCACATATGACAAGTGAACATGGGTATGTTGTCATGTTGTTATTATTACATACCTGCACTCCTAATACACATGTGTGTCTTGAATTGACACAGTACAACACCCCTCTTTTAGCAGGTGGAATTTACACATCAATACTTTTGATTGGAGCACATATAGTAAAGTCTGTGTGTTTGTGTGTAGGACAAGTCCTTCAAGGCGCGTTAAAGAGGACTACGCAAGGGGCATCACTACCTTGTACCCATACCTGGCCGATCCTAGGAGCAAGTTAGGCTATGTAAGTACATTAAAACGTCTAACTTATTTACTTTTCACTTGCTTGGAATGTAAATATTTCAACTGCTGTTTTACAGATGGGTAGTGTTTTTATTTCAAATAAAGATCTGTAAACATTACTGCATGGCAACAAGGGCTGTCACTTTTTGAACATTTGTTTGAATGTAATTAACATTCAAACTCTAATGACTCATTTGAATAAAAAATGTACAGTCTATATCCACAGCTGACTGTTTAACGTAGTTTACTTTGTCACCCAACAGAGGGCGCTCTAACGTATTGCGTGTCATTTCATATTTGTTCGAGTGTTATTTTTGGAAAAGGTGACAGCCCTAATGGCCACCATCTCTGCCTTCCCCGTAAGTTGAACTCTGGCGGTGTTAAAGCTCAGTTTACTTTCGCACCGCAAGGGTTAGCCCATTAACAAGACACAACACTAACCGTGTAATACAATAACCTCTGTTTTTCAAAATAACTGTCATTAGAAAGAAAGGCCTCATCACAATACTAGGAAATATGATAGTTTTTGGGGAAAGATTAAACTATTTCAACTTGTTCAATCAAACTGAATAACCCTTTTTACTTTAGGAGCATTATTACAATGCAGAAGATGGGAGTGGGTATCTGGCATGGAGACTGAAATTTGTTCAGAAGGAAGCATCGGAGGGAAAAAAGAAGACCTGCAGTCAGTCACAAACACTAACTGGTATGTGTGAAGTCTAATTCATAATGCATGATGAGGGAATAATCATATAATGTATATATATATATATATATATATATATATATATATATATATATATATATATATATATATATATATCCTATTTTTCTTCTGGAGACGTAAGTGCCTGCATGGCCATCCTTGCAGAGTTTTCCAAGCCTTATTTCTTATATCTTAGGACATAATATCATATACTAACCCAGTAATTGATAAAAGTGCCACCACTATTACAGGTGGTCCAAAAGCAGAAAGAGACTCATTCAGAGTGGAAAACGGGCTAACCACAGAAAGCCTGTGCTGCGAGGCCATTGCGCTTATGAAGCATACAGCTGATGAAGCAACTGTGAAGGAGAAGATGAAGCAGACCTTTACCTATCGCCAAGACATGGTTCATGACCCAGTGAAGTCCTCTGAACTATTCACAGCGTTTCCAAGATTCCTGGACATGGCAGGACTGGTATGTGAACGTTCTACTGCCACTGTCATGACAATATTATTTCTGTTCTACAATAGCCTGGGTAGGGTTGTAAGATCTGTCATGACCATGGTGCTACACCATAATGTTTACTGTTCTGTTTTGACCAATTCTATCTTGTCTGCAGATTGACCAAGACTTTGGTCTGATGTTTGGGGATGCTGCTACTACAAAGTTCCTGGAGAGATGGCCTACTATCTACAAACAGAAAGTCCTCGAACAAAGCCGTGGCCTCACACAGACAGCCGATCTTCAAGACCTGGTTCAAAATGCTGAATGCACAACAGACGTGGAAAATGGTATGCTAAAAGTTAAGGATCATAGTTATGGAAGAGAGAATAGTTTTTGAATGAAAAATGGATTGACTGTTCGCTTGTAGTAAATGCTTGTTTATGAATTTTTACTTCCAGGATGGGACAGTGACATGTCATCCATTTTGGTTCTTGTCCACCTTCTACCACCATCACCACATGGCCGCAAGAGACCAGGAAAACTCTCAGCCAGACAAGCCAGTGACCGTCTTGTGAAATTCATTAAGGTGAGGTTACAGTTCAATTAAACTGGAAAATCGTCACTGTTCTGTCCCCTTTTCTAAACCTTTCAATCCTCTTTTTAAGATTATGGTCAATTAAGACATTTCCTTAAACTGACTAATTTTATAGCTGACTAATTCATTATTTTTTCTGTCACAGACTGGGATGAGCATCCAGGGGCATCTGGACGGCATCGTGGAAAGCCTTCAACCATACCTGCTAGCTGTGGGGACCCAGAAGAGTCTGATTCACAAATACTTCATTGTGATTGACAAGCATGCAATACCTTGTAAGTCACCAGACACACTTGCCTGTTTTGATGAGCTTTTCAAAGCTCATTTTGTCTTTGGTACTTCGTACAACCAGGATCTGGTAAATGTGTACAACTTCTTGCAAACCACGATCTTTGAAATCGATGTTGATACCACTAAGGTGAATCCAAGGGTTGCAGAGTTGAGGGCTCGGATGCTGCATTGAGTTGATACGAAGATGTTTTGTTTTATTTGCAAAATCCCCCAGGCAAACACCAATTCCCTGACAAAACACTTGAAGTTGATCCACGGACTTTGTTCAGGAAAGACCCTTCGTCTTAAATGTGGTCAGGCTGGTTGTTCACTAGTTTATGGCACTTTTTCTGGGTTTCGAAAGCATCTAAATAAAGCACATGAACCTTGTTCTGATCCTGGTGAAGGCCCATCTACATCTGAAGATTTAGCAGCAAGTAATTTTGATGACTTGCCAGCAAGAAGTTCACCTTCTGACTCAGTCCTTCTCAAAAGGAGTCTTGTAGACAGCTGCGCTGCAACAGTAGCCGAACTTAAAGTGGCAGGCGTAAGTGAAACAACTGTTAACTCTTTGGTAATTTCGATGGAAGAGATTGTTGACGATATCCATAATCAAGCAAAAGAATCTGTGAAGAAGTGTCTATCTTTACAGGAGCCTATCAAAAGCGACATTGAGAGCAAAATTGATCAGTGTTTCGAAAAAATGGAAAATCCCTATGGTGTATTAAATTCTGAGAGTAAAAGAAGGCAGTATTTTACAGAGAAGTGGGGAAGGGTAGACTTAGTTGAATATGTTCTTGGTACAAGATTTGATACCCTACGCAATCGCACCACTGGAACTTATGATCAGGTTGTTGTCACTGATAAATTAGTTTACATCCCTATTTTGAAAACTTTACAATTTATTTATCAACATCCTAACATAAAAGAGATGATGCAGACTTCAAGTTCAGGAGAAAATCTTCATGACTTGTGCGATGGAGATCTTTTCAAGAGTCATGATCTATTTTCAAAACAGAAGCATGCCATTCTGATTCAGCTTTTTTATGATGATTTTGAAACTGCAAATCCTTTAGGCTCAAAACGGGGAATACATAAATTAGGTGCACTCTATTTCACCTTGCGGAATTTTTCTCCCAAGTACAACTCAAATCTGCTTAATATTCATTTGGTCGCTTTATTTCATGCCCAAGATGTTAAAACATATGGCTTTTCTAAAATACTTGATCCACTTATGCAGGATATTAAAATACTTGAGAAGGATGGAATTCGGGTCCCCTTGTATGATCAGCCAGTGTATGGAACTATTGTCCAAGTTACAGGTGACAACCTTGGTCTTCACAGTTTGTTTGGTTTTGTTGAATCATTCAGTGCCAGATATTGTTGCCGCTTCTGTCTTGCTGAGAAAGAAGACTTTCAGACTGAGTTTAATGAAGATTCACCCAAGATAGTTTTGCGAACTCGCGCACTTCATGCGGAACATTGCCAAATGATGGAGACAAATCCCACTCTTCCCTATGTGATGGGCGTTAAACGTTCTTGCATTCTAAATTCCTTGCAATATTTCAATACATGTGAAAACTTCTCTGTCGATATTATGCACGATATCTTGGAGGGAGTGGCACAATATGAAATGAAACTTCTATTACTGCACTTGAAAGATAAGTACACAACATTAAAAGAAATAGACTGTAGAATTAGGAGTTTTAACTATGGCTATATGGAGCAAAACAACAAACCTCCTACAGTTAAGTTAAGGGAGGACTCAAATGACTTGGGGTTGAATGCAATCCAATCCTGGTGTTTACTTCGCAATCTACCACTTATCTTTGGAGACTTGGTTTGTCCAAATGATCAACACTGGTATTTGCTACTGCTTTTGCTTCAAATTGTAAACATTGTATTTTCACCAAAGTTATCAAAGGGTATTACTATTTTTTTGAAACACTTAATCGTGGAACACCACAGGTTGTTCAAGCATTTGTTTCCAAACAAAAGGCTGCTACCAAAACATCATTTTATGGTGCATTACCCTATGTGTATTCTTAAAATTGGACCACTTTTGCATAGTTGGTGCATGCGCTATGAAGCAAAGCATCATTTCTTTAAGAAACAATTAAAAAGCTTCAAAAATATCACTAAAACTTTGGCCAAGAAACACCAAAATCAAATAGCATACAGGTGGCAGACATTTGATCCCAATGAAGTGATAATTGGTCCAGGTAATATGGTAGCTTTAAATGTGCTAGACTGGGGCTATGAGATAGCTGAGACTATTCAGGTACCAATTGACACCAAGGTTTTAAATATTAGATGGGCCAAACACCATGGAAATATGTATCGGACGGGTTTAGTCGTTTGTCTGAAGGTTCATTGTGAGATGCCAGTTTTTCACAAAATCCACCATGTAGTTCTGAAAGATGAGAGGTTATTGTTTGTTACATTTGCCCTGCAAACAGTGTGTCTTGATGAGCATTTTAATGCATATAAAGTTGTGTGCACAAAAGACGGACCTCATGTAGTTGATGTGAAAGAGATTTTCTGTTATAAAGCATTTGATGTACAAATGTCATACAGGTGTGATGATGCAAGTTTGTTTATTGTGCCATACTGTTTCCTATGATGTCATAGTGAAAAGGCCAAAGTGTTCCAAAGGTCCAAAATGTATTCTGTAAAATATGTATGGATACATTGCACATTTGTAATACAAAATAATAAATTGTGCTTTGGTAAATACTGATATCTGATTTATTTAACTTGTTGGGTTTAATGATAACCTTCCAGAGTAAGTTCTCTCAGGTTTTAATCATAATTTAGTTCTCTATGGAGTGTAATTTAGTTCTATATGGAGTGGAATATAGTTCTATATGGAGTGGAATATAGTTCTATATGGAGTGGAATGTAGTTCTATATGGAGTGGAATATAGTTCTATATGGAGTGGAATGTAGTTCTATATGGAGTGGAATGTAGTTCTATGTGGAGTGGAATGTAGTTCTATATGGAGTGGAATGTAGTTCTATGTGGAGTGGAATGTAGTTCTATGTGGAGTGGAATAGTTCTAAGTTGAGTAAAATGGCAGTAGAGTTGTTTTCATTTTATGCTACATAGAGTAAATTATCATCATCTAGAGTTAAATACAAACACTGAATAGAGTAAAAAATACTCTGAATCATTAACTCTGAGGCAAGAGTAGATTTTACTCTATATAGACTGGGACCAAATGTTGTATTTTATTGAGTAAAATTTTATTCAATTTGAGTAAAATTTACTCCGACAAATTTACTGTGTACAGGCCCTAATGAGTGATGAATTGAGCCTATGATAACTACATACGTGTATTTCAAACAGCACTATACACTTAATGCAACTTTTTCTCCTTCCTCATTGTTCCATGTGAGGCAGTGTATGCCATTGCTGTACTGCAATTGCAGTAAGGCAAGTTACAGTACATGTTCACTAAGCTAGAGCACTTTGATAACATTTCATTTTGTGAGCATAATTTATACCATGAATAATTTCACTTTTATACGGCACCGGCACGTACACTATGAGTCCTACAAAATATACACGTGTGAGTCATCTGAAACTGTAAATATGAACAACAATAAAATAGTTCTAACTGCAATTTGTCAAGTCAGCAGCAGTAAATAATGATACAATTTTATAAACAGATTGTGCTTTGAAGCTGTTTTCCCAGAAGGTAAGTTGTCTTTCAGATGAAATAAAGTGCTTACTAAGCGTCAATTAAAGGCACCTTGTGAGCAAGTGGTGCTGAACTGATTGAGAGATTGAACTCGTCGATTAGCTTGGTGTGTTACATCAACCAAATGTAAAAAGTTAGTTTTCTAGCTGTCTGTCGTCTCAAACAATGAAAATGAATAAGTCCTTTTCAAACATTTATGACGGAAAAGAAGTAAACCTTTTTGGACGTCTGGTAAATGTTTGTTTTTGTGTGTGTGTAAGTGGTGGATATTATGTAAATGTTTTAATTGCAGTATAAGCCTTTTGCTTAATATTATAGTCTGCTTTTCTCTGCGTGTTTGTGTCTCAGCTAGATGTTGGTGTGAATGATTGTATTTACAGACTGCAAAGAATAAGCGATGCTAGAAACATTGATGGTTATTTGTGACCACCTAGTGGTTGAATCAGAATCACTAGACACAGATTGGCCAACAGATTTATCTGTAAATGACATGATGCAATGTAAATTAAACAATTGTATTAATTTAATTAAAGACTGAGTCTCCAACCACATGGAAATATGTCCCACCTAATGTTCCAACTAAATGACTTAATGTATGCATTTGTTTGATGCATCGCACACCTTCCACGGATCATACTGTGTTTAAGCTTAGTTCAAGTACTTGTTTTTCCCTTTTAGATATACTGTATATCTACGTACTCTTCAATTTTATTGGAGTTTAGAAGTCGAGATGTTTTTTGTTTTAAGAAATTGAATGGTCACTGGAAACCTCTAAACAATAAGTATTAACCTTGTGTTTTTTTTCTTGACAAAAGATAAGTTTTCACTTCCTTCTCAGAAATGCCCTGAGCTTTCTGTCAAATGAAGTCATCTAATTTGGTTCCTCTTCTCAAAGGTTATATTTGCGTATATTCCGTATACTCTCCCAATTCTGGAGCTTTAAAAGATTACATGTTTTTTTACAGTCGTGTAGAAGAAGGCTTTGGTTAACTGTCTAGGTAAAGGCTCGAGTAATTTGTTGAAAGGAGGGGGAAAAATGTAACTTCTCTTATGGTCAGAGAAGGGAGCCTCACGGATATCAAGCCTCCACAACTCACACAAATAACATGAACGCACCATAGAATTGTTTTCAACGGGACGGCTACGTCAGCCACTACTGATTGGTTTGGGCGACGTGACCCCACTCCCATCTCTTATTGGATGTCGTAATAAATGTCCCGCCTCTCGCCGAATTCTACAGCAGGACCCATTGGTCCGCCGTGTCGGAGTCCAGAGAACAACAAACAAGATAGGGTGAAGACCGTCGGGATGGATGCAGGTAAACGAGATTTTTATAGTAAATTACCGTTTCTTTCTCTCCTTTACCCTGCCAGTATTGCCACAAACTAATCACAACAACACCACATCATACTTGGCAACACATTTCCTGCTTTGTAATGACAGGACTACCAACTCCAACACAGACCCTATTGCTGTGTAGCCTCGGTGGCGTTAGCCTGATAAAATGATGACTAAAGCTAAAGCTAACCAGCGTTAGCCTGCTGTTATTGCTAAATGTGGTGGATTCCCCGCTTTGACAGCTCGCTGCACTGCCGTGAACGTCTTGTTGTTGCTTCACATGTCATCGTTGTTAGTGACATGTGTTGTCCTTAAGTTTCACTGTTTATAATTTGCCTTCAGTCCTCGGTTTGACTCTTTATGCTAACTCTGTGTTACGCCCTATGAGTCGATGCACTGTCACTCACCATCACATCAGTTATAGGCTAACGTTGCTATAAGCTAGGAGGTTAAGTTAAATGATGTGCAGCAACACGCATGCAGTTTAACAATAACTTAATACTCTTCAGGGAATGCGAGCCCACTTCTTACTCCATTCCCGTCTCCTTCGACTGCAAATACACGAGACTGTAAATCTATGCTTTGTGTGTCCAGGCTAACTCACTGCTAGCTAGTCAACTTTTCCTGTCTGTTGTTAGTTATGTGGATAACGTGACGTGTCAGCAATAAACCGCAGAAGTCATTTTTTAACCTTCCATCAAAAACTTAAATACATATTTCAGTGAATAGCTTCGGGCACCAGTTGGCCAAACTCAGATGTTTCTCTGTAGGGGAAGTGAACCCTTTAATGGTGTCCATTACTGTTTTGCCCAATTTTATATTTGGCTTTGATCCCAGTATTTCCCGCTCTGCCAATACAGACTTTTACTGTGATTGCTTTTAGACATTAAACTGTATTAAAAGCACCTACTTCCTAATTTACTTACTTTTTTATTGGCAGATAATTGCACAAGGGAGATGCATGTTTAGATATTGATATGTGTGATACAGTTGCTTGATTTTTTTTAAATTTTATTTTTCAGTGTGTCATGTATGTTGTAATTTATATATCCTCTAAAATGTTATGTCGTCAAAGTTATCCTGGCCTGTGCTTGAAGACTACAACTTCGTAACTGAACGCCAGAATAATAATAATTGTGAAGTTTTCAATATTTGAGCCTTTATCAAGCAGGGAGGGTCAAGGTACAAAAAATATCAATATCCAGCTGCATTATGGGAAGTGTACAAATGAGCATTTTCTTTTTTAGCTTTTAAAAGTCAGGATATCTTTGCATCTGCTGCAACAAATATGACCATTCGGTTTTTTTAAGTACCTTAAAAGTCTCTATTCTAATTGATGAACAATACCACGTTTCTTAAATACAATCTAAGTTGTAAATGTGTTTATTTCACCATGAAATACATTATTATTATTTTTTTTAATCACATAGGGAGATTCCTCCCTCGCCTACTCTCCGAGCATATAAATTGAGACTCCTGTTAGTCTACAGAAATAAAGAAAGATGGATGTAAATAGAACAACCTTCCTGGAAGTAACTGGGATTTTTCTCAAGGAATTTAATGGATAGGTGCCCCACCGTTTCTCCCTCTGATTGTTGGAATGCTGCTTCATTCTTTACCTCCTTCGCAGCAACCTTGACATACGACACACTTCGCTTTGGAGAGTTTGAAGATTTTCCCGAGACCTCGGAGCCTGTGTGGATCTTGGGGAAAGAATACAATGCACTCACAGGTAGGACTGTGTGTGAGAGACGGAGAGAAATGAGTACTTTAACTTTAAAGAATCATCTTAGCAGACATGGACTTTTCCCTGAGTTTGTCTTGTAATATGGTGATTTCTGGTCTTCATGTAGAGAAAGATGAGATTTTATCAGACGTCACTTCACGACTGTGGTTCACATACAGAAAAAACTTCCCACCCATTGGTAAGTGAAGACGTTTGTTTTAGTTGAGCCCCTAACCTTTACGTTTGATGTTAAAGGGATCTCGTGCATGATTCTTGAATGTGTTACAGGTGGGACAGGACCAACGTCGGATACAGGATGGGGATGCATGTTACGGTGCGGCCAGATGATCCTAGGCGAGGCCTTGGTGTGTAGACATGTAGGCAGAGGTAAGACATCTTTAAAGAAACTGGATAAAGATACACATAGATGAAACCCGTTTTTTATCACCGTGTGGCACGAGCAGCTCTTCTCCAGTGAGAAGACTACAGGCTTGATAACTGGCTTGTTGTTCTCAGACTGGAGATGGGCCAGAGGCCAGAAACAAAGGGAAGAGTACATCAGTATTCTCAACGCCTTCATCGACAAGAAAGACAGCTATTATTCCATCCATCAAATTGGTGAGTAGCGAGTGTCAGTCCGCTCCAATGGAGTGGTCTCACCGACGTCACGATCTCCTTAGTTACGAGGTCGGTCGGCCATGTTGGAGTACATACAGATCCTACATGGCGGCGCGTAAACAAGGAAGTGCGGCGAAAATACAATACTTTGAATCACTGGATAGTGCATCAAAGGTTCGCTACCTGGCCAAATTGAAGGTTATTGGTAACTTGGATCCCTATACGATGAGTGCAGATGGTTTCAGTGCCGATCCTACTTATCTTCCATCGGTAAACTACGCCAACATCTACGCGTATCTCGTGAACACCCCCAGTCCTTACACAAAAGACGAGCTGGAGTGCTACAAAGGGCTCGACCCTTATAATCAGTTTGTCAGTGGATGGGTCCGAGACGTCAAAGCAACGGTCGTCGAGAATTCTCATCTCGTCATTGGGAGAGTAAATATATACAGATCTGGTCAGATATTTAGCAATATTCAATGTTTACTCAGCGCAAACAGACACGTGTGTTTGTTTACATTGTACGTGCATGTCATTGTGTGCGTGTGTGTAGGAATTCACTTTCAACTAACTCCTAACTTCACCCCCCCCCCCCCCCCCCCCACACACACATATATATATATACATATATATATATATATGATCTGACGTTAAACTCATATTAAGCAATGCTGAGGCTGCATCTCTGTGTTTCGCCTGTTGTACACGCTCGACACGTCTCTGGCACCGACTGCTGTCACGGGCCGATGAAGCTTCGGTAACCTTCTCATGTAAAAGTTTAATTTATATTTCCTTTATTAAATACTGTTCACAAACGAATTAGTAAATAAAATCACTGACCACTTATAAAGTGATCCGCACATACTCTAGTGTACGCCAAATTCCATTCCTTTATATCTCGAGAGATGCGTGACAGCCATTTCTCGCGACGTAGCTTGGATAGCTCCTTCGTGTCATTTCCTTGATGTGTAATGACCGCTGGCAAACGAAAGAATGATTTCTTGTCTCTATCAGCTCTGCTGCCACAACCAAAGACAGCACAAAAGTTCACCACCGATAGGTTATGCGACTCAGCCGTGCATGCCAGTGGCTTTGTGTGTACTCCAACATGGCCGACAGCTAAACTGTGACATCACACGAGACCACTCCATTTGATCAGGGACTCACTTGAGCAGTAACGAGTTTGCGTCACATTGTTGTTGTTTTGTTGTTGTTCCTAAACGCTGCAGCCCAAATGGGAGTTGGAGAGGGAAAGCCTATCGGCCAGTGGTATGGACCGAACACAGTGGCCCAGGTTCTAAAGTAAGTACTGTAGAGGAACTACACGTTACTAAGCTGCTCAATTTCAGTTGCTTCCAGATTTGATCAGAGCCCACAGGGACGTCTTTAAACTGCCAAGTTAAAGTCTAAAACCCAGATATATTTATCTTGCATGGATATACATGTGATAAAAATAGCTAGAGCCGCTGGGTAATTTGCTTCAGAGGTCCAGGGTTAAAGGTGCTGCATAGAACAAACAGAAGTTATGTTTACATTCAGGGTTTCTGCTCCATAGCGCCACTCGTCGTAAAAAAACTGCACAGGGTGTCTTTAATCAGTGATCAAAAGTCGACTAATCACTTCAGCATTACTTTGTCACGTTTGGTCTTTGTTTTTATTTTTTAAATAAAAATATGGCAACTGCTGTCGTAACTGGAAAAGCAAAATTGGTGTGAGCAGCAAAGTTTCCTTGAATCTAAAACAGCCACTTTGTTTCCAAGACATTCAGGAGAGGCAGAACAGTACGCTGACATTATCACACGAGCAAAACCTCTGTTCCACTCCCACCATCTATGTACGGGATGTACGTGTCCAGCGATTAACAAAAAAGAAGATACGCTGTTCACCGAGGAGGTTCAAAACTATTTAAAGAAAGAACATCTTTCCGATCTGGTAGAGCACAAAAGTGTCTCAGTGTGCCGTCTTGCTTTCAGGAAGCTGGCGGTGTTTGATACGTGGAGCAGACTGGTCGTACACGTGGCGATGGACAACACCGTGGTCATCGAGGAGATCAGTGAGTGCGCTTTGAATGGGTCTCCGGGTTGAACTGTGGGCCGTGCTGGGGTTTGCAGAAGTAGTACTTCAGCTAAACATTGCATTTTACAAGATAAAGTTTACGGTTGAAAACAAATACAAATGTGAGTTGGAGTGAAGGAAGCGAGTTCATCCATCAACAGTATTTTGGTGATTTTCCCATGTACAAAGAGGAGTGATTAAAAAAAAAGGGCTTTAATCCTTTTCTGCCTTGAGTCTACCACCTTACCTTTTGTTTTTCCTGCAGCATAGATATGATAAATGTAATTTAGTGATCTTTTTTCCCCCCCGCTACAGAGCGCCTCTGCATGCCCTGGCTGGACGCTGCGTGTTGCGAACCGGAGGGAGCGGGGGAGCTCAACGGCTGCCTGGGGGGGGCGTGTGCGCTGGCGGAGGAGGAGACGGCTCTCTGGAAGCCTCTGGTCCTGCTCATCCCCCTCAGGCTGGGCCTGAGCGACATCAACGAGGCCTACATCGAAACCCTCAAGGTGAAGCACCTCCGGGGGCGTTCACTGCATGTTAAAACAAAGACTTTCTTGATCTTAGAAGTTTGTTGAAAAACAAGGGGGTTGTCACTGAAAAAATGAGACATCTGAATTTGCTGCTTGATATTTAGATTCGTCTGATATCCACAGACATGTTATGCGTTATCATTAGTTGTCAAAGTCTTGCTTCAAATTAGTCCTTTCTGTCAACTGCAGTCTCTCAATAGTAAGGTTACTTTCATGAAAATACATGAGATGTTCACTGTGATGGATCATCCATCTTGCACCCTGCAGCCTCTGCAGTCACTGCGGTTGGCATGCGAATATGCAAGTAAGCTTTTATCCAGGGTATTGCTTTATCAGCCTCATGTATGGGGGGGAAAGGAGCTTCAAGAGACACGCTGGTTTAATGGAGGTTATGCTGTGAGCATGTGTGTAGCCTTCACTTCAAAACAAAGACACTGTAGTGAACTCAGGGCTGTTCCCTGGATCACAAAATGACCTGTTTTTTTGTGTGTGTGGGGCTTTCTGATGTGCTTACTGTAGATTTACCCACATCAAAACAACACACTTAAGAAAATGGTCGCAATGTCATTTCTATGTTGTTTGCACTAAATGGGCTAGAAGATGAGCATGGAGGCAAAGCCAGCTACAGCTGGGGTGAGATAAACCCTCTCGTCTCTTTTCACAGCAATGCTTCATGCTGCCTCAGTCCCTGGGTGTTATTGGGGGAAAACCCAACAGTGCCCATTACTTCATTGGTTATGTCGGTATGTCTGGTCTGTGTGTTCGTGAAATAAACACTCAGCTGTGCACCGCACACTCACCATATTAATTTGACTCACACCAAGAGAATCGATCTGATTATGAATCTTTTTTTTCTCCTCCCCAGGAGAAGAACTCATCTATTTAGACCCGCACACCACACAGCCTGCGGTGGATCCATGCGAAGACAGCCAGGTCCCCGACGAGACGTACCACTGTCAGCACCCGCCCTGCCGCATGCACATCTGCGAGCTGGACCCATCCATCGCAGCGGTAGGAATGCTAGGGAGGCTTTTCTTTATTTGTTTTTTAAAAATGGCACAAGGCTTTTGTATCTCAAACTAAAGCCCATTGTCACATTTATTCTTCACAACAGTAGCTCAGTGGTTTGTAGCTTATTGTCTTCTGGTGTCCGCCAGGGTTTCTTCTGCAGAACAGAGGACGAGTTTGACGACTGGTGTATGCGCATAAGAAGGGTACGGTTCCGTTAACACTGCTGTCTTGTTGAGCCCTTAGCGGTGCTTGAATACGGTCACTGTTAGAGGAAACGTGTGCGTCATAATGTGGTGCTCCTTCTCTTCTAGCTGTCCTGCAACAGAGGGGGGCTGCCCATGTTTGAGCTAGTGGACAGTCAGCTCTGTCACATGGTCAGCATAGATGCCCTCAACCTTACTCCTGGTAAAGTAACTGCTTTTGTTGTTGTTGCTAAGATCATTTAAAAAAAGGAAATTGATTTAAAAAAAAATTTCCCTCACTTCCTAGATTTCTCAGACCCTGACAGGTTGGAGCGGTTCTTTGACTCAGAAGACGAGGAGTTCGAGATCCTTTCCCTCTGAGGAACACACAAACAATGATTTGCTATTGTGGACAGTCGGCGCGAGAGATTCTCTGTATCAGAATGGGAAGCCTGCAGGGGGACGAACATTAACTGAGACCTCTTGAGCCAGTCCAGCTCCAGCGGTGTAGGCAGTGTGTGTCACACAGTGCTCCTCTTGACTGCTCTCTGTATCCAAACATCGAGACCACAGGAGCCGTAGCAGGAGCTCAGGATAAATTCTGTCTGCACATCGTCACATCGCGCGTGTTTCCATTCAAGTCTTAACACTTTAAATGTTTATTCTGAAGTGATATGGTGCCTTTCCCTGACTCCAGAAGTTAAATTGCCATAACAGTTTTATGTTGTATAGAAACCCCAATGGCTTAAACGCGTTTTGTCACCAACAACTCCAGTCTGGAACGGCCTGCAATGAAACCAAATCAAGGCAAATCTGCAGACAAGTTTCATCAATTGTTCATGCAAAGTATCCTTGCCAAGATAAAAAAAAAAAACCATATGCACTAGTTCATTTTAAGATTATTTATTTAATCAACACAACAGACGGGTGAAAGAACAATACACATGTAAGAGGATTAACAACAAATAAAGTCAGTCTGGTATATGACAGTGTTACGTCTCTTCAATTTCAAGACGGAATATAATTATATTGTCAGTTCTCCTCTGCTTTTGAATATAGTTTGGTTTAAAGATGAGCAGTTTCACTTCCACAGCTCTCCGAGTGGCCAGTTCTGAGCTGCGTTCACAGCGTTAAGGCTGTGGGTGGTTATGTTCTCGTGCACATCCTCAACACTCTGAGAAGCGTCGATCACCTGCAGCAGACGAGTTGGATCACAAGACGTTTATTGCTACTGGTTTGCAATAGACACCTGAGGTTAAATGAGCATTCCGCACCGGCCTCATACCTGCCAGTTGACGGAGGGATCCTTCCTCAGCTGTTCGAACTTCTGTTGAACCGCTCTTTGGAAAACACTGGTCTCGTACCTCTCCTCACCGAACTGACCCCTGAGAGCAGCCTCGGCCGGACTGAGCTGCAGGAACATAACCACGTCCGGCTTTGGCAGCCCCACGTCGGGTTTCATGCACCAGTCCAGACAGAAGCCCTGAAGGAGGAGATGAGCGCGTTCAAGCCATCTGTTGCTCCTCTCCAACACACACAAATCATGCTGTCTGATGGGTGCAGAGTTTGGCTGAGAGACAACTCACCGGCTTTGCACTCGTGAAAGCAACTCCAGAGAAGGCGTACCGATCCACGACCAGGGTGATGCCTTGCTCCAGCTTCTTCTTCATTAAAGGCCTGCGGTCACAAGTGTTTTAGTATGCTGCACGTAGACTATAACGCTCACGGGCTAGAGGACACTTGTCAAAGCTAATGACAAAATAATCTGTATCATTGCTAATATATGCAACTTCTGATATGGAAGGAGAAAGCACATTTACTCAAGAGTTCTGTGCTTTTTATTTTACAAGGATAAAGCTGGCAGTGTTTTTGCTATCGTAAATGAAGACAAATCAACAATGTTAGTCAATCTAACATCAAGCCCATTGGCTCCCACAAAGAGTCACAACTCTACTTTCATTTTCTGACAGGCTAAACTATTTCCTCATAGCTGGGCGCTGTCGATTTTAGCAAAGGTTAAAAGGCTCGGGTAAATATTGCTTTTGCTGGGGACCTTTTTTTTTTTGCCAGGAATTAAACACATTCGGCACCGTGGGGAGTATTTCGGGCACCAGGATGGTGAGCTAGGAACTAACTCCTAAGTAAAGTGCAGTGTCATGGTAATAAAGGTACAAGTCATCCAGTGCAACAGGGTGGCTCATTGTGGGTTTTGGAATGTCAACATAAGATGGATCAGGCGGACAGTACAGGTTTTTTCATGTAATGTCTAGACAATTACAAAAATATATATACCCACGTCACTGGACTTGTCCTTTAAGGCAGGGTTCTTAACCTTTTTGACCTCGGGGCCCATTCAAATATTAACACTGTATTGGTTTAACTAATTGATCTCACTCTTGGTTTGATTTGTATTCAATAACTATATTAAATCCACTTAGTTTAACAAGCAAAACCCTTGTCAAATAAATGAGATACAATGTGATGATCACAAAGACATTTATTTATCATGTGAATGTAAACCAGCAGACACAACAAGAAGCCCAACAGGCCAAGCAGACATAATGGAAAGTTGATAAATAAATGTGGTAACAAAATAAATACATTCAAAATAAGTTTCAAATTAAATACAATTTAAATAAAGTGCAAATGGTACTCCTTTGAGACAGCAATCCAGAAGGAGCCCAGGTCCAGTTTGCCCCACTGCAACTTTAAAGTGCTGTCGGTGGAAACTTCCAGAAGCTGGGATTCCAGATATGAGGCCAAAGAAACATCAGCTTCAGTGGGCTCCACAGAAAATGGGTCCATAATCCACATGTGTCCATCTCTGGGATCCTCGGGAAAGTAGTCATCAAATTTCTCTGCCAGTTGTGAGAGTTGCTGAGTCACTGATCTGCACCTGAGGAGAGTTTTCCAAAATGTCAGACAAAAGTGGAAACATGTCCATCCTCTTTTCCTGGGCCCTCTTAGTCCACATTTTTTTGAAAGCTTGAACTTTGTCTGCAACAACAAATATGTTGGTATTTCTCCCTTGAAGTGAGATGTTCAGCAGTGAAAAAATGTCAGAGGTAGGCAAGTTTACTGTGAACTTTGTGTCAGCATAGTAATGTACCAGAGGAGATGCTTTCTCAGTGAGAAAAGAGAAGACCTCAGTCCTCAGTTTAAACTAACGAGTGAGGACCAGTCCTCTTGAGAGCCATCTCACCTCACTGTGATAGAGCAGCTGGACATGATCTGCTTCCATGTCCTCCCACAGCTTGGCAAAACATCTGGAGTTCACAGCTCTACTTTTAATGAAGTTGATGGTTTTCACACACTCATCCATCACCTCATGGAACTCTGGTGACATATTTTAGCTGCAAGGCTTTCACGGTGGAGTAGCGAACAAAAACCAGCAGCAGTGCGGCATTCGTGACATCAGTGGACTCGTCTAGTTGCAAAGAGTAAAATGGGCTACTCTTTATTCTTTCCAATGCCGTGTCCGCGATACGGTGACTCACAGTGTCGTTTGAGAGTGGGATAGTCAGCAGCCTCTCCAATCATCTCATGGCACATATCCACAGCGGCAGGCAGAACCAACTCCTCCGCTATGGTGAATGGTTTCTTACTTAGTGCCACATGTCTGGCTACGAGGTAGCTGGCTTTCAAAGCACATTTGGCATCACCAGTCAGTGACACGACAGACCTTTTCTGCATCTGTAGCCCATTTTCCTGTCTCTTGAAAAATTCCACCGGCTTTCCCACGAGCGTTGGATGTTTCGTCGCTAGGTGTCGCTTTAGTTTCGAAGGCTTCAGTGCTTCGTTTGATAGCATGAGCCCACACACTGAGCCCTCGGCTCTGCCTCGTTGCCGACGTTCACAAAGCCGTACTTAGGAAAGTCAGGATTGTACTTGCGCGGCCCAATGGTTAAGAATCGCTGCTTTAAGGTACTAGCACTGGAGAATTCATATTTTTGAAACTTTTACCAGTATTTTAATACCAAAGTACAACTGAAATAACCCTTTAAAGTTGTGGGACAGCTGAACGTGTCATTCGTCATGGTGAGTACTTAGCTACATTTTGTAGACCCACAGCTCACATTTTCGACTAGTCATAGCAGGAGAAGCAGCAGTTATTAATGCCCTCATTAATGTTATAAAATGCTCCTCCTGCTATGCAGTGTCAAAAAGGTCTGCTGCTAAAAGGGCTCAGTTGTTAACGTAAACTCTGCGTTCACTTAAACGCAACTTACACCAGTTCCCAGCGGTTTGCGGAGAACAGCAGGTGCACCGTGTGGTCCTCTAAGTCACTTTTCTTCTCCAGGTAGGCGCTTATCAGCTGTCCAATTGTCGTGGTCCTGTCTGACTCCGAGAAACCGCACCACGGCACGTTGTGTTAATGTTGCACAGCATTGGAATAACAATAATGCTAACATTAAGCCCTAACGTTATATTACACCAATAACATGCCTCACCGGGGAATCTCATCATCTCTGCGGGTCGGCCGCTCTGTTGCAGCGCCTGAACCAGCCTGTTGCACTGCGTGGTCTTGCCGGCCTTATCCACTCCCTCCAGCACAATGAGCGCGCCTCTCTTACACGCCATTACTGACGGCTGTTTGTCAGCGCTGTGCTGTTGATGAACGAGTTTGTTGGCTAAATCTCACCACGCAACGGTAGTTTCCTTATCACCATTTGCGCGCCATTCATGTGCAAATTGTCAACACCGAAGTACAATGACGCACTTCCGGTTCCGCTTGTTTTAGTTTTTTTTAACAACTTTATTGAAATAAAAGTAAGTTAATTACTTATATACGGTCTATGGTTAGAACATCATTTGGGAAGATTACTAAAAATATATAAAATGAATTAAGAAAAACAATTATATTTATTTTCTTCTTCTTCTTTAAATTTGATTGGCGGGTCGCAACCAACTTGTATAGGTGCATACCGCCACCTACTGTACCGGAGTGTGCAGTTTCAGGGTAACCTTTTCTTCAGTTTCCAACTAAATCCTACGGTCTAATCCCGTTTCTTAAAGAAATCGCAACAGTGCTCTGCAGCACTCCCGCCATTCTGCGTCCACTGCCAGAACTCCCTCCAAACTCCACTTCCGTCCCAACTGACATATCTTTTGCTTCAAGATGTTCCTGTCTGAATTGTGACATTTGACATTTCAGGATAACATGCTCCACGTCTTCCGTAACATTACAAATAGTGCACTTATCTGAGTCCATTTTTGCCATTAAATACAGCGTTGAGTTAAGTCCTGTATGTCCGAACCTTAACCTTGATATTATGACCTCCTTTCTTCTATACTTCCCTTTGTATGTCTTCACATTTATGGATTTCTGAATGTTATAATAATGTCTTCCTTTGTTATCGTTGTCCCACTTCTTCTGCCAAAACTCCCGTCCTGCCTCTCTTATTAATGCTTTAGCTTCCCCCTTTCCAAAAGGAATTTTCAATATCTCCTCTTCTTTTAGTGTTCGTGCTCTCTTTGCAGTCATATCTGCTCTCTCATTGCCCTCCACCCCTACATGAGCAGGAACCCAGCAAAATTGAACATTAATTCCCAGTCTTTGAAGTCTCAACATTATCAGAGATATTTACATCACTAAATCCTCTCTAATTGTTAGTTTTGTCTTCAGGCTGTTTAAAGCTGCAGCAGAATCTGCACAGATGACCACTCTCTCAGGCCTGACCTCTTCGACCCATTGCAGTCCCAAGATTATTGCAATAATTTCAGCTGTAAAGACAGACAATCTGTCATTAATTTGTTTGCATATTGTCACACTAAATTCTGGTATGAATACCCCTGATCCCACGTGTCCATTCCCGTTATCTTTAGATCCATCTGTATAAATCTGCATATAGTTATAATCATTATTATTGATGTATACTTGAGTCTGATGTCCAATGTCATACAATTTTCTTTCCATCCATTTCTTCCTCTCTTCTATGAGTGTTAAATCCACATTGTGCACTGGTAGTATCCACGGAGGAACATTTCCCCATATTACATTGGGCCTATACTCTAACCCAGTAAACCCGTATTCTTTGGCTGTTGCACTGATTGTCCACCCAAACCCTTTGCCTTTACTTTGGGTGTATTCCCAGCATTCATACAGCACATTTGTTACGGGAAGTTCCTCTGCAGATCCCTTTAACTTCACCCAATATGCCAGAGCTAGTTTTGCTCGTCTTAGGCTTAATGGCAGTTCGTCGGCTTCTACCAGAAGTGCGTTGTTTGGGGTAGATTTAATTGCACCTACACTAAGTCTTAGAGCTCTGAACTGAATTCTATCTAATGCTAGTAATGTACTCTTGGCAGCTGTTCCATAAACCATACATCCATAATCTATACCTGCTCGTAGAATAGCCCTATAGATGTCCATTAGTGACCGTTTATCTGCTCCCCATTGATGTCCAGAAACTGCTCTCATAACATTGAGCACCTTTTTACATTTAGTTTCAATATGCCTAATATGAGTTCTCCACAAACATTTTTCATCAAACCATAAGCCTAAATATTTAAACTCTGTCACCCTCTCCATACTTTGTCCATATAATTTCAGATGAGTATTGCTTATATTTCTCTTTCTGGTCAATAGCATGTAGCAAGACTTATCAACAGACATCTTAAACCCCCAGTCATACGACCACTTTTCAACATTGATTATAGCCTTTTGAATTTTACTGATCACATGTCTAATATTTCTTCCCCTTTTCCAAATTGCTCCATCATCGGCATATAGCAAGGAGCCAATATCTCTGTCAATGTCCATAAAGACGTCATTTATCATAATATTAAATAATATAGGGCTAATAACACTACCTTGGGGGATCCCATTTACTATAGTAAATTCTTCAGACACGGCATCTCCAACTTTTACCTTGAATGATCGACCAGACAAAAAATCCAATATCCAGTGATACATCCTTCCACTAATACCTATTTTATGCATTTTAATCAATAAGCCCTCTCTCCACATGGAGTCATATGCTTTCTCTATATCAAAATAGACTATAGCCATAATCTCCTTCATACTTATTGCTTTCTCTGCTTCGTTGCTAACTTTTATCAATGCGTCAAGTGTCGATCTACCTTTACGAAAGCCATTCTGAGATTTATTTAGCAAGCCCCTTTGCTCTATAAAATAAGTTCATCTGCTCGTGATGATCTTTTCCATCCACTTGCACAAATGAGATGTCAGTGCTATTGGTCTATAATTGCCAGCATTCGCTAGGTCTTTACCAGGTTTACCAAAAGGTAGAATCAAAGCACTCTCCCAGCTGCTTGGCATTACATCTTCCCTCCAAATCATATTCAACAATTTACGAATAATTTCCAAGGCTTCTTCTGGTAATTGTCTAAACATAGCGTAGCATAGTTGGTCTTGACCTGGAGCAGTATACCCACTTCCCTCCAACGCTGTTTTCAGCTCCTGTATTGAAAACTCCATATCAAGGGGTGTTCCTTCATTGCCCTTTTTCTTTCTAACTTCTGTATGTGCTGCTAAAATTTCTTCTTTTCTCTGTCTATGCCTCTTGTGTAAATGACTTCCGCTATGAACATTTGCAAACTTCTTCCCCAATAACGCAGCTTTCTCCTCATTTGTAATTGCCCGATATTCTCCGTCTAGCAAAACTGGGATTTTAATTGATTTTCTTTTCCCACTCATCTTTTTGATCATCGCCCAAACATCACGTAACTCTATTTCTCTTCCAATAGCTGAACAGAATTGCCTCCATGCATTCCTCTTTGATGACTGAATAACTTTCTGTACTACCGCTCTCTTTCTTTGATAATCGATCAGATTATCTTGGGTCAAAAGACTTCTTAACTTTCTGTAGGCACGATTTCTTTCTTTAATGGCATTTTTGCATTCCTCATTCCACCATGGAACCATTTTCTTTTTCCCATTCACCTTACTCTTAGGAATGCATGTTGACGCAGCACCAATAATCACAGCGGTCACTGCTCCCAAACAGCTGTCCACATTATTCTCAATAGATATTTCTTCACATGACTTCCTACAACATTCTTTAAATTTTCCCCAGTTAGCTTTAGGAAAACACCATCTTTCTATTATATTACCCTTCTGAGTAAAGATACCACAATTGAATGAGCACCATATAGGATAGTGATCACTCCCTATATTAGATTCATTCATTGTATTCCATTCACACAAATGACTCATATTTCCTGAGACTAATGTAAGATCTAAGCAGGATACTGAGTTTCGAGTAACATCTACCCTGGTACTTCTTCCATCATCAAGACAAATTAATGATCTCTCCTCTATAAATTCTTCAACTACCCCTCCGTTGGTATCAGTGACCTCACTTCCCCATAATGTAGTGTGAGCATTAAAATCTCCACACCAAATTTCTCTTTTTCCAATATTTCCTGATATCTCGTGAAACATTTCCATAGATAGCTTTTTACAAGGATTATAGAAGTTCACTAACTTTATATCTCCTCTTGGACTACATACTTCTATCATAACACATTCATACTGTTCTGGAACATTAATCTTTCTATATGCTAAGTTATCCTTGATAAATGTTACACACCCTCCACCTTGTTTTCCAATTCTATCACTTCTGACAGAGCTGTATCCTGAAATGACAAAGTCCAATTGAGGTTTTAACCAAGTTTCTTGAATGCAAATAACATCTGGTGTAAAGTGTCAGATCAGCTACAACCTTCTTGAATTCTTGCCCATTTGCAATTAGACTTCTGGCATTCCATTGTAGGATATGCAACACCATTATGAGGTTAATCACCCTGAGCCTGTACATCATAGTTGGGAGGGTTCAACATCTTGTGAATCAGATCAGCCTTAACTTCTTTAATCCCCAGTGTCTCTATGCCTCTACGATTGTCTTTATTCTGTCACTTTTTCTTGTTTGTTGAATTGCCAAATTCATAGTTTTGCAGATGAAGGCCACGAAACAGATTTTATCTACAATTAGCGTGTCCTCATTTATGCATGGATTTAACTCTGTTAGACTCTGATCTAGGACAGGGGGAAGGTCCACAGGAGGTTGTCTAATCCCAGATTCTCTTACATCATTCCTGTGGCTTTCCCTGGGTGTAACTTCATTTTCCTTCACTTTTTTAACTGCTTTCGCATAAGACACTTGATTAAGTATTTTATATTTCTGCACTTCCTTTGCTTGTATTTGAACTGGGCATCCTCCAAAAGCAGCGCTGTGTTCACCGCCGCAGTTACAACATTTCATTTTTACATCTTGACCACATTTTCCGTATTCATGCTCGCCTCCACATCTTGCACATCTCTGCTTACCCTTACATTGCCCTGCAGTATGTCCCATTCTTTGACACTTGAAGCATCTTAAAGGAGCTGGAATAAACTCTTTTACATCACAGCTCATATATCCTATTCTTATTTTCTTAGACAAGATCTTTTCAAAGTCCAGCAGCACTGATAGGCTATCAGTTTTCTTCCCATTTCGATTTATTTGCAGTCTGGAAGCTTTCACTACCTTTCCTCCTTTCACTTCCTTAATTATCTCATCTATGGACACTGACAATGGCACATCCTGTATAACACCTCTCAGCTTTGAAACGCTCCCAGGAATATGACAGCTGATCCTTTCTCCATTCAAAGTTTCAGCTCCGAGGATCTTCTCTCGTTGCCTTTGATCTGTAGCAAAGATCAAAAGACGCCTGTTGCTTAAAAACTTGGCAAACTTAATCTTTCCTATTTCCTTCTCTATTGCCTTTGTCAGTTTTAACGGGTGATAATGGGCCCCTTCATTCTTAAACGCAATCACAACTTTCCATTCAGTTGAGTCATCCTCCTTCCCCACACTTGATCCAGTAGCCTTCACTTCTTTACTCTCCTCGCCAAAATCACTTCCGGAGCGGCCTGGACTGCCGCTCCCCTTTCTCCTCGTTCTGTTAGCTTCTTGCCATGCCATATTATCATTCTCACCATCTGCACTATCACCCATGATATCTGCATTCACGGTACAGTTGTTGCTCAACCACACAATTCTGTTCTCTTCTCGTACTCCACCACTTTTCCAACAAACTTTCTTTCTCTGGTCTCGTCGCACACTGATGACGTCATCTGGCTCCTCTGCACAGCCCCCAGTAAAACCAACTGGAAAAACAGCAGAAGTTTGGTAAACTTGCCTTCCTCTATTTATTTTCATAGAAATTGTTACCTTTTATAAGATTGGATTTTCCATTTTAATTGTTGAACTCTTTTGATATATGTGATAAATCCACAATGCACAGCAAGTACAGCGCTGAAGTTACAAAAACACCAGCCGGTGTTGATAAGATTACCTGAATGTAAGGTTTTCAGTAAGAATGATGAAAGACGCCAACCATGAGAAAACCCACTGATATAATTAACCTATAGAGGGCAAAATATGGTTTTCTATATGCGTGAAATGTTTCTAATATACCATTAAGAATGGTCAAACTATTCGTTACTGCCTGTTTGTATTGGACTGAAAAACTAAAATAATAAAGTATATGATCACAGACTGCCGCTGACAAAAGGTACCACAGCATTATGTGGAAACGCCCACTGTTCCCATTCAAGTAGTGATTGAGCCACAAGTCAATTATTGAGAACAATGATTGATTTATTACACAGTCTCTTCCTTGGTCATCTTTACAGCATCCAACCGTAACGTGCTACACTTTGCTCTTGTGGCAGTGTTTCAGAGCGTCTTTCAGTGCTGCCAGCACCATGTCAACATTGGCCTTGCTGCTGTTACATCCCATCAGTCCAACACGCAGCACCTAAGAGGACAAAAAACAACCGGGATTTAGGCTCCACAGGACTTCAGTGACTTGGAGGGAATAGTCAAGTAGAACCAAATTATTATGCAAAGAATTGTTATGGATTTTTCTCATACCAAGCCAGCTGATGATCCAAGCCCTCCGGAAATCTCTAAATTATGTGTTTTCATGATGTAGGTTGTGATCTCTTTCCAGTCATATCCATGAGGAGCAACAATAGTGGTAACCGTGGGGAGCCTTGCTTTCTGTAACAACCATTTAAGTCAGAAATAGTACAATGTTTCCCGATAATTATTTGTCGATTTTTATAATAAAATGAAATGGCAGTGTTGAAACTTGAAACTCACTTTTTCTTTGACAAAAAGTTTGAGTCCCATGCTTTCTAGGCCAGTGTGGAAATACTCTGCTGCTTTCTGATGTCTTTCCCATGAATTCTCCAGGCCCTGAGAGTAACAGAACAAGGCCATAAAAACAGACAAAATATAGTACAGCTGAGATGTTCGTAACTCATATTTTCATTTTATACATATTCATTTTCAGGGTTTACTACACAATGCCATGCTAGCATCTCGGTGAGGCTGTTCTAGGCACAGTGGGGCTTTGAGCTAAATGCGAGTGCTAACATGCACGCAATGCCAATGCTAACATGCTAACGTTATGTAACATTTACCATGTGCCCAGAACTGTGCTTTCATAGAGAAACAGCTTGCTAGCTGTTCTGACCATTTGTAATTGGCACAGAGTTGGAATGATGTATTTTTTCGTCACTGTACAACCTGCACAGTGGCTATCTGAAAAGAACTGGTGAAGCTTTGACAGATACAAAATCCAAACACTTCACCCGAACACGTCCCACCTCTTCAACAAGGACTGCCAGACTCTCCCTCAGGGAGTAGAAAGCAGTGACTGGACCTGTGTGGTGATATCTAGAGAGAGGAAATGGAAAAGACAGCGCAATATTCAGGAATTGTGCAATAGTGGCTAAAAATGAGAGCACCATTTAAAACTGAATCGGTTCCTGGGGGGGGGGGGGGCGTCTTACACTCTTGACGGCTTGCCATCACATCCCCAGTAGTTTGCAAGCCAACTCAAATCCAAGAAGAACGACACAGGCTTTGTCCTGCGGTTGAATATTTTCTGGCTGTGGACAGATAAAACCTTAAGTACACTTTACATATACTTTAAAGTATTACTTGTTTGTACATTTCTCACCATGCTCTGTCACTGAAGGAGATAGGCGCTGTACC
Source organism: Melanostigma gelatinosum (assembly GCF_949748355.1). NCBI lineage: Eukaryota > Metazoa > Chordata > Actinopteri > Perciformes > Zoarcidae > Melanostigma > Melanostigma gelatinosum. The sequence continues at coordinate 6,415,694 of NC_136637.1, forward strand.
CGGAGGGGCATTCAAAACCTTTTGGGAGCCTGTGTATAGGATGTCTATCCCTGAAAATACAAACATCAATATTTGTGTCACCAAAATAGATAATAAAACAATAAAATTGTTTCATCAGTCGCCCCAGAGAGACTGGGAACATGTAGCAGGATTTAATACTAAACCTAGCTGGTCCATGCACAGAGGGGCCCCTCCAACTGACGCCACGGAGTCGACGAGAAACAAGCAGTTATACCTGTAGGAACAAACCGTAACATTATCTGCCCTTATTATCATTACAGATGTGATGATGACCGAGGCGTGAGCGCCGCATCTTACTTATGGCACAGCTGTCCGATGCCATCTAAAGGATGCAGGACTCCAGTAGAGGACTCTCCATGTGCGAGGAAGAACACCACTGGTCGGTGTTTTGATAAGGCCTGTGATGAGATAACGGTATGATCGTACGGACTGAATTTATTTGAGTAACCTGATAACTGTAGAGTCAGAGTGATACCTGCTCTATTTCTTCATTCGTGAAGAAACCACCAGGGGCCGCCACAATGGTATTTACTCTGGCTCCTGTTGGGTTAACACACGTGTTGTTATGTGGCGGAATCACTTCAGAATCATTTTTATTTCATCAATTACTGCTTCGGTGTTTTTATCATTGTCAACAAACGCCTTGAAAACGAGCCACACCATCGCACTGGATGTTCCTTCATTATGATGAATGAGTACATACAGTACATCATACTGCTGCTGTCAACCCTAGCGTGCCAAATGTGTATTGTTCCACTGCTGAAAATAGTCTCCAACAAATGTACTGTTTACTGTTCAGGTGCTCTTTGCTGAAAACTACAGTGCCCAGCTGTTTTTGTAGAAAATGACTGAGCCGCCTTCAAACTAAACTATCTATTTAAGATCTATTTTCTTAGGGTTTACAGCTTCAGAAGGAACCAAGGAATAGGGCGGGGAAGCCCCAAAATCTTGAGAGGTGGACTAATACCGTGTCGGTTTTGGTCTCTTCATGGGACTTCTTGACAGGAAAATAGAGAAAAGCAGCAGCCTTACCTATCCTCTCAGCCATCTCTGCTGCTCTCTCTCCCCATATGCCGTTGACCGCGGTCAGCACGCTCTCCCCAGACTCCACTGTGTTGAAGATGGCACACTCCATCGCGGTGTGGCCAGTGCCGCTCACAGCAAAAGTCATCTTGTTCTGAGTCTGGAACATGTACTGGATTCCACTTTTGATGTCATTCATTATCTGTGACAAATAACAAGCAAACAATTGGGGAGTGGGGGGGGGGGGGTAGTTTGAATAGAAATATATTTTCTCTTCCCTGTTCCTTACAATGTGTGGCAGACTGAGGGCCTAACACAGGTTAGCCGCAGACCCTTCAATCTGTCCAATCATGAGGCAAACGAGTCGACGGCACAGAGGCATGAAACATGTCACAAAGTCAATGCTTCGAGCTTCTCAGATGTGACAATCGGCTCGTTGATCATATTAACAATAAACTGAACACGTATTGGTTTGGGAACAAAACATTTACAACATGTCAACCCTGAGCTTTTGGACATTCTGACGGGCATTTTTCACTTATTTTTGACATTTTATGGACCACGCCGACTAATTGAGAAAACTGTCAAAGCTGCGGCTGTCTCTTTCGCTCTCTCACTCATACACACACTCTCCCACAGACAAACACACATAGAAATATATGTCTATACTTGTGGAACCCTTATTGACATGATACGGTCACTTGCATAACCTAACCTCAACCTTAACTGTCCCACCTAAAGGCCTAACACCAACCCTGCCCCTAACCCGAACCTAAATCTATCATCAACCTTCAAACAGTTCTTTGAAAACCGACCAAAGTGTCTTCACAATGCAGAAATGTCCTCACTACGATGGTTTGGAACTGAAATTGGTCCTTAAAAAGGTAGCAGGCACACATGCACTGTTTTTTGAAGAAGACTTTTAATCAAAACGACATATCTTGGCTGCAGTTCAGCAATTTCCAGTGTTGGGAGACTTACTTGGATCTTTTACTTGAGTAAAAGTGGCAATAGCATCGTGAAGAAATACTCTAACAATAGACGTCCTGCATTCAACATTTACTTAGGTAAAGATATAGAAGTATTACAATATCAAAATTGGGTTTTTCAAATCTATAAAATGCATCATATTTCATTGTTTGGTTATTAGTTTTGTACCTGCAGATATAGAGTTAAACGCACAATAGTCCACTCTGAAATGAGTGAAGTATAAAGAAGCATAAGATGGAAATACTCAAGTAAAGTACAATAACATTAAAACTATACTTAAGTACAGTCCACGAGTAAAGGCACTAAATTACTTTCCACCAATGTATGTAGATGCTACATTGTTTCTAGCCTGCATCATGCGTGTTAAACAGCCGTGTTACCTCGAATATCTCTGGATGCATGTGTCCAATGACAGGATTGGCCCCGGCCTGCAAGATCCGCGGGGGAACATTGGAAGGTCCCGGTCCAAACATGTGGCGATGAGGAACCACCAACGGTTTCTGCAGGCATCTTGGTGGTGGTACGGAGACGGACGACATGTTTGCCAGCAAGCGTGACAGGCGCAGTGAAAACCACAAAAAGCCGTGGAAGCAGGTAAAAGTACAGCCTGAGCTGAGCCCCACCCCTCCGTCTGACCACTGAGGTCCTCAGGTCAGGAGTCTGTCACGACATTTTCTGCTTTTATCTCCGGCTTCTTCTGTCAACACATGTTGCCTTCCGTGCACAATGAGCTCAGGCAGCTGGAAACATTTTAAAGATAAGGGAAGTCACCCATCATGTCCTCAAATGTTAATCATTGATCACAGACGCTCCAGAGCATCAGGCTTAACCATTATACTGCTGTGCTTGACGTCTTTTCCACAAACCTACAAGAGCTCTTGTTGGCCTCCATTTTAAATCAGTTCATTTTAAGTTCTAATAAATTACAGTTTGCAAGATTGATAGATTTGACCTATATATATATATACATATATATATATATATATACATATATATATATATACATACATATATATATGTATACATATATATATGTATACATACATATATGTATACATACATATATATATGTATACATACATATATATATGTATACATACATATATATATGCATACATATATATATGTATATATATATATACATACATATATACATACATATATATATATATATATATATATATATATTTATACATATATATAATGTATATATATATTTGAACTTGTTACATGAGCTCAAACAATGTTGGAAAGTCTGAAGCAGTCTAGTAAAAGTAACAGATTTAAGGTTATGAACAGCAATGCATTTTTACCATCTTCACCAGGAGATTATGTATTCGGTCGTGAGTGTGTGAGCATCTCTGCGTGCGTCTTTCTGTCTGCAGCTAATCTCTCATACTACTGGACCCATCAGCCTCATATTTCTTCTGCTCGTTTATGACGGTATTCACACTTTCAAAAAAAAAAAAAAGTATTGCCGGTTTTATACTGGCATTGATTGCTGACTCCTCACTATTCGTAACCACTCAATCTATAAGGAGGCTTATGCATGTAATGTATATACACACACACATGAACATCCTGTGTTGCAATGTGAACTCCATTGAAAGCTTTTATTTAAATTAGAAGGTATGGCCCTGAATTAAATGTCACATCTCACTTATCTAGAAGCCAAAAGATGGAACTGTGTGCTCTGTGTGATTTGGAAGAAGTAGAAAGAGAGTCCTATTTTTTGTAAAAATGCCGTGTCAAATCCCTGAAATATTCTGGTTTACAGATAATAAAAAATTGGAATGATTGAGTGTGCTGCATTTGTCTCAAAGGCCTGAAAAAGAAGGCACTGTTTAATTGGTGTTCATGGATTTATTTTCTACTTCTTTGTCGGTGTTCCCGGTTTTATTACAAATGCAAATTGTGATGTTCAAATGTTTAGGCAATAAAATCAAACAAAAAGCATGTATAAGTTGCGAGAGAGATGACGAAAAACAACATGGGTGCACTTTTTACGGCCTTAGACGACACAATGATTTCGATAAGTTGAGGTTTATTACGGCTCGTTGTTATTGTGCTTCACAGTTGGGCTTCACTTTTCCTCTGAGGGATGAAGAGATGCTTCCCCAGAGGCTGGGGGCAGAAGGAGCCCTCTCTGTACACCAGCTGCCCCCTGACTATGGTTGCACACACCACTCCTCGCAGTGTGACGCCGAGGTAAGGAGTTAGCTGCGCACACACACACACACACACACACACGATCATAAGCTCAGTCACAATAAAAACATGCTTCTTACATCATTTGTGTAATTAATGTGGCTCACCTTGTTTTTATGATGCATGCTTGCTTCTTTAATCTGTGAAGAAAATGAAATGAATACAATGAAAGCAAGCTCTTCTCCGTCCCAAATATGGAAGCAGATTTAATTCCGACCTCAAATTCTCTCTCTGGGTCCCATACGACCAGGTCGGCATCATAGCCGGGGCCCAGGTGGCCCTTCTGGTTGTGAAGGCTACTCAGCTGGGCTGTTCGCTGGCAGAGGAGTCTCACCACATCAGACAGCTGAAAGCCTCTCTTACTGGCTGAGCTCCAGAACAGAGGCAAACCTGCCAATGGTTCAAAAAAAGAAATGGTTGAAAAGATTGACAGGCCTGTTGAGAATTGTGTCGACAACCTCAAATATTTTGAGGTTTGTCTCCTGCGTTCGTGAATTACTTCAAAGTAAACATTGTGGCTTGTCAGACTTTGACCGCCCTCTCAATGTGTCCCAACAGTCAATAATTGTTCGGTCCTCTAAAGCTGCCACTCGGCTCTTGTTTACCTCCCTGTGAACTTCGCCCGGTGTGGGTGATTGTCAGATGCATTATGGGTGGGAGGAGACATGGAGGGAGGGAGCAACTAATCCACTCAAAAAGAAAATCTGCATATTAATTCCCTGTAATATCGCACAGGCCAGGTTTAAGTGGCGAATTTTAGCCAGTGCCTCTGTCAGGCTTCAACAGCAGAGAGGATTTGTCGTGTAGAGACAAATCCTGGAGCTGCTCCGTAGACGGGGAATAATGTGAGATGAGCTGCCACGGAAAACTTGGGTGCGTTATCCGATTCACGGCTCAAAGCCTTGTATTCGGATATCAAGACACTCACTGGAATGTAAATTCACAAACAAAATCTGTGGTAGAGTATGTGAGTGTCACGTGACGTCGGTCATATCACTCCCCAGTAAAAATGAATCATTCAGTGGAGTGTGTGGGACAGCGATGAGTCGATGACCGTTGACACAATTTTGAGACTGAGCATGATGATGTCACATCAAACATACCTCCCAGGGGTTAGGTGACCTAAGATGTGACGAGTTGTGACATTTTCGAAAACCTTTTAGCTTTTTAGTGAGCTGAATCCGCTGCATGATTGCAACTCGGTTGCAGGGAAACTAATTGTAAAGAAAGCGCTGACATTATTGCATTATAACGTTCATATAGCGTACAGGGAAATGAGCTGTAGACACCAAAACTGTTTCTTCTGCCCAAGCTTTAGACATGTTGAACTCTGCTGTAAAGTTAGGCATTTTATAATGGTCGTCTATATGGGGGTTGAGTCACTTTTTAAGTTTTTTTATTAGCAACCGGTTTAGTTTTGATGGTTAAAAAAAATATTGTGTGTGTGTGTAATCGTTGTCACAAGCTCATACCAAATTGTAGAGAAGAAATTCCCCCCCAAGCTTCAGTGAAGTCTCCGTTGTCCAGCTTCTTCAGGTCTGGGGTGCAGGGGGAGTGATCCGACACCACCATGTCGATCTGCCCGGCTTTCAGCGCGGACCACAACTGCTCCTGTGGGGAAAGAAATCAATCATCTGCGACGGATCAAAGAATAATAAAGCCCAGTTTTACGTTTAGGCTCACTCTGAAAACAGTCCCGACTTTTCATCTCCTGTGCATCCTCTTCTGTTCACCTGGTTGACAGATCCTCTGATGGGGGGGCAGCACTTGAATTGCGTGGCCCCAGCAGGTATGTTCTCGGCACACAGGCTGAGGTAGTGGTGGGTGGTCTCCACCGTCAGGGGGGCTCCGGCCTGCCGCGCCTCCTGGATCAGCTCCAGTGGCTTAGCAGAGGACAAGTGAACGATATGGCACCGCACCCTGGAGCAGAGAGAGTTAGCTCAGTGTGGCATCAATGCTACAATTACAAGCACAAATGCTATCCAGAGGGATCCTCTATGATATCATGGTCATCTGCCACCACGCTGATGTTCTTACTGGTACTGGAGGCAGAGCTCTGCGACGGTGCGAATGGCCTCCATCTCCATGACATCTGGTCTGGACTGCAGAAAGGTGGAGTACTGACAAGGGTCTAGTGGTGTAGGCAGGGGTATGGAGTTTAGATATATCAATACTGGGAACCTTAATGTATTAGCAGATGGAGCTTAAAGGTAATGTTTATCAGCCCAAAAAGTAAAGTAATAGCATTTTCTAGCTGAGTGCACTTTAAAATTATTGTTACCGCCATTCTCCTGTGTTGTCTGCTCAACGTCCCTCTCTGCATGAAACTAAAGGGAGACAAAGCAGACGACACTTCAGTGACGTTACCACACTTTATTTGGGCATGTTACGGAAGGTAAATTACCAGCAGGACACTTCCTGTGCCTTGCAGCTGCGCCATCGCTGCGTGTAGATCCCGGTCCGTCACGTGGGGGAACTCCTCCACCCCGCTGTGGATGAGGAAACACTTGAAGCCAGCCACTCCCGCCTGGATCATGGGCCGAAGCTCCAGCTGCAAAGGAAGACACCCGTCGTTTGGTGTTTTTATCGCAATATCAGCGCAGTGCGGCTGAGAATGTATTTTTTATTTTTTTGTACCCGAGCCGCTCCACCACCGTACCTGATTGTCAGGAATTACGCCTCCCCAGAAGGCCGTGTCCACAAAACACTTCCCTGTCGCCGCTTGCAGTTTCTCGTGGAAATTTCCAACCGTGGTAGTTGGAGGGATGCTGTTTCTGTGGGAATTTTAAACAAAAAGAGAAAAAAAAAACACAAATGTAACTCTCAAATGTACTAATATTACCAGACATAATAACTCATGCTACCGTATGAAGGCAAATCACTGTCACTCAAATTCGAGAGCGCAAATTAGATCCACGCGCGCAAATCAAACAGCCGCGCGCGTATTTTACTTTGACGAGCGCTTTTAAATCACTCCGCGAGCGAAATTCGCTCGAGAAACTTTAACCTGCTCGCTCGCTCGCGAGTAGTTTTTCTTTTTGACAGTAAGTGGGCGGGCCCAGTCTCCAGTGTATCTCTACATCTAATTGGTTACAATCCTCATCTTTGGATAGACCAGATATCACTCTGACACAGACACTAGTGGGAGATGCACTACAGGTCAGATACAATAATGTACATTTTACTGCACGGGTACTTTTACTTTCTGCACTGAAAGTACATTTTGCTGATAATAACATACTTGACTAAGGTATTGAATGCAGGTATCTTACTCGTAGTGGATTATTGTTTCATCAGTATGGTATTAGTACGTTTACTGCAGTGAAGGATCTGAATACTTTTTCATCCACTAACTACTTGTCAGTGATTTAACAGTTTATATACAAACAGTGGTCCCTAATCTTGGCTCCAGATCTTTGAGCAGGTCCAAATTCCTGCTCATATTAAAAACAACTATATTATATCTCTTCTGTAAACACAACAGAATGATTAAATATGATCACATCATGTTTTAATCAATTAAGATCAAAGAGTTTCTTTGAGCTGTTTGTCACAAGAGGTTTGAGTATCAAACACACATTGTCTGTAATAGAATGGAGTGCATTTAAACCAATCTCAGCAACTTGACTCCATTTACAAGAGAAACACATTTTTAATGATTGTGTTTCAAAACTCTATCAACATAACTTGTATTTCACCAGCCTCTACAGTCTGAAAAGTTTACAAAACCTGTCAGACAAATGTAGAACATCCTGAGATGTAGTGGAGTGTTTAGTGGCGGATTGAAAAGCGCCTCTATCAGAACTAGCGTCTGTGTCAGAGTGATATCCGGTCTATCCCAAGACGAGGATTGTAACCAATTAGATGTAGAGATACACTGGGTCCGCCCACTTACTGCCAAAAAGAAGAACTGCGAGAGAGCGAGCAGGAAAAAGACTCACGAGCAAGCAGGTTAAAGTTTCGCGAGCGATTTTTGCACGTGCGAGAGGGAATTTTGCTCGCGAAGTGATGTAAAATATGTAGGACGAAAAATGTCTGAATTATAAATAAATAAATGTATGAATAAATATAGGAATAACTAGAGAAATGCATAAATAAATGTATAAGTACAGAAATGAATAAATAAAATAATCAAATCATATTCTGTCCTCCATAGTAAAAGCGCTCGTCAAAGTAAAATACGCGCGCGGCTGTTTGATTTGTGTGAGCGCGTGGATCTCATTTGCGCTCTCGGATTTTGACAGTGATTTGCCTCCATAGTTTCGATTGATTTGTGGGAGTGAGCTTACAGCGGCATGTCCACAATGGTTGTCACCCCTCCAGCTGCAGCGGCTCTGGTGGCGGTCCAGAAGCCCTCCCAGGAGGCTCGGCCTGGTTCGTTCACGTGGACGTGGCAATCGACGATGCCCGGCATCACCACGCTGTCGCCCACGTCCAACACCTGCAATCGCAACAGCGCCATTGTTTGAGTGCAAATAGATTCATTAGGAGGGTTGAATCAATGCATATGGCCTTGTAAAAGTACAATGGAGAAGTATCCTAAAAATGCTGAGACCAATGAGACCCGGCTTACCTCACCTCCAGGAAAGTCGCTGTCCGGAAGGATTTGATGGATCGTCCCATCCTTTATCACGATGACAGCGGGACGGACTTGGTCGCCGAGCAGCACCCTCTTACTCCTCACGGCACCAACCGCTGATCCCAGCTCCATGTCTGTCTTCACCGACAGTTAATGAGGATAATAGACTCTGTTGCTACACGTCAGACGCAAACTTGGCAAGTCAGCGACCTCGAGGCACCACCCCCTTGCTGATTTGTTGACTTATCCTGTCTGTGTGACATGCTGAAGTTCAGATCCAGCCATGCCAACAAATGGGTTAGGTTTGATCCTGAGCCTCCAGCTTGTGACACTGTGCTACTGTGGAGGATTTCAGTATTAAACACATTATAAGTATGATTAAATAACCCCCCTAGTGATGAGTAGAAGTGTCACAATAATAATATGTTAGTCACAATATGTTTACAATATTCTTGCTTATAGAAGATATGTGTTACAGTATATTAACTCATTGAATGTATTAAATCATAAAAGTATAGTCACTAAAGGTATTAAAAGACTGTAAGAATAGTTTGAGGGTCAGACAGGGATTCTGAATGGGACATGCAGCAAATGGAGGATGTGGTCAGTGGGGAGGACAACTGACCAGAGGTGGAGTCAAGACAGATGTTTTGCGAGGAGAGAAGATGTTTTGCTAAAGGATCGATAATGGGAGGGGACAGAAGTCAAATGGAGCCAATCACTAATCGCCACGGAATATGTTTTATGACTGTTTCGGACATTTCCAACTGTCGGGGCATATAAGAGACTGTTCTGGAGAGAATTCCTCAGACCACATCCGCTCTCGTTTTTCAGTACCTGAATTCAGACCTGTGATTGAGATGCGTGCGTGTGGTCTCTGTTCTCAAGAACATTACGATTGATAGTTGATTCAGTTTGTAAGTGAACTTTGTGTAGTACATTAAATATTGTTTAATTTTGAAACCGGATCCAGTTCCGTTTTTCTGATGCGCGTGCACAGTAGGAAGCTTGAAGCAGAAATCTCCCTGCAGCCTGTTGAAGCCTCCCATCCTTCTGTTTAAACCCTAACACTACCCAGCGTGTGGACCGTGTGGATCCCACATGTGAACACAAGAATCCTTCAACAATCACAGATTATACCAGAATCAGCTTTATTGGCCATGTGTGCTTACACATACATGGAATTTGTCTCCGGTTTCCACTCCACTCTCAATGTATAAACACAAATTTACAATGAACAAGAAATATATGTATAAAGAATAAAAAAGGGCAGCAAAAAAAGTAGAACGGGTGTAGGTATAAACATTTAGCTATAATACAAGTATAAATATATATCCAAGAGAAAAAAGTGTGTATATATATATATATACACGTGAACATCAACCTATAGACAATGGCATTAGTTGTAAGTGGTGGTAATAGTGTAGTATAACCTATTTATTGTTCATGAGAGCGATGGCCAGTGGAAAGAAGCTGTTCCTGTGTCTGGTGGTCTTGGCGTACAGAGCCCTGTAGCTCCTACCAGAGGGGAGGAGGTGAACAGCTTGTGTCCAGGGTGTGAGGGGTCTGCAGAGATCTTTCCAGCCCGTTTCCTGAGTCTGGAGGTGTACAAGTCCAGGATGGAGGGCAGGCTGGAACCAATGATCCTCTCCGCAGACCTAACAATCCGTTGCAGTCTGTTTCTGTCCTGTTTGGTGGCCGATCCAAACCACACAGTGATGGAAGAACAGAGAACAGACTGGATGAGTAGAAAAGAATCAGCAGCTCCTGAGGCAGGTTGAACTTCCTGAGTTGGCGCAGAAAGTACAACCTCTGCTGGGCCTTTTTCCTGATGGTGTTGATGTTGGGAGCCCACTTCAGGTCCCGGGAGATTGTGGATCCCAGAAACTTGAAGGTCTCGACAGCAGGCACAGTGTTGTTGTGTATGGTGAGGGGGGGCAGTGTTGGGGGGCTCCTCCTGAAGTCCACTGTCATCTCCACAGTCTTGAGCTTGTTCAGCTCCAGGTTGTTCTGATCACACCAGAGGGGACTTCACACAGCTCCAGTGATCGGTTGAAGATCTTTGTGAAGATGGGGGCCAGCTGGTCAGCACAGACTTTCAGGCAGGAGGGAGACACACCGTCTGGGCCTGGTGCCTTCCTGATCTTCTGTCTGTGAAAGAGCCGACTCACATCCTCTTCTCAGATCCTCAGTGCCGGTGGGGGGTCGGTTGGGAGAGATGAGGAGGCAGGGGGTGTAGATGGTTGTTTGATGGGGTAGGTGGGGGGGGGGGGGGGCGAGGATAGGCTTATCAAACCTGCAGGACGTGAATCCCGACAACGTAGTCATAGTGGGATAAGTACTGGAGCTCTGTCTAGTTCCTCCCTGTAATATGTATTTTTTAGATGGCTCCGTGTGAGAGTGACATAAAACGTGTGTATTTGCTATTAAAGACATATTTCCAACTCTGATTGAGCTATTGTCTTTTCCCTCGTAAAAAAGTGAGTTGTTTTTCTTTGATTGATCTGCATCACTTAGCTTGATGTCTTTTGATTCACTGACATTTTATTTGTTGTTTTAATCTCTATAGATTTCTTTCATTCCGCACTATTTTTAGCATTTAGTATCTTCCAAACAGCATTATGTAACACAATGTATGAGGGCCGGGTGTGATCAGGTCCAACCCCTTTGCTGCCACACCAATCCTGATATATTGTGTTGGAGCTGTGTGATAAAGTCAAAGGCCTGTTTCATGTTACCTAAAGTTGAGCTGGTAAAAGTGCTCATACACATGAACAAGAGGCCTGGGGAGCACAATGATTAGGATAAGATGACGGTACGATCAAGAAAAGCCACCGGCAATCTAAAAAAGTATCGACAAGTTGTGAACACATTCAGGAATGTGTCGGCCTGTTGATCAACTGGAAGGAACTATAGGTCGAGATAAGGATGTTGTTGGTTTGTGACTCCAAAGAATGTCTAGATTGCTTTATCTCAGGACCTTTTTTATCCTTTTTATGAGTTTGTGTCAGACAAGATGACAATTTTATACCAGTAATGGCAGCAGCAAAGAGTATAAACTGCCAAGTAAGATAAAGAACTATTGAGTCACACTCCAGTCACTGATGGATTTAATCCTGACGAACAAATGAATGTGGCACAGCCCTACCAAGAACATTTTCCACCAGCCGCCACTGCGTATAACCATCTGATACTAGCCCAGAGTTCAGCATATTCATCTAGCAAACTATACCTACCTTGGAGTGTTACAATAGTGTGTGTTATTTGATTCAATGTGTCCATCAGGCAAATTGGTGGATCCAAATGTTGTAAAAAAAAAAACATATGTGATATAATTTCTTTGTAATCATCCAAAATAATGTTAAGTGTATGGGTATTTTTCCAAGTAGGCCACTGACTGGTCGATACGTGCGATGCATTGAGTGGGCAACGCGTACGGGCCGGTCTGACAGTAAACTCCCGGGCCACTTTTTCCCCCCAGTCCGCCCCTGATTCTGACCACGCATCATCCTCATTATACTTTGAGTTAAAAAAACAACCTGCAACCAGATGCGCCGGTGTTCGGGTTTAACGTTAACGAGTGACCGCGTGAACTGAACCGGAACACGGGGGGCTGCATGTTTCATCACGTTACGTTTTTTCCTTCGAAATCGCGATAATGACGAACGTTAACAGTCGACAAAGTTCCGCATGCAGGTGGACGTTAACTTAACCCAGCAAGTCTGAACTGTAGCGGAACATAACGTAACTTAAACTTTAACGGAGGGAAATGAAGACGCTGTAGACATGTGAATGCTGATTGGCCGAGACTCGACACATCAAAGATGTTATATTGCGAAGATCACGTCATCACCTTTTCTCCTCGTCTCACTCCAATCTGAGAAACGCTGGCTGGTCAGGCTAGCCCACTGACCAATCACGTACGTGTAGGCCAGCTAGAAGGCTCTGGCACGTCAAGGAATACGCCCAACATGTCAAACTAAAGATCTGATTGGTTGAACACGATGACAATCAACAATATCATCCCCATTTACTTTAATCTGCACTGGCTGCAGGTGAGAGTCTGCAGGCCTCTTCTAACAGAGAGACACAGAGGTGAAATCTGATTGGATGAAAGCTCTACTTAAAACAAGCTGCACTGGAAGCAGAGCAACTGAGGAACACAGTAGCTGTGCAATGAGAAAATAAGATAATTTAAGATAAATTATTAAATAATATATATATATATATATACATTTTTTAAAAATATATATAGCTTTGTGATTCTGTTTAGGCCAGCAGAGAAGGCCTTGCAGGCCCTGACGGCCCACCACTGGTTATTTATAATTCAGTCATACCTTGTCACTGTCCTGGGAACGTTTTGGTTTAGGTGAACTGAAACAACTGGTTACCTTGGGCGTGTCTTCAAACACTTCCAAACCTGTTCATCAATGTTTTTTCGCGAGACTTCGGCCATACACCACCGACGCATTTTGACAAAAGCAAATGTACTTTTGTGACAATTATAAAGTGACGATCGTACTGTGAAAATACACTAAATATTTGCGAACTCTTGTCTCAGAATTCAACTTACTTTGTTGACAAATTATTAAGCCACGGAGAATCAGGATACGTTTTGGGGCGCCATACTTCCATTAAATCCATTATGCACAATGTCACCACTTCAGCGCTCTTAGTTCTTAGAGGGTAGCCTTCTAGCCACTTTGTGAAATAGTCCACCATTATACGGATGTATACATAACCATTGTTGGTGCATTTCAGCTTGCCAACAAGATCCATTGAAGTTATTCAACTGAAGTGCAAAATGTGAAACTTAGTGCAATGCATGCTGTTGCAGCCTCTGAGAAGCAGGCCTGCAGATGAGCATGATAACCGAGTTAAAAAAGAACAAAACCAAGTATAGTACTATATATACTATTATGTCATCAGCGTGACCGCGGGTCTATTGGCTGTCGGTCGGAAGAGAGGGCTGTGGTTCTGATGAGCCTCTGGGGGTGAGGATGGCTAAACAGGATGCTGCTTCGCATCAGCGGGTCTCGTCGCTCCATCCTCCTCTCCGGCGATGCGCCGCGTGCGTAATGACGCCAGCCCGTGTTGACGTGCTGCTGGCAGACAGAAGCAGCACAGCAGCCTGGATCCTCGTTATGTAACGCGTCGGATGCTGCTGCTGCAAGGCGGGGAGTAGCATAGTAGTGGGGGGGAGTGGGTGGAGGTGGAAACTGACGGACGGCAGATTTAGTAGCAAATAACTGTATGCGTGTGCTTAGTGTGTGAACGCGCAGACAGTCTGGAATAACAACGATGAAGAGTGCGTCGCTGTAGTGCGGAGTGAGCGAGCCCGTCTGGGCATCAGTGGCCTATACTCCTTAAAGCGCACTGACGTCTGGAGCTTGCGGTAGCCGCACTACTTTTTTATCTTTTTGTTTTTCTTTTTAGCCGACCAGAGGCGCGTCTCTGTTTCAATCCGTCTCCTACACCAGCGGGAATAAACCAATGCGGCTTTGCTTTGGAGAGGAAACGCGTTCGTATTTTGTTCCCCGCCGCACCGGTTCAATCCAACAGCTGGCTGCGCAAACAATGGCGGGTCCCGAGCAGTCCCAGCAGCAGCAGCAGGTGGAGGAGAAGGCCGAGCAGCTAGATGATGCCGAGATGGCCCTGCAAGGCATTAACCTGCTGCTCAACAACGGCTTCAAAGAGAGCGACGAGCTCTTCAGGAGATACAGGTAGTCATTTCGTGCCATGATGATTTGTTGCAGTATAATGCATGCCTAAGCCTCTTACTTCTATCAGCAAGGTATTACTCCAAGAATAAAGTCATAAGCGGTTAAAACATCACAGTGACATCGAGAACACCGGGTACAGCATGCTCTACTGCTATACAAAGAGTGAAAACAGTGCCCCACATAATTAACAGTGTCATTCAAACACATTACTAATTAGGCTATACGGTTCCAAATGCATGTTATCAGTGAGTGAGGCTTTAAGGCCTCCAGCTGTCTGTCTGAACATTGTCACACCCCTTTCTGATTGAACATTTTTGTCATGGAGACAAGCCCAGCCACTGTTAACATGTTTTTTCTTCTTTTTAAGTGTATGTTTTGGGGGCATTTTGCCTTTCAGAAAAACTCACACAAAGAACAGATGGTGAATAATGGGAGATGGACGCTCCACGTCAAACAAACAGATAGTGAGACGTGACAGCTGAGCACGGATTGCTGGCTGCACCTGCTCCTGAGCACGCTCTGTCCGCGCTCGCTGGGAAAAACAAAGTCACCAGCCTTTCAGTTATGCGTGTTATTCGTTCTCTTTGGCCTGACAGTGAATGCATCTCTCTCCTTCCCTATTCTCCATGTAGGACCCAGAGCCCGCTGATGAGCTTCGGGGCCAGTTTCGTCAGTTTCCTGGTGAGTTTCATCTCAGCTGGTGATGAATAGGATTATTAGGGGAGAGCCCCCCCTCCCAGTATCACCTGAAATAACCCAACCTGTCAAATTGGACGCTCACCACCGGCCTCCTCTCCTCTGCGTTTCCGTCCATTAACATAATGGATGAATCTTCCTCTCAAGAACAGCCATGCTCTTGCAGAGAAGCACATTTACTGTAACGCTGCAGAGTGAGATTCTTCATGCTGTAATGGTCACACACACACACACACACACACACACACACACACACACACACACACACACACACGCACACACACACACGCACACACACACACGCACACACACCATGAAGCTAAAGATGATGTCATCCTCTGTCCCCCAGATACTAAATGGCCCTGAAGGCATCTGACCCTCCTGGTGGGCATTCATACATGGAACATAAATGGAGGGAATGACGCAGTTATGCAAGAACATGTCAAAACGTGAAACCACAAATGTCAGTTGAATCTCACTACATTTGTCTGCTTCATTATTTCCTCACTCATTTCAAGCTGATTTTAAGAGGTTTCAGCTACAACGGAGTGGAGATTTTTGGATTGTGCCGGCTGTGTGGCGTCTTCAAACCTCCAGCTGCACAGATGTCTCCGTGTTCCTGCGCTCACTGTCACGCAGAAAGGGCCCTTTGTCCTTTTCTGTTACATAACACTCCTTCCCTCGTATTACAAGACGGTTTCTGTTTGTAATCCAGCTTGAGCGCAACAAACAATGCATTGGAGCTTTTTTTTCTTTCTTTTTTTTTTAAGTTGTGTTACGAGCAAAACGTTGTGACTGCTTTGCGTTGCAGAACGCCATCATGACATTTGAGGAGGAGAAGATGCAGACGGCCTGTGACGACCTGAGGACCACCGAGAAGCTGTGTGAGAGCGACAGCGCCGGAGTCATAGAGACAATCAGGAACAAGATTAAAAAAAGTGTGAGTACAACACGATGGACATTTCATTAAAATAATCAAATTAAATTATGTACACTCACCGGCCACTTTATTGGGCACACCTGTCCAATTGCATGTTAACACAAATAGCTAATCAGCCAATCACATGGCAGCAACTCAATGCATTTACCGGTAGGCATCTGGACGCGGTGAAGAGGACTTGCTGAAGTTGAAAGCGAGCATCAGAATGGGGAAGAAAAGGGACTTAAGTGACTTTGAACGTGACATGGTTGTTGCTGGGGGCTGGTCTGAGTATTTCAAAAACTGCTGATCAACTGTGATTTTCACACACAACCATCTCTAGGGTTTACAGAGAATGGTCCAAAAAAGAGAAGATATCCAGTGAGCGGCAGTGCCTTGTTGATGTGAGAGGTCAGAGGAGAATGGGTAGAGTGGTTGGAGATGATAGAAAGGCAACAGTAACTCAAATAACCACTCGTTACAACCAAGGTACGCAGAACAGCATCTCTGAACACACAACACGTGGAACCTTGAAGCAGACGGGCTACAGCAGCAGAAGACCACACCGGGTGCCACTCCTGTCAGCTAAGAACAGGAAACTGAGGCTACAGGCTCACAGGCTCACGAAAATAATCATAGAAGATTGGAAAAACGTTGCCTGGTCTGATGAGTCTCGATTTCAGATGGTAGGGTCAGAATTTGGTGTAAACAGCATGAAAGCATGGATCCATCCTGCCTTGTATGTTCAGGCTGCTGGTGGTGGTGTAATGGTGTGGGGGCCATTTTCTTGGCACACTTTGGGCCCCTTAGTACCAATCGAGCATTGTTTAAACGCCGCGGCCTACCTGCGTATTGTTGCTGAGCATGTCCATCCCTTTATGACCACAGTGGACCCATCTTCTGATGGCTACTTCCAGCAGGATAATGCACCATGTCACAAAGCTCAAATCATCTCAAAGTGGATTCCTGAACATGACGATGAGTTCACTGTACTCCAATGGCCTCCACAGTCACCACATCTCAATCCAATAGAACACCTTTGGGATGTGGTGGAACGGGAGATTAGCATCATGGATGTGCAGCCGACACATCTGCAGCTTCTGTGTGATGCCATCATGTCAATATGGACCACAATCCGTGAGGAATGTTTCCAACACCTTGTTGAATCTATGCTACGAAGAATTAAGGCAGTTCTGAAGGCAAAAGGGGTCCAACCCGGTACTAGCAAGGTGTACCTAGAAAGTGTCCGGTGAGTGTATATATACACCTCTTGGTCGACTCGTCTTTTTTTTTAATGCTGTTTTTATGCCGAATCATGCTTTTTTTTTTGTCCAAGAAACTTATGAACACATCTCTGGTAAACACGAGACTAAAAGTGCTGCTTTAGTGTGATTCTTTGTGGAGAAACTCAGCTTCACAGATCTGTTAATTGTTCAGTAATCTGTTATTAAATGAATGAGTGTTAGTGTTAGTTTGTTAAATTTGAGGACACCCCCCAACGGACTGTGGCATAAAAGACAATAATACTGCTCTGTCAAAAGCCAAGAGGCGAGAACACCAATTCACCCATATAGGATTTTTTACGTGATTTGTGTGAACAAATTCCACCATCACTATCTCCTAATATTGCCACCAGAACAGGCTGCTGTTCAGATAACGATGTTTATATCCTCGGCGTCGTGTCTAATGGTGCAGTCAGCAGTGAGATCATGCCAAACCCACTCGCAGATTTACAAGTGCTTCTGTGAAATGTAATCAACAAACTGGGCGAGGAGTGTGGGGGCTGGCTAGCAGCTGCGGGTCATTCAGCATGCAGGTTATGAGTATTACTGCTGTATTGAGTGTGTGTGTGTGTGTGTTACAGATGGACTCCCAGAGGTCAGGCGTGGTGGTCGTGGACCGCCTACAGAGACAGATTATTGTTGCCGACTGTCAGGTGTACCTCGCCGTGCTCTCTTTCGTCAAGCAGGAGCTTTCAGGTACAAAGAGTGACCGTGTCATCATGGCGGTGTGCGCCTGAAGGACTGACTGCATGTGACCATAGACTGTATATTCATGAGTGTGAATGGTATAACTCAAGAACAGGACATAGTAAAGACGTCATATTACAGTTAACAGTGTGGAGCACTTTACCTGATTGTATTTAGGAGCATGCTCAGAAATGTTAATGAGGATTAACTGAGCTAACGGAATAATATTGTGACTGCCGAGGTGCTTTGTGAAGTCAGGCGTGTAAGCATAAAATATTAGTTTGTGAATTTTGGTGCTGACACGTTTAGTTGATCAGTCAAGCGACTTAATATGTTATTATAATATTAATACATTATGATTTGTTATAAAGCTCAGGAACTTTATTGATACACATTGTTGGTTTGCTCAAAAAGTTCCTACTCCACTAACTTTGTAATGATCCATGTTGTCATATAGTTGTAGTGAAGTTGAACTGATAATATTTCCCTCTGAACTGTGGCATGAAAAGAAAAGACTCAAGTGTTTTAGAAATACCTCTAATTTGTACCTAAAGTACTTGAATGCATGTAGTATTCCACCACTAGTTGGCATGCTAACATTCGCGAATTAGCAATGATAAAAAAGTGAATAGATCACCAAAGTGAATGCTAATTCATCCCGAGGGGAACATGAAGATCTGATACAAACTTCATAGAGTTGCTGAGATATTTTGGTCAGAGCACCACTGCTAGTGAGGTTAAAAAACTAAATCAACAGAAGAACTGATCATGAATATGCGTATGAGCTGCAGAGATGAATTAATGACCTTCTTACGTATCCACTAACAGCTTACATCAAAGGAGGCTGGATTCTACGTAAGGCGTGGAAAATGTACAACAAGTGCCACAGTGACATCAGCCAGCTGCAGGAGGCCTGCCAGCAGAGGCCCTCGGTCCACCAGGAGTCCCCCCCGACGGACAACGCCAACCACAACACGCCGGTGGAGAACTGCGTGACGGCCGAGGCCCTGGACCGGCTCAAGGGCTCCGTCAGCTTCGGCTACGGCCTCTTCCACCTGTGCATCTCCATGGTGCCGCCACACCTGCTCAAAATCATCAACCTGCTGGGTTTCCCCGGCGACCGTCTCCAGGGCCTGTCCTCCCTCATGTATGCGAGCGAGAGCAAGGACATGAAAGCCCCGCTGGCTACGTGAGTAGGCTCCGTTGCAAGTTTTTTGTTTTTTTGCTTACAGAGCGAGACAGATTGCATTGGAGGAGGAGTTTGATCTGATGTGTGCCATTGCTCATAGTCACAAACCCACACATGATTAACACCCAACTCTGCATCAATGAATGCAGGTTCAGTAACTGTTGCAAACCAAGAACCCGTGACAACAGAGCGCGGGAGCTGTGAGGATGAGCAATGTCACTGGTTCGCAATGTTATTTTCTTGGAGCTCTTTACAATGAATGCCTACTAGCAACCCGTTACACCATTTTAAAAGAACATCACTGACATTAGAGGTAATACATTTGTATACAAGAAATATATTTACTTTTTCAAAGGGCCAGTGTGTAGCATGTAGCGGCATCTATTAGCTGAAGTTGAATATAATGTTCATAACTAGGTTTTCTTTGGTGTATAATCACCTGAAAATAAGAATCGCTGTGTTTTCGTTAGCTTAGAATGGGCCCTTCATAACTACATGGGGAGCGGGTCCTCTTCACCGCCATGTTTCTACAGGAGCCCAGAACGGACAAAACCAAACACTGGTTTTCACTTGCCCTAAAGGCCACCGTAGTTCTACATGCTTAAATTAAAGGAAGGGCTGAGCGGAGCAGCTGGACGCAATCTGCAACCTCACCACTAGATGTCACAAAATCCTGCACACTGCTCCTTTAATCCATTGAATCCTGGCCCTCTGCAGAGCATCATCTCTAGTAACCTTCTGCTATCACTGCTATGGTGAATATTAGATTATAATAATAACTGTACATACTATTTTACAGTTAATTAAATGATCTGGCAAACTGTCAACTAAACTTTTGGGGAAAGGTTAAAGGTCACTCTCAGAACTTTTTATTTTTTTTCCTTTTACATGTGAAACACAGACCTACCTTTATTGTAATAAATTATATAATGCCATTATATCATAACAGTGAACATAAATCCTCAGTGTAATACAGATTCCGGTTGAGCTTCAGATCCCACATTTCAGAGGGACTAAGGTGATTGTCTCCCGTTGTGCTGCCCAGGTTGGCCCTCTTGTGGTACCACACAGTAGTGCTGCCTTTCTTTGCTCTGGATGGCTCGGATACACACGAGGGGCTGCAGGAAGCCAAAGCTATTCTGCAGAGGAAGTCGGTGGTTTACCCAAACTCATCCCTCTTCATGTTCTTCAAAGGACGGGTTCACAGGCTAGAGGTAATGTGCTGCCGGCTCGTGGTTGCAAACAACCAGTGACGGATCAGCCAAACGTTAACTTTTCAAACACAAATGAGCTGGCATGATCTCTTCAATGTCTCATTAACATCCAATGTGCTCTCTCCTCTGTCCGCAGTGCCATATCAACAGTGCTTTGGCCTGTTTCCATGACGCTTTAGAGCTTGCATCAGACCAACGAGAGATCCAGCACGTGTGTCTTTATGAGATTGGTACGTGATCGCCCATCAGGTTAGTTGTGACATGCTGAAACCCAGCAGCGCAGGGAGGGACTCATTCTGTCTCCGTCTGCTCGTCCTTGCTTCAGGTTGGTGTAGCATGATCGAGATGAGTTTTGAAGACGCATTCAGGTCGTTCGAAAGGCTGAAGAATGAGTCGCGTTGGTCGCAGTGCTACTACGCCTACTTGACTGGAGGTAAGCCCGTCACGCACCAAACGCACATTGTTTCTACTCTGTATTGTTTATATTTTTATTATCTCCTTTTGTGTCCCCCCCCCCCCCCCTCAGTGTGTCAGGGTGCTTCGGGTGACCTGGATGGAGCAAGCGGGGTTTTCAAAGAGGTGCAGAAGCTATTCAAGAGAAAAAACAACCAGATAGAGCAGTTTGCTGTCAAAAGGGTGGGTTACGCTGCAGATTTAGACATTTTTTCTCTCTTTCAAAGAGTCATCCCAAGTGTGTCACAAAAGTCCCCCCCCCCCCTCCTCTGTCTGGTTTCCATCTGCAGGCTGAGCGATTGAGAAAGATCTCGCCCACCAGAGAGCTATGCATCCTTGGCATAATTGAAGTGCTGTATCTGTGGAAGGCGCTTCCGAACTGCTCCTCGTCCAAACTGCAGATAATGAATCAGGGTAAATGAGACCTTCAGGTTTCATGGTAACATGTGCTAGCTGCAGCCTGATTCCCATGAATTTCTTTCCCCCCCCCCCCCCGTGTGATAATTTCCTCTTTATGCCTGTTCAGTGTTACAGAGTCTAGATGAGGGTTCGTGCAGAGGCCTGAAACACCTCCTTCTTGGTGCCATTCACAAATGTCATGGGAATATGAGGGATGCCGTTCAGGTATCAGTCTACATTCAGCACTGAATGACTTTGCGGTCAGTCGACACTTTGAATGTCACTCAGCTTGCTCTCCTGTCCATTTTACATGCGATCCAGTCCTTCCAGCTGGCGGCCAGAGATGAGTATGGACGGCAGATCAACTCATACGTTCAGCCGTACGCCGTCTACGAGCTTGGATGTATACTCCTTGCAAAACCGGAGGTCAGTCTGCTGCACGCATACAACATTCACATTTTGATTGTACCGATGGGAACACATGCTCAGTTATAATCTGGTCTTTTTTATATCGCAATCCAGACTGTGGGAAAGGGGAGATCATTGCTACTTCAAGCCAAGGTAAAATATTTACAGAGCAATCAGCTAAATTAGAACTCGTATGAATTTCCCAGATAATGTTAGAATTATATTACAAGTGACTGTCCATCTCCCTATCTATCTTTCTGTCTGTCTGTCTAAAATGTTTTAGGAGGATTTTACAAACTACGACTTCGAGAACAGGCTTCATGTCCGCATCCATTCAGCCCTGGCTTCTTTGAAGGAAGTAGTGCCTCAGTGACTCCAGGAAGGGAAGCCACTATAGCTCAAGCTGTGCTTTTGGCTTTTTACACCACCGAAGTTTTAAGCCATTCAAGAGAACTGTATGGCGTCCCTAAACCCAGTGAGATTGTCATGAAGTGTCATCTCTGTGCATTTTGGGATGTGCGACTAGCTTAGCATAAATTAGATGGAAATAGCTAGCCGAGCTGTGGCTACCAAGTTGAAATCTATGGCTAAAAACTCCAAAGCTATGATACCGGTAGATATCAGACGTGTCTTGTTAGCCAGCAAGCTAGTCCCCAACTTGTCAAGCCCACTAATGGGACAGGCTGTTGAGACGATGCACGCCACGAAGCAGTTACTGGTGAAAAATAGCTTCAACTGCTTGTTAAACACAAGGTTTTGCATTTCTCTTTTATGGTGTTTCATACATAGTATACCCAGTATAAATATGATATCCTTGGGGTAGTTGGAATGTGCAATTTCCTTCAATTTGGCAGCGCGAAGCTAGCTCTTTCCCCTTGCTTCCTGCCCTAGCGCTAAGCTAGGCTGAACACGTCCCTGGCCTATTTATGAACAAGATGCACAGAGGTGAAAATGATATCAATCCATGACTCTGGGCATAACAACAGAGAAGCATATCTCTCCAGATCTCTAACTGTTCCTATGAGTATTTTCTTCGCACCCAAATGTATTAGCTAGCTAGTAACAATTTCCCTCATTAGCGTGTGTATATGGAGGACTTCAGTAATGCCTTTCCTTCCCTTCAGTGAGTAATCCAGCACATACAAATAATGTTTTAATGAGATGTATTAGATATATTTCCCTTAATAATAACGTTACAATGAGTAATACAAGACACGGGTATTAGTGTTTTCCCATTCTTTAAAATGCAGATGACATTTGACCTTCAACAGTAATCACATATTAAAAAGACAAGGGAAATAATTGTCAAATTTTATATTTACTTTGAGATATTCTTAGAAAGGACTCCTTACTCCATTTTCCTAATTCAATTTTCAGACACTGCAAATGGGCGTTGAGTTATATCACAAAGGGGCCACTTACTTTATTCACAACGGAAATAAAATTACAAACTTGTAGTCAAATGCGTTACCATGGGAATAGTCAAGTAACATTACACACAGTTACAGCTTGGCTGCTGTGAGTTAGTCATTCAAGTAGTTCGACATTATAGCAACTGAGAAATCACCACACTCCACAATGCCCTAATGATGTTTCTTTAAAAATGTGAAACCACCGGGCATTGATCCTGTGCACTATGCATGGTATGGCAGGGTAAACAGAGGCTTTACGACTATAGCGAAGTCAAATATACCGTATGTCCATCCCTGCAAATACATATATAAGGTATTATAATACAATACACTCTGTAATGTTACCATTGAAAGGTTCTGTTAAATGTCAGCCAAATAAACATATATTACTAGTGACTTCATTTAGTAGTGTTTCAGTGACAAAAGCTTTTGAATTACTCCATAATAGTGACACGTTTATTTATTATTTAAAATAAGTACTTTTGCCAGTGTCATTTACAGTATGCTATTTTAGTTTGAAATCCTGTGATGGCCAGCAGGATAGACTGCAGCGTTGTGATCAAGCTGATTCAAAAGTAGGATCTTGAATTGGACAAAGAATAATATCTCTGCGATGAGAGGGATTTCAACAAATCTTCTCTACACTGTTCCACACTGTACATAAGAATCATTCTGTTCAGGGTATTGCTTTCTAGCAATGAGCACTCATGCGAGCAATATAAACGAAAGGAGGGCATCTTACAGTCATTTACAGACGCTTTTAACAATAACTATCTGTGTTTTTCATCCCATGTTCAAGCTTGTGGACATATAGATTCCTAAACTAAGCTGGCATCCCCTGTGGCTGTGATGGGTGTAAACCGTGGTAAATGTTGCGGTGACCACTGTGCAAGCGGTCAGTGCGGTGCAAGTGACGTACCGGTGAAATGTCAGTAACCCTACCTTTCTGTACCAAATACTTCTGTCACTGAAAGAGTTTTTCCTTTTGGAATCAGATTTTGTTGAAATTGGGGTTATGTGTCCGGATGATGGTATTCCAGTATGTCAGTGAACTTTACAATAAACTGTTCTCCATTCATCTAGCCAAAATGTGTGGTATATGTCTTTACCTCTGGGCGCTTTTTCGGTTGAAATTGCTCTTTGGACATTTGATGTCGGACGTGTCAGGCTGGACGCCATAATGTGCATTCACATGGAAAACCCCATTTATTTACTAACACCACTCTAATCTTCTACGCTTTCAACATTTTTGTTGAAATTATCATTACACCCTGACAGCAATCAATTAATCAAATGCTCTGAAGTTACATTTTATTCCACTTTAAACTACTCATTTCAGAGGGTAATATACTTTTTCACTCTTTAGTTGAGATTATCAATGCAAATGATTAATTATCAAGAAATAGTGATACATCAAGATGACGATTATCGCTACAATGGTTATTGTGTTTATTATAGATTAACCCATAAGAACCAAAACCCATTTTAGGAAGAAACACTAAAGCGAGCAGAAGAATACAAGACATGGGTGAAATGCATCATCGTCTGTGCTGTGTTCATTAAGAAAGACGGATTATTATAATATTCATGCAGGAATCATGGTCGACAAATAACACTTCAAACAGCTGACAAAAATAATAAAAGGTGAATGTGGTTTGTTTAAGAGTTGGTGAGCACTGCCAAAGATCATGAGCCTGTCATAAAGAAGCACATTGACCAAAGCGGCAGAGCTTACTTTGTCTTAACGGCGTTCGGTTGAAGCTTGTGGACTTGTCCATTCCTACACAGATAAAGAGAGACAGAGACACTTTAGTTCATAGAAAGATTGTGTTTGAAGATAGAAACAGAAGCGCAATATCTCTGTGTGTGTGTGTGTGTGTGTTTGCATTCATGTGTGGAGCAGCAGGGTGACCGGTGGCCGCTGCACTCGGGACGTTATAGACGATAGGCAGGTTCTGGTTCAGGTCACATCTCTGAGCCTCTGAGATGAAGTGGGAGATTTCCCACAAATTAAAATTCTTAAGTCTCATTCTATTTTCACTGAGCGGCTTCACTGCAATGAGCACTCTTGGATTAATACTTCTGAATTATGACTAATAGGCAGTTAATATGCTTATTGATGAGCAGAGTCGTACATGGCTGTTGAACAACTCATTACAGTCAACATCACGTGAGATAACAAAGTGTACTTATCTTAAAATCATTTTCTGTCCTGTTGTGCCAATTTGCTACCAATGATCACTTCCGTCATTGGTTGATCTGTCATGTTTTCTCGACTAATCATTTGGTGTGTAAAGTTTCAGAAAATAGTTCAAAAAATGTTCATCACAAAATATTCAGAAAGCTAATGTTAACATTTGAAAAGCTGCAACCATTCATATATCGTCATTGTTGTTAAAAAATGAAATTAATTGATTATCTAAAATATTTGCAGATCGACTTATAACAAATGGACCGATCCTTTCAGCTCTGACTGATGCTGATCGTTTCTGATGCAGGTATTTATAAATCTCTTATGATATCTCTCCCTAACCACTTCTTAAAAAATATATATATATGACAGAGTAATAAAGTAGTCTTTAATAATGAAAGGTTGTATTTGATACTTAAGATCTTCCTCTATGAACTCAAACAGACAGTTCGTGGAAAGTTTTATTTTTCAGACGTAGTTACAGCGCTGCGGGTCTGTCTGTCTATATCTCTCTCATCAACTTTACTTTAAAATCAACACTTACACGGAAACGTTTACTCCATTATGGTCCATAAATGTGGTCAACACACGTCGATCACTAGCTTCCATGTGTTGTTGTCTGTTGTTGTCGTGGGGGCTGATGAATGTAATGTTAGCTCCGCCATTGGGGTATTCCTTCATGAGATACAGCATCAGGGGATAAGCTGGGTCACCCAGCAGAAAAAACAGGGACATCATCTTCGCCCTCTATCAATTCTTTAGGGCATTTGCTCCATATTTTCGGGCACAACATCATGCAACAGGTCCGACTCGCTAGCTTCTAAGCTAATTTTAACATTACCGCCAATGGGGAAATGCTAACCGCGATTAGCATTAGCGAATATAATATATCTTCGTACATATTTTCAGAAAGAAATACTTGCAGACTAAGGTCTCTCAAGGCTACCAAACGGAATCAGCGTCGATCACTCGTCTCTCACTCGTTTCCTCTGTTTGTAGATGTAGCTCTGAATAGCATTTATTGCTAACTGTAGCTTCAGACAGCCGCTCCGTGGGGGCTGATCGCCGATGGTCAAGCAGCTCGCTCATCGCTCGAAGAACTGCTCGCCTCCTCCGCATGTAGGCATTAGCAGCATTGTAAAATGACGAATTTAACTCCACAATAGCTGCTCCTACAGACAACAAAGCAAGCAAGGCAAGGCTTGCTTTGTTGTCGCTGCTGGTCGCCCGGCTGTTTTGTTTTCTTCCGGGTACGGGTCACGTGATAGTGGGTGTGACGAATCAGGGACGGCGACGTCATGGCTGGTAATAACCAATCCAGTAGCGAGCACGGGTGTGGGCTCATTTTTTTCTAACAGACATCCGTATCCGACGTCTACACTGAACCAAAACGCCGGAGTTCTCAAATACCTCCAACCTTGGCGGAGTTTTCAGGTTCCTCCGTTAAGGCTGCTCCAAAACTCCGGCGTGGTGTGGCTGCTCAGTGTAAACGTAGGAAAACTGGACGAGTGTGGATATAGTCTAAGTGTCTTACCTCTCCCTGGCTATAAGCAGCCGGTCCAACATCCAGTCCCTGAGGAGCCATTGATGTATTTAGCTGCTGAAATCTGTGTGGGGCTGCTCCCAGGGGGGTGCACCCGTCCATCCCAGCGGGGACAATAGGACGAGATGGAGCTGGAGGTGGTGTTGGATCATCAATATCATCCCAGAGGATGGATAGCAGATTGTTGAACTCCTGATCCAGATCAAATTACATCACATTACATTTAGCAGACGCTTTTATCCAAAGCGACTTACAATAAATGTGTTCAGCATAGGTATTCAAGAGAACTATCACCAGAAGTCATAAGTGCATTTCCTTTTTTAAACAAGCGTCTAAGAGCATAAACTAGAGCAGAACTACAGTAACTGTCACGGTTTAGGCTTTGCCTCCTGTGTTCCTGAGTCTGTGTGGCTCTGCCCCTGGTCTCCTTCTGACTCCCTCCTGTGTCTCTGTGTTTGAGTGTCTCCTGATTGCTTTCATCCACTTCAACTGTGCTCCATCACCTGCCCCTGGCTCTTTCCTCTGCCAACCCCACACTGCACTCATTCAACTCACCTGCCTGCAATCTACTCATCACCCCACACATATATACTCCCCTGCTTTCCCTGCTGTGGTTGTCAGGTCGTCTTTGTGCTTTCCCCTGTGTGCTCCATGTTCCGGCCGTGCTCATCGTGTTGTCTCTCTACGTTCCATGGTTTGTGACTTTGCCTTTTTCTTTTTTTGAGCTAATAAGCTAGCTGTTAGAGGACTTACCTTATTGTTCACTGACGGTGGAGTTAGCTAACTAGTGTAAAGTGGATTTCTTCCAGGACAAAATGAGTCGTTAACAGATGTAGTGAGCAAAAAGTGTATCTTATTGGGACACACACGTTCTAACATCAGGCCGGTTAACAGTGGATCTGGCCCACCTCGTGGCCGAAATCAACTACAACCATAACACTGGCAAGGTCAGGAGGAACATCACCAAGGCCGGGTTACTGACGGCTCAGCAGGAGATGTACGACGTCATGGAGGAGACGGAGGACCGTGCTGCAAGAAGGGATGCCCAAACTGTGACCAGAAGAGACCGAGGGCCGAAGACACCGGCATCCGCTTCCTGTACCCTGTCTGGCAGCTCCGGAATTCACATATAAATCAGAATGTATTAACTGATGTGACGCATAGACATTATTATGAGTATGTATTTAGTGTTGTAATAAATAATGATTCTTATTTTAGAGACTTCTGCAACAGGATGTGGCCTCCATGTAGGATTGCATGGTGTATCGATACTAAAAAGGTACCGTGGTACCTGTACGTTAAAACAATACGATTTTGCATATTTTTAGTATCTCTGTCATGCTACCCAGCGCGCTCACAGCAACAGGCAGCGCGCGCACTCACAGCAAGCGATCACAGGGGAGACATGGCAGGAGCTTTTACCGACCGGCCTCTGCTTGTTAGAAAACAAGATGCCAGAAGTATCATCTGGAAGTACTATATATTGGCTATATTGCAGACAGTGAAGGAAAGCCCACTGACCTACAGAGACCTGTTTGCAAAACGTGTTTCAAAGCCACACAGACCAAGTGAGGCAACACGTCTATCATGGCAGACAGACACCCCGAACTTTTCAAAGAACGACGGGTAAGCAAATGTGACTATAAACATGAACACCCCCAAGCTCACCTATACAGCTAACACGAGTAGCCTTAGCCTAGTTTGACAACAAGCCTATATGATCATGAGGTCACAATGCAGACAAACGTGTACTAAATGAAACACAATTCATGCAAAATGGCTACATGCTGGTGGAGCCTGAGGGTGGATCTTGAGATAATTATTTTTAGTTAAGGAAAAATAATTATTCCATGAATTAAGATACAATATGAAGTGGAACTATCAAACTCACTCTGCAAGTAAATTAAGCATTGTTTCCCCACCCACTCCCACAGACGGATGCCAGCAGAGTCAGCAGCAATCATGGCACCTTGTAGTTTTCATTAATATCTTGCTGTTGGCTAATACTAATATTAATGCCATTTGTTAAGTGTTCAAAAAGCAGGGCAGGAACAAGTTGGTAAAAGGGAACCGTACAGATGTTTTATTTATTACTATTATAGATAAATATACCAGTATCGTATTTGTGGTATTGTATCGAATTCTGGTATCTTATCGTAAGTATCGGTATCGTGATACTTATGGCAGGTATCGTATCGAAGTCATAATTTTGGTATCGTGACAACCCTAGCTCCATGGGTCCCAACCTCCTTCCCAATGTTTCATATCATCTGATAAAACAAGCAACAATACAACATGTTGGTGACAACAGCCATGATGGAGAGTAAACACAACATGGTTATGCTTTTTCTGTTATTTGTAGTATAACTCTTACCCTGCACTGTGTTTTATGATAGTAATTGTTATACACAATATATGTGTGCATTATTGTTAAATTCCATGCATCAGCTGGTATTTTGCAAGTGATTGAAATGAGAAGAGTTTAACAAAACATCCAGCAGGTGGTGGTATACAGTCAAATGAAAAAAAAGGATCTTTCAATGCAGAATTTGGAGTTGTTGAAGTGTGATTTCTTATTGTGGATAACAGAAGTACGGTCCCGGATGTGTTGACAGCATTGATGTTAATTTTGCCGACGCTGAAACAACTCGATATCCCCAAAAACCAGCAGCGCTCAGTGTTTACAACGAGGATAGAAGTTAGTCCGAACTAGGACAAGGACGGCGCACGCTTAATTCACCGGCGTTAGCATCTTTTTACCGACTCTGGTAATGGCAAAGTTAATGGCAAAGTTAATAATTAAAACGATATTCAGTTAGAAAGGTAAGGAGTTTAACTTTAGTCTAACACCATTACATTACGATCATTTATATCAGTATTTGAAGTGGATTTTTATTGGACTGTGGAATGTAAAAAACTGTTCGGACCGACTTTCATTTTTTTATCCCAATTGATTGTCAACAAATACGTCACTGATTCTTAGACAGGAATGTTATAAAGTGAGGACTAGCAATATTAATTCAATGAGAGAATCATATTTTCACTTTAAATGGTTGCGCTATGTTGTCGCTAACTGAAAGAAAAGCCAGCAGGCATATTGCTAGCCGAAACTAGCTAACTATTTGCCTGTTAGTTTCCGGTGACTTCAAGATGAGACAAGATCAAGACAATCCTAGTGCTTGAAAGCTACACAGGGCGGGTCTTGCCAAGAAAAGAAGCAGGATTCATAATAACGTTGCATGTAACATTACTGATGAGGAGGACTGAGGACATCGTTGCAAATTTAATATCCACCCTGTTTTTCACTGTGATGAAGTGACTGTCGCAGTATTGCTGTTATTCACTCAGCATGGTCCTGAAGTTTGTCGCAGTGTCGCTGTATTTCACTGTCCATGGTCCTGAAGTGTGTCACTGTATTTCACTGTCCGTGGTCCTGAAGTGTGTTGCAGTGTCGCTGTATTTCACTGTTCATGGTCCTGAAGTTTGTCGCAGTGTCGCTGTATTTCACTGTCCGTGGTCCTGAAGTGTGTTGCAGTGTCGCTGTATTTCACTGTTTATGGTCCTGAAGTTTGTCGCAGTGTCGCTGTATTTCACTGTTTATGGTCCTGAAGTGTGTTGCAGTGTCGCTGTATTTCACTGTCCGTGGTCCTGAAGTTTGTTGCAGTGTCGCTGTATTTCACTGTTTATGGTCCTGAAGTTTGTCGCAGTGTCGTTGTATTTCACTGTCCGTGGTCCTGAGGTTTGTTGCAGTGTCGCTGTATTTCACTGTCCGTGGTCCTGAAGTTTGTTGCAGTGTCGCTGTATTTCACTGTCCGTGGTCCTGAGGTTTGTTGCAATGTCGCTGTATTTCACTGTCCGTGGTCCTGAAGTTTGTTGCAGTGTCGCTGTATTTCACTGTTTATGGTCCTGAGGTTTGTTGCAGTGTCGCTGTATTTCACTGTCCGTGGTCCTGAAGTTTGTTGCAGTGTCGCTGTATTTCACTGTCCGTGGTCCTGAGGTTTGTTGCAATGTCGCTGTATTTCACTGTCCGTGGTCCTGAAGTTTGTTGCAGTGTCACTGTATTTCACTGTTCATGGTCCTGAAGTTTGTCGCAGTGTCGCTGTATTTCACTGTCCGTGGTCCTGAGGTTTGTTGCAGTGTCGCTGTATTTCACTGTCCGTGGTCCTGAAGTTTGTCGCAGTGTCGCTGTATTTCACTGTTCATGGTCCTGAAGTTTCTGTCGCAGTGTGTCTGCTATTGACTATATATGGTTCTGAAGCCCAAACAGACACCTTGTCATGTAAGAGACATGTAATCTCTCATTGTGTCCAACCAACGGTTCAAAACCCAGATATATTCACATTACAATGATGTAAAGCAGAGAAAGGCTTTTGGCATTTTTCTTTTATAAACGATTATAAAATATCTACCAACATTTGATTTACCAACATTTAATTTGTTAGATATGTTGTGAAAATTACCTTCTCTATATTATACCTTATTTATTTAGAAGGCTGAATTTGGCTTCTGATATTCACTACAGTTAAAATAGCTGTATAGGGAAAGGTTCAAATTAAATGGACCCTTTAAAACAATAGCCGACCCCAGCCCCATGTGGTTTAAATGTACCACTGATAATTCATTAACTCTGTAACATAACTTGCATATCGTATCCAACCTGAAGTGTTCTCAGATAGCAACAAGCTACAAATGTAATCCAAACTAAGTACTTAACTACCTTCCATACACCTTAAAACGTGTAAGGGCAATTTGTAATGTTTTTTTTCATCATCTTGGTAAGCTCTTTCAGTTTCAATTCATTTTAGAGATCTCCTCCCTTCTGCGGTTTACACGTGCGCCTGGTTGTGAAATACTTAAACAGACTCAGAAAAGATGAATCTATTTCCCTCTCATCCTCTCTCCTCTTGAAAGCCGATAGAGGTGCACTCTCAACACTCGTTCCTGTGTATCGGAAAGGAAGGAGCAACGTAAAGCTCTCACCAGAGCTTTGAGGCATAATCATGACACAATTAAGATAATTTCTCAACCACTGCTGGTGGCGAGAAAAGCAATTTTTACGCCTTGTAATCGAGTCTGGCTGTCAGATTAAGATAGCAGGTGATTTGAGGGAAATTGTCTTGGCTAACTCTTTGGAGTGGGTTCCAGGTGGCCTCAGGTATCTCTTTGCCCATTGAGGTTGGCCGTAAGGTAAAATGGTTTTGATTCTGAAAATGAAAGAATCATTTGGAGTGGTTGGATTTGTGTCTCTGGGCATTTTGTCGTCTTATTACCTGCTTCTGCTGCCATCTGCTTCTCGTGACTTGAAAAAGCCAAGTGGCCCGTTATCTCTGTCTCACTTTCTTTCTCCTTCTCCCCTTATTCTGTCTTTCACTTGCCATCCAATGACAAACTCAAAATTCAACACACACTTTATGAGATCACCACGTGCGGAGGTGAAAATCTGTGCAGGATGTTAGCTGCTCGCAGCTGATAAATTCATAACAGACTTCAGTAATAAAAAAAACAAGAACCTCCAAATGAAATGCTTGGTGTCAGTTCAAGGCAAGACTAGTTTTTTTGTACGGCAGCTTCCAACGACAACGCTTTGCCATGAATGAATAAACTTGCCCCGTCTTTCCTTGACCCTACTTGCTTTACAGAAGACTGATTTAAAGAATTGGAGGTTTAGATAAGCTAAAATGGAATAAAACAGATTAAAGGGAAGAAAAACAATTTCAGGTCAGGTACAGTACAGCGAAAGATATGAATGTTTTTTAAGCCTTGATTTAAAAGAACGGGAGAGTTTGTCAGATCTCTGAAGATATATTTTCTATGTTTATTTAATTTTTTTATTTGTCTTGGTGGAAAATGTTATTGCATCACATATTGTATTGATAAAACATGGAATGCCAATTTTTGCCCATGTTTTGTATTTTCAAGTATTCTAAAATTCATACAAAATAAACTTACATTTACGCTGTACATTTTTGAATAAAACTGTAAAATTGAATTCATATTGTCAGGATATACAGTGGCTTTGGAAAGTAGCCAGGCCCCTTCCCCTTTTGCACACTTCATTGTGTTATAATCTTAACTTAAAATCTTTCAAAGCGCTTGTTTGATCCCATTTTTTTCTGCTGATCCGACCCGTGACTCAAAACCGTGACACAATCCGAATGGTGAGTTTTGTGATCCGTTGCACCCCTAGTATTGAGACCCGAGACGAGACCAAGACTGAGGGGTTGAGGACAAGACCAGACCAGTACTTGGCACACGTCTTGACACACTTGTGTCAAGACAATTCTCAAATTGATCTGAAAGATACACATTCCCATAAAATCATCCCCCCCCCAAAAAGAAGATTCTTCTTCACTTGCCTTTTTTATTTCCATATTCATGCATGTGTTTGTATGCACATGTGTACCATGAGAGATGGCTTGATACAATAATCAAAAGGCAATGCAGAAGTGAATTCCTCCATTGTTTTCTATGACCAATCGCAGTAATGATGTTAACAGATAAATCAGACAGTTCAGCAATATCCCCACAGTTGTCTTGACCGGTCTTGATATAAAAGTCCTCTTTGTCCTAATCAAGACCAAAATGGATAAATGTGGTCGATTCCGAAGCGAGACACAACACCTTCAAAAAGTGGTCAAGAGTAGAGCGAATTCATTCATCTGCAGCTCTTCTGATGATCAATTTCACATGATGTGATTTCATGCAGCTTCTTAAATGTGAACGTTTTCTGTATTTTCTTTACTCCTCTGTGATATTGAACTGAATATCTTCTGATCGGAGTGACCAGGACGTCATCTTGGGCTTTGGGAAAACACTGACCGACATCACCAATTTCTGACATTTGACGGACCAAACAACTAATCTTATCTAAACTAAACTAGTAATCGACAATGAAAATAATCGTTGTGGCCCGAGTCTTGGGACCAATCTGGGGTAGCACAACACCACATTATGGGTTATTGTGTACTGAATTAAATGCCCCAAAAAGGGCATTCGTTCTATTTTGAATTGAATCTTTAACATAAGAATACATGCAGAAAGTAAATGGGACCAGCTACATCCACCCATTTCTTTAATTATCCCACTCATTTGAGCACTAAAGAATGACTGTCGTTATTTCGATAGTGTATGTTGTACAGCATCAGATAGCCTCGGCATGTTACAGAATTCAGAGCGAGCATTCCTCTCTCCACTAGATGGCATTGCTAGACTTGAATTTGATATTCTCTCAGCCTTCACACACAACCTCGGCTCGCCCAGTGTGTATAAATCCCTATAAATCTTTTACTGCCATCTACTATTCATTTGGCCAGTTGTTAGACGCTAAAAGGAAGAGTTAGATTATTTGATGTATTCATAGAACATGACCTTTTTTTTTTTTTAAAGCACAGCTGAAATCAAGTAACATTATGATGATTATTTTGTGCAAATATTTCATGTCCAGTTTCCTTTCCCCTTCTGACTGCTTGTCTCCTGATGAATCTTTGCTGTATTTGAATGATTACTGTCCTTGTGGCATTACACAGAAATGTACATGAATATATTTTCTTGTCCCTGCACCTTGTCATTTTAAAAGGCCATTTATTACTAAACAGAGAATGTCCCATTGAGATACACAGATGGCTCTACAGCGGCTTCTGCTGAAGGGATATATTTAACATTCTATATTCCTATTTCAGATTGATCAAATAAATGAGTTGCATTACAGTGTCACGCAGGCGTAATGAGGGCGATTGCTTACGTCCCGTGTGTTTGAATATGACCACGGTAGGAGAATATTATGGCTGTGGTATTCGTCTTAAACTTTCTGCAGTTTTGACACAGAAAAAAGAGAAGTGTCTTCTGGCTTGAATCTCTAATTTTCATATTTTATTTGCTTAAAAAAAGACTCCACTTGTGTGTCTGTCTGGGTCAATTTGGATTTTAGGGCCCTGGTGGTAAATGGCACAGGCAGACTGTGGAATCCATTGCTATCGAGACTGGCAGGGCTCAATCAAATGAGGAGAGGCGACGCATTCCCATGCAAGTGAGTACAATGTCCCCCCGACCCCACCCCCCACACAGAAAAAGGCTTGGCCATGTGAAATTTTGCTGAACTTAAAGACTTCCATTAAAAAAAGACTGGGAAAAAAAAGCAGAAAACCATCCAATTTGCCTTCTGATTTGTCCTGCGCTGGGTTTGGCTCGGTCAAGTTGAAAACCAGCGGCCGCGTTTCAGTGCGTTCTTGAAATCCGTCGACGTTACACGAGCGCTGCATCCTACGGTTTTTTTTCCCGGCAGAGAATGGATAGTCCACACACCTTAAGCATTTATTGGACTGTGTTAAAAAAGAAGAGAGGGGAAAAGGTAAAGAAGGAGAGACGTGAACAGGCAGGCTTTTAATGTTAGGACTCTGTTATGGTGACCAGTAGGGGTCACATGTGGTCTGGGACATCACCACTCACCTAAAGGGCACTGTCCGAAATCCAGATATCAACCGGAAGGTAGGCCACCACCGAAATCTGCTGTGATTCGTCACATCTATTTACCTAATATTGTCATTTATTAAACCACTTCCGTTTTTTCTGTCGACTGTACAAACTGACAGGTCTTTTATTATGCAGACTAGCACCAGACAATAATCTATTTTATACTGTATATTAAACACACGTTTTTGAATAATAATAATAATAAGAAAGTTCAATAAACTACTTATGAATTCTTAAAAGTACCCCTCAAGTGAAGGAACAATAAGAGATTAACTTTTTTTTGGAGGGGAGAGAGGCTTACATATTTGTTGATGCTGTTAGAGGTTTATTAACAGAAGTAATATTATGATCAGTTAATAAATCCACAAAAATCCTCCCTTTTTCATCTAATCCCTCAATGATGCATGTGAATATACCTGTGATTTATGTGGTTCAAAAATGGCTGATTGGGCCTTTAGCTCCAAGCAAAGCTTAAATGAATAATTTGGAGCGTTCCCATTAGAAATACATTTTTTAACGAACAGGAGCTGAAGTGCTTTACAACTGCTTGTTTGAAATGAACAGCACAGGAGCCAGTGCAAGGAAGGTGAACATATAAAACCACAGAAGGTGTTTGTGGTTTGAAGTATTATCATTTCAAACAGTATTTATTAAATACTCAATGCATCGCTGTTATTTAGTGTCAACACTGTCACAAGGCGAGTTTGTTAAAGGGATAGTTTAGATGTTCAGAAGTGGGGTTGTATGTATAGTCAGTGTATTACCTACAGTAATGACGGTCTGCATGTGTCTTGGAGAAACAACACAGAAATGCAGTGTATTTCAAACACCTGAAAACAACAACTTTAGAATATTTTCACCGCGTTACGGTGCCGTCAGACAGCCCTTACGACGGGTAACCGAAACCACAAGACAAAAACAATAATTCTACCATGCAAAAACCCAGGAGCTCCCGGTCTACCGCCGCCTTAATCTGTTAGTTTGTTTGTGTTATTGTGCAACTTTTCTGAATCCGAACTACCCTTTATAAGACATCAAAGTCACCCAATAACACAACAAAGCTATCGAGGCAGCGTTAGACCAGCAACTCCTGCGTTAGAAATAAATAGATCAAATTACAGGGTTTTTTTATTCAATGGAGCCTGGTGGCTTTGAAAAGAGCATGGATGGATATAACTATGGATAAGAACCTCACACAACCCCTTTAATGCCTATTTGTTCCGTTTCCTGTGCAGAATCCAAATACAACAGACATTTTATAAAAGTAATCAGGTCATGCATGTTTTCTACCAAAACACATCCATGTGCTAGTCACCCAGATGGTTAAGAGTTATGTTTTTACTACTAAAACAAAGTGTAGAGAGACAACCCCCCCCCCCCCCCACCCTCCAGGTGAGTTCCTACCTGAAGAGGTGTTCGGCAGCACAACTGGCCTCATGTTCCTGCACGCTCCAACCCGCAGCTGCTGCTATTGCTCATTGCTCAGCCTTGTTTTTAAAGCAACCTTACCACAACAACCTGTTGTTGAATCTCCAGCTCATAATGTAAATGTCTCTTTGTCTCATATTAAACATGAAAGCCAATGCAAATGACAATGTCACTATTTAGATTTTAACAAAGCAAGTTTTAGGGATAGCAATATTTCCATATAAAATTATAAATTACTATTGGCCTAGTTAGTTTTCATCATTTTCTATGATGATGTGTTCATACAGACTCTTTAACTTGTTCGAGGTGTGTAATTCATCCCAATGGACACCAAGTCCGCTTTAATTGTTGTGTGGGAATACGCTTCATTTCAAAAAGCTTATTCTTTTTTACCTCACAACAATTGTGCGCCATAATGTCGGTATGAAAGATTCCTGCACGCTGACTTTGACTGATGACAAAAACTCAAGCGAGTTTCTGTGACATACAAACAAAATGCACCGACAAAGGCGAGGCAGATGTTGACAGCAAGCAAGCAAACGGTTGATGTTTAAAATACAAAATATTGACTTGTCAAATGAGAGAAATGAATTAGACAGGCGCTTGTCAGGCCTGAAGGATACATGCAACGGCTTTTGGTGACTTACAGGGAATATAAACTTCAATTAGAGTTGTTCTGATACCTATCTCAGAAATGCCTTATAGGTACAGCCTATACAAAGTCTATACACATCTGTACATCCTGCCCCAGATGTGCAAACTAGTACTACAGACATGTGGTTAAACACTCTAGTGCACTCTGATAATGCTACATCGTGAACAACAAATTGGTGTTAAAATAGGCAGGAGGATTTAGCGTTAGCTGTTAGCATGGTGGATGCCGCAGTCCTGCTCGGCTAAATGAACAGAGCTAACGTTGACGGAGGTTCCAGCATGTTCAAGCGCCGTACAGTAAAAATGAGTATTAGGGGAAAAGTGAGTTCAAATGTAATCTCTTTTTAGCGAGAAACCAGAATAAATAAAGTAGTTTGAAGATGTTGCAACAGCAATATAAAATAGATATTAGATAAGGAATTATGTTCTAACTTTTTTTATCGGCCGATGCCCATTATCAAAATATGTATCTGGAAGGAAAAGAAAGTATCTGCACGTCTCTAGTTTGTTTACAAGAAACCTTCACAGGACACTTGTAGTCCACTGGGATATAAAACCGCATGAGATCGCCTCAGCGCTCCGATATGTATCACAGACATTCACACCATTGCAACTCATGGCATTCTGGGATAACGTGTGTGTGCCTCCACCTCCCCTGTCCTGCCAGAAGGTTCATGGTGGATGGCGATGAAATGACTGCGGGGAAGGGGATTTGGCTGGGGCGCTTTGGCACAATGACATTGTCTGAACCACAGCCTCCTCGGCGTGCCGCGCCTCAGCGACAGCCCTTTTAGTATTTCCTGTCAAACAGAGCATTGTTGCTTTTAGTTCACCTTAAGTGTCTAGACAGTGGTTTTCCTGCTCCGTTGGTTCTCTTGGATTGAGGCCAAATCTTCACTCTTGGAGGTGATAAGAGTCTTATCTTGCTGTTAGAGGGGCTAGAGACTGGAGCAGAGCTCAAGTGAGTGTCACTCAGGTGGGAGTGTGGGCACCGTTAAGAGCAGCGGGGATAGTCGGTCGGCTTACAGTACCGACAATGAAACTCACAAACGCCACACCTGCACATATTCACTTTGCCTCATTCTTCTTTTCAAGATTGATTTGAAATCGGAAGCCGGAACTTTTGCGACCCCTCTCGTGTGGCTAAATGGGATGAAAGAAACCCAACAACAAACAATTCCAGTGTAATTCCTCGCCACACAGAGTGCAGGCATTATTTATTCCTTGCTCATCATTGTTTTGGGTCACTCCGCATTAGGAACCATTGCACAACACGCAAAAGGGCAGGCGAAGGTGACGAGTACACGCAAATAGGCGAAAACTTTCAAACCGCACCGAATAGCTTGTGAACAATGCCCGAACAAGCTCCTTCAAAAGGAGCTCTTTACTTTCCTGCGCCACAATGTTAAATTATGAGATTGAGGTCACCCATTGACGCACAATGAGCAGCCTACATTCTCCCCGACAAAGGGCGAGAGGGTAATTCAATGGCCATTCAAACGCTTCCCTTTATGCTTGTTTTGCTGGAAAATGTTTGTTGTGAAAAGTCCAAGGTCCCTCAAGTAAAAAAATCAATCCGTGGATTGTGCCGCCGGTCCTTGTTTGAAGTCCATTGTGGCTGTATTCCGTCAGCCAGGTAACACAATAATGCTGCTTTTATTCTCAGCACAGTTGATCCACAATATTGGCAAATGGTCCTTAATTCCCTTCTATGCAAGGTAACTCTCCAGCTTGAAGTAATTCAGACTCTTTTCTTCTTCACTTTGAATGGTGGGCCTGTGTTGCGAAATGAAAGGGAGTCAATAGAAGTGGATGATTTATTCAAGGGAGAGAAAAAAAAAAGCATTAAGACTTTGGAATGAGAAGCATGACTATTCTTT
Source organism: Melanostigma gelatinosum (assembly GCF_949748355.1). Lineage (NCBI taxonomy): Eukaryota > Metazoa > Chordata > Actinopteri > Perciformes > Zoarcidae > Melanostigma > Melanostigma gelatinosum. The sequence goes on from NC_136637.1 coordinate 6,455,063, forward strand.
TTTGCGAAGGGCACGTTTCTTTTCCACAACAAGGCAAAATCGGCGGCTGCTCAATTCATTCTGCGGCCACAAAAGAAATATAATTGATAAGAGGGGGAGGGAGTGGGGGATGAAAAAAAGAAGTTAGGCCCCATGTTTGACTGGTTACCGTGGCGATTTTAAAGCAGATAGCTTATGTACTCCATTGTGGGCCTTTTTAAGATATGACCTTGCACGTCAATTTTGACTTACTTTTATAACAGTGGGAATGTTTTATTTAATACAGGACAATGAAAGGCTGGACGAATGAAGCATATTCATCTCCGTTTCTTAACGTTCGTTTCAATATTTCTCCATGAAATGCCAGGAATGTAATCAAAGGATGCTTGAGAGGAGAGTTGATTGAGATTGCGCCCCACATTGTAACATTGAATTATATTTTTGGGTTTGTTTTTGCTCCTGTTTCTATTCCGGCCGTACGGGTTGTATAATCATGCTGTTTTGATGCTTCAGTCGCTCTGACATTTGATGGTGCGGGCTGTCAGGCCTTGTCTTGGATTAAGGGCAGCATCAGGCAGACATATGTCCTTTCTGCTTTTGTATTGGTTGCTTTTTTCATCTCGGCAAAATATAATTTTTATCTCACTTCATTCAGCATGACAGTTCCTCAAAATCGCTCCACACCAAGGGATATTCATTACTTTTTGTAGACCTGCCTGGGTAACCCGTCAACTTTTCATCTCCCTTCATCTCTCATCTATTTCACTCTCTCAGAAAGCCTTTTTTTTTTTCTGGAAATTTTCCTGCTTTACTTTGCTATGACCTTCCTGCCTAAATTGCTTGACTTGTGTTATTCACAGTTTGAGATTTACCGAGAATAATACTGCACCGCAGGATTTCCCACACTCTTAGGTGCCCAATAACTTGTGACAGAATTTCTGTGACCTGGTTGTCTGTATTTTCTCAGCTTAAGGTCGAGGTGATGGGTGGGGGGGCGAACATAATGCTCTACCTGTCACGCCGAGCTGAAAAAACCTGGTTCACTGGAGCCGATTCATTCAACAATTCAAGCATTGCGATGAAAAAACAGAAGTAATGAAAGCATTTCTCTTTTTTTTTTTTTTTTTTTTTTTTTGTGCAGCTTTTGGAAGTAAACCAGGATGGCAACAACGAGTGAATGAGCAGGCCACATGCATGTTTTGTGTTGGCTCCACATGTTGCAGGGGAACAGAGGGATGAGGGGGTCAGGAGGACGAGCCCGGATGGAGTTCTGCACTTGCAAAGGTGGAGTATAATCACAGCCAAAATGGGTGGTGTAAAAGCCTCTTTTTTAAACTTAATTTAAGACAGTGAGTGCTTATCTCTTGTCACACAACATGTATTAAAGGTGATGTGCACAAGTAGACCTTACTCAAGTTTCTTTCCGTCTAGCTTGCAAAGAGGCTTTCACATTGTCACTCTCATTTGTGGCACATAATAGTGTCTGGAACTCTCTGTGGTCCATTGTCAACTCCAGGACTGGTTGTCCATTTGGAGCATCTAAAATACTGGGAGGGCTTTAATCTTTCTTCATTATTTTCCAATTTTGGATAAATGTGCTCATAATACCGCCCTCCTCTTATGAATGAAACTCTTTTGACCCTCTCCCCATCCCTCATTTTATTTTTTTATTTTTTTTCACTCGCTGCACTTTTTTGCTCTCTTTCATCTTTTGCACAGGACAAATAAGTAGTCCAAGTGTACGGTCCCAATGTGGAGATAGAAGGATAATTGAGTCGATAAACACCAGGGTCAGGGTGAGATCATTGTTCGGGCTTCTTCAGGAGGCGCTTGGTCCAATATCAATGCGCATATTACCATATTTTTGTTATTCGCCATAACAGAGAATTGACCCAGGAAGAGCACACTTTGCCATAACTGTGATTGTGTTAACGGGACATTTAGGGTCGCCCAGCGACCGCCCGCCTGCTACAGCGTTTTCCACATAGAGCTGCGTCTTATAATGCAACTTGCAAACCACTGCGCAATTTATTTTGATATCTGAGAGGAAAAATTGAAGAAGTATGACTGCTCTAATTCTGCACCAGACTACATTTATGATGTGGAAATTTGTATCATTTGTGACATGCTCGGCAGAAATGGGCCATGTGAAATATCAATGTGCCTTGATCTGACCCCGGACAATCACATCTGACTGTGACAGACGTGATTGGCTGTGAACATGCACATCAGCCTGAATGGTTGGAGCACTTGCTGCTGGTCACCGGCACCGCTGACACAGCCATTGTACTTTCCACATCGTTAAAGTTCAGGATTTATCAGTCAACAAGAGAATTTATGGAACTCTTGATGATGTATTTATACATGCTTCAATATATATAAATGCATGAATGAATGGTTGCAGTGATGAGTTATTTCAGTCGAAATGAAATAAGAAACTGCGACAAGCTCATGCTGTTCCACTTCCTGAAATTATGTTTCTGGAGATAGACTGCAAAAACCATCCGCCAGACACCCATTCGATGGCGATGTCATAACTGTGTTGAAATGGTTATCATGCTGAGTTTCACTGTGACGTGCACACGTTAAACTATCACATTAGTTGTACATGATGAAAGCTATTTTTCCAACAAAACTCAGAACGATGAAAATATCTATTAAGAAATTGGAATCTTTTAAAATTAGTTTTTTAAAGTGAGAAAAACGGACAAGTTGGAGGTAGAATATACGGGATTGAGAGCATTAATATACAAGCAAACAACTATTGTGTAAAGCAGGGGTCACCAACCTTTTTGAAGCCGAGAGCTACTTTAAGGGTACTGAGCAGTACGAAGGGCTACTTGTTTGATACAAACTTCCTGAATAACAAAATTGCACAGATCACCTTTTAATAATAATATATGTGAAGAGACTGGCTGATCACGTTTATGTTAATTATTCCTCACAACAATTAACAATTATTTCCACTGATGGTAGGAAACAGATATATTTAAACATGCAACATTTATTTGTTTATCTCTTTTAACATTTGAAAGTCAGAGGACTCACGTTTTTGAACAAATCGTGAACTCTGTCCCATGTTTATACAAATGATCAGTTATGTAAGATAAAAAAATCAACTCGTTCACTTTTTTAAATGAATCCTATCACATTAGTACCAATCACCAAATCTGTAGCATGAATGATGCAGTGGTAATGGATACATTTTGGGAAGTCTGGGTCACCTTTACATTGTGCAATGAAGCCGACATGCCGGCCTGTCATGGTGGGAGAACCGGCTGTTGTCAGACACCAGCTTTTCTAACGGGACCTTTTTCTCCACAAAGAAACTCTTCACCGCGTTGTAGATGTCAATTCCCCTCGTTGAAGTGTCAGGACTTCTTCTTTTGTGGAGAAATCATCGAACACCATTCGGATAAACATCATCAGCTGAGCTGTACTGGTGCTGTCCACGGACTCGTCGCACTGGATGCTAAACCACCTGCACTGAACCAGATCCCGGTCCAGTTGCTCCGTTAAGTTCTCGGATATAGCCGACACTCTTCTTACCAACGTACTCGCCCCGAGTTGCACATCAGAGAGAGCGGATGGCATCGGGACCATTCTTCTCGTCTTTGCAGTGTTTGCAACTGTCATCATTGCGTCTTTCAAGACCTGCCCGTCCGAAAAGGGTTTCTTGTTTTTCATCAAAAAATGTGCAGCTCTAAACGAAGCTTGTTGTTTTTTGTGATTTCATCACCGGCCTCGTGAAAAAAGACTGTTTGCCCAAAGCTGCCTTTAAGTCACGCACTTTTTCTGTCCGTAGTGCGCTGCCAGGTGGGTAGTTAGCATGGAAGCTATTGTGACACGTACTGAAGTGTCTCTCCACATTGTGCCGCTTTACCGTCGCAACAGTTTCCCCGCAAATGAGACACACACATTTGTCTTTCACTGTCGTAAAAAAGAACTCTTCCTCCCAATCATTGTGGAAGTAGTATGTTTCCTTTCGTTTTTCTGCCATGTTTTCTAGTTTGGGGGTAAGAACCACATCTAGCTTCGTAGCTTCCCATCGTAGCTGCACCCACTTCCTTGTCTCAGCAAAGAGTGAGATGGCCATTTGACATGCGCACAATGTTGAACTTTGACTTCAGGCAAGGTCAGAGTTCACATATACATAAAACATTTTAGTTTTTAAAATATTATATTAAATATTGTCATATTACATTAATTACATTAATGCAAGCGTTTTTGATTAAAAAAAGCGACTACATTTGTTTAGATGGAGCTTCATGGTGACTGGTGCTATTTTTAGAACATGCCTCGCGGGTGACTCGCATGGTCCTGCATGTATAATTGTGTTCTGCAGTGTGTAAAATGGCTCCTGTGGTTGTTTTGCCCAGAATCTCTCCCCAGTATGTTTTTTTATTTTTATTTTTTTATTCGTTTCGCAAAAGTTAATTATACACAGAGTACACATGTCTATCCCACAGAGGGTCCCCTAAATAGGGGACCCTAGACATTAAGAGGGTCGGCGCCGGATAACGCCGCCCCGATCGACGGCGTCCTCAGGTTCCTCCTCCGGTAAATACTGTTTGCTCTGTCAGCACTGTTGCCGTAGTTAGCGCTGTTAGCACCGTTAGCTGCGAGCCGGTGAGAGGCAATAGAAATGCTTCCGATCTCGTCTTGATTTCAAACAGAAAACTAGAAACTGCTCCTAAATTCACAAATGTATGTAACTTTAAATATATGAAACAACACATTCTCCAAAACGTTTTAGCAAATAAATGAACCCTTGCTCAAATGAATACACTCAATCATTTTACTATTCGGTCTAGTATGACCAGTAACAAACGTACCGGTAAGCTAATTTTAGCAAACTTTAGTTTGATATTGCTGTGTAAGTGATTGTGGGTTGTGTTCATTCAATCAAACAGCACAGCGGTGGTTGTTGCAGACACACTTGGCCGAGATCTGTACTCTACTGAGAGCAGCTTTCTAGTTACATGAGGGTTTAGTGAGATTTTCAAGTTCAGAAACCAGGAAAGGACATTCTTCTACATTTCATATTTCTAAGCAGTACTGAATACAGTGTAGTACGAGCAACTTTGTCTTTCACACGATACAGAGCGGGGACAATATCCTGCGCTCCTGAATTCCTTTATTTGTTCCAAGAACTCTGCTTCTCTGCTGAACGCCTGCTGAGTGACCTCGACGATAGAAACCAGTTTGTCTTTCTATGTTATGAATAATATCCATAGTAAGTGAGTCAAAAGCTGTTTTGTTTACTCACTAGACTGAGAGACTTTCTTCTTCTGCTGCAGATTGGCAGAGCATTGTCGTAGAGCGGTTTGGAGATGTACAATTGAATCAAATAACATGCTGTTATTGGTTAATACTGACTGCCAATGTGAAAGGAAAAGTTTGACATTTATTTTCTAGATTCATATTTGTCTGAAATACCCTTAGAAAGACTACATTTATATTCAAAACTTAATATTTGAATGTCTCCAGTTTGAGATGGCGTAGTAAATATTTTCTTTACACCTCACTAATTGATTCAACATTTAATCCAACATTTCACTGAATGTTTTGCTGAAGAGATATTTGTTGGCTCAATCGACAGTTGTTTTTGGAATATTATTTTCATGAGGATATTATTAAACGCTGCCTTTTCTGCAGTGTGCTAGTATTCCGTGTTAGTGAGTTATTCTATTCCAAATATCAGAATAATCAGAAAAACAGCACAAAGACCATTTGTCATTTCAACACACTCATGCTAACAAATAAAAAGGAAGTCTTTCTGAGTATCCATGCCCACTTACACAAAGACAAAGATTTCCTTCTTTTGTTTTTAAGATTATTTGTTTTGGAAGTTTAGAAATAGAGAGAGACGAAGATGACATGAAACAAAGGTCCCATGGCCAAAGTACAATGCTATTTTCAGTTATAATGTTTCTCTTACACTGACTGTTTCAAAGTGACATTTCAGAAAAAAACTGTCGCTATTAGATGTACTCTTTGCTCAGACATCCATTTTTTTGCCCCCGTTGGCTTTGGTTGTCTTATTTCGCATCCTGAAATATGTCTCCAGCCTCTGTCCGTATGTGGCACGAAGCTTGGCTGTAGGATTACACATGCTTGCCCCCCTTTCCTCTGTAACGTTTGATTCAGCAACTTGATTCAAAAGCAACTGGCCTCTGTGAAATTCGCATTAGTGCACATTTACAGCTGCTGCTCCAGGAGTCGGCCCCGGCATGGGGCAGCTCTGCACCGCTATCTTCACCGGCTGCCGGTGCGTGAGTCTGAGCTGTAGCGGCCTCTTCCTCCGCCATACGCCCGCAATTCCTCCACAGTGTATTGTGGCTCATGTAGACTAAGTAGCCCAGAATGTCCAATTACAATATTATAATCTACGGCTGTACCGAATAGTTCGACGCATCAGTCATAATGGTGACATTTGAATTATCAATAACTTACAGAAACATTGCGTGCATTAGTACATCTTCTCTGTCTCTCTAACAGACAGCGAGCGAAGCGGCACTCGGCTTCTGTCATTTTCCTCAGTCCAAAAGTCTAAATTCATTGAATGTGATCATATCCAGAATTTACATGTTTTTATCTCAGGAAATATTATTCTGCTTCTGTTTACTCTCCCCACACGCACCTGTGTTCCCACAGCGACCTAACGGCACCAAGAATCACATTTATATCACCACATTCAAAAGCTTCAGTGTCTTCAATAGGTTTCAACCGCTACTGAATACTTATACTTCATACAATTTCTAAAGCAGTTTTATTTATTTGACCATACTATATATACTACATATATGCATCATTTAACACAATCAATTGAGACATTTGTCTGCAGAAAGATGCTCTTGAATGCAGGACTTGAATTGTCCACAGTCTCCAAATCTGTCATGCATCCTGATTCTTATGAACGAAACAATGAGGTCATCAATCTGCAGTAGAGCTGACTTGTAGTGTATCAGGTGATAATAAATGTATCCGTGTGTGTATTTAATCTAATGTTTGTATCACTAAGCAGTGTAAAATTGAAAATAGGTTGGTGGAGAGACATGACGTACGTTTCATTTCCTGGATTGGCTGGAAAGATAGTTTGTGAAAAGCCACACATTTCTTTCTTTTTGCAAAGCAGTCATCTGGTCACTGGTATTGATAAATAATCCTCCCAATCCATCACAGATATATTCCTGAGCTCTGGGGCAGTAAATCGGATTTATTGCCCCTTAAAGCCTCACAAAGGGAAAGTGTTGGACAAATGGGGTTTTTTTTCACACAAATAATTTCCTTTTGACTCTTAATATAATTTTCATTGTGTATTTTAGCATTTCACAAAAAAACAGCTAGTCTAGATACCCTGGTGAAAATATTGATTGATTTTTAGAGTTGCTACCAGTATGAGAGTTGCCTAAAATGCTGGATTGGGTGTCAGCAAGAACACAATTTTATCCACCAATCAGATAGCATGTTTATCATCTCATTTAGGTTACACAGGAACAACATCAACACGCACTGTTTAAACACGCTCGAGAAAGCTGTTTTCCCCCGATAATGCTACATTGTGAAGAACACATCTCTGTTGAAGTGGTCAGGAGGAGAGCTATTTATTGTGATCTGTTAGCATCCAGTGGGCAGAACGTTTTGGGAGCCATTGACCATGAGAAGTTGCCGCATGCTGCGTTCCATTTAACTTGGTATCTTACGTCACTCCAGAGTGAACCGCGTTCCATTACAACAAGTCAGGAAAGTGAATGAGGTTTGCTCCAGCCAGGTGAGCCATTCTCAGCTATAGTCAGCAATCTTTGAGTTTTGAGGTCGGGGTTCGGGAGTTTCGTCCTGACTGTCAATGGGAAAGAATCCAAGTTTAAATTTAGTTTTTCAGACCTGCGGTTGCCTGTGCACGACCTGTATGTAACTTACATTAAGTTACATTATGATGCGTTCAAGCTCTATTCAATAAAAATGATTATTGGGTGAAGAACAATTATAACATTATCATGTTTTGGTTAAATGTAATCTTGTAAAATGTACGTTTTTGTCGAGATTTGAAGATTATATTTTCACAGCAATATATCAGTGAGGGAATTAACAACTCTTTTTTATTTTTAAGGCACTGGTATTAGATCAGTACTCGGCATCAGCCGCTATGCAAGCTATCAGGTACCAGCATTGGTACAGGGAAGAAAGAAATGGTATTAAAACATCACAGTTGACTTTAGTTGAGTATTTTTCAGCTGTGGCCTGGTTCACATTCATGCATTCAGCCATAAACCCCTTTGACACTACAATCCTGCCCTTCATGCTTGACTACCCACAAGCTTCATGGTGCAGTTGGGATCCTTGTTTAACCACCTAAACCAAAGAAAGATAGACGGTTACGTATTCCATTCCCCTGCCCTCATTTTCCCAATTTCTTTTCTCCATCCCCTGGATTTGTGCTGACAAGTGCTGCGATCAAAAACCCAAAGCAAGCCAAATATTACAATGAATAGTTAAACCCTGGTCCCCCCCTAATTAGATCTGTCAGTGTTCATAGGATCTGTGCCTGATGTACCTCAAAGGATCATTCCCCTCTGTTCTCTGAGCTCAGGTCACAAGAAGAAATGAATACAGTTATACAGATCATTTTGAATATGTTGCACCTCTTAACAAAGCAGGAGAAAGAGTGCACAGTCTCATATTTTTTCCACTGGCGCACGTGGCGGCGTCTGTCAAGAACATTTGTACCTAAAAATGACACAGAAGCACGTAAAGCCACCGTGAGACACGAGAGGCGAGGTAGAAATGATCAATATAATACGAAGGTAAAGACGGATGAACTAGAATGAAGGCTGGCGTGAGGGAAGCCGGAGGAACGAGGGAGAAAGAAAAAAAGAAAAAACTGTTTTGAATTAAGCATTCATTGAAAAAAAAAAAAAAAGAAGGGAAAATCTGAATTCCTGGGTCCTAATCTCTCGCTCCAAGCGCTGCATGCTAAGCTCTGGTTCGGGATGACAGGTCCCCCACCTGGACAAGCTTGGACAATGTCTCTGCTATGTCTCATTTCTGTAGGAACAGTGCTGCACAGACGGCTAATCACGTCCGGAACCAAAGGCACCTGCCCTATCTGCCTCTACATTTGGTGGGGAATCTTTAAAGAGGCTAAACCTCACTTTCATGCTTGTCTTTTATTCACGGTAAGTGCTTATCGAAACCGAGCTGTTGCCACTGCCCCATCTTCCCTCCCACAAGCTCTGAGAATGCTCGACGTAAGTACAGCCAATCTGGGTAAATACGAATCTCTCCTTACTGTCACTGCTGGCATATTATGCCCCTGAGGGAACATTCTTTTCATAATATCATAAGCTGCTTAGCGGTGTGCTTCTATTTAAGGCATACATATTAATAGCTATAAGGAAATCATATTTGAACTGTTCCCTGCAATCAATGTCTTTGGGTTTGCTACTTTGTATAAGAAGGTGCTAATAACTTGAAGGCACTTACACTGGGCAATCTAATCCCTTTGTATGATAAAGACTCGTCTTGGCAGGAGAGTGTGCCAGATCAGAGGACAAGGTGCTGCAGAGGTTTAGTCCCTCAAATCACACAACCCCGCTCTCTCTCTCTCTCTCTCTCTCTCTCTCTCTCTCTCTCTCTCTCTCTCTCTCTCTCTCTCTCTCTCTCTCTCTCTCTCTCTCTCTCGTTGCCTCGTCTCTCTTCGCCGGGGAAATACTCGCAAAGTGAGACCTCAGCAGCCAGAAGTTATTGCGCTTATGCAAAAAGTTGAGTGATGCGCTCGACATCGTGCTGGTTTAACCCGTTCCAGTCACATTTAGGCCACGTTTGTGCACTGAAAATATTCTGGCGCCGCCGCTTCGTTCTGGCATCTGAAACGACGGTTCATTTGCGTGGGAGCATTTGGGAGGGACATTTTTTTAAGATCAGTGTTGGTTTGAAATATGGATGCAACTAAAAGATGTTTTCATTATCAATTGGTCTGGTGATTGTTTTCTTGATTCATTATTTGGTGCACAAAATGTAAAAAAACAACCGTTATTCAGAGTCCAAGGTGACGTTTTCAAATATCTTTTTTTGTCCAACAGTCCAGAACACAAATATATTCAGTTTACAATGATATGAAAGAGCGAAAAGCAGAAGATCCAAACACGGGGGAAGTTTTTGCTTTAAAAACAATGAAACAAATACTGAAATAGTTGCAGAATGGTTTCCAAAACTCCCTTGGTCTACGATAATTAGTGTCACGCTATGAAAATAGTTTGTGTTAGTAACGAATCTTAACCTGAGAAGAGTTCGCTTGCAATTTGAACAAGCAGTTGTCCTTTTGGAGAAAAGACAACCATATGAAACAGCTTAAAAATGAAAAAATATATCTGAAGTACTTCAATACTGCATGTGCCAAATAATACTAGCCTTTGTACTGACTTCCTTTTACACGTGACAAAAGTATTCTATTCTAGTGGCATTAGACTCGTGTTCTTTCACAATGAGTATGTTATGATGACCGACTCATCAGCAATTAAGTCCTCACAGCAGTCACGCTGAGAAGTTATCAACGCTGGGATTTAAGAGAGCGCATTGTAACATTTTCTCCTTTTAAAAAAAAATACATTTTAGTTCAGTTTTCCTTGCTTACAGGATCAACGGGCTTCTCAGTGGAGCTTCATAGGCTGCAGGAATTAAAAGACTCCAGGTAGAATCTTAAAAACTTGCCTGGGGTCCTAAATTCAAATCAAAAATGTTGCTGAAATTGTGATAACATTCTTCTCTTGTATCTAAATTTACTCGAACAACGATTGATGAAGACACATCGGAGTATTTATGAAAAAAATCACAATCTGTTTGGAAAGAAAAGAGCTCGAATGCTGTTATTAAGTGACTCATGATCACGTTAGAATAACTGTTACTCGTCCTGTGTCATTGCAGTGCAACAGCACTAACATCATTGACGATGCATTAAAGAACAAGGCGGAGAAGGATGGGAGTTCAGTGGAGGCATCGAAGAGGATCGAGGCTGGTGTATTTTGACACAGTGAAGACACATGGCTGGAGTTTTTTAAACAAAGAGGCCAAATACTGAATCTAGAACTGCAACACATTCACCAACAGAAAGAAAAGGTTTGTTAGATTTCAGAGGTCAACAGTTGACTTGATACAATGCTTTTTATCAACGCCTTTAAAATCCTGCTGTTTAGAATGCAAAGTTAACCACGCAGATGCAAACATCTTTGACTCCTGCCGATGAGGACCCGTGGCGGTGCACCCTCTGCCCAGCAGGGGGTGCTGGCTCACAGGGCTTCGAGTCGACTGAGCAGGAGGGAGAATTTGGCGGAGGCTGCTGGGGCACAGCTCTCTGAGCCCAGATGAGTGCTTCAATTGTGGGGATATTTTCCTCTAAGCCTGTGGTTGACAGCAACACAGTGCACTTATTTAAAGCAATTTCAAACATGTCTTGTCTGACAAGTTTTAAATCCTACTTAACACCCCGTAACAGCCACGAGTTTACTGTCAGAATTAAAGAAGAGAATTGTCAAAGGGAGAGAAATTATCACTTTCATTTTGTTTGCCACCGTTGTTTATAAAGGACATGGCAGGGATGTTTACCTAGGGATGAATATATTATTACCGTTTTGCAACAGTGTTTTTCATGCCGGAGAAAAGGGCTGTTTAAAAGTTCACCTTATTTTTTAATTGCTGCCATTACAGCTAAAGGAATAAAGGCGAGCCTGAGCCTCGGTGGCTTTCAGACAAAAAGCTCACACAACATTTTTATGGAAATAAAAAAACAACCTTTTATGCCTTATATTAAATAGCTTGTGTAAGAAGTAAAGACATATGTGATACTTATTTCTCCCCTTTGTCATATATCTGCACGAAATGCTTTTTTGTCCTCTCCTTTAAAAGCAGAATATGCAACATGCGTGCAGACGGATCCTTTCAAACGGCATTTCTATTTCATCTCATTTTCAACAGACGTCTTTGTGCTCCGGGTTGCACCTTCTGTGTTTACTGCAGTTGCCGCCCCGACAAAAGCATTTTATTTACATTAAGACATAGGGGAGCAAATCAAGGCCCGCCTCGGCAACGGCTCATGTCGTGCCTGCAGAGATGGGCTTTTCCTGCTCAGATTCCACATTCTTTATCAGTGCCCAAAAGCAAAAAGCAAAAAAAACAAATCACCAAATGTAACAATCTTCCCCCTGTCCTCCTTGTGATTGCATGTTAGGCACCGAGGTGATAAGCACACTGGTACGTGTTGTTGCTGTGTGAAAGACACCCTTTATCGGCTCATACCTCTGACTTGTGCTTAGTCTAGTCAGCCGGAGAAATACGACGGAAATCTGATAGGGGAATGGTCCCATCTCAACATCAGCGCAAGTGCACGCCTTGCAAGCCAATGTTTATGCTTCCCGGGGCCTTGTGTTCTCCGAGGAGGGGGGGGAGGGGGTGTCAGTGGGAGCATCTCGCCAATGAGAGGGTGTCTCCTGACCCCCCAAAAGCATCATAAAAGCCTTTCTCAGACATAAGGACAAAGCTGTGCATGTTTTAAATTTTTAATGTGTCGATTTTACCATGTGAATCATGCATCATTTACATTTACATCATATGTGGCGTGTAACGCATTTTTCTCTTTCTCGCCAGTTGTGTCACTCGGCAGGACGGTAAGCTCAGGACGGAGTGTCTCTAATTGCCGCAGCGAGAGAGAGGTCACCGGTGAGCGCTCTCTCACGGTAACCACCTTATGATGAAGTGGGCCGTCAGAACACCAGAAGCTTGATATTTGGATGCAATATTGTATACGGGGGGTTTGCACTATTTTATCATTTAGAACCAATAGAAATGTGTCTGATTCTCACATGAATCTGCACACTTTTAAAAAGATCACTGCTGGATTCGTTCATTGACTTCTTCTTCGCCGATAACTTGTGAAAGGACTGCCTCACTTATCTCATCACCTCACCGGTGCCGGTGGTCTTGTGCAAATCATCCCAAACTGACTGCGAATCCCATGCTCTTTCGAGGTTTTGTTAAAAAAATAAAAATAATAAAATAGACTGGGGGGGGCTCGGAGAATGAACGAACAAAGCCATTTGTTTCCCAGCTATATTGCCACCATCAATGGCAACATCTTGCTTGTTAGCTGTGCAGCGAATGCCGATGTGGATAGGGGTATTTGGAGGTGGAAGAAAGGAGATGCTATCCCTGCCAAATGAGGGAAGATTCACACAGTATAATGAAGGCTGGACCCATGGCTTCACGGCTGATGTGTATCTAAAAAGGCCTGGTAAATACTGTTTCGGAACAGAAGGCGTTATCTGCAGATATACGTATCCCCTGCAACCACTGGCCCCCACATGAGGGCCAGAGCTATCTCCTGGATCACCTTTATTCTTTCTTTTTTTGTATCTGAAAGGTTGGAAAAAATGTGAGACTTCATCAGTTTAACTCTTTGAGAGCTTGTGTGAAATCCTTGTAGATAGAGTGAGATTCAACAAACTGGAAATCTAAAGGAAATTGTTACAAAATTCGAGTCAAAATATAAACATAGGAACTGAAAAGTGGAGAGTCGTCTTTCTACATTTCAGTTCTTTCAATAGTGGTTATTTGCATTAAACACACAATTCGAATGAATAGGAAATAAAAGATTGTGTCTTAAAATAAACAGTTACACCACTATAAAATAGAAAGCCTGCTCAATAGTGTAAGGTTAGAAATCACACATGAGCATTCCTCTGTGTTAAAGCTGACATAGTGTTGGGTTAAGTGTTGTAAATTGTAGAAATGAAGGTTCCTGGCTTTTAATCTTACACATAATTTACCCTGCAGGGTTTGTAAAATCTCACAGCTCCCCCTGAATTGAACATGGCTGATGTAGTGGGTGTACGTGCTGACCTGTACATATGGCATGAGAGTTACTTTGGTATGTATTTGGGTCCAAAATCAAACATTTATAGTGATATGTGAAAACCATTTCTGGCATCAACTAAACCACCTACGTCCCTGTTTTCCTCAACTTACTTGAAAAAAGATTCTTAATTCATTCAATTAATAAGATGAAAGAATATTATTCAGCAGGATGCCTCACATTGTTCAGTGGGTCGGGGTTCAAGCCGAGTGTGCAGTTCTGCATTAAGTGAAAAGGATTTTTTTCCTCAGTGTTGGCCTTGTAATGTTGCTTTCAAACGACTTGTAGAATTATATTGAATTTGTTCTTGTGTTTACTGGTCTGAATGAGTAAATGCTGGTTAAAGTTGTTGAACTCCTTCAGTGTGACCAGCAAACTTCACCCTCTGGCTTAAGGACAGACCCCATCATGGAGAGATTACCGGCATTTGCACCCGGGACCTTTGAGAGGACCAACCAGATTTTTTTTCAAACTGAATATTCAATGATTTGAATGTCATGTGAAAAGTAGTGGGTGGTGACTCTGTGTATAATCTAGAGGAAGAACGAGGTCTGTCATTTTTACTCCAATTTGAAATGAATCCTTGCTGTACATCAGACATACACCACATACAGTAGACAACGATAAATAACGCCCTACTTTACTTACGTGCCATATTTAGAAACAACGTTGGTACTTTGAGGAAAATACCAGTATCTGGTACATCTTGAGGTCATGTGAGTTTTCTAGTTGTTGATGCACTGTTTAAAAAAAGCTTTCCTTTATAATGAGCGATCAGTGCAGTAACGTTTCAACAATGCTTGCATGGGGAATTCTGACACTCAAACACGATGCATTCTTTTTTTTTTTTAACTTGGCATTAATCAAACTTGCGTGTCGATAAAATACATGATAGAAAACATGCAGTAAAGCAGCGTACATTAGCACATTGCTGAATATTGTTACTCAAGACAAAGTTAAAGGTACCCTGTATTTTTCTTATAAATAAATAAAGTTATGTTTACGTTTCTCATAAAAATGCATTGTATGTAACCTTGATGCACACAATGTGTTGAATACTTTACTGAATCATTGTGGATCAGTCTGTGGAATAGTGTGAAACCATTGGTAGGGTCACACTGCTACGGTTCAAGGATGTATGTCAGCAAAAGGGGGGACTGCACATCAGAACAATGCTCCATAGCACCGTTAGTGATCTAAACCTCAGAGTGTACCTTTTAACAGGACGGCAAAGAGGTCTACTATTACCTGGGGACCTTTAGTCATTTGCAATAACTGTTGTCACTGATCTTAACCCTATGTGTGAATCTGCCATGTCCACAATTTGTCATGTAAAAATTCCACTGCAAGTTACTAGGGCTGTCCCGAATACCATTTTTTGGGCTCCGGCGCTTTGATAGTAATCAACAGCGAAGGATTCTAACTTATTCTACAATATTGTTGTTTGTATTTTTTTCAGTTGATAAGAAGCTTTTTCTAAAAGGTCTGCTGTGTTTAATGCTTATTTTTAATCCAGAGGAGTTAAAACCCCCCCAGAATATTGGAACTAATATCGGAATACCAAAATTGAAAACCGAATACGTACCCAATGCACGAATAACCGATATTCCAATATTCAAGTCCAGCCCTTCAAATTACCGACCATATTTCACCAAACACAGAGGTCATAAGATAATATTGCTCCTGTGCAAATTGGCATCTCTTTGATTTGGGGTCATATTTTAAGTTTTCTCAGATGTTACGTAAAGCCTCGACTTCATATCTGGGTGATGATGTCAGCACATTTACAGATATGATACAGTACAATTATTGTACAATACAATGACTCCATTGCCCTGTTGAAACATGTTGAGAAATATTTTTAAAATATCTAAAATTAATCTAAAAAAATCAACAAGTTCAGGCTTATGATTTGTGCCATTTTAATGTGTCCAGTAGTTCTCAAAAGTAGTTTATGCCACTTAGGGATGACTATATTGCGACTAAAATGATTTCGTAAAAATGTTAGCTTCATTAATGCTCACATGCCTGAAAGTAAACCAGATGTCAGAGCTGATACAGAGGTGGTCTGAGAGAATCGGCTGCCCCCCCCCAACACTCCTGAGTGAGTAAATTCCATCCATGACGCACTATACGAGATATGCCGGGGAGCTGTTTACCTTGTCAAGGCTGAAGGTGCAAACAGTCACTCAGAGATACTTTCTCTTTGCTGATGATGCTACAATTTCTACGCATGATGGACAAAGATCATGATTGGAAAGATGAGGTGCCCAACAGGATGTTTTGTCCCAAGCAAAGATCCTACCCATGTGCACACTTCTGCCATCAAAACAAGAGCTGCTTCACTGGGGTGAGAAGCGGGCCCGGCAGAAGTGCAAGAAGCCAATTTCAATGATCTGTTTTACACGCTTTAACCAAGATCTGTTAGTTTCTAAAATGAATCTGGCTATTACCACGATGGCATTTTTTTTTATACAAATACTATATAAGATAATGTTGGCAGCGAGGTTTAGATTTGTTCAATTACTTTCCCTCTGAATATGTTTTCTCCAAAAAACATATTTGGGGGAGACACTATTACATGTATCTGTAATGTTAGGATATGAGGGCCTCCAACTTTGTGTAAAGCTTTCCACAGGCTTTGCAATATTTTTGTGACTCCGCCTATAAAGTTGTATTTATATGTTGTACAAAGGGCAGATGAAATTGAGGATTTTTTGGATGTTTTGGATGCCTTGTGGCAAACAGCCCGTGGCCAACTGCAGGTCCAGGACCTGATGGTCTGGAATCCCAGCTGTAGGCAACGAGATGCAAGGAGATGTGGAAATTGACAGACATAAATAATGAGTAAGCCTGGGCAATCCCTGTTAGGCCCCGTGGAAATCACAGTATTGGTTGCAAGGAGCCAAGACCTTGCCATTCAGTGCCAAGGCCTTGGCTTAGATGGTGCAGGTCGTGTGTCCTCTACGGAACAGATTGTTTCCTTTTCTCCTGTCACTGCAATTGAGCTATTGCGAAGGAGGAAAAAGAGAGTAGGAAAAAGGTCAACTGGATGTGAAGCTTCTATTATCAGCAATCTTCCCCTGGCTTCCATAAGCAGCTTGTTTCTAAGCTGCAGCCTAGCCAAGCATGAAAAGAATATAATTTCAGCCAATCTCCTGGTAGCATAGGTGCACAGAAAGCCATTGTAAGGCCAGCAAAACAGTCACAATAGACTCGCCGGCCTTCCTGATAAAGATCTGCATCGGTAATGCCAGGGCAGCAATGAAGTCAATTTTGTTTTTTGCTTCCTCACATTTAACTCGGCTCCCTGACTCTGACTCTGACCACTGTCCCTTGTCAAAGAAAAAGATGGATAGCAGTTTTTGTTGTATATAATTAGTAGCGGTGCAGCACAGTGAGCTGCCAGCCTCTTCACACTTTATCTGCCGGCTTAACCCTGAGCTTTGTCCGCTTCTTAAACTTCCCCAAATCTATTCTCTATAAGTATGTCGGCAGGCGAGATACAAGTTCAAATCGTTTTGTTTTAGGATAATAAGAAGCCGATCACGGTTTTCCAGTGTTCAAACATTTCAGTGGAGCTTCCAGTCTCTAAAGGCTGTGTGCATATGAGACCCACAGCTGGAATACAACCCATACAACCACAACTTTACAAGAACTTAAACTGAGCAGAACAGAGACCTAGTGTCAGCGGTAGCCCGTAGTGCAGAATGCACTCTTCTAAGCTCTGTTTTGGTCTCCACTAAATACAAAGGGAAATATCTGGCTCTTGAGCGGCTAAATACTCCACTATGTTCCACCAGTTAGTTGCTAACTTTGTCCTCCTGCAGTGCATTGTGGGTTCATTGGTTTAGCAATCACAAAAGACTTTGGAATTCATACTGTGGAGCGAATTTATAATTGGTAAAATGTATATGGAAAATACCTGTTGGCATATTTAACCCATACTCAAAATAAAATAGTCAGTTTTTTCACTTTTCTGAATCTTAAGGGGGGGGGGGGGGGGTAATGGCTTGGAGGAAGTGCATCAATGCATTTACATTTACAATGAAATAGATATACGATTAAACTCTACTAAGTAGTAAGTGATAATCAAGTTTTCAAAGGAGAAGCAGTAACTTGAAATACATCAAAAACACATCTTGTCAAATACATGTTTCAACTTGCTTTGTTCTTTTTGAACAATTTCATAGGATGGCCAACAAAAATAAAGCCTATGAAATTGGAAATACATAATAAATATATGTATGTGTGTATATATATATATATATATATATATATATATATATATATATATATATATATATATATCTACTATTTCTTTCCACAATTATTTGGACAAAAAGTAAACCCCCAAGAGTTTACAATCTACTTCTATAGCATCCATCGTCAGGTAGACATTTCCAATGGTAAATACTCTGCCAGTAACAGCAGCGGTTATAACATTTTAATATTTCTCGCTCAGCCTCCAGTATATGCCAAGATGACAGTGAGGACTCACATTACAATATATGGTGTATTAATGCACCTTTGCGGTCAATCAAGGCCACGTTAAATTGCCATTTTTTTCGAGCAGAGTTTGGTGTGACATTGTCCTCAGACAAGAGAATGGGAGTTATCGGTTCCACTGCGAGATAAGGAATGCTTATTGTTTCACGGGATGAATTGAGCGCTGCAGATTCCCCCCACTGCAGTAAGGATGATCATACCTGGTGAAAGCGGGATAACGAAGGCCTACGCTGTAGCTCTCTGCCCACTTGGCACCTCTACCCGACGAAGTAATTCCTTGATCATGCCCGCATGCCACGTGGACATAAAAGACGAGGCCATGCTAACTTCATCTTCCGAGAGCAGCCGCCGTAGACTACCACATTGTGCCTTAAACAATGTGCTCTATCTCATAATTGAGTCCAGCACTTTCATTCTTTTTAATTACACGGCACAAGTTTGAACACCTCGCCTGGGACTCAGTGCTTCTATCTTTACTGTTGTCTTCGTGTAGCTGCAAGGCTCCACGTAGCCAATTGAATGATGATACTGGTCATTGCTGGCATGTTAAATGGCTGAAAACTACCTAAAAAAATCACCTAAACCTAAGAATTGTGTTTTCGTTAGCGTATAAGAAACCCTTCACACCTTCATTGGGACAGGATTCCTTCCACGTCCAGAACGGACAAACCAAACACTGGCTGTAGAGAGGCCCTTTCACGTTTTTATATTTACCTGCAGGCCACCATAGTTCTTTTCACGCTTGGAACAACTTTAAACGTGGTGCCAGTCATTTGAAATATAACAAAAAGCTAACAAAACAACCATTCCTCCCACAGGTCTGTCTCTGCTGCCACTTTGTTACTGTCCAAATTGTTGCATGGTATTGCATTGATCATTGACTCAGTGTTTGACAGAACAAAGCTCAGAGCAGGCAAAAGAGAGCACGCAGATGATCAAAACCAAGTATCATATGTTTTTATCGTATACATTTACAATCTCAAAGGGCTTTCACATCAGCGACATTATCAAAACAATCAATGGAAATTCCACAATTCCAACAAGACGGAATCAAACCAAAGCTGTTTATTGGGGATTCAGTCACCAAATAAATTGGCTGCAAAATGGTAAATGTGAATGAAATCATTCAAACCAATTCACCGGTACCTCTTAGTTTATTCAAGTCCTTAAATAGTTTAATTATATTGTACTTTAGGTCACTCTTCATGCTATTGGTAACTGGCAACTTTCAAGTTTTTTAAACTTCCCTCTACTTCTAGCCATGATTGTGCTGTTTCCAGAGAGCACTCTGTGCAGGACTTTTTTATGAAAATCAAGGCCACAGAGACTAAAATGTGACAAAAAATGAAACGCCCCGGAACTGCTTGGGGTTCAATTGGTACATCATCACATTAGCGTTGTCATAGCGAGCATGTTAGCTGGGGTTGCAATTTAACATTATAACAGAACCACTGTCGCTGTGTAAATCTAACGTAACCATCCTGGAGAACACAAACATACATCATATTTGCTCACACCTTTGGATTGGACAGGGTTGCATATCTTTAACTGGTTTGAACTAATCTTTAAAATACCATGCAGCCTTCCTGAATGTAACATACAAACAACTTAATAAAATGCCAGTTCTGGTATTTATAGTATATACTGCATGTACAGATTATCACAAAGACTAGATGAGCTTTTGAAGACATACTCACAGACAAAACATCTGGGAGGTTGTTGTGAAGTTCCAGCAGCAGGTATGGAGAAGATAAAATTCTCCAGATCTGTAAAGTATCACTTCCAGCTGTTGTAAAATCCATCAGAGCTGTCTAGAGTTCAAAACGCTGTATTGTCTGAGGCAAAGCTGGTTATAATAGTGGGCCGTGATTGTAGCCACAATACAGGTTCCATCTCGCGCCCAATCTACCGCTAACATCTTAACAGTGGCAGGAAGGTGAAGTTGCAGGGTGGTGAAGAATGTTGAGATTACATTTTTTGTATGTATGATTGGCTGCTTTGAAAATAAATGAATATCTTTACATTTCACAGCAGTATGTGATTTGCAGCACGTGTTAGTATATTTGAAGGAGCATGTCTTACAGTCACAGTGGTGCATTGAGGTCAAGCAAACCTCGTCAGTGCTGAACCTGAAGATGATGTTGTTACGGTACAAGCAGTAACCTCTTTAGCTCTCTGCAAGACTGTAAGGGCGTGTTTATGTTTTACAAGAACATACCAAGTGAAAAAGAAAAAGTCCTAATGTACTGAGTGCTGCTGAATATTTAAAAAAACGCTAATTATTTGAAATAAGCTTCATGATGGCAAGTCTCCACCCTTTCTGCAAACAGTAGTAAGGAAAGGCAAACGCATACACGGTATCTGGATGTTTTCGAACAATCTCTGAAGCACTCCCACATGATTTGTCCTTAACCGCGGCAGACAAGAGAGGTGCTATCTCACTGCTTTTGTTTCCTCAGTTTTACTGTGTTGCAGGGTTCACAGGAAGAGGCCAGTTTTGAATCATGCAGCATTGTGAGAGAAATCTTTTTATTTTTTTATTTGAGATAAACCATTTTCCCCCCCTTTGGCACAGAAAAAAATAGCCGTGCGCTCACACATCCTGTGCAGCAGCGTGAGAGAGAGAGAGAGAAAGTCCACATTCTCGCCATTTAATTAACCTCTCCTGCCTCAATCTGCTCACAACAATTTTTGCCTGCGACTCCCTTCAATAGTTTAATGACCTTGCTGTCAGTAAGACTGAGAGGAGGACCGAGTCAAGGTATGATTTAATTAAAGGAGTCCATATGTTTAAGACCGTACCAACGCAGTTGCAGACACATTGGGGTTCCTGGGAGTGGTGGGACTAACCTCGCCATTGAGTTTCGGAATGACAGCGAGCGGCGCGCTGTAAAGAATTAGAAGGGAAAAGCGAGAGAAAGGCACCCTTTGAATCAGGCGGCTGTCTGTTTGTCATCAGCGTTAGGTGTATTTTTTGGAATCAATGTCCAGTAGTGCTGCCTTTATCCACAATATGGTGCTAGTGGCCCTTTCAGAAAAGAAACTGCTGCCACATGCAAACCAATTGCATTAATTAATAGAGACGGTACATTACAACCTTAATGTCTGCAGTGTGTGAGCCAGGAGTGTGTACTGCTTCATCCAATTCAAGCATTAAACAATACTGTTAATGATGCTGCAAACTACTAGTCATTTAACTATAATAGATTTTTTGTCAATTACAATAAAGAAATGAACATTGTTAAGAAATTGCAAGTTTATTTGGACTAGAGCGGTGCCCATTCAGAGCAGTCTGATGCTTGGCCCCCAGAAGCGCCGATTGCAGCGTTCTCCGCTCATCGCTCGCAGACTCCAGGGAAGTGTAGAAGAGTTTGGTTGCAATGTTAGTATATCAAGCAATCCGGCAACAAACGTGAACTGCACTCAATAAGCCTGTAAAGGCCCGCCGCGGACGACACGCTCGACTCAGTCCGCAGCGCCCCTGAAGCCCCTCCCCTGCACAGAGCGCCATCGCGT
This sequence comes from Melanostigma gelatinosum, assembly GCF_949748355.1. Classification (NCBI taxonomy): domain Eukaryota; kingdom Metazoa; phylum Chordata; class Actinopteri; order Perciformes; family Zoarcidae; genus Melanostigma; species Melanostigma gelatinosum. The sequence goes on from NC_136637.1 coordinate 6,476,973, forward strand.
ATTCATTAAGAGATTATTCTCTTTGGAAGAATTGCATGTCCAAATTGCACCGACTTCGTCACATTAGTTGACAATAACTACATTACAGGGATACCTAAGATTACTATTTTTGTGACTGCTATCTAGCGACAACATACAAATAATTACATGCGCCAGCAGCTAACGCTAAATGGTGCATGGATAGATAAACGAATCATTCCGTTTGTCTTCTCCGACGGAAAAAAATACCCCATCCTCGCAATTTTAAAGAACATCTGAACGATAGACAGTGGCCAACACTTTCATTTTGTATTTTGGCGATCTCTCTCAAAAAACATACATATATTGATACAGTTTATAAGATTTAAAAACAAGAAGCCTGCTAACAGCATCGAGCATGCTCTTGATTTGTTGGGGACAATTGAGTGCAGGGAGGTTGTAATGAGGTTGTTTTAAGTGGGCTCTGGCTTGCACACTGTCTATGTTCTACATCACTACTGTACGTTTTCTTCATGAATACATATTAACACAATGCTGCAACTGCTTAAGTCTCTATTTTCCTCATTAGCACTTTTTTCACTATGGAGTCCGGCACAATCATCATTAACCCTCTGAACCCCACAGTCCGCCAGCGGGATGGAAAAGCATGTTTTCGTTAAACAATCACCAAAGCTACACCATTTGTCATAGCGAGAAGATTTTAAAAAATCATAAAAAAAACAGATTCTCATCTTTTATGACGGTCCTTGAACATGTGTGAAGAAGGCTTCCGTCAGAAAACGCAACCGAAACTAAGCTTAAAATTGTGATATTTCATCAAAAACATTTTATTCTACATGTCTCGTTGGAAATTTTTCCCCAAATAAATTGTTTACTCTAACGAGATCCTTTAAAATTCATTTCTGCGCTCGTCAGCGGAACTAGGAAGTTATGATTGACTCGGCTAAGACCTACAGTCACGTGACAAAAATCCAGTGAAACTTGAACTCAACTGCAGGCTGCTGAACACAATGCATTGAGGAGAGGACAGGTTGTTAGAGGTATACATGTGAATAGCTTAATATAGCATGTGGAGCCACCATTCACCCCCCACCCAACATTGCTCTTACTTGTGGGGTTCTATATAAAGTTTCCATTGTTTGCCAATTTTTGTAAAATAAATGATCAAATAAATTCAATTTTCATTTTTTTCATTTCTTTCATTTTTTATGATTTCTGGCATTGTAGCTGTGTAATACTGCACAAAATACATTTTTTCTCTTCTCTTTGCCTCTAGCCATGGTTGTGTTTTGTCCATAAATGAGCAGCACTTATATATTGCAGTGACAATGAAGGCTACAGAGAGAGAAATGTTTGGGGCTCAGAGAGTTAATATAATATCTAACAGGAGAGGAGTGTAAACAAAATGAATCAGTCTACCATAAGATTTACAAATATACAAAAAGTTCCTTTTAGACGGCATTTTTTTAAACAATGATTTCAGTTTCCTAATCTTTTTCCATTTTGTGGTTTCAAATGAGACACTGCCTCTCTGTCCTCCTTCAGTGCAGACGCTGGCAGCTCAGAGAATGATGGAAGACTGCCATGGTCACCTGTGACAGCTCAGCTGACTGTCACACACGGTACCGGTCCACTGATGAGAGTGAAATTACTTCATAATAGTCGGGGTGTTCCTGGGTTTATATAACGATATGATAATCCTCTTTTCACACAATGATGATAATGATCATTATTATGGCAGGGGAGTAGGGGGCGAGGAAACGGCTCGGAATGGAGACTTTGCTGCATAATCCTCCTGCCTTGAAAGGTTAAATACGGATTTGAATACTATGATCCCCCAACTCTGAAAACGATAGTTGCGTATTTGAAGCAAATGTGCTCATTGTGCACTTTACCTTGCAGAGCAGCATGAGCGCCACACTCCACCAAAGAAGACCTGCTCACAGTGCGATATTTGCACAAGTGGTACAGAAAAAGAAATACATTATGAAGAATGACTGACTTGAAGACAACCACAGTTTGAGGAGTTGTTGTTGTACTTAAGCTTAATTGGGGCTGTCGTAGCCTAAAGGTTAGCCAAGCAGGCTTTGGACCAGAATCACTGGAGTGGAAAAATGTGAGGAGGGAATAAATGTGTAATGCTTTTCTGCTCCCTTAATGTTGCCCTACAGTACCATCATGTTTCCCTCACCATTTCGCTTAACCCCAGCTGCTCTAGTGGATTATAGCTCTACTGCAACAGTAGAACAACAACAGAAGAGTGTGATGGGTAACTTCCAAGTGCAAATGGATGTAACTGGGTATCCATTCTCTCAGTGTCAATTTGTGTAGCTGTGTATATCTATATATTTATACATATATAGGAACTATATATGTATTTGATACACAAGATATATCGTGGTGGGCCGTGCATTTTATACCTGGGCCTCTGTGCTGTCCTACTACACTTGAACCACCTAATAACCTCATTATGACGCCACAGCTACGGGTTATTATTTGTTTCTAGGGGTGTAACAATACACATATTCGTATTGAACCATGCGATATGGCTTACGAACCGAACAATACGTTTGAACTAGAAAATTTCGCAAAAAATGTTGACAGCGTGGCTGCTACTGCCCGAAGACGTCGCAACATATATATATATATACACTCTAATATTACCGGCAGTATCATTGAGGTTCAATTGACATATTGCTTCTCTCTTTGCTGCATTTTAGATTCATACTCTTTGATTAAATCTTGTATTCGTGATGGACAGTCCACAAATCATTCCCGTCATTTCTGTATTGGAGATATACCTTCGTTTGAGACACATACCTTTTGGAAATTAGAAAATGCATTTCCTGCAGAAAATGCATTGGAATGTTGAAAGCTGAAATGAATCGCAAACAAAATGCTGAAACTACAGAAATGGGAGACCACCTGACTGAGAAATGTTGAAGGCCAAAAGCATTCAACTGCACTGCTGAAAGCCCTTCTAGTTGAAATGTACAACTGGCAGACTTGGAAGCTAAACTGTATTATGCTTCGACATTCACAGACAATGCATATAGTCAAAATCAACGTAATTAACACAATGACAAGAGCAAACTCACAAGAACCAGTCACATTTATTTATATGACAACAAAGAATGACAAATCAATCCAGCAAACCTGCGGCGCTAAAACACGTATTCCGCCGCACACTGAAGAGCACGGGCCATTCAAATATGATTCACATCAGAGGGCACAATATTAACAATATCATAAAAATGACACCATAGACAAATGAACACAGTAGTAACGCTACTGCAGATGTAAAAACATAAAAGCAGTTCACTTACCAAAGCTGCTGTTCACTTCAAGACAAAGTCCATCCTCCTTTCTTTGTCAATGAAGAGTTTAATACCGCGTTGTACTGAGCAGTTCAGTTCCAGCCAGAGGTCCTCCTGCTATCGTGGTCGTTGAGTTGTAGATCCACTCGAGTTGAAAAAGTTTTCAAAAGCACCGTAGCTTGTAAGTGTCCTGCCATTCTATGGTGTCGTGTTGCTGCCTTGGTTAGACACCTCAGGTTAGCAAATCCAGCTTAGCTCCAAACACCAAGACGCTCAGTCGCAAACAAAACGCATTCTTAGCCATAAATGTGCAACACTTCTCCGACGCTGTCAGCCAGGAATACCGTTCGTACAAATCCTTTTCCTGGCTGGGTCAGGGCTGCTAGCTGTGGGATTGGCTGACCCTTTCTTATGATGTCCAGCTTGTCTGGAAATGTCCTTCTCCAGAATGGCGTTGCCAGTAACTCCAGAATCCGTTTTTTCCTCCCTCAGCCATTGAGTGTTAAAAAAACAAAGCTAGACCAAGCAAAATGCTAAAAATGTCATGTCAATGTCATAACTTCTTACATATCTTTCAACTTGAACTCTTACTGCTACTACTAAGTTCTGCTGGCTAGCTTCAGCTTCACAACAGTCACGCTAGCCCACTGACCAATCACGGCGCATGTTAATGTTGAGCTGCAAGTTAATGCTGACGTATATTTGGGCCACCTAGACACCTCTGACATGTCAAATGATATGCTCAACATGTCAAAGTAAAGATCTGATTGGTTGAACACTATGACAATCAACAATATCGTCCTCATTCACTTAAACTGCAAAGGCTCTCTAGCGGGCCTCTCTTCTTACCTAGAGACATACCTAGAAACAAGCTGCACTGGAAGCAGCGCTGCAGGCTGGAAACCAGTAGCTGTGCAATGAGAAAATAAGCTAATGGGAAAAATAATTAGAATACATAGTGTATTTATGAAAAATGATTCAATTATAAAATAGCTATAACTTTGTTATTCTGTTTAGGCCAGCAGAGAAGGCCTTGCTGGCCCTGACGGCCCACCACTGATGTATATAGCTATACATATAGATATATACTGTACATGCACTGTTAAGATTCCTAATACCTATTCAGATACCTGAACTTGTGTATCGGCCGATACATAGTACCGATCCATTGCTAGTTTGTATTTATATTGTTGTAGAAATATCTCCTGGAGTCCACTTCTATATCACTGCGGCAAAATGTGAAGTAAGATTGCTGAAGCTCTTTAAAAACAAGATTTTCAGTTTTGGTTTGGTCTTTAAGACGTGAAGAATGTATGCAGCAATGGTGATCTATGCAGCATAGTTTTTTTTTCTTCCTTTTGTTAAAATTAAAGTGCAATAAAATTGAGGCTTGATGCAGTCAAGTATGTCCAACAGCTTCTATTCTCACATTACAGCGGCATTATTGTGCCATATCTTTTGACAAACATGGTATTTAGGTTATTTTGTTAGTTGGATTGTGTACTGGCCTCGCTTACACAGTCCTCCCATTCAACCATGTCATAATCAGTAATGCATAGTATTCGTAAGTAAAAGACTCAACACTCAAGGATTTCATAATTATGTCGAGACCCTGAACCTGAAGCGACTTCATTTCTTAATGCATTACCGACTACAACTGTTTTTCTATTTCATTTCATAATGTGGAGCCAACTGCTAATTACATAGTGCTAATTAAAAAAAAAGGTTGATTAAATAATAATAAGAAACAGTTGGATATTCTTAAGACGCTCATCAAAGAGAACTATTTTTGATTTCTGTAATCAAGTGGCAGAACTGTTGCATGAAAATAAAATCAAACAGCTCGGGGACATCTGTAAATGGAACTGTGGACTCGTTTTGAGCTGTCGACAGCAGGAAACTGTTGACTTGTGTCATCTCACAAACTCGTTGAACATCCGCTCATTTTTCCAAGTGCCTCTGGTCCCTCAGCTCAAGAGGAATTCAATGAACTTTTGGTGATCCGAGTATACGTGTGAATGCAGTGTTTTTGCGGCATCTTGACTTTTCTATTAAAAACTGACATTGTGTTCTTTCTCTGAAAATATTTGAAACAGGCTTTTTTTATTCATGAAGGAAGCTGTCGACTCTAAGAACATTGAAAATTGTTTTGCTGCAGTCGGAAAAAGGAAAGGTTAGACACCACTTCAGTTTAAAGAGTCTGCCTAGTCCAAACTAACTTCTGAGTAGCTGCACATTCTTAAATTGTAGTTATTACCAAACTAACTTACTCGAAAAGTCATATATTGTATTGCAACCAAAGAGAAGCAAACTCACTCCAAATTCTTCAAAACATTATGAATATTTCTTTGTTTTCTATGATGCTTAAATGGATTTTTGGGTTTAGGAATGCACAGATCCAACCTTTATTATTAAGTCCCAGCACAGATACCTGGGCGTTGGGTGTTGGCCGATACCGAGTACCGATCCGACATGAATGGCTGTGAAAACCATTCCCACTAAAGTTGTTGCTTTTTTTGTCCATTGGGAATAGTTTGTTATTTCACTCTGTATTGTCTTCATGGCTGCATACGATGCTTGTGGAAACTAATTTCTTTGTGAAAGCTTATTCCAGCTGTGTGTCCAGTGTCCATAATGGCATAATTGTAAGTTCCCAAAGGCACCTCCATCTGCAGATTTGATAAAAATAACAAAGTATGGGGTAAAAAAATGTCTACAACGTATTCAGAATTCTCTTCACTCATAATTGTAAGCAATTGTACCTCTCGTAGTTCCATGATCTCAACCTAAACCTCATGAAAATCAGTGACGTGATGGCAGTGACAGTGATGTTGGTCTACTCTGTCTGCTTGAATACAAAAGCAGCTTTTTTCTGTTAAAATGGCCGATTCTGATTCATAGTTCATTGCTGATATACTGTATTTACTGTATCGGCTTCTTTTGTCTCACATTGCCATATATTTTGAATCATATATGGCAATTGAATGAGTTGAATAATAGTTACGAGAAACAATAATCCCTGCAGTGTTTTATGCCAAATCCCAATTTGATATTTTCTTAATATTAAATAAACCGATGGCGAGGATTCATGAATAACGACAGGATATGAGGGACGCTCTGCCCACAGACTACAGCGTGCATCTTTGCATGATGCTGCACACATGCGTGCACATGTCACACGCGTGCACGCAGCGATTGCGAGGAGTGCAGTGGGGGGCTGTATAGTTTGTGCCAAATTTCAAACATGATTTACATTCTCAATGTAATGTATTAAAACGTTGACAGGGCAAAAGGGATTCACAAGATGCTGCATTAGAAACTCAATTTCTGTGATGAATTGCCTGAAGTCACTGAATTACAAACTGCTCCCTACCACCTTCCCCGACTCCCCCCCCCCCTCCCGTGGCTCAGAAGTTTTTTTTTTTTTTTGTTTGTGTGTGTCAAAATCTTCTTAAACCTCTCTCTTAATCTGATCTGCTGAATGTGAGGGTGAAAGGATTTTCAGACTAAAAAAGCATTCATTTTCCGTCTTGTTGTGCATTGCCTTTTTCCCCCAAGTGCTGGGTCAGTAATATTCAAAAGTTGCTGCTTTGCTCTTCCGTCTCCCCAGCACCGCTCCGCTTGTCTCGGGGCTTATGGATGTCCTCTCCACACCGACTCTTTTCTCATTATGTGTGACTGGTGAAAAGCTGCCAGCGCACTAAACTAAGTGTAAGCATTATTAACTAAGTAGTGCAGATTGATGGCGACAAATATTCATATAGGGTGCTACAGTGATGGGTTGTGCGCCGCTATGATATACTGTATACCCTATACACACACAGAGTGACTTCACTGGACTGCTCACAATGACATGATGAATAAAACCTCTGTGGTGATCAGTCAGTTTTGTGGTGCAGAGAAGAAGTGGGAGTGTGCGAAACAATGTTTTATGAGGATAACATGCAGTATGCATTGGAATATGAAATCAGAAGTCGGTTTTCTGAAAGGTATCATGGTGCTCATGGTTATTTAATTTGTTAGACACCCAAATGATACAATTTCCTGTGTATTTATGGTAAACTGGTCAAGTCCAAAGATGTAAAGTGTCTGTTTGCAGGACCAATAAAGCATTACAGACTGCATTTTAAGCAAAATAAATCATACATAACTGCAGATATAATGCTACTTTTCTGAACCAATGTAATTATTAGGTTAAGGCTAAACATGGTTTTTCATGCACGTTTAGTTTTGAGATTTTGTTTCCATGACACGTCTCCTTTCAGACTAGTGGAAGGAAAACCTCCCAAATACACATTGAGGTGTTTATTTGACCAAAAGTTTCCATGAGATAATGCCTCATTTGCATATTTAAACAAAACCTGTCAGAAAACTTGGAATACAAAAACGGTTGTGTTAATGTATGTAACACAACCGTGAACGCGAGCGCAATTGCATCTGTTAAGGCAGTTGAAAGTTTGCAGCATGTTAACGATTGCATTTAAAATAGGAGCATTGAATATCACGTGGGGTTTATCGAACTTATATTTACATTTTCTATTGAAGTTACTGTAGTTAAATTATTTTAGGAATGATGTATGATTGATATTAACATTTTTATAAAATTCTCACGTACCCCCTGCAATCCTCCAAGGTACCCCTAGGGGTACTGGTACCCCCTTCATAGAAACACCGGTCTAGATATTTGCACAAAGACATATAGTTGAGCTAACTCAGCTAACTAAATGATTTTTCTTGGAAAACATCTTGGTAAGCAAGTTTTCTTGAAATACTGTGCCCTTTTCCTCGGAAGTGAAGTGGCTGGATTTGTGTGGTCGTGAGCCAAACCTGTTGTGTAGCTGTTTGTACAGTACGTGGTGGTTCTAACATTTACAGCACTGGCCATGTTCAAACATTTTATTATTGGAACAGTAGTTACACATAAGGATTTACTTTCATCGGGAAGAAAAACAATTGCTCCAAATGATAGAAATGTCAACAATATTGGCCTCTGGACAAAATGATAAGACTTGTCCTAGATCCCCCTGCCACATCTGTGTCAGTGAATCAAGGCTGGTCGCTACACATTTTAATCTCAGCTAAACCTAGATGCTAATACTTCCTGATGGTATCAGTCAGCAGTTCAAAAGTTCAAAGCAGACGTATGATGTATGAAAGTATTTATACTGTGTGTGCTGCAGATCCGTTCACAGTGCAGACTGCTACACCTTAGTGTCATGTAGCACAGTGGTTCTTAGGTACGTAGGCGTTGTCCAACGGGCTTCAGGCAAAGTGGGTTGACTTTTTTCTCTCCCCCTGACCTGCTGGGAATCCCCCGTGAGAAACTCGTGCAGGCCGCACTTTGACTCTCACAACCCCACTGAATAAAATCTATTCTGAGGCAAACTACATCACTGATACAGGAAGTGTAATGTTAAAAAAAACTTTCTCCAGTTTAAAATAAGTTAAACATTTTTTTTCTCCACAACCATTCGCTATCCCCTAGAAATGATCCTCGAAAAACCAAACATATCCCCTCTGGATTTATTTTGCTCGGAGTCCGACGCGTCAGAAATTGGATAATAAAAACATAAACACTGAATAGAGAGCTAGAAGATAAACACAATAAATAACCAGAGGAGGAAAAGTACTTTTCTTTTTTTCTTCCACAAGAGTGTCTGATTCATTGTTCTTTGGGTTCATGTTTCTATGTGGATGACGGTGCCGGCCTTGTGTGATTGCGCCTCTCCCCTCATTGTTCTTGTTGATTTACAGCACCAGCACAATGGTGTAATAGGAGTTTGGCTCGGCTGCTTGGGAAGAGGTTTTTTGAGTAACGCGAGCAGGGTCTTTTGTTTGCGGGCTTGATTACGAGGAGTAGGGAAGCCTCGGAGCTGTCATCCCAATAAAGAAAGTGCCAATGTACGGCGTTAACACCAACATCCAATCAAAAGAGAGAGGTGGGGTGGGGGGGGTGGGGGGGATGAACAAAAACTGATTTAGTTCACTGCTGTTTTTGATTTTCACACAGAAAAGGCCATGCATTAATGGAAATCCAAATACTCCAGCATTACCAGAGGATGATAATGTAAATTCAAGTTAATATTGCTACAATGTGTGTGTGACAGTTTGCCATAATGCGCTCTTCCTGGATTAGTCATTCATTAAACAGGTTTGCCATGCAAAGCCACTGTCAGATTTTTGTCAAGGAGGACAGGAGAAGGCGAGAGAAAACAGTGCCAGCAGAGGCTCTTACAATTAAATTCGGCAGCCTGATTATGGTGACCAGTTTAATCTGGAGCATGTGAGTTCCTCTGTGGATCTGGAGCAACAATTCTTTGCAATAATAGAGCGGAAAGACAGGCGAAACAAAAAACGGAATTAAAGCGCTCTGTTTGGTTTTAAAAGGAGCCGGGAACGCATTGTCGGGCAAATGACATTGTCTCACATTAGATGGTTTAGAAATAACATCTATTTATATCTCTTTTTTACTCCCTCAGTGTGGCGTCTATTTACCGTGCGGCGCTCCATCGTGTGAGACATGAGAAAAGAATCAAGTGCTTTTGTGTTTTACTGTGCGGAGATCTCGCAGAGATTTATGGCTTTTGTCTCGAACACGCATTTGTTGTGTTGAAATATTTAGGAGTCCACGCAAGCGTGATACACAACATTCATCTCTCGTTTCATATAGTGACCATTACCGACTGGAAATGTTTAAATATAAATGTTTAATTTTATGTCATCGACTTGCTTGAACACTTTTTTTAAAGACAATTTGACCATTTTTCTTTCTTTCAACTCAGGTCGTTTGTCTTCTTGATGACCGTGATTAAATCTGGGTGAAGTTCATCCATGTTAACGTGCCGGACATATTTCTCAAAATGCCATGTAAGGAAACCAGTTCCAGACTCCCTTTCCCTTTTTTTGGTAAATGGATACGCATAATGCTTACCTGGAGTGTGGGCGGGGCTTTGCTGGTAACTGTCTGGAAGTTACACTCTCAATTCCGCCTTAAATTCGCAAAAATTACATTGTAAATGTCGTTAAAATTAACATAAAAATGCCCTGGAGGCACACAGTTCTTACTAAAATACTAAAAACAACATTACACCATAAGTTAAGAGGACATACTCGCTCAGTACTATACTCGTGCTACCCATGTTTTCTTGTGTATATATTTATGCGTTCCTATGTATGTTATAATTTTGGTCTTTATATTTTTGTGGGTCTTGTCCTGGCATCATAAAATGTCCATGTCCCATACTTTTCTACTGTTATTGATGTATTTTTGTTAAATCTCAAAATGGGAAACACCCAGAAAACAAATCAATCTTACATGTTTATTTATTTCCTCCACCAAATTCTAGCGCAGAATCTAGCGCCGCTCTGTTAGAATCAGACGAATGCAACATTCCGTCTGTCTGCCTCAGCTCACCCCTTGGAGTCAGCAATGCTCAAATTCTGATCTTCCCAAGAACTTTAATTTTTACACAAAGCGCGGTCAGCGTTATCTCCAAACTGTCGCGTTAGTCTGAAACCACACACCCTTCACGCACCGTAAGACGTTTAAATCAAACCAGATTACAAGAGTTGATTTTTAGCCTCTTTATCTGACTACTGTACACACAGCAGCATGGCAGCCTTACACACACACACACACACACACACACACACACACACACACACACACACACACACACACACACACACACACACACACACACACACACACACACACACACACACAGAGTTTCTTAAAGGATACAAATCACTGATGAAAAGTAAAGATCAACTCAGCTGCCACACGTTATTATGATACAAAATGTAGTTTGGGCTTATCTTGGTGATAATAAATGGCATAGACGCAAACATTTAACAGTGTTAAATATTCAAGACAACATGCGGTTGTATGACCCGATGTGAAAGGAGCTCTAAGAATGACTGACTTGTTTCTTAATCATTGTACATGACATTTACTAGTTCACCATCATCAGGTATGGCACAGTGGAAAATGTCCTCCTGTCTAAGAAAACTAAAGACGTGTGTCTTTTGCTGATGTTTGCACCCTCAGCGTCTCATACATGATCAAGTGACTCGACTTGGATTTTAGAAGAAATAACAACTTTAAACATGGACTCCACGATATTTCCGAGGGGAAATATTGTGCTTTTCACAAATCGATTTGACAGCTGTAAGGGGCCAGTATACGTATACCCCATTAGAAGTAGGGTTGGTACCGAAACTCGGTGCCAATATGGCACCGGTTCCTATACGTCCGGTATCTACCGGACCGAAACGTAACGCAGATTTCGGTGCTTCCTTTCGGTGCCTGAGCCGATTGAAATACTTTTTTTACACTACTCTGATGACTCCGTCCTGGCAGCAGGACTCAGTCCTTCGCTCCTCACTCATAGTATTATTACAATGGGGTACTTAGCGCTGTCGCTCATGAGCACAACAACACAGGCACGCGAAAGCTTCTTCTTCTTCTTCTTTGACAGCAACTGGCGGTTGGCAAACGACAAATTGGCGCATTACCGCCACCAACTGGTAAAATAAAATAAGTCATGAGACGTGTCGTATTTTGCCAGAGAAGGAAAATATGCTCATATTTCTGCAAAATAATTGCTGAAGTTTGAAGCTGTAGTGTGTGTACAGAGTGTGTGTTTTGTATTTATTTATATTTATAGTATACTTTAAACAGTTAATATATTGTTCAATTTGAAGAAAAAAGCATCGGTTCAGGCACCGTTTAGGCAACCCTAATTAGAAGTGCTAGTTGGATGGTGGATTAGCTTCTGATGGAGTTGGGCAACACTTCTTACACATCATCACACAAGAATAAATTGCTGGCTAACATTTTGGATACAGAGTGTAAGATCAACAAATACAATCTAATACATTTATTTAATAGATACAAATACCCAGCAGCATGTAAGGTAAAGTAGAATATAAGTAAAGCATATAAGTAACATTAGCTCCACCTCAACTAGCCATAATATTAAAGTGCTGCTAACATGTTACAACTTTTGTTCCCATTTCCATAACTGACGGACTCATAATGGAGAGAAAAACAAAACATAAAAATCGATGCAGCACAACAAGAGATATAATCTTTTTTATTCCATTTATCTTCTTCCTCTTTAACATCTAACCTCTACAATACAGACGCTCTGGTGAGCTCACATCTTTTTAACTCTACAACCCCACATTTTTTATTTATTTTCAAACTTGCAAGCCTTTAGCCACAACACTGACTTATGTGACATCACTTGAGGACATTTATCAGATTTCAGGCAGCTCCATCTGGAACCACAAGAGGCTTTATACAGTACAACCCCCCCCCCCCACACACATATATCCATATATCTAGTGCTCCACATGACCTGTAAACCGACTTCCCCTTTAAAGCATAGATAGAAAATACTCCATTAATATAAAATAGTCAATATAAAGTGGTGTTATAATCATAAAGTCATGACAATACTTCTATAGTTTTACTCCAGCCTGCCCCGAGACTGCACCAAAACAGTGAATTTACAGTAAAACCAGATGGTAATGTTCTGTGTTCACTGAGGGTGATTGCTTTCACAGTACAGATATTAATTTGATCCATTGTTGGTATAAAGATATGTAGCTTAAAGTAACATTGCTAATGCAGTACTTGTTACTTGGATTTATATACTGGGTTAATACTTTTTTTACTCAAGAAAGGGATCCAACGTCTTGCTAAATTATTGTTTGTGGTATGGCTTTTATTCATTTTTTGTCTGTGTTTGAGTATTTAAGAAATATGAAAACCAAAGCTTACCTCAGGCTTGGTCATATAATAAATTATTTCTGGCCCAAATACCACTTTACATAATAATTGTTCATATCTGATCCATGTTTTTTTATTTTCTGTATGGTACTCTAAGAAGAAGGTACTAGTGCCTCATTTATTTGAAAGAAATAACAAGCTACAATGTACCAGTTTGGATAAAAAACGTCAGACAGTAATATAGGTTTGTTTGACTGCTTTTGTCATCATCGCCTCCCGGACACACAAGCATCATAAATACTCCATACATCCTCTCATACAATCCTGGCTTTGGGTGTGCGCTGTTTGTTGCTCTTTGGGATTAATAAAAAAAGATTGGTCTCCGGAGAATGTGTTGTTACTGTCATAAAGGGAAGGCCATGTCCACATTATTATTTTTCTCATCGCGGGCGGCGGTGTGCGGCTTTTCAGAGCACTTTAATCTGCTCTCCAGCTGGACACGGGGGACTTGGCCTTGCCCCCTCGTCACCCCCAGCAGACTCGCGTGGTAAATATCAGATGGGGCCTCTGCCGCCGCGCGGGAACGATAGAATCAGCATTCAGAACAATGCAACATAACAGGAGTTTTTCAAATGGTGGTTATGGCCCAAAAGTGGTTTGAAGCACCATTCTGACACACAGATGTGAGCAATAAAAAAAAAAGGAATAAGGAACCAGAATGTAAATCTACTTTATTTTGCGATTTTGTGAATGTCTGTCACGCATGCGTGTTTGTTATTTTGATTTATCAGAGTACATTTTCATTTTTCTATTTTTAGATTTTATTACTTAAAACTGCAGTGTTAGGAAACATTCTGAGCCCTAAAAGGGTCAGATTTCTGGAACTTTATGTCCATCCCATTGCTATACAGTGCTGCAGGAATTGAGTTAACATTTTTGCACTATACCTCGTCTCAGTCAATTTTTTTGGTTCAATGCCTGAAGTAATGTGATGAACACAAGCATAAGAGATTTTAATGTTTTGTTCTACAACATAAAATACGTCAGTAAATACCTTTCTTGTGAATTTCGAAGCTTTTACGTGTCTTAAAAAGTCGGTTGCTAACAAGTGGCTAGTTGAGACGACAAAACGTCATCATGCCGATTACTCCTTCTTTACAGCCTCGTTCTCATATGATAGTGGTATAGGTGGTTCTTAAAACCATAAAAATGGTGTTTGTGAAGATGAAGATGAAGCTCATTTTCTGCGGTAATCCAAAATCCAGTGCGATGCTAACTTCCGAGGTTGGCCTACAAAAATACATCTCTCCTACAGCACTCTATTCCGACATTCTTCTTTACCGTTGTGGCTCATATCACTGCAGATGCCGATGATTTGGCCTCAGTGTATATGTTTCTGTTTTAGTTATATTTCTCAACTATACCCATTGGCAAAAATAGCTAAAATGATTGAAAGGTTTTCTTGTCTCATTTGCTTTTTAACAATCCAAACTAAGTTGTCTGAATAGCTTTCAAATGGCTTGCGTGTGTGACCTAACTATTTCAGAGCTAAAACAAATAATCAACCATTTAATAAGTTGCTTGACAAAAAATGTCAATCATCTTCATCATCAATTATTTAAGTTAATTTATAAAGGAACAAGTGTAAATATTTTCACAAATAAACCACACCAAAACAGCACAAGTGCAGCCGAATAATTGTTTTCCTTTCACACTGACTGACATTTATTGTTATTCCTATTTGAGCACCGTTTTGTTGTTAATCAGTCAGGTCATGTGGTGAGTGCTGTCAGTGCTGAAATAGCTTTAATATGGACTACCCCTCTGGGACAAACTTGGTCATTAACTCTAATGCCATTTTCTGCTACAGAAACCTTCCACCCTCCCTTTTCTCCCCCTTCATTGATTCCAAAATCAAGAGCCAAACGACTCCCAAGACATTTAAGCACACTCGGTTCCCCTCCTTGGAAACTAAAGGGCTGGATCAGTTCTTTTGTCTGAACTCTGACCTGCATATATTCTCAGTCAGCCTCGAGGACATGGGACTCACTTCATCCCAGACTGACTGTCTTAAACAATTTGCGCCTTGTTAAGAGCATGCGGCTACATCATTTAGGGGGGCCAGGAGGGAGGGGTGGACGGTATCGAGAGAGAAAGGCAAACAGCCTGTGATGAAGACGAGGGGAGGACAGGTCAGAGGGGCGAGCTACATCTTTAACGTAGCTGCTATTGATTTTAGATAGGGAGAGACAGAACGTCTGGTACACAGTGTGAGTAGTTAGCACCTCTGTCTGTGACTATGTGTGTAATTGCATCAGGTAAACACTTATCGAATGAAATCTCTCATAGGAAGTTGACAGCAGGCATATACAGGCCTCCAAATACCTTTTTATGCATACACACACACAGGTGCATGTAACTTTTATATCTACATGCACCACATTTTTTTTACTGTACAATTAGGGTGTATTTGTTCGTCTTTCTTTGCGCAAAATTTCAGCAACCCTCTGAAGGAAAAGCATTTCTTCATTATATTTACGAGAGTGTTACAATATGATTTGAGCTAACGTTCTCATAACAACTTCAAATGTATGTCTATAGAAGCATTTTGAGCAGCTTCTGAGTTTCGTTTTGGTGACGTCACATATTCAGCAAGACTTATTTTAATATGTTTAAGAAATTATTGCTGAAATGCAACTTTTTTTCATCCTTTAAGCTGCTCCACGCGCCGCTACCGTAATAGCTTCAATAGACGCGCATCAAAATCACCATGGCAGCCGGTTTGACCTGGGTTTTACATGATGTGTGGGGCTTAAAAAAATGACACATTAAAAGTCAAACTGAAATTCAAATAATGTTTTGCTTAGAAATGATCATATATGTATATGTGGTGTGCATTTGGTCTGTGGGTTTATTAAGTTAACAGTCTGGCCATTTACTGGATTCCACAACAACAATCGTAAGCAGAAGCTGCTGTTAGAACACGGTTGGAAGCGAGTTAGCCTAGCTTGTAGCAGTCCATTTTTCAGAGGTGAACACAAGCCGAAACAGTTAGTTAATAGCCAATGCTGTGTTAGCTTGTTGAAAAATAGAAAAAAAATGTCGTGTATGTTCTCTAGTCAGTAGCACACAAAGTGAACAGCGCGGCTCCGAGCAACGCAGATTAACTGATGTCAACCGCTGGAATGAGAAACATCTACCACAAATATGTCCAAAACCTCTTTTTGAAACACAGAGCACTATGCTCAATAGCCGCACCATCATTTATATTTCGGTTTATATTTCCTTACACAAAAAAAAAAGAATTATTTCAGTTTCAACTTCGAACTTGACAGACTGGATAAAAATATGTGCTGATGTTCCTGTTTGAGTGGATAGCTGTCAAGGGTGATGTTAATACCAGGTGTAAAAGTGGTATACTGTGGCATGTAAGGCCACCTCATACTCGTATTTTCTACAAAGAAGTTGTCAGAATAATTCTCTGAACCGAAAGCACAACTACAGCACTCGTTCTTGAATATATATATATGAACTTCTGGCTGTCGCAATTTATTTCAACCAGGCTGCATTTTGGCTAAATGAGACCCGATTGAAAGCAGTTCATTGAAATACTGTGATGTGCCAAAGACGAAAGAGCATGTTGAAAGGCTTACCTTTTATTGAAAGGGTTACCTTTTATTTAGCACCTATTCACTATTGTATGTTCAAAGAGATCAGAGAGAAATGCCTGTACAAGCATTAATATATATATATATATATAGAGTATACTGAAATAAAGCATGAAAGCCCTCTCTGGGAAAAAAAAGAACCGCTAATGTCTGGTGAAGTAAGCAATAAGGCATTGAAAATGATGCATTTAAGAGAAAAAATATAACCATTTGAAATGGACTCAGCTGTTGTCTGTTAATTAGATGTCCTTGAGAGATAGGGGTTGCCTTCAAAAGCAACAATAGATCTTTTCATCAGTTTTCTATGGCTTTGCTATTTAGGCCTTTCCTTCCAGACCGTTCAAGGCAACCGCTAGTCCATCTTTGGACCGTGCTTTTTTCTTTTTTTTTTGTCTTCATCATTTTATATCATTAAGAGTCACTGTTATCCTTTTCTAGATATTTCAATTACATGACTTCTTTGCCACAATGTCATTTATTGAATGACTGGTTTGCACCGTATTATTGGTCCACCGTGAATAAGTAATGGTTTTTGCAGACCACAATGGCCTCCACTCGTGTGTCTAGCATGTGGTCCACCCATGGGAGGAGATGTGGCCTACTCATGGATTCTTTATGCATTCATGAATGAGGTTCAACATGAATATTGTATCCGTTGTTACAATATAGGTATATTTACCATTCATTTGATCCGTGCATTTACCAGTTATTAGCACTAAGACCACAAAGCTATACTTACTAATAAAAATGATCTCACAGTGAGACGGATAGCGGGTTAAGAAGTGCTGACATTCTTTAAACCAAACAAAAGTCCTGCACTGAAAATTTTACTTTGTATCAAATCAAACCCTGGTTTTGATACAAGTTATGGTTGATTTTTTATCAATGTATTTCTATTCCTGAATGGCCTCTCTGTTTAGTAGTTTCCATTGGCGGGGTCCGCCATTCCCAGGCCTGCTTCAAACAGCCTTACCACACACAAGGAATTCACAGGAAATGATGCGGTACGTAGTCCAGTGTTATTGTTTAAAACTTTATCTCACTGATGTCAGCCACACCTTTTATCGTTCTGCACCATTTTTTAAAGTTGCTGCATTGTCTCTAAAATCACAAGTGCGAGTGCAAGAGATAGGATCTTCCACCGTAAATGACCCGGCTGCAACAGAGGGGACCTCCCCATTTCCACTGGGTATTTCGCACACTGGTTAAAGTAAAATATGAAGTATTTAGTAGTGAAAAGTACCACACAATTAAAATACTCAAGCGCAAGTACCTCATAGCTGTACTTACATTACTTTACTAATTTTAATAATATTAGATTGCACCGCCGGTGGCAGATCCTTATTTTGATTGTTGCAAAATGGACAGAGCTGTCAGACTGGACGACACTTCACTTTAAAATTGATTGTGTCTCCCCGATCGTTTAGTATTTTGTTTGATTAATTGTGCTGCGACCTTAAAAAAAAATGTGAGGAATGAATTTGGTCTGACGTCAGTTGTGAGTCACTAGACAACAAGCGGCCTGCTGATGAAAACGTTATCTAGATTGTGATGATGATGAAAGTGGCCAGAGGCGTCATACAGTAACTGGCTAGATAAACGCTACTCCCTCTGAGACATTTGCAGTGACGTCTTCATTCTGCAAAAAATCATAAATCTCTTAGTTTCACTTTGTTGTTTGGTTGGGATGCGTCAGGAGGGGAGACTTTGACGCAGCAGTCTGGCGTGCAGAAAGAGGTTTCCCTTTTCCGGAATCAGCCGTGCACGGAGCAGGTTAACAGGCCCGCGCCCAGGGAGATGAAAAAGCATAAATTAAAGTGCTCCCTCAAGGAGAAGAAGAGGGGGGTGCTGGGTAACCACGTCATTATCAGTGCCGGGTGAGAAGCGCGCAGAGCTCAGTTTCATCCTCGTGTTCTTTGTTAACACAAAGGGGGTCACCTCCATATGAAAGGAAATATAATAACACAGAGGACCCCTCTCCCCACGCACACACACACACAATGGCTGACTGCTGACAAATTCTCACCTAATTCTGCCCTCATAGCCACCATTCTAAACGTGGGCTCTTTCAGGGAGAAGGCGTCAAGGCTGTGTGGTGATACGGTGCAAAAAAGGGCTGTGTGCAATACAATATGTTTGCTAATGGGAAGAAAAGAAGAAAATATCAGAAAATAAATAAATATAATGAAACAAGCACGCATAGGCTCACTTGAGAAATGTTTTAATTATATACAAAAGAATGTAGCTAATAAAGGAGGGAATTAAGGCAAACGCTCTGAGCGATTGTGGGAATTTGGCCAAAAGGAAATTAGTTGCCTCACAACCTCTCTCTCTCTCTCTCTCTCTCTCTCTCTCTCTCTCCGTCTCCTTCTCTCGTTCTCCCTCTCCCTCCCCGCCATTAAAAAAGCCTGCAACTTCAAGCAGTTTTTTAATCAGCTAAAAAACATATGTGGCTTTGCAGCTAAGACAGCTTGCCCAGGCGCTGATAAATGCCTATCACTAATTTGCATACGGTAGAAGCTACCCTTTAATCAGAACCTCTAATCCCTGACGGTATTAATGATTTTTTTTTTCTCTCTCCTCGTACAGTATCATGTTTGCTAATTCCAAAGTGATCAGCTTCTTGTATGCGTCTCTTTTTTTGTGCTGGCATAATGGCAGAGTTGAGAACTTCTGTTATCCTACTTTGGCACATAATTAGGACTACAAAGGGGGACAAATCGCGCTGAATGGGACTCACAAAGAGGAGCTCCCCTTTTTTTTCCAACCCCGTCTTTTCTGCTGAGCTCTCGTTAACAGTTGTGTCACTTCGTATATAGCCGCGGAAATGGAAGGGGGACGTAATGCCAAATCTTGAGCACACGACAGCGCTTAAGAGTTCTTTCTCGGGCACGGGGAAAAAAATATCAAAATTTACCATGTAATTAAAATGTCTATCACTCCTCGGCTGGTTTAGAGGTTGCATTTTCTCCTAAAAGTGGCACTCTAGGCTATGAAACAGTCCTCTTAATTTCTTCACGAAGCACCTTGCAGAATGCATGTATGTGACCTTGTTTTCATGGAGAACGCTCTCACTTTACTGGATTAAAAGAAAGAAAAGACCAAAGTTTGTGATACGTTGAACAAAAATATCATTTTGAGATGAGGATCATTGCAGTATTAGTAGCCTAAGAGTGAGTGAAGTAATCCTGATATTTACTGGAAAATAAATAAATAGCTCAGACGGAGTGTGGCCCCGTAGTTTTGGGTCACAATGCTGTATGTGTAAGAGCTGGATTAGAAATGAAAGGGAAAGAGAAACAGAATGTCAACTAGGTGCACATGACAGCTGATTTATACAATTCATTTGGGCCATTACTTTTCATTAAAGATCAAATGAAATGGGTACTTACTTACTAAGAGGCCTTTGGGGAGCTGAATTGCAGAGAAGAAAGAAGATTAAACTTTACATTCAGCCCCAAATTTAATTCAGAAGTAATCAATCGCATAATGGGCCAGCGACTGTAGCCGGGGTGATTGAAATGAAATTACCATATTTTTAATCTTAATTTTCCACACTGTTTATCTGACACTGTCAATATAAAATACAAACAGATAATGAAATAGCATTATATTGACACTACAATCATCTCTCGAGCAGCCCTCTGTGATTAAACCGCTGGAATGTTTGATTACATTTTGTTGGCTGACATTACAAATGACACGGATGCTTCGCCGAGACTTGCTGCCGGCTGGAAAATGAGCCTATCCATCAAGGACTCCTGGCAGCTTCTCCCTTCCAGTCGATGGCTACTGCCAACGGTCTGGGCACCCTTCTGTCAAGCCGTTTAGCACCCTCGAAGGAGGGAGGGAGGGGAGTAGAAGGAGGTTTGAAAAAGATGGGGGGGACAAGGGGGTGAGACGAGTGATTCACGGCTCCCTTGCTCTGCTAATGATACAAAAGCAAAGGAGTCGCAGAGTGGGAGAGAGAAAAATGTCCCAGGCAACATATCGCCCATGCAGGTGTCTCTTGGCGTACCATAAAGGGACCATAAAGCCCTCACAATGCAAGGACCGCAGTCTGCAAATCAACAGCTCGGCTGCCTGCCCCCGCACCAAGACTGCACCGCAGCCGACAAGTCCCCCGTCAGCTGCCGCACCTAACGCCACGAATAGCCTAATTACTTTTTAAGGGGCTCATCAATTTGCTCTTCGGAAATTTGGTGGGGGGGGGGGGCCTTCAATAGCAAACGGGAACAATGCAAAGTCAGTTTCTATTCTTGAGTTTACTTGCCAACTTTTACGCTCAAGTTCAACCTCCTTTAATATGTTGTCTCACTGAATACTTCACTCCATGAGACCCTCGAGTAATTTAACTGTCGCAAATGTTCGTACGACTCTTCTTCGCGAACACATTGGCGGTGTTTCCTAATTATTTATCTGTGTTTGTGTACCGTAAATTCCGGCATATAAGCCGCTACTTTTTTTCACACACTTTGAGACTGCGGCTTTTACAACGATGCGGTTAATTGATGGATTTTCATAGGCTGACTAGCTTTGAGCTAGCATGAGCCCACACCCATACTCGCTACTGGATTGGTCATTACCAGCCATGACGTCTCTGTCCCTGATTCGTCACACTCACTATCACGTGACCCGTACCCGGAAAAAAACAAACAGGCAGGGCGACCAGTAATTCATTTCAACATGGATAACTAATTTCAAGCGCAGTAAAAGTCTGCATTTCTGTGGAGGAATCAGCTGTTATTGGAGCGATTAGCGAGCGCCGTGACCAGCGGTGTCATCAGCCCTATTAATCGGCCAAGCCAGTTAGCCGTAAATGCTATTCAGAGCTACGAGTTACAACAACAGTTATTGCCTCGTTGCTTTTAAATTCCAATGAGAAGACACGCTGCTTTGTTTCACTTCTTCCGTTTGGTAGCCTTGAGAGACCTTAGTCTGTAAGCAGTGGCGGCTGGTGGAACATTTTCTAGGTAGGGCCATCCTATCAATTTCAGCAAACATCCCAGTATGATTTAATGCAAAAAAATGTAAGTATCAAACACGCATTATTACTTGGCAGTTAAATATTTTACATTTATTCCAACACGAAAAAAAGCAGTAAATAACACTGATGTAATATAATATAATATAACATGTTTATTTATTGAGATGACCTTGTTATAGGAGGTAAAGATCAGGAGAAGTAAACATGAAGTGTAATTATGAATATTGATGTTAAATTAAGCTATGATGAGTTTTCACTGTTAATTTAACATCTCTATTACATGCTGATGCCTCCATGACCAAGTTAAGCAGATGAGACTGAGGACAGCTATGTAGAAGAAAATATGTTCACTTTGTCTAATATGTAGCTTGACAGAGTTCTCCATGTGTGTCCTGGTGTTCTCATGTTTCCTTACCTCCTCATCCCTCACTCCCGTAGCTGTCCGTGCTGGATCCGTCCCCGTTCTTTTAAAAAGCTAAATAAATGATTAGCAAGTTGTACAGCTAGTACAGAAGCTTCGCATGTGCTTCCCTTTCCAGCTAGTCTGCTGTCTGATTGTGAGGTCAGGCTGATCTGATATCAGCTCTTTGGCTGCAGAATCTCCGCCAAAGTTCTCCTCTCAAACGGAGCTGCTGCTCGTGACGAGAACGCACAGCTAGGGGGGCCAGATCGTTCTGGCCCCACTCTGAATCTATTTGAGGGCGGTAATTGGCTAAATTGTATGTCACTCATTTATATCTTTAATCAGCAATTGGCTAAACTGCTTTATAGACCCGCCTCTTTTGGGCCAAAACGATTAGGCCCCCCTAACTGCGCGTTCTCAGACGTATCTACACACAGACGGAGAGGACGAGCAGACGAGCACACAGGCGGAGAGGACGAGCAGGAAAAGCATATATTTTGCGCAGATATCATATTTTACACACATTACTGGGTACATTCCACAGTTCAAAAACACAAATATTGACAATTTGTATAATTTATGATTATTATAATTATTTTTTTGTTTGTGTGGCTCATGGTGGGGCCAGGCCCCATGGCCCTCTATTGACCAGCGCCACTGTCTGTAAGTATGTCTGTATGAAGCATGAAAAGATGTATGAAGATATATTATATTTGCAAATGCTAATCGCGGTTAGCAGTTCCCCATTGGCGGTGATGTTAAAATTAGCTTAGACGCTAGCGAGTCGGACATGTTATGATGTTCAGGTAAGAAGACAACTTTAGTACTGTTAAAAGCATCTTGCCGTTCAACAGGGACACCTGCGGCTTATACACAAGTGCGGCTTATTTGTCTACACTTTCTTTTTTCTTTTAAAAATGAGCAGGTGCGACCTATATATAGGTGCGCTCTATAGTCCGGAAATTATGGTATATATATTTATATCATTAAATATATTTGTTGGGTCGTGGCAGTGCCCAAATCACAGGTAGCTATGACTATTTTTTTTAAACGGACTGACCTTAAATATATGTTCAGATTCTCATTGACGTTGACACAAAGGCCCTGTGTGTGTGTCTGTGGAAAAAAATTAACATAACAACATTATCAGTGCAACAGTTCACCATGTTGGATTAAAACACCAGAATGTGAAGTCAATCGTGTGTGCAACACATGGCTAAACAATATTTCACCCATGCATGGATATTGACAATCACCGCAGACACGTTTTAATTATCGAAAGATTAATGGAACACATCATTGGCATAAAGGAGAGATTTACTTCCCTTTACCTTACTTTACTTTATTGGAGGACGACACATTAATTACAGCAATCTGAGATTTAAAAAGCGCTAGTTTTCATCTGCAGTCATGTTTATACATTAAAAGAAGGGGAACAAGACTTTCAAAAAGCAGACAAACATCAAGGAAGTTGTTGTTTCTGGATGTTGGAGGATTCATTTCACATTTAACATCGATAACAAACCAACTAGCAGTTGTATTTGATGGAAAAATGTATTTCACCAATTGATTCAACTGTGAGTCTGTATTGAACTCTTTGACTCCATACATTTTCTTATGTAATGCATCAAAAAAGTAATTCATCTGGGGTCATCGAAACCGAAAACAAAAAATGAACACCACAAACGAGCACTGCAGAGCAAGAGGCCCGTTGTTTAATGTTCCCCTGCTGCTAATCTCTCAAAACTGTTCCTGAGTTTTGCTTCCAAACGACACACACATCTCCTGCATTGTGCAGCCTTAACGCATCTGCACAGACATCCTGTTGGAATCCATCCATCCACCTGTTGAGACGACAGAGCATTTGCACGGACGCTGAAGAGGCAACCTTCAGGTCGTGCTCTTACTTACTTACTCTTACTTGTTAGCGTAAGAGTGGCGTAGGCCTTTTGGATCGTCTATCCCATGACTCATTTGTGTAAGCCCTCCCAGTGTCGTCAGCAAAGTTGGATTGACGCCGAAGCCAGCGCCTCTTACAACGACGAGCTATTGTTATTACCATGTGACGAAGTTACACTAGGATGTAGCAGTCGCTCTGGAGATATCGGACCCGCTGGATGGGTCCGCTGCTTGATGAAGGAGTACGTTACCACGGCCGCACTCTTCCGTCTCAAATGAATGGATTTTATTCTGAAAAACCTTCATTACTACAAATAAAGTGCAATTCAGGGTTTGTCTAACATCAGTCAATGTGCTGTTGGATCAGCAATCCCAAATCAAAACTGTATCAATAATCTCATCAAATCAGATACAACTAAATCCTGCACTGACAGACAAACCTCCAAAGTAAGACTGAAAAGGAGTCTCTATTTCCTTCGTCATCACCGTGTTCCCTTGTTTCGTCAGAACTCCCGAAGAAGGAAAAAGCCACAGTAGCACTGTTTAGGTAGCAAAAGGATTGTTGAATTGTGTGGCATCGGTAGTATCAGCAGTCCTGAAGGTCATGCTGATAAGACCTAGGATTTCCACCTCAGAACAGCATTGTGCTCCGACCTTGAGGCCCCCTGAAGTCGATCAAACCGGCTGAGCGGCGGCTCCACCGCAGGACAGCCGAGTTCAGAGAGATGTGGAATAACTGAGGATCAGTGCTTAGCCCGGGACCTGATGCGGCGGGGCCCACCACCGCGCTGGGATAGCTCAGCTGACCAGGACTCACTTTCCATGTGACTTTGTGATGATGATAAATAGTTTATGACTGTATGAGTACATATACGACATTGTAAAAAAGATAGAAAATAGGGTGCAATATAAAGCTAGTTGTGATACATAAACCAATTAACAACACCAACAGCAATTCCCATTACAATGAGATGTTCCTTTACTGTACTCCTTGTGACCTGGGGGTGGTGCATTACAAAATAACTCACTTGCTCAATGTCTATTTCAAGATCTACGCCGCGTTGAGATTGTTCCGATATGCAAAAATTAGACACGGAATGTTAATCAAACCACCTTATCTGTGAAACATTCACTTTAAATGTGACATTGTGAATCAAGGTCTCATCCCCAGTTACTCCCAGTAAACATTCTCATGGCCCACAGTGCTGATTCTTGTCATTCGGTACCATGATAAGGAGTCATCTAGCACAAAAGCGTCTCTCCACCTCCTACAATATCACATCTGCTCTCCATTATTTAACATATTTCCTCTTTTCCTTTACTGAATAAACTACCGCTCTCTCTATTTTGATTAACAGAACTCTTTATACATGGTGTACATGCAGATGACATTTGAACGGGAGTCTCAATTTAACATATATAATGTAAGATATAATTCTTCGTCATTTAGTCGACTAATTGGTCGTTTTGTTTTTTACAATGTAGATAAATTCGCACGAATCAAATGAAACAACACATCGCCCTAAACCCTGCTTATCTTGGTAAACTCAACAGGAGTGTTTCAAACCTGTTACTGTACATAGTCCAGGGAAGGCCTCTGTCACTGGCTCACATATCAGACCCTGATGCACAACGAAGTGAAAAACAGCAGGATTGACTTTGAGAAAAAGTAAATGTGGACCTGTACATTTAACCACATTGTCAGTTTTCAAACATATTCCGGTCTGCCACACAGGTAGTTAATGGGCAAATGAAATGACCGGGTTAAGGTGAGGGAAATATCTTGGTCATGGTAAGCAAAGCGACTGCTGATATGAGGCGGGAAGCTATCGCGGCCTCTGGCACCCGCATCACAAACTTTGTATTCTTAGGAAATTGTGCACTGGACTGCATGTACATAATTGTGGATTGAATAAGCCATCAAAAAACCCTCCGCATAGTAAAAGACGAAACACCTTGTCATTGTACTAATGATTTTTTATTTGGTGCATTCAGATTGGCAAACACCAAAACTCTGCTGACTGAGACGACTGTGCATCACCCAAAGATGAACATATTCCATTAGCTTGCATAAAAGGTTGGAATTTGAAGCACTTGTCCTTGAAGCTAATATCTTATTATCAAATCATTATATGTTGGATTTCTGTCTTAAATCAAATGTTTTTGTGTAACTATTTGGCTCACACTTTCCCCAATAGAAGCGTTGATCTCTCATACCAAAGTGACATACAGTAATGGCTATCAGGCAATAACATGACACCTCAGAGCGAGGCCAAGTTGTTACACTGTGGGTGTACTCACAGTAATGCCTCGACAACATAAAATGCTGCATTTTTTTCAATCCTCTTGTTAAGCTCATCCTCTGCAAGCTCCTCACACTCTGAAACCTTGTCTAGCCTTTTGTAACCTGATGATGCCATGGTGCTTTTATCCTTTGCAACCTCTAAAATACCTTAAAATTATGTAATATCCTAATCATTCGGAACTTGTTGACTCTCGGAAACCTCCTCCTCTGCATCCTCTCGATGATGTGCAAAATGTTGTCCTATCGCCCTTCATCTCTAGAAACCGCTTAACTCTCTGAAAGATCTTTCCCCTTCTGCAAATTCCTCTTGTTCTGAGACCTCTGAGACCTTCCTACCCTCGTGATCCCGCCTCTTCGGAAAAAACAATTTGTCTTCCGGCGGTTTTTCAGCACTCCTTTACTTTTACATCAAATTCAAAGTTTGGCTGCTCGAACAATATACCATGACATGAATGCCCGACATAGACAAACACATCTGGAAGTGAAAAAATGTGAAGAATCAATACAAGGCAAATGGTGCTCAATGGAGATACTCAACTAACGTGATTCTGTTGTTTCATTCAACTGACAGCAGATGGATTTGAATAATATTAAAGTGAAGTTCGCTATCTTGGAATTAAATGTTTTCAGCATTACCAGCTTTTGATAAGCAGTGTAATCAATGAGACATCAACACAAAACCTCAACCTACCATGAAGTTTTGTATGATAAAAAGGTGATGTGCTTAGAATTGTTTTTGTATTACTTTTTATTTTCATGAAGTGTTAACTGTTTGAAAGACATCTTTTAGGAAATATCTCCATATGACATCTGCTGAATCCTGCGATTCCGTTTCTTTTCATACAGATTTGCTTCATCCCAAGGACCAAATATTTGTATCAGAGGCTTGTGAACAGCCATAGTCTCTGTCACCCTTTACTTTTTTAAACCGTACATCTGGGAGGAGCTGAACAAATGCAAACGGAGTGACAAGGTCATAACGGGGCCGTCCTTTGGAGCAGCTCATATTGGGTGCTGTAATGCAAAGTTTTGTTGTTCATGTAATGTTTTCTTTTTTAGCCACACGACATGGCTTCAGAGATGGTGGTGTTGCTCGGTCAGTCACCTACTTTGGTCAAAACCGAAATATCTCAATACCAAAATTGGTAAATGGCTGTATTTATATAGCGCTTTTATCCCAAGGGTTTAACAATTTGATTCTTATCGTAGACCATGCTCAATGCCGACCTGAACATTGGGCGCAATTTCAACCAACTTGTGGAATACCCGTGACAACTAAAGGACGGATTGCCATGAAATTTTGCATTGACATTCAGGGTTCTCAGAGGATGAATTCTACCAACTTTGGTGATCCCCTAATCTTTACTCTAGTGCCATCATGAGGTTGATATTCTAGCTGTCTCAATAACTATTGGATGGATTACCATGAAGTTTTGTATAGACATTCATGGTTCCAAGAGGAGGAATTCTCCTGACTTTGGTGATCCCTTAACTTGTCCTCCAGTGCAACCATGAGTTTGCTATTCTTGTTTTATGGTGAAAGGTCTCATAACTACTGAGTGGATTGCCATGACTTTTTGAACACACATTCAGGGTTCCAGAGGATGAATTCCACTGACTTTGGTATCCCCAGGATTAGTTTTGAGGGAAATGTCTTGGAAAAAGATATTGTCTTGATTGTCACGCAAATTAGTCCTGACTGTCATGTCCCTTCAGGATGAATTGTAATAACCTGTCCCTCTGATTTTTCTTCAAGTGCCGTCATCAGCTTTAATTTGTTCAGTACTTTATGACTGAATACCCGGTACTCGGTATACCTACACTATTGTTGCATGGTGAGGCATGCTGATGCTAGCATTTAGCTCAAAGCACTGAGTACATCTAAGTCCAGCCTCACAGAGCCTGCTAGCACAGCTTCAGACTGTCTGTTATTCATTGTTCAGCATGGACAATACATGTGAACTCCAGCCATTCTGTCAGAATGTCAACGATGGAAGAAAAATACATTTTGACAGTCCCCACGTCGAGTTTGCTGAGGGACAGTGGCCACTCAGGAATCACGCCACCTGTTGGAGGACAATGACTCTTTCACATAAAGTGGGACAGACATCCCCTTACTCCCCCATCATTTTGTCAAGGCGTAACCTTTTCCCCCTTCAAAATGCAGCAACTCTTTCCAATTGAGTTGTTGTTGCTGCCATCGCTATTGGCTTTCAATAAGGCACGGGGTTATCAAAGAGTGAAGGAGAAATTGCCTTGGCTCTGCCGTAGCCCTGATTGCACTATCAGAGCCGTCAGGGAGGCTCTTTATAAAGGGAGGGCACGAGGGAGAGCGAGGTGGCGGCTGGCGTTGCCCCCCTGATAAATCAGCAAGTGCTGGCAGCCACTGCTTAGTGCAGCCAGGCAGCACCAGAGTGCCGCAGTTCAGGGTCGGTACTTGGCAAGCCCCCCTCTCAAACAGGGCTGTCTGCACCCGACCGCAGACCTCGCTGCTCCCCAGGCTGATCTGCCCTTGTCAAGGTTTGTTTGTTTAGCCCTGATCCCCCCCCCTCTACCCTCACCATACCATATTGTTTCCCACCATGCCAAATTACCCCATGCCCCACTCCCCCTTTCTAACTTATTCTGCATATTTCCCAACTTCATTTATTAAATTAGAAAAACTATGCTGTTAGTTGAATTTGAAACATGCTTCCTTTTTCTGTTGATAATTCATTGTTCATTTGCGCAGCTGTTGATAGAAGCAGACACAGTGACCTCAAAATATAAATTCATTTATTTTGACTTCGGACTTTCTTTTTGCTGTATTGGGGTACTATATTAATGCAATTATTTCTGCAATGAAATCAATCCCTTTGTAAGTCTTTTTTGAGAGACAAATGGACAGATGTTTCTACTGTTGGCATGTTTATGGTCAAGAGGATTACATTTTGGTTTAAAGCGCATATTGAGAGGGTTATATGACCTTAAATCCCAAAACATCACACCAGCTGGGGAAGAAATTATGCCACCGTTAACATTTCTCATAAATTTCTACTCTTCTCATCTTCTATTGGATGCTGGAGTTTATTGCCCCGAATAAAAATCTTGATTTGTTGTGCTCTCAAGTGTTTGCTTGATAAGGTTGGAGCACAGTCATCACTTCCAGTTAACTGACAAACCTACATCTCCCTCCCGCTTGTCTCCCCGTATACATATCCATAACATCTTCCAAGGAAACCACGATTCAGATCGTTCAAAATCATATGAAATTAAAGGATCACAACTTGGGGATGGGGGGAAATGATTTAATTAATCTGGCCTCCTCCACTCCAGGTGCGTTGGGTTAATGCGGACGCTCTTCGCCGCGGCTTTCAGATTGCCATAAGTGTTCAATTACACATACTTAAAAAGGCACGGGTGAGGCCACACATTGCCCCGCGTTCAGTTCAAGTCCTGATTAATTTCAGATTTATAGTCATTTTGCTTCAAACCCCTTCTAATTTCTCCTGCTACTAGGAATCCGTTTGGAGTTGTACAGGACCTCCTCAACTTTTCTAATTAGATGGACATGAATATAGTGGTACATGTCATTAACAGTGTATTGATGTACGCGGAGCAATGGGACTGTGATGGCACCTGGAGACCAACTGATCTGCAATGTTTTGAATGTCAAGAGGCCATGTTCTTTAACTTTTGTCAAATTAAAGCATGCAAAATGATGCATTGGATCATCTGACTCTATCATTAAAGCTCTTAATGTAATGTAACTGAGATTGCATCTCATTTGGCCATTTCATTAGGGCTGGTTGAGCATGATAGGCATGGGAGAGAAGTTGTATACATTTTGGTGTATTCGTGTGGTTTCTGTAAGTTGGTACATGGGCGATCAAATGTTTTTTGCACATATTAGAAACGATGGGAGCTTGTTAGCCTAGCTTGCTCATGTTAGTGCTGGTTCCCACATCGATGAAGGCAGAGTTCGCTGCTTCTGCACACTTTCTGTTGTGTTTGTCCCACACTGTAGTTCAGACCATAGCTAACTAGCTTTAGCTGTCTCTCTTTGTGTAATGTAGTGACGGCAAATGACCAGACTTAAAAAGCTCCCAGCAACAGGTAACCCTGTAACCTCAGTATTACGGGAACCGTACAGTATTCCGGGATTTGAGTCACAACACAAAGTGACTTAAGTACTTGAGTCACGTATATACTTACAAAGAAATCACCAATGGGATTAAGTAGCGGTCAACAATGTCGTCTGCCCACTGCCTTTGTGGCTGTTTGAACAGACATGATATTACAAACTATTTTTGGTGCCCGCCAGCAGAAATATTGTGGATGAAAGGGTTT
Organism: Melanostigma gelatinosum; assembly: GCF_949748355.1. NCBI lineage: Eukaryota > Metazoa > Chordata > Actinopteri > Perciformes > Zoarcidae > Melanostigma > Melanostigma gelatinosum. The sequence goes on from NC_136637.1 coordinate 6,507,599, forward strand.
TTGGTTAGATGCCTGAAATAAGTTCTGTGGTTAACACCCCCCCCCTCCCCCCCAATTGGAATTTCAAGATTTCAAGTGTCTTAAAAAAGACAGTTGTAATCAAGTGGTTCAATTAGAGTCATCATGCCGACTTGTCCACCTTCACGGTCTACTTGAGCTCATGAGACTGTAGTTTCTTTATAGCCTAACGTTATGCCAATCGCGTTCACGTTGCATAAATCATAAAAGTGGTGCTCGTTTGTGGAGATTATTTTGCTGAACAAAACATGCCAGGAACGTGTGTTTGCCACAAAGCTTATTTTTTTCAACAATCCAAAATTCAGTGGAAAGATCCCAGCGGCTTTTTGTCGAGGTGCGATGCTAACGTCGTCCCTGTAGCACTCTATAGGGGGCGCTATCATCCTGGAAGAATTATCAAAAATGAGTCATTGCTTGGTCATTACAATTTCAACCTGACAATATCACACAGATGATATACTGTATATATATTTCTTAGCAAGATTACATTTTAATTTCCTTTTGACTTTAAACATTTGAGTATTTGTGCATGTTTTTATTTTTTGTTTTAACTTTTTTTGTGTCTTAAAATAGCCCTATTCGTGTATGAAGCATCAGACAGTCAAAGCTAAAATCAGAACCAACATGTATAGCGCTTAAATTGACCTGCAATATCAGTTAAACACCGAGCCACGTGAGTGTCCTCATATGTCAACAAGTGAGCCTGATCATTGCTAAATGAGCCAGCTTGTACACCAGAGGCCTTGTGTCCCCCTCTGGCCCGCAGACAGGCCCCATCGGCCGGGCCTCCTCCACCTCCTCCACCTCCTCCTCCTCCTCCTTCTGCGCTGTGAAGCCACAGGGACGCGTGGGGCCTTTTGTCTGAGCAGTGTGGGGGGCCGCAGATGTCGTTCCCCAGAGACACAGCGGAGGTTAATGATCTCACAGCCTCTGCTAAAATAAATAAATCATTTCCAGTCAGGAGTCTGCATAAATCTCCACTCAAACGGCGATTTGCTGGAGCAAGCACCACCAGTTGCTAATGACTGTTTTTTTTTTCCCTTCCTTCCTTGATTGCCCGAGGGGATAGGCTGTGACACAGATGAGTTCTTTCCCCTCACTCTCTCTACTCCCCACCTCTCTCTGTCTCTCTCTCTCACTCACACACACACACACACACACACACACACACACACACACACACACACACACACACACACACACACACACACACACACACACACACACATTTATGGCTATTCTAATTCACAGCGTGTTTTGTCAGGGGACATTAGCTGGCTGACAGGCGTCTGGTTTGGATGGGGGGTGCATTTGTAGTGACAGTGGTAGTTGTTTCTTGTTTCAGCTGAGCTGATATTAGGAGACGTGTGTGTGGGGAGGGGGGGGGGGGTGCTGCTGCTGTCATGCCCGACACAGTGTGGCGCAACACAACGCCTCGCTCAATCGCTCCGCTGTCTCCTACCCTGCATGCACACTTTCTCCAAGTCAGTTTATGCAAAGCAGATGATTCGAATAGAATTTTCTTTTTTTTGTTGAATTATTGTTATTTTTATTATGTGTTATTGTGGTGTCATGCTTTCCCAAATGTACCATGATGCTTGTGTTTTGCAGTGGTGTCACATCCAACATTATTTGATGCAGTGGAATTGGGGCTTTTTTCACTGTGAAGTTAACCAACATTTAGTTGTTTTCATGAATTTAAACTCTAGACTGTTTTGATTTGGTATAACGTTTCTGTTTTATGTAGAACAGAAATGATTAATAATAATACAATCATCTTTTCAGTCTCTTTTTCTTTTCAAGCAAAGATGCCAACAAAATAATAAATGCTGTGGATTTGCTGCTGTATTCTTCTTTACACCACTGTGAACTGAATGTCTTTGAGCTATTTTAACCTGACACTTTTCTGACATTTTATGGACAAAACCATTCATCCGTTAATTAACCGAAAAATGAATTGTCACAGCCAAACGTATTATCTCACAAAATAACTTCATGACACCACCAAATGTGAACTCATGCAGTCATTTATTCACATATGTTAATTCTGAAGCTACAGTTACACGAGGTTACGACTGCTTGAACTACACGCGGTATGATGATGCCTGCGTCACTAATTGGAGAACAGTCACTACTTGTGTGGCTTTAGCCGTTAGCTGCTTAAGTAGTGTCATCAATAGCGGCTCAGTAATCAATGAACCCATTCAGAGCTCATTAAGAGAGTCACACTCAAGGATAACATATCACAATGTAAATGATGCATCTTAATATAACATTTAAAACTAATACTAAGGAAGATGAAGCATTTTAAGGGTCTCATGGCCTGTCATTAAATGAAACCTGATTCATTTTGTGACCATGATGAGATTTTTTTAAACGTGTGGCCTGCATGGGATTCAGCACACTCGCTTGCATTTCTGTCTTTCATACATCAGGGTTTGACAGAAATGCTTTGCACCGGCACGGCACCTCGACAAAAGAAAAACGCATGTATGGATCTTTATTTCAAGGTGAAAGAGAAGTCAAACACACTTAGGAATTATAGATCAAATTGTGAAAATATTGATTGGTAAGGTTTAAAAAAAAGGGGGAAAAAAGAAAAGAAGCAACAACAAAGTAAATAAATAAATAAAGTCATTACCAGAGCTTAGAACAGAGGCACCCGATTTTCTCTTTTATCCCGCAACAACAAAAAGAAGGAGAAGACAGAGGAGGAAGAAATAACAAAAAAGAGAGAAAGAGAGAGCGAGAGAATTGCACAGAGGCTTTTCTTTTCTTTAAAATGCTGCATTAGGTATTTTCCTGCAGTCAGTTTTCATAGTTCAAAGCTGGCAGTTCAATAAATAGCTGGAACTGGCACATCTCTGTTCTTGCAAAAAGAAATCAATGTTAATCCTATTACCGGCAGTTATCACCGAGCCCAGAGACGGTGGCAAGTAAGGAGAAAAAAAAAGAAAGAGGAAAAAAAACTGAGATGTCAAAGCGGGAACGGGAGAGAGAGCGAGAGAAAGGGAGAGAGAGAGAGAGTGAGTCACCCTTCATTCACTTTCAAACACAGTTTTGATCATTTACTTCTGTAGAAGAAGAAGAAGAAGGAGAAGAAGGGTGGCGGGGATGGGGAGGAGGTGGGGGAGTGGGTGGGGTGTGAGCTTCAGTTACTCTTGTGTGTGTGTGTGTGTGTGTGTGTGTGTGTGTGTGTGCTTGTACGCCTGTAGAGAGGGGTAGGGGGGTCCAGGGCTACTGATGTATTCGCACATAATGCTTGGATCAGACCCTGCTGCTGTAAGCAAGATGTTTGAGGCACAAAACATCATTTTTGAAAAATGTTCACACCGCTTAGCAATCCTCTTCCTGGAGCGCCCTGACATCTGGCCTTTCTCCTTCTCCCACTTCCAGTCCGTTCCTCTTTGCTTCCCAGTTGTTGTTGTTTTTTATTGGGGGGGGGGGGGGGGGTCGTGAAAGAAAATTATCGCTGTGTAGGTGCTTTACTACTCTTGTAATGTTAAAGAGAAGTCCTTTTCAAGATGTCAAAAAAAGGGCAGTCCAGCTGTATATTAGAATGATAGGTTTTCAAATAGTGTTGCCGAGGTATTTTTGATCTCTTTAAACAGGAATGATTTTACCAAAGAGAGGGATGCAACAAACTAACAGTAATCTGCAGGTTATTTGCTCCATTAAAGTTTAATCAAAAACAGTTTTGAAATTGGTGAAACATACCCATCGCACCGACTGTCCAAAACCTACAGACATTCTGTTTGTTATCCACAGAAAAGCAGCGGATATTTACAATTAACAAGATGGAATGTTTCACTTTTTTTGGCCTTAAATAGACTCGAATCCATTGTCAAAAACGTTTCCAATTATTTTCCTTAAACTAACTCATTTCAGCTCTTATCGAAGGCAAAAACTCATTCAAAGGCAACCAGAGAGAAGTAAACTTACTCAAAATTCTCGTCTTCCAGCTTTTCACATGTGAATATATTTCTTCGTCTCCTGTGGTGGTTAAATGTTTCTTTGGGTTTTGGATGGAATTGCAGCGATCCAACTTTTTCTTCAGTCCCGTTACAGATTCCTGGACTTTGGATCGGCCAATACTCGGACCATTCTTATATGCGTACAACATCAGGCTTGACTTAACCATTGCTTTACTAAAACAAAATGTAACAAATAAATACATAGGTATACGTTTACTCAAATTGTTATTTATTATTCAAATAATAAATCGTACTGTACACTAGCAAACAATCCTCAAAATGAACAGGAATACCAAGTCAAGTGTAACCCTTTTGGTCAAACCTTGAACAGGATCTAAATGTCCAGTATATAATGTATATGCTATATAAACATAGAATTGTATAACCCCATTGTCATGATACCCGATCCAGCATCGGTGCATGTTTTTCAGACTAAACAAGATATAGTTTGACTTCATCAACAAAGAATCGCTAATGGGATTGATCTTTAGTCGCAGCCCTGATGCTGAATTGAGTCGTCACATTCTGTTTTTTGGACAAGACGAGACATTTTACGTTGACTTTCTCTCTACCTATCGCTGAACCCAGGATATCTCTTTTTTTCCATGCTAAAACTTCCTCTTTCCATCTTTGTTGATTTGATGTTTTTCACCATTACAGTTATAAACTTTTGGGTCTTGCACTGCTAGCGGTACAAAAAAGAGATTTGATGGCCTTGAGCAAATCAAAAAAAGCATTTGTCACTATCGTCTTACATTTTTAATCGACGAAATCCGCTAATCGATTAAATCGAGAAAAAAATCTGCGGATGGCTTGATAATAAAAACAATCTTTAGTTGCAGCCCTACTCCCCGTCTTTGCTGAAAATCAATACCAGAAAAGATGTGCATGGCACTTCACAGTGTTGTATAAATTCAAATGTTACGTGTAAATAAAACTCACACAAAACAAAACCCGCTGCCATTAAAAATCGCATTTCTCCAATGAACACACCAAAACCCTAGATTAGGCCTAATCACTGTCACCAGGAAGCAGAATCAGGCCCTCTCACTGGCGGATTAAGTCTTCTGTTGTTGTTGTCCTTATTGTTGTCGCCGAGAAATAATTACAGCTGAATCTCATCAAAGCCAATTCAACTCTTGGCAGGACTCTGCTCAGTTTTTTCCCTTTTCTTTTTTTTTCTTCTCCTTTTCTTTCGGTGAGAAACCTGAGTTTCCCCCTGCATGAAAGTGAAGATTAAAGGAGTTAAACACTTCCAGTGAACTGAGGGGGAAACTGAGGCGGCGTCAACGGGCCTGGGGAACGGTCTCACTGCTTTTTTAAAATGCTCTTGTTCCAAAGAATGACAAAAAAAAATGCATCTCGCTGACACGGGTTTTTAACCTTGACTTGACTGACTTTGTGTGAATTTATTTCCGGTGCCTCGTGATAGCAAGTGACCCCATTCCAGGCCTCGCCCCATTCTATACTCCTGCAATAAATTAGATGGCAATGCAGGGGCTTTAACATGTAAAATAGTGGTGACATGCTAAATAATGAGGCGGGCCAGAATTATGTAGTGCTGGCGTGTGGGCTCTGGGGTATTCCCAGGTCTTGGAGTCGCCCGGGCCTCCTCCTCGGCGCTTGCTGCTCTGAGGGAGCAGAGGGCTGAGGGGGGGGGGGGGGGGGGGGGGGGGGTCTGAATATGAAAATGAAATTAATGTACCAACGCCCAAAGGTAGATTACATCGTAGCAACCCTTTTGGCCACGCTTTCCTCTGTTTGGGACCAACAACAAAAAGAGGAAACGTTTTATTCATCACAGAAATTGGTGTTTTTATTACTCCCTGGTGGAATTTGAGATGTATTATGTGTTTTTTTTTTTTTTGATGCAGTAGGTCATTTCAAGACAGCACATTGGGGTGCAATGCCTCGATCATCTCTCTCGTGTTTGGGCAGTTTACATCGTGGTTTTGGGAGCGATCAACGCGCACCCATGAGTGAGTTACGATGGCGATAAAGACGCCGAGCGGTGCGAGAATTCTTGGTAGAATGTAATCATCTCACAATGACTTTGCCACTTTGGAAAACAGCAGCTGCTTCGACTATTATCATTGTTACTTTTGAATGCTGAGTATATGTGGTGCCGCGGTGTTGTGCAACCTTGAAGCCTCCGTGGTAAAAGCTAATGTTTTATTGCCATTGTCGCAGCGGCAGACAGATTTACCAGGTTTAATGCAGCCGATTTTAGTTTGCAACAAACATGCTTGTAAACCTGCTTTACAGCCCTCCCTTGGCTTTTTGTCCAGGGGTGGGGGGTGGGGGATTAACCGACGAGCACCGCCTGTCCTTCAGGTGACACGCACAGTGCAATCCAAACTCGTACCACACTTTATTGCTGTCTCTCAGTAAATACAAGAGTGACTGATGATCTGTCGGCTCATTAGAAGATGTGGCAAAGTCATTTCTATCTCAAACACAAACGCCGGTATTCTCTAAAAAGTGTGCAGGCGATAAAGCCAGAGATGCTTTGGGATTCGTAACAGGATGGCAAATGTCCTCTCGGTTTTCTTCTCACTTTTGTTGTTTTTAAATTTTGGCAGCTTTCCTGTCAGCGGCAGACAGGCGCTTTTATGTGATATGTTATACGTGCGCACGCCTGCTGGATTACATTTTTAATGGCTCCAAGGAAGGGCAGTTGTCCTGACCGTAAAAAAAACAAAATTCACAATACATTCCCGTTCTTCTCCGGTAGGATTGTCAAACACCTTGCGTCACGACAGCTTTTTCCCCCCCGCAAAATTTCCCGACACCGATGCTGCGAATTTCAAAACCGTCCGTCTGAACTCGGGGATCAGCGAGTTGCATCAGATGAGCAAGCGGGATAAGAGGGCAATCAGTATTCAAGGGGCGACGTTATGAAGTGGCGGATCACTCGAAGCCCTGGTTTGAGTTATGCGCGCTGATTGTCGCCTAGCATTATGCACACTGTTTGAGACTAAACAACCCAGTGTGTGGATCGTAAACTCTTGCGTGCTACCTCGAAGCGAGGGAGGCACCCCCCCCTACATAAACAACCCTGTCATTTTAAGTAAGCGTCGCCCTGCTTACCGGGCACCTTTCGCGCGTGAGCTGTACCTAATTTGGAAGCTTTTAAATCTCCCGCAAGTGTTGTTGTGAGAAATGCCTGGTTGCAAATGTCTTTTATTGAATGCTGACTCTGTGGTATTACAGGCTTGCAGATATGCCCGGTGTAATATGTCCCCATAGCTTTATCTTGTTATCGTAAAGTGTATTAATTTTCACCGGACTGGGGGAATGTGTGAGGGGTTAGAATTGACTCTATTTGGGATTGGAGCCGACTTGCCACTGACTCCAAACGTGGTGTTTTTCACGCAAGGGGCTGCAAAAGATGAAGTGGTTGGAGGATGGTGGGGGGGGGGGGCATGCTTTCAATTGGTAGATTTCTTAAGTAAGCCTAGCGGTTTATCACACGGAGTGGGATCTGGGTAATTAAGGACTTTTCCAGGAGTGGCATCCTTTAAATTGGAGTTGAGAGTCCACTTAGCGTTGGATTCACCTATGAAGTTGTGCGTCACACTAATTTACTGTATAATACGAGTGCCATTCGGTAGAGAGCTATTCTCGGTCACAGTAGCAGGCCGGTATGTTTGTCATACATACTGCACAGCACAGACTGTTACTATGTGTTAAAGGGAGATGGCGTGACTTTGTGCGAACTTTCAGCAACAACTGAAAGGCTCTCATAGCTGCGTATGCTTCACACCGCTGTACGTAATTTGATTTGCACACAGAGAATTCTCGCACCTTCCTCCGGGGACTGACCCACAGACGGATATAACGAGCCAATAAACATGCACTTTACACGCAGACGTCTGCCAACTGACCTCGAGTAAAGTCAACATTTGAAAGAAAAATCCCGTCGAAAAAAACATTTTCTGCTTTATGTTAAGGTGAATTATTGCATCATCTGCATATTGGAATAAATAACTTCACTCTGTCTACAAATTGTCCTTTGTAGGCATTTAAAGTCGATCCTAAAATCGAGCCCGACTAAAGGGTCCTTTATTTGCTCTGATAAAAAAACACACTCCTCTCTAAGCTGTGAAGAAATGGCAAAATGGAGGAGAGTGCCGGTGGTTGCCCAAGTTTGTACAGCAGTGCTTTTCCCTGATAATGCCACACATTCGGGGTTTCTGCTTTCAGTAGCCTTCGCATGAGTGCTCCAGTCTCACACGGCACTTAAGTGTGATTAATAAGGTGCAGTGTTGTGTGTGTGTGTAGGGGGGGTTCAGGTGGTGGTGGTGGGGGAGTTTTATGTCAAGATAAACGTGGAAATGACCTAGCAGTCGCCAGCTTTTTCCTTTCGGCAACCGCACAGTGCCTAGCTCGAGAGCAGGAGAGGCTGGGGTTTTTATCAAGCCGAGGGCTCAGACCACCAGAGGCTCTTGTGAAGGAAGGAAATTACCGGGTGCAAACATTGACAATACCCCAACTCATCCCCCCCCACCCCCCCCCCCCCCCCCCCCCCCCCATCTTCCCTCGTCTCCCTCTTTGCCTTCTCTCTCTGACTTCCACTCTCCTGTCCCTATGTTTATCAGGTTTTGGGGCACTGTATTTTGATGTCAATAAGCAATTTTTCTTGCCTGGTCTCCTGCCTGACCCCTTTAATCCATCAATATATTATTAGAGATAAAGTTTTGTGGACGCCTGCTGCAGTCACAAGATAAATGACATCTCTGAAGTCACGCATTAAAGACTAGATTAAGGCCTTGTGACTGTGTCTTCAGTGCTCATCTGTGCGCCTCTGTCCAACCTATCACACTAAGTGACAAGAAAGAAAAATAATGAACTGAGGCAGAAAAAGCAAAGAGATATTTCTTACACACACAACCGGCGTCTGTCTTCAGCCAGGATTAGAGCGCATTAGAGGCGCGCTGGAGAAGGGGAGAGATGCAGCAAGGGGAGCGTCGCTGTTCGTGTATGTCTCGCCTGAAAGAAAGGGAATTTCAGACCTATGTCCCTTTTTTAAACTACAAGGAAACAGACGTTTTGTTTGAAACAATGCTAGCTTTATTTTTTTTACCCATCACATATATAAAACCCTTCGATTAGATTCAAACCATTATAAACTAAGGGGCTGTGTGAAAATGATTTGAGTAGGTTTGATTAAAAAAAAACTAAATAAATAATTTGCTATCATTATTAACATTTGTTTGGATCTTTCCCTTGGCTCAAAATATTTGCCTCCCCACCGATACGTCAAACTAATATTACAATGTTCGATCGGTACAGTTGGTTGTACCATTAATAACTAAAAGTGCATCAAGAATTTAAGACGACACTCTTGAATTTGAATCGTAAAATGTTACAGAGACTTAGAAATTTTACAAAGACACTGAATACAAAAATGTGTTGTGAAATTAGCAATTTCAGAAAAACCCTTAATGTTTCGACAGCAGCTATTGTGCTATTGTCAATGAATGCGCTAAATAGGCACAGGTGTTTCAGGTGTTAGATTCAATTCAAAATTCATACATATAAAAGTGAGCTGATGTTAGCCTGATGTGTGGCTCAACCAATCACATTATGTTGGTGTTGTATGCCTACACATGTTGCGACTCAAAGGAGGCTTGTTTTCCCTTAGCAGGTATTCCAAACAGCGCACCTTTTAAATATTAAAACACAAGTTAAGTCCTAGTAGCTACTATTTCATTTCGACGAGGAAAACAAAGCTGTGATACATAGGCAGGTGTTTTGGTTACTTTCTCATGTTTTAAATTATATTTAAATTGTATTTATTTCACGTGAAATCACACAAAGGAAGAGTGAAATTAAATATCAAATCTGCAATGCAAAAAATGCAGACTATCCTGCTTTAGCAAAAACAAAACGCGCTCCCCTATACTGACCCTTTCTTCCTAGTACTCCCGAGTGCCTAAAACACATATTAAATAAAGTGCTAGTTGAGTTACTTTTCATGGCCCATACCTTCCCTCCTAAAATACAAAATACGATACTATGAATACTGTCACAAATCGGCTATAATATACAAAGGATATTATAAATAAAATATGAGTTTTGGTGGAGTAGTTCCAGCTTGAAGTTTACATGTAGGGAATCATATGTCTACATACTGCCTTTGAGCAGTTGTAGCTACAACCACCAACTACAGATTTTTGTAACTGCAAAATGAAGGGATATTACAACTCCTTTCATGCTGAACAGTCAGGTTCTTCACTGCTCGCTTTATGTGACAGCGTTCACCTCACATTTAGACCCCTAAAACCTCACACTAATAGATAGGATTACAGACGTGAAATGACATTTTTATAGCTTAAACTCCCGACTACCTGGACTAGCAGATATTAAACGCATATCTGGTAGCACTTAGTGTTAAGTGGGACCAAGTGCTTATTTAGTTTCTGATGCTCTAAGTCTGCGTCTGCTCCGGCCTGGGCTGATACGGGCTGCTAGGCCACAGTAAATGAACGCCGGTGGATTTGCGCTGGACTTGGACCCGGTTATCAGTGGCTCTCAGTTAATACGCCGCCGCGGTGACATTGTCGCGACGGTGCAACGATGGGCAATATTTGAATTTCCCATTAAGCTCTCCCTGCTGCTTGTGTTTTCATGTGGAACGTTCTCACTTGACTAGCCACTTTCCCCCTCCGCAGAGACACGGCTATATTCTCCCTCCAACATTTCATTAGAAAAAGAGAAGGCCATTGTGGGAGCCCTGAATATCGCCCGTTGTTCACCTTCACATCCACGTGCGACCCCTCCAATGTCTACCCCGTGAACCTGTCAACATACACTCCTCAGAGGCATCCTTTCAAGGGGCAACTGTAAATATGGTGAGGGCATGGCGTTCTGTGTTTATTCTGTATAGACATTCATCACAAAAATCTGGCTTCCAAAATCAATTAAATCCTTTTCACACAAGGTTGAGATAAAAGATAAGGCAGTGAAAGCAGATATGAAGCAGATGCACCCCTTTAATTCAAAGCGGCACATTCATGTGGCTGGCTTTTAGAGACAAAATACCCAAGGTCTTTCTGTTACGGCCAATTATATTAGATCTTCTTCCTTCTATCTTGACTTCTGAGGTGAGGTTTGTGGTAATGGAAGCTGCCATCCCCGCGCTCTCATTAGCCCCGAGATTCTTCCTCAGCAGGAAGCCATCTATGGACACTTATTTAATTTCAGGAGATTCATAAATCTACAAATGAATTTCCTTTTAGCGCAATTATTGCATTTTGAAGGTTCATCTTCTCTTAATTCGGGGTGATCGTGAACCTCATCTCTTGTTTGAGTTGAATGTGGCTGATGTTCTGTTTTATTGGCCAAATTTCAATCCATTGAACGACTTGTGCCTTTTCTGCATGACACAGCTCTTTTTTAGTCTTTGCAGTTGGAGTCTAACAGTTAGCGCCATCACTGAAACTGGACTGCATGTGATCTAAAATACCGCCATTATTACGTCCACGTTTTTTCGTACAGCCGACTTTAATTACTTTTTATTATTTAGTTATCTGCAATTCACATTGCAATTATATTGCAATGTCTTCATAATTGGCTAATTGGGCCGTCAACTGGCGCTGTCTGAGTGTACAAAAAGCATGCTGCTTCTCAAACCGGGAGTTGTTTCTTTCTATAAACTATAGTTGCAGATTGACTTTTGCTTTGTGTGTGTATTTGGATGGCCTATGTAATGGATGAATGTTTGTACATTTGAGCTGCAGACAAACTGCTTTCGAAATGTTTTCTCTTTTGAGGGTCACCAGAGTTAGTCAAAGGCTAAAGACACCAATTCTGTCATATAATGTGTTCATCCAAGACTGAGCTGGTTGCTCACAATATTATTGAAGTGTCTTTGGGTGATTGATGCTTCAAGTGGAAGTTGAATTTGCATACTTGAAGAATAAAAGTAAATGACTACACGTAACATGACTTTTTTTGTGGTCTTGGCACCAAATGTGTTCAAATAAAAAAAAAAAGTTTGTATTCGTCAAATTCTAAATTTCTTGCCGCAGTCTTTTCTTTTTTTTTTGTAAATTGTATTTAATGACTCAAAATGTGATATGTGATTTTTTTGGATTCAACAACAAGTAGCAAGAAAATCAACCATCACCTTGATTAGAGGCCGAAGGAGAATAGAGTGAAGCTTGTTTTTAATACACTTTTACTTTGTTGACCTCTTTTCTGTTTTAGGTGAAGTTAAATATGTTTTTATTAAAGTTAAGAAGTCTGCAAAAAAGATACAAACAACGTTGTCCTCTTCAGTCAAAATGTTGTAACTCAGCCTATCTGGTTCAGTGTTAGTTCTCTGTTCCTGGTAAGGCGTGTTTCTAGGTATTTGCATATTTCTATTGATACTATAACAGCTGTAGGGTTTCTTCAAGGGCACGCAGAGTGGTGAAGATCAGATCCGCTGAGATTATTTGTTAATGATTATATCAGCCAGTGCAATTTGAAAAAAATAACGCCTATTCAAAAGAACAATTATAGACAATGTCATATCTTGCCAAGAAATAAGTAAATTGTATTGTTGTGATCTGTAGCACTGATCAGGCCTGACTGAGCCACATCATGCTGTTTCCTGATAGTGGCAATAATTAGAGCTGATCAATATCCAGTCAAAATGATCCCCTTCAAAAATGGTATAATTAACAAGGTTGCTTCATTGGTTGACCCGGTAGTACCGGTCTTAGTTGACAATGCATAAGAAACCGTTCCAGTGAACTAGCTGCATTACACAACATGCATTTTTATGCATCAAAGCGCAACTGAAATTCTTATGGTAAAATAGTAAGCATATCTAAGTATATGTAAGTATAATCACACATCATAATTACTTATTGTTCTCCCTTTGTCATGAAGGCACTGTCCAAATTAAAGAAAAGATAGCTTCAGTTAAAATACAATGAATATAATGTGGAGAAACATTTATTTTTTACAAAATGAAGAGATTTGTTGAGTTCATTTTGGATTGTTAGTTTATATTGAAGTTAGTAATGAAGTCATTGTGATGATTAAATGGTATCAGTATTATTCCTTAATCTTAGTAACATAAAACTGAAAGTCGTCGGCAAAGGAATCCAGCACAAATGGATATTTTAGTCTATGAAATAACTATTTTTAATGTGAAAGGTGAAAAACTTAAACACAAAGTAGTTTGGCAGCCTTTCTCCGTAGTGCTCTTCAGCGTGAGTTTTAACTCCCTTTAAGCTCATTGTTTTAGTTTTATGGGCCACAATTTGACTGTTTTGGGTCAGTCTCACCGCTCTCATCAACCTTGTTTACAGCAGACAGCTGTTGTCAGTTGAAAAGCTGTGATAAACCTGTTGTACGTTACATGCCCAGCACAAAACAGCCAACAGACAAAGTTGCCGTCCAGCTGGTGAACATAGTGGAGCGTTGAGCAGCTAAAGACACTTTTTTGTTCTTACTCAGGCGCTGGTCAGACCAAAACAGAGCTAAAGGAGACTTGTATTTGAATGCTGATGTTGCTCTGTGACTGCTGCATGTGTAGATAGGCAACAGTAATCATATGATATTGAAAAGGTGACAATTAGCCAATGTTGTGTTAAAAGGCTTGATTAATGTAAGTTCAAGCACAGTAACAATCACAAGTATTTCTTCTTAATGCCCGACCATATCAAACTTTGCTATCTTGTGCATTTTCCACGTTTTTTAAAGAAAAAACCCAACAAACAACAACACGGTTCCACCAAACTCCGACCATCTATCTGCAGTCCAAAGAACTTTGACATTGGCCAATGTAAGGGGGACTGTGCATTGTTCCGTCAGCCTATTATTTCAAAACCTCAATAGTCTGGAAAATGTCCCATTGGACCAATAGCCCATTTGTCCCACAGCCCTTTATTCCAAAAATAAACCCCCATTGTTCTGAAAATACACACTCTCCATGTAACAAACATGCATGTGGCTAATTATTCAGAGCTACGTTATTGGACCTTCCTTGTTTCTTTACTGTTGAAGACAGTCTGTCTCTTATTATTCGTTGCCTTTGTTGGTCAGGTTGGTTCAGGCATGAGGAGTGAGATTAGGGTTAGAATATCAGGGTAAGCCAACCAGAGGGACTGAGTTGGGCGGGTCATGCGTTCACAGTGGTAGGAAAAAAAAGTATATTTTAGAATAACTCGCCATGTGCTTCTGTTCCTTGCAGAGTCCGATTTTCGTGGGCAACGGGCCTTTGGAACAACACATGTTTGTTACCAGTGTAAACTAGTCCATCTGAGCTGAAGTAACCAGCAAGCCAGCCAGCTTGACTCATTTAGCTCGTCAAACTACTGTCAAAAACTAAAACTTTTGCAAGTTCACTTGCTCAGTAAGTGACTCTGACGACATTAACAACACGCTCCTCCACATTATAACACCACTTTTGGTTGTCAAAGAGTTCTTTCAGCAAAGTTTCTCTTGGTTCAGTATTTTTCACAGGCCTGTAGTTCGTCAATAGTCAGCAGAATGCTGACATGCGCAGTTGTCTCAGCAAATAGCTCTAGACTTCCTAAGCCGATGTTTCCCATTCTTTTACTGTTCTGCTCTCTGACAATTATTATTATGAAGCTCTGCGGTGGAACCTTCTTTCACCGGATCATGAGTACTTAATTATTTGCCCTATTTTTCTATCCCAGCATTTTTATTTTTGAAGAGGTGGCTGGTTGGCGGTGGGCAGTTACTCCATTTTTAACAAATGAATGTGATGACACTTTAATAGCTGGGTGTTCTCAGGCATAGACGTACAATGGCTGCTCATTGAGTGTAGTCGGCTGGGGCCGGTGGAATTGTGAGTTATGAGCCAACCAAAATAGATGTGTAGATAGGCTTTTCTGAGCATGCTGAGTGTTTATCTACACTGCAGGCGCCCCCGCATGATGGATCTGCGGTGATCAGTTAAAACCACACTGATGATAAACTAATGAATCAAGGCCCACATTAATCACACCGCAGCCCGCACAGAAAGACGGATGGAGATGCAAAAGTTCCGTGCTAATGATGAACTGCTAACAATTTGGTGGCGGCCACGGAGTGAGGGGGAAATTACACACCGTGGGCTTCATGCATAATCTCGGAAGATATTAATATATCAGGCCCCTCCCTCTTCCCCTTGCTGCCTTTTAGAGGCATAATCAAATTTCATTACCGGCCAAACCGACATGATTAAACAGAACAGGGGCCGAGTTCAGAGCCTCGCCACTGCGGCACACGTCGGCTGCCACTCAGAGTGTCTCCACCCCCTTCATCATTCACAACCCCTCCACCCCACCCACCCCTTCCCTTAAACTCTCCCCCCCACCCCTTTTGCCCCCAGCCTAGGCCCACACAGATCCAAATCAGCATTTCCTGACCGGCCTCTCACATCTTTGACCACACGCTCGCTCTTGCTCGTGCCTTTATCTGTCAGTCATGTGAGTCCCCGAGGAATGGCTGGTCTGGAGATCCCGCCGTCGACGGCCTCCCATGAAAACCCTCCGCGGATGGCTGGGTTTCTCTCGGGGCGGGATAACACCGCCTGTCTGTTCAAAGACAACGGTCGCCCAGTGAATACCTGCCTTGCATCATGTCTTACATGATAAAATACCACGATGCACTAGGAAATATTATGCAGCAGCGTTTAAAAAAAAGAGGGTGATATAAAATATTAAAACTTAGATTTTACCCCCTGAATACGTCTCATGTAAGAGCATGATCCATGCCATGTAGCATTAGGTGCGATAAGCCTGTGAGACTCTTGATCAGTGCCTCACAGTGAATTCTAGTTTCTGATGTCAAACTCTCTGCGTTTTTAGAGCTTTCTCTCAAGAAGCTCCCGTATTAGATTCCACTCTCTTCTCTCGCTCCGCTGAACCCCGCTAGTTGCCCCGTAATCTCCCCCATCACACTCAAGGCTCGCTGCTCGTGACCCATTTCTCTTTCTTTCCCTTCTCTGTTTTTTGGGGTTTTTTTGTTTTTATTTATTCATTAACTCAACGCAGGATCACATTTCGCACCCTCCTGTGAATGTGTGTGATGTGGAATGAAAGGGATATAATATATATATATTTTCTGTATCTGTCATTTTTCTTTCTATCTGCCATATGACTTCTTAATCCATCTGAATGCATAGAAGATAATGTTTTGGGCGAAATAACATGAGAGGAAAGATAGACTCCCAAGGACCAATATCTTTATTGCTTGGAGGATAAACGGATTATGTCAGCCATTTTCTGCTGCTGACAGCTTTTCTTATTAACCGATTTTATTTTTAATCTGCCAAGGAAGAAATGCGGTTTTATGTCACAATAAAACGCTGGTCACATCTAATGCTGCCCTCAAACAAACAGATTTCTCAAAGCCTTGCTGGGAAATTTGAAATAACTTTAAAGAGGGGTTTGGGGGGGGGGGGTCTTCATCCACAAGCTTGTTCGACTGAGGAGTAAAAGATTGTAAAAGTCCTTCACGGCTGTATTCTTCTTTCAAACATTTATTTCTTTATTTTGTTGATCTCCGTAGAAGGGAAAGGCTTCCATCATCATGACAAAATGGCTCGTGTGTGGGCTGTCCATTCATGCAGCTTGCATTGTGATAATACAAAAAACGCTCTGCGTGCTTCACTGATACCAATAAGCTGTGTGTAAGGAGAGCAGCATCAAAACAAATCCTGGACAGCCTGATTACTTTTTTATTTATTTCTCTACCATCACTAACATCACACCCACTATCTCAGGTATTTCCGAGCCTCTTCCCCTCGCTTAACCCTCCTGTTACTTTTGGGGTCAATTTGACCCCATTCAATTTAACGTCAGTTTAACGTCTCTAAATAAATGATTGACATCATTTTTTTTTGCTTCATATTTGAGGACTTTTCCTAATTTAACGGGGACAACTGGGTAAACATAAAATTAACATGATGATATGTTTTCAATGTCCTGTACACATGCTGTACGCATCGGTGTTCTTTGGGGTCAATTTGACCCCAGGCTGTTTTAGCTGTGGAAAACATATAAGGTCATCCACAGGTCAGACACAAAATCTGCCGCAGGTGCAAGCACAAGTACTTGCACCTGCGGTATCTTATCAAACAATCTACAAAGTAACACATTTGAACCAATTTGGGTTTGGTGGGGGGTGGAGCTGGTGCTACTGTGAGAGCCTGTGAGTGCTATAAAAGCTTGGTGCTTTGGGTGGTCTCTCTTTCTGCTCTCTCTCTCAACTGAAAATGACTTTTCTGTCAGTGAGGTGTTGTCACAGCTCTTTGACCATGAAAGTGACATAGAGGAGGAGAATGTCTCTGAGACAGGATGATGTTGAGAAGGACCCTGATTATGAGGCATCCTCCTCTGATGAGAATGAGACACTCATTGTTGAGCCTCCTGTTGTCTCTCAACCACCAGCAAACACTCTACCTTCCAAAAATGGAAAGTTATTGTGGTCCGTCTCCCCACTTGAACAACAGGGTAGACTTAGTGCTTCTAATGTCATCAAAATGGTTCCAGGTCCACCAGATACGCTGTCAGCCATGTCAATGACATAAAATCAGCATTTGAGCTCTTCATAACACCATCAATTGAAAAGGATATACTTGAGATGACAAATTTAGAGGGCAGGCGTGTGTATGGGAAAAGAGTTGGAAAGACTTGGATGTGACCGACTTGCAAGCCTACATTGGGTTGCTCATTTTGGCAGGAGTGTACAAGTCAAAAGGCGAAGCAACAGCAAGCCTTTGGGCTGCTGACACTGGAAGGGCAATATTTCCAGCCACCATGTCTCTAAACACCTTCCATGTTTTCTCACGTGTCATACGCTTTGATGACAGAGAAACACGGCACGGCCGACGAGAGCGTGACAAACTTGCAGCAATACAGGATGTATGGGACAAGTGGGTTCAACGATTACCCTTTCTTTATAATCCAGGCCCCTACGTGACTGTGGATGAATGTCTGGTTGCATTTCGTGGACGCTGTCCCTTCAGACAATACATTCCGAGCAAACCGGCCAAATATGGAATCAAAATATGGGCAGCATGTGATGCACAGTCTAGCTATGCTTGGAATATGCAGGTGTACACTGGTAAATCCCCTGAAGAAGCGCCTGAAAAAAATCAGGGCATGAGGGTGGTACTTGACATGGCTGAAGGACTGAATGGTCACAACATTACATGTGATCATTTTTTCACATCGTACGCCCTGGGTGAAGAACTTCTCAAAAGGAAGATTACCATGTTGGGGACAGTGAGAAAAAACAAGCAGGAGCTTCCCACTGAGCTGCTTTTGATGAAGAACAGGAAGGTAACATCTTCAATTTTTGCCTTTACTGACAAAGCCACTGTCGTCTCCTACTGCCCGAAGAAAGGGAAACATGTCCTGCTGATGAGCACCATGCACAAAGATGCTGTCCTGAGCACCAGAGAAGACAAAAAACCACAAATGGTCTTGGACTACAACGAGACAAAGGGAGGTGTTGATAACCTGGACAAGGTCACAGCCACACACAGCTGCCGACGCATGACTGCCCGTTGGCCCCTTGTAATTTTCTTCAACATCATTGATGTGAGCGCCTACAATGCCTTTGTAATATGGAGGGAAATGAACAAGGACTGGAACAGCGGAAAACTGAGTCAAAGGAGGATTTTCCTGGAGCAACTGGGTTACGCGTTGGTGAAACCTCATATCGAGAGAAGACGGTGCCTTCCGAGAGCATCAACAGCTGCTGCAACCGTTGTGAAGGACATCCAAACAGAGACATACACCCCAACTCCTCTAGTGGTTCAAACTGGAGGCAGGAAACGTGGCAGGTGCCAGGTCTGTCCCAACAGAAATGACTCCAAGACCAGCAACACCTGTGTGAAATGCAAGAAATACATCTGCAAGGAACATGCATGCACTCTCTGCACATCATGTGTACAGTAGTGCAAACAACAGGCTGGAATGTACCTTCTGGTGGCCTGAAGGAAAAATAGCATACTGTTCATATTCTGTCAGTTCGTATTCTGTCAAACTAATTTTAGTGACCATGTAACTTTGTTTTTTACTATCTCGCACATACATATTCGCATTAGTAGCATAGAACAATCCCTGATGCACACATGTCTTTTTATAGTTTTTTTGTATATACAGAAGTGTTATGTGTTCTTTACTGATGTTCTGATGATGATGATGTTCTTTAAAAAAAATAAAATCCTTCAAAATTTTGGAAATTGGTTTTGTTTTTCCTGGGGTCAAATTGACCCCGAACATAACGAATGTTACTTGTCTTAATAACGGAAATAGTTTTTCATTCCAAACTTTACAGATAACAAAAATATGTACTTAGAGATAATATAAAGCCATTAAAACACCAACAAATTATCTCTTTTAAATGATATGTCAATCAGTGAGATTTTATTCTGATCTGCATATTTCTCCATAGTCGCTTAACAGGTATTCCCGGATGTTTAAGGGGGTGGGTGTCTTTTTATTTTTTATTTAATTTAGGTAGTCAACAAACAAGCAAAAAGTTCCTAATACATAAACTTGGAGAAAAATTTGAATTATGATCATTTTCTGGAGGTTGAAATTGCTGGGGTCAAATTGACCCCAATAGTAAAAGATGTTAGTAAATTTGAAGGTAACAGGAGGGTTGTGTGTGTGTGTGTGAGTGTGAGGGTGATTCTGGGGATCATCTAAAATGAAACCATTTTGGGCCAGATTTATATATGGAGGGGTGTTGGGTGGTGCCAGGGAGCTATCATTAACCCCAGGGCTTTAGCGCTCCCTGCTCTCTCATTTCATGCTCGTGATCTGAGGGTGTGAATTAGCCATTGCCCCGGGCAACCCAACTTAGTTACCGGCTGGACAACATGAAAGCAATACACAGAGCTGCATAAAGAATCCTCTCAAAGCCCCCTCCCCACACCCTCCATCCCTACCTTCTCCCGAGGGACCGGGTGGGGGGATACCCGTGTCATGTCTATAATGGACAAGTGGCAGGTTTCACCTTTGCCTGTGCTGGCGAAGCTCAGAGTAAAAAAAAAAAAAAATTCTGATTTACTCTGCGATGTTCACATACATTAAAGCTTACAGTAAGTCAGCGAGGACGAGCAAAGCGGCGCAATGCTGACACGATGGAAAAATAAATGCATTCACGGTTCTTGAAAACATCATGAAACGCAAATTGTTGTCGAGCGAGAGGAGCGTCGGTCTTAATTTTTATGTTTTTTACAAACACAAAGAAATTTGTTGTTAAATGTGGTGATTTTTTTTTTTGTGTGCAGACAAGATTTACACTTCCTGTAAGCTCCAGAAATGCAGAAAAAATGTCACAATAATAGACAGATTTGAGTAGTATTTTTCCAGCCATATATATACACACACACACCTACATTCACTTAACCTGTGTGACCATAAAGCAAATGCAATACTATATTCTGTGAGTCTATATTTTTGTGAAGGTATTGCAGGATTTTAAATGGATTTGGTTTGTATACACACTGTACCAGCTGATGGAATAACAACACTGTGCATTCAGGGAGGGATGATTGAGCTCGATACTGTGTGTGTGTGTGTGTGTGTGTGTGTGTGCGCGCTGCCACTGCTGGAGTAATACTGACATCAGGGCAGATATGGAGGCAGACACCTGAATTAAGTCGCATGTCATTAAGGGATCCAAATTCCTCACAAATACCCATGACTCCATGCTGACACACTGTGTCGCGGGCAACCGTTCCCCTTCAGAAGGCGCAATATCGACTCCTGCTTAAAATGTTTATTGGAATCTCGCACATTTATGGAGACCAAAAAAAACAAGGTATAGCGTACAAACAGGGAGATACCCGCACACTGGATGCACCATTCAAACCTCGCTCGGCAACTTTCCGTTCCCTTTCCCTCCTCTTAAACTCTGTAACTTTTAATAAAATCTCATCATACGGACATCAAAGTTTATTGGGGAATTTAAAAAAAAAATGCACTAACAGGCAGCATGATGTGTTGTCATTTGATGTCATTAACTTTGAGTTTTTCCCTCTGCTCCTCGACTCTGAGTGACTCCCAGTCTGCCTCACTGAGCTGCAGCGCTTTCACAAGCCTCCTCTGTGTTAGTGACAGCAGCTCTGATGTCTCCTCCAGCCACACCGGGGCGCTGCTTTTTGAGGCAGCGCCCCGGTGTGGCCTGACATGCAGATCAGTGTATGAATACAGAAGTGTTTCCTCGCTGCCCTTGAGGTCATTATTACACACTCCTGCTATATGACAGCGATTGATCTTTGGTGTGTGGCATAAACATGTGTCATCCTCTACTCATAAAAACATAATTTAAGTCAATGGTTCTCAACTGGTCTGGCTGCGAGACCCACCATTACCCCTTAAGGACAAGCCGCGACTCACATTTTCAACTCCGCGACTCACATTTTCAACTTCTCAAATGCATTTAATGAAAAGATGGTGCAGTTTGAACCTGAGCTGAAAATGTCCTCTGCAGTCGTAGTGTAGGGAACTCTCTTGTGCAAAGAAATTGTTCCCGTCAGTCCCCGTCCCACACATGCTTCACGTAAACAAGTAAAACAGTTTTGTTTGTTATGTCTGTAGATTCGTCCATTTGCGATGTAAAATGACCACTTGCCTTAACTCGAGCTGTGGTGTGTTGTTTGATGTCATCCGACATGTCTTCAATTCGCCTACTTATAGTGTCATTTGACAGAAGTATAGTTTTCAGTGTATCTGCTGCGGATTGATCCAACACGTCCATGTCCACGGCTGCAGGTAAGTGAAACACTTGTGTGATGTCCTCGGGTCTTGAAGTCTTCTTTGAAAGTACTCAACAGGTTTATCTTTGAGAGAAGAGTGTTTTGTTTCCAAATGCCGCTTCAGTTTTGACGGCTTCATGCTTTCTTGTGCCAGAACCTCGCTGCACAAAACACACTGAGGTTTTTGCCCTCTTTTGTCCTCAATGTAAGACAATCCATATCTCATGTAGTCGGTGTCGTACTTGCGTTTCGCTTGATTACCATATGAAGTCAAACTTTGTGGGTGTTCTTCTATACTGTGAAATGGCAGGTGTCTATTAGCATTACAAGGCATTAACGCCAAATACTGTTCAGGAGTGTGAATAACTCTGCGGCATAAAAAATCCCCTTCAAAATAAAAGCACGAGATTTTTTAAATTTGTTTTTCAGGCAAAGGCCCACGACCCACTGAAAACGGAAGTTGAGAATCACTGATTTCAGTGATATTTTATAACAAGCCAGTGCTTCTAGTTTCTCAAATATTAATATTTTGTCCTTTCTGACAATACATATAATGATTTAGGGGTTTTGATTGTTGGTTGGACAAGACAACAAGTTTAAATATGTTCATTTGGGTTTGGGTGAATTGTAATGGCCATTTTTCTTTACAATTCATTGTCTTTAATTGACTTCATCAATTATGTCTAATGGGTTCATCATGTTTTAGCTGGAATGGATATGCACTATTTTCTGACGTTTTGTAAAATTAAATGATTAATTAATAAAGATAAAAATCTGCAGACGAGTCGACAGATAACGTAATCGTTTGTCTTACAGAGCTGGAATAATACCACCATGCCCACAACGACTTTATTTAGGAAAATGCTGTATGTGAGTAACACATCTGTGTGACAAAGTAATGAAACTAGTTATCATCTGAGTGGAGGGGTTAACTGGATAAAATATGAAATGGTAAATAAATGTAATGGATACATATTTGGATAGATGGATGAATTGTAGACCCAACCAAACCTTTTGACGAAAATAAAAAAGAGACCAAGCCTAAGCACGGACAATTCCCTTGTATGAAATAAATCCACTTTTACGTGATTAATAGCGTTAAATGAAACCCAATTCAAAAGAACACATGGCCGGTGGTCTCAAAGAAGAGGTACTTGATCTGAGGATGGGGGACAAAAGCAGTTCGGTACCACTTCTCTCCAATACCAGGCCACAGGATTCGGCAATGGAGGGCCTATCTCTGCTGATGTTGTACTTTAGTCGTGCAAATGTTGAAACAAATATACAATGCATCAAATCTAGTACAACCAATCCGTATAGAGCCATCCCTGGGCTTTTTGGACCCAGTTGTGCTGTTGGTGATCCATCCCTGGATCTGATTCACACACTGCAAATATATCACATTATATATACTTGTATATATGTATATATATATGTATATTGTTTTATTAAAATTCCCTATGCAAGCCATATTTATTTTTTGACATGGTGCCATTTTTCCACTTGCCGTGTTTGTTGAAGCGGCGCTTGTTTGCAAACCGTTTCGGTGATGACGATCAGTCTTATCTGCAGAAAGGAGAGCAGCGGAGGAAACATTCCGAGAATTAGCGGAGATAGATTCCTCCCCTATCATTAATAACAATCCTCCTCATTTTCTCTTCAGACTTTCAGATGTTTGCATATCATTTGTGTTTTTAATTGGTGAAGTTTGATTAAACCCAGCCCCTAGTGTTACATGGCATTAGGCGCCACCATATGTTTAGTTGTGTGCTGATACCCATTTCCATAATCATTTTGCCTGTTTGAGACGTTCGTCTATTTTGATTGTATCTGCCTCAACTTAAACGATGCCTCGCGAGTTTCCCCCAGTTCATCGCTGTGACCTTTAATCTACCACTTACAGAATGCTCCCATCTCTCATGGTTGTCACTTTGAAATTGCTAATCTCGTCTGAAAAGTCTTTACAAGTGCGGCCGGATTACTCTGTGATAATTAATCATATTCAAATGCATGAAAACAAATTTTGTTTACGTGTTTGCGATCACCTAAAATGAGAGAAACGAGGGGAGGAGTGTGCAAGCCCTGCGAGTTAGGTGAGGTGTGCATTTGCATAACATTAAGTTTAAAGAAGCCGGCAGATAATGATTTGTTTAGAGCGGCACTGGGATGAACAGGGGCATGTGCGTCCTTCATTTTTTATTCAAATCATATTCAGATCAGAGCATTTTATTTAACTTGTTATGTTTCTTTCAGGCAGAGTAATTTATTTGACAGGTTCTGTTCGTTTAAGAAACAAACTCGCGTCGACAAATCCCAGCAATGATTTCTTGTGCATTTAGATGGGCTCTGAATGCAAAATGGTACTCATCAGTGTTGCACCAAAGGCGGGCAAAGTCTGCTTTATCACCCGAGCAACAGGGGGCCGTTTTTTGTTTCATAACTTGCAGATTTGTTGAGTCGAGTCAAACATGAAACTCAGTTTTTGTGCAATGCAACTAATCCTTGTGTGCTTTTGGAGTAAATACACTTCTGCCTTGATTTCATGCATTTTAGTAGTTCATAATAAAGGCTGACACTACACTGCTGCACAGTCGCCGTCCCAACTATACTGCATTTCAAGTTGAAGTCTATTGTCATTTCTGTCCTTTTAGCTTTAGCTCAATGTGAGCAAGATCAGATCTTACAGACCTGACAAAAGTTGCATTGAAAAGACAAATGAAACCACGGCCTTATGCTTTCCAGGATTTCATGAAGAGCTAAAAAACCTGTTGAAGCCTTCACATAGTGCAGTAATAAAATAAACATACCGTACAGTGGAGGGCCGTGCATTTTATACCTGGGCCTTCTGTGCTGTCCTACTACCGTTGAACCACCTCCTAATAACCTCATTGTGACGCCACCGCTACGGGTTATTATTTGTTTCTAGGGGTGTAACAATACACATATTCGTATTGAACCATTCGGTACGAGACTTACGAACCGAACAGTATGTTTGAATAATACTAGTGCATTTAGAAAATGCAGAAGCTTAAATTGTGGGAAATATAATGTCTTCGGTGGAGCCACTCAGCCCAACCTGGCAACATGCTGTCTGACACGCCTACCCCGGAACCACACCTAGCTTAGCAGGAAATCCAACAGCAGCAAACACGCTACACTCTCCCCGCAGCGTTTAGCCAGCTGTTCCCTAAAACAGGGCTAAAGTAATC
The DNA here is from genome assembly GCF_949748355.1 of Melanostigma gelatinosum. Classification (NCBI taxonomy): domain Eukaryota; kingdom Metazoa; phylum Chordata; class Actinopteri; order Perciformes; family Zoarcidae; genus Melanostigma; species Melanostigma gelatinosum. The sequence continues at coordinate 6,532,528 of NC_136637.1, forward strand.
GCCACACAATCCCAATTTCTCCAGACCATAATTCGTCATTAACGGACAATGCATATAGTCAACATCAATGTAATTCACACAATGAGAAGAACAAACTCACAAGAACCAGTCACATATATTTATATGACAACAAAGAATGACAAATCAATCGAGCAAACCTGCGGCGCTAAAACACGTATTCCGCCGCACACTGAAGAGCACGGGCCATTCAAATATGATTCACATCAGAGGGAACAATATTAACCATATCATAAAAACGACACCATAGACAAATGAACACAGTAGTAACGCTACTGCAGATGTAAAAACACAAAAGCAGTTCACTTCCCAAAGCTCCTGTTCACTTAAAGACAAAGTCCATCCTCCTTTCTTTGTCAATGAAGAGTTTAATACCGCGTTGTACAGAACATCGGTGAGATTCAGTTCCAGCCAGAAGTCCTCCTGTGAACGTGGTCGTTGAGTTGTTGATCCACTCGGGATGAAAAAGTTTTCAAAAGCACCGTAGCTTGTAAGTGTCCTGCCGTGCTATTAGGGTTGGGTATCGTTTGGGTTTTTTCCGACACCGGCGCTAAAACGATACTTTTAAAACGATACCGGTGCCTGAACCGATGCTTTTTTCTTCAAATTGAACAATATATTAACTGTTTAAAGTATACTATAAATATAAATAAATACAAAACACTTGGCTTCAAACTACAGCTTGAAACTTTTTAACTTCAAACTATGAACAATATATTAACTGTCAACAGTTTACAGTATACTTAAATACATATAAATAAATACAAAACACACACACTCTGTACACACTACAGCTTCAAACTTCAGCAATTATTTTGCAGAAATATGAGAATATTTGCCTTCTCTGGCAAAATACAACACCTCTCCTGACAAATTTTATTTTATTTTACCAGTTGGTGGCGGTAATGCGCCAATTCATCGTTTGCCAACCGCCACTACACCTCAAAGAAGAAGAAGAAGAAAGTTTTGCGTGCCTGTGGATGTTGTGCTTATGAGCAGCAGCGCTAAGTACCCGGATGTCGATGGAGGAAGCCAGTAGCCTGCCAGCCGTTTGACAGATCTCGGTCTCGTTTTTTTTTTAAATAAATCATGGCCGAAGCTTCGCCAGAATGATGGAGGGGTTTGTTTCTGAGCGCGCACAGCTCGTCCGGTTGTAATAATACTATGAGTGAGGAGTGCAGGACAGAGGCTCTCGTTACCTGCTGCCAGGACGGAGTCATCAGAGTAGTGTAAAAAAAGTATTTCAATCGGCTCAGGCACCGAAAGGAAGCACCGAAATCTGCGTTGCGTTTTGGTCCGGAAGATACCGGTCATATAGGAACCGGTGCCATATGGCACCGGGTTTCGGGACCCAACATTACGTGCTATGGTGCCGTGTTGCTGCCTTGGTTAGCCACCTCAGGTTAGCGTAGCGTAGCTCCAAACTCCAAGAATCTCAGTTGCAAATGAAATGCATTCTTAGGCATAAAATGTGCAACGCTTCTCCGAATCTGCCAGCCAGGAATACCTTTCATACAAATCCTTTTCCTGGCTGGGTCAGGGCTGCTAGCTGTGGGGTTGGCCGACCCTTTGATAGATGTCTGTTTTTTCCTGAAATGTCCTTCTAGAGAAAGGCATTGCCAGTAACTCCCCCAACAAATCCGTTTCTCCTCCTTCAGCCATTGAGTGTTAAAAAAAACAAAGCTAGGTAAAAAAAAAAGAATCTACAACAAGCAAAACACTAAAAATGTCATAACTTCTTACATATCTTTCAACTTGAACTGTTACCACGAATACTAACTTCTGCTAGCTAGCTCTCTGCTTAACAACAGTCACGCTAGCCCACTGACCAATCAGGGCGCACGTTAATGCCGACGTACTTGTAGGCTACCTAGAATACGCCCAACATGTCAAACTAAAGATCTGATTGGTTGAACACTATGACAATCAACAATATCATTCCCATTTACTTTAATCTGCAAAGGGTATCCAGCAGGCCTCGGGCCTCTCTTCTTACCGAGAGACACAGAGGTGAAATCTGATTGGATAAAAGCTCTACATAAAACAAGCTGCACTGGAAGCAGAGCAACAGAGGAAGACAGTAGCTGTGCAATGAGAACATAAGCTAATTGGAAAAAAATTACAATACTTTGTGATTTTGTTTAGGCCAGCAGAGAAGGCTTTGCTGGCCCTGACGGCCCACCACGGATACTGTATATGTACAGTCCTTACACTTCATTACTGATAACCCTAATAACCATTACAGATGCATGTGTTTACTTGTTGACTCACTTATATGTACAGGCATGACATAATATGTTTTAAAAGAGGAAGAAGGCCCTCTGATATGTACGGAGCCCAGAGAACTACTTGCTATATATTGTTTTTTATTGTGGCGCTGCTCTTGAATCCAGGCTTTTCAGGAAATGCTGTCAGGGTAAACAGTTCTATATCGCAAGTTACATTGCCGGCACACTGAAGAAGAATTGTCAACTATTGAAATTGCACATGAAGACTCGTATAATTTTCAACTGTGTTATCATGTCTGCCATATCATAGTCTGGTTTTATGTCAGCTTCCAGTTATGGATGCTTCACAGGAGGACTTAAAGTTATTGACAACTTCATCAATAAACACTTAAAAAGACTGTCTTCTTCTTCTACTTTTGTAGACAGTGTGCAGGCATTTCTTCCCCTACACTATGTTAAAGCTTATAGCAGAAGGGAGGATTGAATTTGCCAGCAGATTTATTATTGTTCAGATAAACTGTCATAATGAGAAAATAGGGCCGAAATCTGTTCCAACCTCCAATGAAAGAGGATTGATATCTTTGTAGGCTGTGGACGCTCCTAAAGGGGATTTCTTTCAGCAGAAGTGAGTCCTGGTTATGTTTTCTCTTTGAAAACGACACATTCTTTCCAAAGAGGAAGAAAAAAAACATTTCACTTTTCAATTACCCCCAGCTCCTTCACCTCTCTCGTCCTCCCCAGGTCTCGTTTCCAAGGAGAGCGAGAAAAAGAGAAGGGATGCTTTTCACTTGCGTGGCAGCATCCCTCCCTCTCATTCTTCTCCTATCATTCCGGCTACCACTTTTATGCATGAAACAGAGAGGAAGATTGAAAGCATTCACTGGCCATTCAGACAATGAAGAAAGGAGATCCTCAGAGCTTTATTAGATATGAAGATCTGCAATAAAAATCAATTTCTGGCCTCTTTATGCAGTTTAAATGACAAAGCCTCAACCCATTCAGCCATTGTGTGCAGGAAAGTAATTCTGCAGCACCGGCCGAGACAAGAGCGCCACATACTTTCTGACCTGCGATTGCAGATTCTAATATGATACAGACCTACTGAGATAATAGGAGGCACTTAATATCATCTGTTGAGAAGAAAAAAAAAGTTATCTCATATCTTTTGGTAGATAGATGGCTAGGGGATGAGGTTTAAAGCGTTTCATGGGCTGAATACTAAACAGGCTGAGATGGACAGCTGCACTTTTCACTCTCACCAGTGCTCTCAGATGTGAAAGTTGCTAACAGCAAGCGACACAATCCATATCCACAAGTGGGTGGTTAAATAGTCCAATTAAAAATAGTTAAAAATGGATAGTAGTTTGAAACAAAGCAAATATCACAACATTTTTGCATTATTATTCAGACACTGGAGAGATTAAAAAAATAATATTTTTCATGGGAATGTATTCTGATATTACTTCAGATATGAATAAAAAGCTTTAACTATCGGCATTGACTTTGCATTGATTTTGCAAGAATGCCTTTGATTTGGAGCCGCACTTAACAGTTAGCAAGTTAACTAATAACCTGACGAGGTTAAAAACTCCTGCAGCACTCGTAAGAACATTTAAAATGGATAGACATGAAAGAAAAAAAGACATTCACACACTGGGGATTCCAACGTATCCCCACACAAAGGTTTGTAGGAAATCTTACAATATGTTATTTTTAGTGCATTATCCCTTTAATCTCCGATAACATGAAGCCAATCGGTGCGCCTCCGCAAGCCCCAGAGGAGTTTAGGCAACAAAAGTACTTACAAAAGTAAGGAAAAGATTGTTGTTTGGTTTAAAATAACTACAGAAGTGTCATTACTTAAGTACAGAAGTTACTAAACACATAGGTAATCTTTGGGTTAGAGCCACTATGGAAGTGATGCTACTTAAGTACGGGAGTTAGACAACAAGTCAATATTTAGGGTAAAATAACAACAGAAGTTTCGTTACTTAAGTACGGAAGTTACGTGACAAATAAGTCAGTGTCGACTTCTGGGTTTCACACATGACACGAACAACGGTCTCCTCGGTGAAAGTCAGGTGTTTTTAGACAGACTTTAACACTCTTTATACTACGTCCTCTGTCCTGGTTCATGATAACATAGATTACATACAAATTGATACGTGAGTGTATATATGAATTATAGATGTTTCATGGGGACCTTGGTGAAGACCACAAGACAAAAAAGTGTTGGTCTCACAATTTATTTCTATATATTACGTAAACTCTGGAAGAGTTATTTGACTTTTGACCTTTTCAGGCTTTTTTCTTTCTCCATGCATCCAAATCTGCTTATACGTTAGCTTTTAGCCACAGGAGAACCAGTTAATTACATTTTTTTGGCATTATTTTATGTATGCACGGTATGCATACATTGTAGACAATGTATACAAGGACACTGAAACACAAGTCCACTTTCTCGCAGTAGTCAGTGTTTTTATACGTTGGTATTTCTCAGCATTTGTATCCATCTTCTGTACCTAAACATTAGGTTTAATGCAATGCATGAACAGAATACAGTAAGAAAAAATGACAGCACCTCTGTAGACTTTGAATATCTCAGTGTTGTACCTGCATGAACTGTTTACTGCCTAACCCCTCGCGTGGAAGGATGATCAACAGGATGAACAGTGAGGCGTCCAATCATTTCCCTCCATCTCAGATGTTAGGCCTCGCTGTGTTTTAAGAGATCTGCGCCGAGGTGAATCCTCTTATCAGCTGTTAGATAACGTTTAATGAGAACAGTAATTTCATAGGCGGGACCAGCCAGGGCTGCAGTAGCACACAGGTCATGTGTGTGAATTGAAGATGAAATTACAGTCAAGGCTGAGCTGCAAATTTGTGTTGCTTTTCTCCTCTCCCAGATGCAAATAAAGATAATAATGATCATTTCCGAAAATGATTCTATAAGGTACCCATCTTATGTATTTAGTCCTTCTATATGTGTCTTTCTGCACTCAACAAATAATAGGTTTTGCTCCGTGAACACAGCAAACAATCACAGCTGTCCTCTCCACGTCTTGGTTGATGAGTTGTTGTGTCAAAACCTTCCCACACACAAGACCTGAACTCTGGTGCTCCTCTGTTTTCGCGAAAACTCTCGCAATCGATGACATGTGATGGAGCAAACTCAACAAGATAAATGATCCATGTTGCTGTAATGAAAAGGACCTTCTTTTTTTTCCTCTGATAGAGACATGGATGAATTGGATGAGTGTGCCACATCTCCAGGGGCAGGGAGATAAATATTATGCCTGACTTCTCCTCCGCCATGTCTGGTTACCAGCCGAAAAAAGCAATTGTTTCATCCCGCTGTCTTGACTGCAAGACATGTGCTATTTCAAATTAAACCTTCAAGGTCCCAAAAGTCATTTATTTCCGTCCGAACGGGCGGCAGAATGGAATTCTGAGAAACAACAATAAATTCACTGTGGATGTCAGGAATCACAATAAATTCTCAGTGTCTTAGCGGCGAGTGTTGTTTTGCTCGTGGAGCAGAATAATATCCAGGACGCGGCACTTCATTCAAGGCCTTAAAGTGTGGAACTAATCTCCCTAAAAGGACTACTATTTGGCTCCATTGTTTTCCGTTCAGCCGACCCCGAGTGTTCTACAGTGTCCACAGGGAAAGTCACTGAATGTGAGTAGCCCTCTCCACCTCCGATACTACGAGAGCGTAAGTGGATCCTGATTCGCCGATAGCGCAGAGAGAAGCTTCCTTGAGTGTTTGCAAAGTGTGGACCTTGAGAAGAACAGCTTTGCCCCCCCCCCCCAAAAAAAATCCTCTTATGGCCCCAGAGACCGCAGCACAGTACTCAGTGAAAACAAAGATGTTATAAGCTAGCTTAGCTATTATCGCGCCTTTGCACTACATCTCCCCTGACGCCGCATTCAAATCAGTCTCTATTTATTTATTTTTGTTTGGGGGGGGGGGGGGGGGAGTTATTTATTTAGTACCCCATTTTCCTCCTCTTTTTATGAGGCACAGAAAGTGACTAAAAGGATTATTTGTGGAATAACTGAAATGATTAGCAATGCCCATGCTTCTTTAAGAGTTGCACTTTCCTTTGAAATCCCAGCGTTAGCGTTAGCGTTGGCGTGCTGTAATGTAGGTGAGAGGCACAAAGGGTAGGGAGTCTGGAATTGACAAAAAGGAGAGAGGACAGGGGAACAACAGGACATCACAGAGAGACGTTATAGTAAATGAGGAGAAGCAAAACTGACTAATGTTCTGTAGAAGCATGGAAGACATATTCACAAAGACACATTTCATTTGAAGTTTATTCTTACACATTCAATGCATTACAACACAAACTTTCCAACAACAAGAACGAAGATGTTGAATTTTTCTCTTACCTGTTGTGATTTTTTATTAACCTGTTTGGAGATATTGGCCGTAGAGATGTCTGCCTTCTCTTCAATATATTGAAAATGTATGGCACTTGTCCAGCTTGGGATGCTCAAAGCAAAAAAACTTGTTGTGAGAAGTTTCATGTGTGAGGAACTATTTCCTTGAAACCAAACTACATCAGCTAACACTAGGTAGACATTTTTGCCGTCCTCCACGGCTAAGATGTAACGTTAGCTTAGCAGTCACGGAAACAGGTCGCGGACACAACATTGACATTTCATCAAAAACGTCAGTTACACAGCGACATTAATCCTATTTGGAGTCGTTTTTTCTGGCAACCTGATGAATGTAAAACAGATATTGACTCTTCTTTAACGCTGTCTTTGGTTTCAACTCTCTGTTTGCTATCTGTGTCTGTCTGCTGTTCGCTGCTGAGCAGGTGGTGTACAGTGAGATTTTATTTTTATTTCCACACTATAAAGCTGAGTGGAGCTATGTCCCTTCACCTTCCCATTCTGTGACGGTGTGTTCTCAGTTCGTAGTCACACTCTCACTGTATGAAGCACCCTTTTTAAGGCGGAGGGTATAAATACATCAGCAAGCTTCAGGAGGAACTTGCATCTCTCCAGGAAGGAAATATAAACAAATACTAGAATCAGAAATAATTGATATAACAAAGAAATGATAAGAACATATAGACAAGTATGTAAAACATTGTGCATTATACTACAATATAACACAGATATATATGGAAAACTATAAATAAGAGCCATGTAAACTATGTGTAATATATGTAACAGTGTAAATAATAATGGGATCTATGATTTAGTGTGTAAAAAATGCTAGACATTAGTGACATTAGTGTTAATGTCAGAGTAAACCACAGTATTGCATAGTTGAACGATTGCCCTAAAATTATGATTGTACTGTTAAGTCAGTATTGCATATTTAGAGATATGACTTACGGGGTAATAGCTGCTGTATTTAAATATACAATCAAATCAACACATCTACTATTTCCCATGACTAGACATGGGTGTATTTCATCCTAAATGGAATGTAACCTTTAAGTTATTAACGTCAGTATGACAATATTAAACGTCTATCTTAGTTTGTGCTTAGTTCATGTTTGAGCGGGTAGTCGCACTGAACCGTTTTAGGGGGAACTTGTTTCGTGAGGAACACAAAACAGCGTTGCGTGTGTCCAGTAAGGTCAGCCGGTTAAGTCAGAATCAGTGTTGTGTCCGGCGTGTTTTTTTTTTTTTTACCCGCTTCTACTCGTCGCTAATTGGTGTGGTATGGCACTTAATATGGCGGAGCCTCCACGTTAACGCGCAAACAGCGTGGAAGTGTGTAAGAAGGTGTAGGGGCTGGATTGGAATGGGACCTGAATTTGTGATGTCAGGGGACGTGTGACATACATACATACATAAATACACACACACACACACACACACACACACACACACACACACACACACACACACACACACACACACACACACACACACACACACACACACACACACACACACACACACACACACACACACACACACACACACACACACACACACACACACACACATATACATACATACATGTCCTTATTGAGCTGACTGTTTTTGTCAAAGTGTAAATAAACATTTAGCACATTAATATATTGACATTGCAATGACACAAACTGCTAATATTAATCTCAGTGACATAAGGCTCTCTCACAGCGCTCGAGTTGAATAAAATGAAAAGTCAGTCCCAGTTTACTTTGCTACCAGTTAGCATCTGCTTCCCAATTACATCAGCAATGTTTCCTCAAACTGTCGACTCAATGCGTCAAAATTGCGAGAGTGCGACGCATCCCTGAAGGGAGCCGCCACCTGTCATTACGTTCATACAAGTAACACTTTGATAGAATGATGAATAGTGCGATATAATTGGAGATGAAAAAAAAAATGCCTGAACGTTTGGATGAAGTGCTTTCTCAGAGGACCACCTGTAAGAAAAGATGAGACCACATTAATAAAATCCCCATTCATAACAGTGAGCATTTTAATTTCTTAGCCCTTGTACAGTTCAGAAACTGGCAACCCACACATTAAATCTGCTTGTGCTGCACGTTGATAACATTCAATGATTTCAACAGAACAATTAATAGCAATAAATCGGAAAATATGCAAAGGAAAGCTGAAATGACAAGAGAGCAATGGGTTACCACTCACAAAACACTTCACCGGTATGTTGTGCTTGAATCGGGGATGTAAGGATAAAACCACGTCGTTCCACTCATCCAGATTGGATTTGAGTTTGATTTGATTTCCTTAAGATCAAGAAACCTTGCTTATTTAAAAAAAAGAGAAAAAATGCTTTTTGAAAAATAATCATGCTGCATTGCACTGATCTTTAGACGGTTGTTTAAATGAACCAGTGCATCCTCGTGTTATCCTGAACAAAGACGGTGATCCCGCTATCAGACACCTCATTCATGTCTCCTTAATGCCTGAAAGACAAAGTGGGTAGCACAACCAATTCATTTAGAGCTGTGCTAAAACATGATCGGCATCTCTATAGGCGTGGGGGTCTTATTGCCAAGATTAATTATATTCATTATACAGCGCGCTGCATACAAATGATCTTGTTTCCGGTTCAATACATGCACTGATTTTGAATATTGTCTGCTGAACAGATTTGTTTAGTCGTATTCAAACATACATTAACCGTGGCTCTCTGCCGGTTTGCTGGGAAGGTCTTATTTCACAAGGTTTAAAAGGTGAGCTTATCATTAGCACATCTTTAGAGGCCCATAATTCCTAGACGCTCCTCTCTCTGTGTCTATAGTTTATGTTTTGTATGCTATGACTTGTATTGTAAGACTAAAACGGTTTGTGTCATCTCGTGTCATCTTTCTATTACAGTCAAAAGTCGACATATTCCGCCGTCATTGATATCTGTATTACTGTTTTATTTGAAGCAGCAGGAGATATTTAATCAAAATCAATCGGAGTCATTTGAACATGAGCTATCTCTGAGAAATCTTTAATTATGGTTGAAAAGTTCATTTTTCACAGTTTGTTTTAGTGTCACCTGGCACAAGCCCCCTCACTCTTTGTGAAATCCGTATAGTAAAACAACTGTAGAAATAACACACAATTAAGTCATTCTTGTTACCAAAATGTATATGCTATACCCCATCTTATAGCTTTGAAGGAGGACTGTTCTAAATCTAGTATTCACTCGTATTGTTTTAGAATTTTCGTTGAATCTCATAAATGCTAATGCAAGCTCCCTATGGACATGACATTGATGTTTAGGTGTCACAAACAGTCACGTGTTATCCTTCAATCTAACACTGAAAAATGCATATACCATGCTGAGTTGAGTACTACACAAACCCAATAGGAATTCTACAAGTTTTTTTAAGACTATTGCAGGCAGAGATGCTTGACTTTGCAAGGGATTCTTTGCGGCATTTGCACGTTATTTTACAAGAAATTGAGTTTCTGTTTAAAAAAAGGCAATATCTAACAGTCCCACGTTTCCTTATTGTAATCCTGTAGCTATTTTAGGAACTAGCGTTTGACCTTTCACAACAAAGCAAAGCGACATCAGACCTAAATGAAGTATAGATCCCAGACTTAAAGTCAGGTCTGGCTTTGGTTTGAAGAACAAGATACATTTGGTCTCCTAATATATCAGACGTACAGTCTCGATGAATTTACATTCCTTGGGGTAAAAATTACAGCTATATGCTCGATTTGGGTCATTTAGACCTGTAATAGCATGAAGAATGCGATACGGCCTAATGAATAACGTTCATGATGGCTTCATAGGGTGCATTGCCATTTGCGTTTACCGATTCCAAGGCATGGCATGCAGGCCTGGTCAAACCAGCATTTTAAATGATGAAACTGTGCAGCCAAATCACTTCGTTCCAATGTTTCTTTTTTGGTGTTGAGTTCAAATGTTGTGAAGTGTGACCTCAAATGTTAGCGCATTTGAGCAATAGCAAGCTGTCCTAATGGAGCTGGCCGTCTTCAGCTGTGTTATGTTTTATTTAAATTCACTGTGAGGAACTGGTTATGAAACAGTCTATATTTAAACTAGACCATAAGCAAGAAGACTGGCTATTTGTATGTAGCAATCGTTACTGCTTCTCATCAATAGTGATTCCCCTTAAAATCAGACGAAACAATTTACCAGAAACTCCTCGGCTTGGACTGCGGCAGGGCCTTTGACCTGCAGTCGGAGCTGCAGCCTGTCCCCGCTGGGAGCCGACACTGACACCACGCTGCTGGAGAACCCAGGCCGTATTGCTGTTCCAACTGAAGGGAAGGGAGACACGGGAGAACCAGAACCAGCACTGCGTGTGGGAGACTGTTGGAACCTGCTTCAGTAAAATGAGAGGTTTCCTAAAGGGAATCTGGTGCTCGGAAAACACTACCACTTTTGACCACAGAGACCGCCAAAATCAACACAGAATGAAAGTTCCTCGTGGCAGCTGTGTTCATTTACTATCCCGTTAGGTCTGGGACCTTTTAATTGTTTTAATTGACAAACAGTCCTGAGAAAAATGACATCACAGGGAGTAAATTACGCTTCACACAAAAATAAAGAAGGGAGTCATTCTGACCAGACTACCGCTAGCATGTCCCAGCTGGCTGCTGCATTAGCAGTTAGCTTGCCAGCTACCGTATCTGCAACTTGCTCTGTGAGTAGCCACCAAAGCTTCCAGAGCTAAATATTTTGCAAAGACAGGCCGGCTGCGTTCGCCGGCCTTGCATGTCGTCGGCGACTACACAAGCACGGCGTGTGGAGCATCTTACTGTATTTGCGTTGGATATTCACAGAGAGGTACAAAGGCGCTCTCCAGCACCAAACTGTGCTTTCTTATGTGCCTCCTGCAGCCCGTGAAAGGATGGGTCGATTGGACCGTAACTTTCAGTATTCTTATCCATCCATAACTATTACCACACCAGTCCTCTGCCTCGCCTCTCCACGCTGGAGAAGAAGAAGGAAAAAAAAAATCAAAGAGGGTATTAGGCAGCAGGGTTATTCCCGACACTTTGCTGGAGGCTGGCGTTAATCTGTGCGTTTTGGAGAAACGAGGTTAGTTAAGCATTTTAATGGCCCTAGCCCTGTGATAATTAGGCCTGCCCTGGAGGGAGCTCCAGTTGAGCCACTTGGGCCTTGAAATGGAGCCAGGGAACTAAAGCCCTGCACGCACACAATGATCCTGAACTAATTCCCTGAGTAAATATTTTCTCCCGTTAACTCCACACCCTCTTTCTCTTTAAAGTTGTAAAAGGCCTGTTTTCCTTCTTCTATTTTTCACACTCACTCTTTTTTTTTTTTCATCCTCTCTCTCTCAGCAGATATTTTTAGAAGGAGGCACTTAGAGCAGTTTCACAGAGATTTGTATTGTGTTCTTTCATTTTTTTTTCTGTCATTGTGTCCTATTCCATCGTGCGATAAAGCCCATGCAACACGGTTTTTAACAGTTCTCCTGCGTGCATTTCGTACACAATCGCCTTGCACTTAGAGACAGGGGCCTCTGTTGTGTCTTGTCTTGACTGGCGTGGCCCTTGACCCCCTCGGGGCCCGCAGAGGGGCCTTCTGAGTGACTGATCCGATCCGTCCTAAAGGGGATAGGTCTCCAAAAACATTGTGCATAGCCTTCCCTTCCTGTCTGTGTCTAGGGGCTCCCGCAACACAGAGAAGCCCCAGAGCTACGGCGGCTATTGTTTCTCTGCACAAAGGACAGACATCACATTAGAAGTCCTCTGTATCGTCTTGAACTCACATCAGTCTTTGTCAACCGGACAATCAAAAGCGCACATTGGCTCCAGCAATTAAATATATATTTAAGAAAGAAAAAATTATGCATATCAGAGACAAGTCTATTAAAGTGAAATAAATGCACAATTCCCGATTTTAGTTTTTGAATGAAGGTGTCTTTATCGGAGCGCGCGCTGTGTATGGACTGAACCCACCCCCGCCATTAAGTTGTCAATCCGCGAGTTTGTGTCTGGGTGATAAAGTTTGTCCGCTTTCAGAGTGGTTGTTTGGAGGATGTTTTGACTGACACGTGGCCCTCAAGCCACAGAAGTCAGCGCCCAGGTTTCCCAGGGACACTACTTGTTTGGCTCAGGGAACCTTTGTGAGGAGTATCTTCATCTCACTGCTCAGTCGGCCCATTTCTCCAGGCCACAGTGTCAGGCATCATTTATCTCTGACAGTGAAGCTGTCTAGAGTGTGCGTGTCCGCAACCGTCTGTGCGAGCGTGCGTGTATATATATATATATATATATATATATATATATATATATATATATATATAGTATATACAGTATGTGTGGGTCTGCCTGTGTCTCATGTGCGTCATGTGGGTGTCCCAAGGACAACCTGCGACGGCGGAATGAGCGGAGAAGATGAATGTTTTCTGAACACAGGAGGGTATCATTAAAGCTACCTGTGCGCCGCTTGATTGATTCGCTGAATCACAGTCGCCGGATGTTAACATAAAACCCCGCAAATGGCTTAGATTTGAATACGTTACTCATCAACACTCTACAGTCCATCAAGGTGAAAAAAGAATTCCTCAGGAAGCTTTAATTTGATGTGGAGCGTGTCGTTTGTCATTATACAGTAATTAGATGATATTAATTGCAAAACATCGGTTAACTTCGAAGACGTATGACGGCTGCCAGGCTGACTAATGTACATGATAGTTCAAAACACGGTATGGGATTCTAACCTTTAATGCTTAGAATCCCACACTGAGGGGGGGGGGGGGAAGTTCAGCCATTGGAGACAGTTACTTTTCACTAATCGCTCCAATTTTGCATTCCCTTCTCGGAGTCATAACTCAGTCAAAACGTGAAAGACATGAAAAACACATATTTTCGAAACTCACACTATTAGGATACCATTACCTCAGATGTTCATTACGAACAAACGTCTGTAAATCCGCTTAAAGAAAACGCACCGTATAAATCCAGAACTTACCTGAGAATCATCAGGTTTTTAATGTTTTCCTCAGAATCGCAGTAATCCAGTGATGGTTGTCTGTATATTCATCGCCGCATTGCACACTACGAGTGCTAATCGCTAATTCGGCATACTTTTTAGAGGGCCACTTTTCCAAAGAATCTGAACAAATATAGGCCTAAAGAAAGTGTATTTGGTTGCCCACAGTGTCATGCTTTGAAAACCCTCACTTTAACACATTCAGCGCCGCGGAGTCGAACAACTCGGAAGACTCGTGTCGGCATCTTATCCCGGTATATTAGCCTAACCCTTGCCGTGCACATCCTCTCTTTGTCCTCCACTTCCTCTCCAATCCCTCGATCACCCTTCCTCTTTGTCCTGTCTCAAGGCCATGGCCAGTCATGGGCTTTTCGGGCCCCCGTGCTCCTAGCAGCTACTGACCCTTTGTGCCACCTTTATCACAGACTTCTTTACCGTGGGCTACTTAACCACAGCGCTAACTGCAGGTCCTGCGGGTCTCTGTGATTGTGCTCTGCATTGAGCAGAGAGATGAGGATTAACACCGACACTCGATAAAGGGGTCAGAGGTGTGCAGTGATTATTTGTGTGTGTATCACGGGAACGAGAGAGAGAGAGAGATGGAGAGTGTGTGTGCAAGGTAAGCCTATGTGTGTGTGTGTGTGGCTCTCACAGGGTAGAGGATGAAGCAGGTGGATGGGGGTTGGGGACATGGCTGCAAGGTTGAGGTGAAATAGATGGATAAGGTTAGCTGAGTTATCAGACAGGAGCATCACAATCAAGCTGTCAGCTCAATGCCTCCCTCTCTCTCCTCTCTCCCTCTTTTTGATAAACAGAGGAATAGGATTACAATTTGGACTGGTCCCGGGGCAGCGTGGAAGCCTGCCCTGCCTTTCAGCTGCATTCTCTGCTCTGGTGAAAAGGAGCAACAAGAACGGCACAAATCTGCCAGACGGGGCTTCCTGGGTGGGGAGTCCTATAGTGAAAGAGGACAGAAGGGCATTTTGCCAAAGAGCAAGGTGTGGAGGTTGGCTCATAATAAAGAAAAAAAAGAAGAAAAACTATTAGATTGAAGCTCTGGTTCGCCGAAATGACAACATCATAATTTGTCTCTTGCGCTATTAAGACACCAATCCGCATAGTTTGGGTATTATTTGCAGAGGTTTTCAGATCACTGCGATTTCTGATTTCTAGAAAGGAATGTGGTGCCGCTCACAGTATAAAAAAAATATATATATAACGGCCATGACTTTAATGCATTATAAAGATTCTTTGGCTTGTCGCACTAATTGTAGTTATAGGAACTCATACATATTCATAATTCTTTATAACAATACACATAGCACATTATAAAGCGTTTTGTAAGGTATCATAATGTAATTATTGCACATTGAAATGACAATTCAGTATACTTGTTTTACATTATGATGGTTTATTATCATTCCCATTGTTGTAATACGTTATATGTTTTTTCATAAAGCATTACAATGTGACTTTAAGTGTGTATAATTAAGTGGTCATTGATAAAGTGAAAAAATATCATTGAATTGAGCACTAAATGTTTTTGAATGTACTGAAAGCAAACAATGACCAATCAGAGTCACTTAAAATTACATTAAAATGCATTATAACAGTGATTACAATGAATTTTGAAAAATATTGTACTTCTTGGGAATTATAATGCAATAATGATGTCAGTGAGTGACCAGCCAATGTGAATTATTATGATACTTGAATTTATGTAATTATAAAATGTTATAATGTGTTATGATTATCGTTATAACACATTATGAATATTTACGAGTACTATAGCTAATGTTATACAGTGCTATAAGCACATTATGACACATTATAAGTATATTTATAATGTATCATAGACATAGAAAGCGTTACCTCAGTGGTGCAGTGTACCCTGCCTGAGTATTTCCTTTTTTATGCTGGTTATGCTTTCTTACTCCATTTCCTTAATCCGTCAGATTACACAATTACATAACAGATTATTGTAGGTGTTAAAACACATGATCGTCCTATGAAACTTGCATTGTTATAAATCAAACTGCACAGTTGAAATGAACTCCACCTCGACAATGACATGCTGACACATACACATCAGGTATTATAGTCGAATAATATCATGTTTTATTCATTCTATAACACTGACAGGGCCATTTTCTCTGTATAGTACTTTTGATACTTCACAAAGTACATTTCTCTGATAATGCTGGTCACTGTCTAGTTTAAATCCTGTACCTTAAATTTTGGATATTTTTATTTTTAAAATAAAATAAAATGATATAGTGCTCCCTGTTCCTAATTCTTACGCTCAATAGACAATTTAATCATCTGGAAATTGCAAAAAGACAACAGAGATGTTTTTCTTGTCTCATGAAATGTTAACAATTTGGACTTGGTTGTCTTACGAAAGTGACAATCCTCAACTTAAGTACCGTTTTAAATACTCGTAAAGGAGCATGTCTTTGGAGTAAAAGATCTAAATGCATCTACCTCTGGTTATTGTATGTTGTAACATCAATCCATCTACATGGAAACTATAGTAAATAAGGAAAATATTTTGTCATAATCCACACGAATTTGAACATATTTCTAAACGATGAAAATTGCAATTAACATTTACAAGAGAAACTGTTTTACACACTTAATATTATAACAAAGTAGTAATTGGATGCTGGCCTTTTCTCCTCTAAAAGTAAGAAACATTGCTCCTGTGATGACAACACAAAAGCTAGCGCTGTGGTTGTTTTGTCCACTTTGTTCAAGACACAAAAGGCTCGCTGTTCTTCCACTCCCCCTTGCCGACTGATTGGGATTTTTTTTAAACGTTAAATCTGCAGAGAGTGGAGAAATAATGTTGGGACAGCGACCAGGGTAGCAGGGCAATTAAGACAAATTAATTATGGCGCAGGGGGGGGGGGGGGGGGGGGGGGAGCTGAGCCCGGCTAAAGCGTGAACCGTAAAGCGTAAACTTCACATATAAGAGCTCTCCAAGAAAGAGGCCGTGGCACTGGCCCATTTGCTATCTCATTGTCTACAAGGAAAAGGAAAATCCCACTTCGTGACCCCGATGCGAAGAGACCCCTAGTCTCGGATTGTAGGCGCGGCTGTCCGGTAAATGAATGGCCGAGCAGAAATGAGACGTGTGCTCCCGCTCCCTGAACCAGATTTCTCCTCCGAAAAGACCCGTTTCCTTCCCTCTCATCTACATGTACATTCGCTCACTGAAATATCTGCTATTCTTCTCTCGCCATTTCGTTGGCGGTGGCATCCAGGGAGCTGTAGCTGTGTGTGACCTTTTCTGATTCAGAAAAAAAAAACTCATCTCCGTTTTTCGGGGACAGTGAAACTCACTAAAAGTTAGAGAAGCTATCCGTTTGGTCACCTGCATTTTTTAAACACATATATGTTCATATATATGTATCTTTAGCAACTCTTTCTTTTGCAATACATTTTTTGCATACATATCTTCCATCTGCTGTGTTTGTGTGACGTTGGGTGCAGTTGAAAGAGAGAAATACCAAAGGACACACATTTCGCACATTTTGCCCAGCACCTCTCAAGCACTGAGTTGTTAACAAACGATTTAGCATTGTAGCGGTAGCTTTAGCTTATCATACGGATGCGTTCCTTTGTTCCTGGAAGTGAAAACTTGTTTGGCAACACTAACTCCGATCAGCGACAATTGTTTTCTTCCAATAGGATCAGGAAAACAGGAAGGGAATCGCGAAACATCTCATCATAAGCTGCGGGCAACAAGTGGAAAACATCCCCAACCTGAATGAGCAGAGACACTGACACAGATCCCCGCTCCATTCTTTTGTAACAAACCAAATCCCTCTTTTCCTCCTTTCTCAGCCATAATATGGCTTCCAAGCGAGGTCCAGCCAGAAATCTTGCGCAGGGCCGTGAAATAAAGGAAGTGCTGCCATGCCTGACTATGCCAGTGAATAAAGCCAAAGCAAATTGCTTAGGGAGAGTTTGGTCCAATTGGATGCCATCCCTTGGTATGTAATTCCCATGGCGCGCCGTTTGGCAATGGCGTCGCACGCCTCAATCAGGTGTGGGGGCCTGGAGGAGGCCCCGCTCATTTGCATGTCCAAGTATGAGGGGAATTCCTCTTAGGGAAAGGAGCCAGGCTTTGATGTGGGCATTCCCACTTGGATTTACGGGACTAAAATAGACAGTAATGGATCAGTGAAGTCATTCATCACCAGTGAGCGCTTTGCCCAGTCCTCCTTCACCTCCTAAACCACGCTCGGCTTCAAAGAGAGCCGTCCGTTTGAGCTCCTTCTGCCCCGGCCTCTTCGCTGAAGATGAGGCTGATGTAAATGAGCCAGGAAGTGATGACATTCATTTGAGATCTGGTTTGACGATCCATCACTGTCGCGAGGTCAGCTCTACCTGTCGTTGGCAGAATTGGGACACGGGGCTAATATTGCTTGACTTTAAAGGTAAACATTTTTTTTCATGTTTTACACATCTGTTATCATACATACAGTATCTGTTTTTCATTGCTAGCTGGACATCCAAAGTAAAACTACGTTACAGCCTGTGATATAGAAGGAGCAAATCAACTTATAAATCACATTGACATTTGCAATGAAGCACAACTAACCTGAATTACAATAATGTGACTTTGTTGACTATTTGACATTTCTGGTTTTAGCAGCCGTTTCCCACAAGCCCGAGGTCGTTGCAGGTTAAACGTCACTGGCCTCGTGGCCATGAGGGTGGACAGGATGTGCTGGCGATGGAGGTTGGAAAGATGACATTAGAAAAGAGAAATCAATACAATGACGCATCGTATAAGCTTTCGGGTTCTTTTTTAACGCAAATAAATTCATTGTTGTTTACATTTTTTTGAAATAGTGATGAGTTCAAATTCTGTTTGCGCATACTGTAGTGCTTATTTATCGAAACACAACATTGCCATATTATCGTCTTATAAAGTTGAAATGGCAAACAGTTGCCTATTTATATATTCAGAAGACATGTTTTGTTTTTGACCACCTGATGGAAAAAAGTCCAATATATTGACTTTCCTTTTCGCTCTGTTTTGGTCTCCATCTATGTTTTTAGTTGCTAAATGCTCCACCGTGTTTACCAGCGATTTGTTAACGTTGTCTGCGTTTTTAGAGCTTTTTTTTTTTGCTTCGTCAATTATGTTTTGTGAAAAGCGTATTTTCTGCCGGATTGCGTTTGTATAGCGTTGACTCATTTCAATTTACATCAATAACTTAAATAAAGTGGCAGAAATGTTTATTTTACTCAACTTCACCAAGAAGTTCTACCGTTTTTGTTTTGTTTGAGTTTGCAACATTAGCAGCATTTTTCAAACAGCCAGTGTAATGCGGGAGAAAATATGTTTCCCTCAAGACGTATATGAGAATGCGGTTCAGTTTTATGGGCACGTAATGTTGAAGGAAACAGCTTTGTCTTGCTGTGGCAAGACACGATAAGGACGAGAGCTGAGAGGGTGAACCAAAACAACGAGCTGAAAGTCACTAAAACGCTCTGTAGTTCTTAAGGAAAACTGCAATGTCGGGCGATGATTCACTGTGGGTTCACCACTATGAGCGACCTCTTTACCATCAGACAGTCATTTGAGTTTGTTTTGTAAATATTCATATTTAGTGCAGCTTTAACCAAACCTCCAACCACTGAAGGGGGCAGATCAGAAAATACACATTTGGGACAGTTGGAGGCAATGCCAAACAACGATTTGTATTGATTAGATATTAACTGAAATATTGAAACATTTGCTAAAAAAACAACACGAATCCACAACTTTGACCTATAGCTTTGTGTGGGTCTCGTGGCTCATCCACTCTGCAGAACATGTGTGCGGGGGGTCATGCCGGCTGACACGTAGTTGCTTATTAAACAACGCTCAGTCATCCACGGCAAAATGAATGCTCTATCACAGCGGAGCTGTTCTCCAAGTGACGCTCAGGACACGGAGGGGTTGAGAAGCACTCGTGCATGTGACATTTCACTTGCTGCTTTTGTTTTTTTTACGAACCGGGCGGGTGAGGGCCCACTTCTGGCTTCGGCGTCTTCGTTTGATAAGCTTACACACGTGTTGGCATGTTAAACTCGCTGTCAAAGCAAATGGCCTGATATGGATGATGAATGGAGGTGTTTTTTTATTTTTATTTTGTTGATTTGTAATTCATTCCTACTTTTGAATCCCACTGTACCTTTTCATGATTTTTAAGCGTCTATGAAAACAAATGACTTCCTCACCTTAACTGCATCATATTGGGTCAACCCTGCTGGTTTTTGATCTCTCACAGAATTTCTGTGGACATTAAACCCGCCTGCTTTCCACACAGCACCAAAAGAGTTTCATTACCGCGGCCGTGTATCTTACCACAACAGGTAAACTGAGAGGGGACAGTTGCAGAAGAATGAAGGAGAGAGGGGAGAGACATGGGAATAAAAAGATAAACAGTTTGACCTTCTGTTTCTGCCAATTTCCAGCGGTCGCCCCCCCTCCTTAGCCTTCTCTTTCCCCTCTCTCGCCCTCAGCCCTGTGTCGGACGAATCCTTTTTGGAGGGATAAATAGCACTGCTGCGCTTTGATAGCCCCAGTCCCAAACAGCAGCTACCGATAAATAAAAGGAACTTTCTCCATTTATCTCTGCGAGAAAGAAGTTCCTATTAGGGTCCCCGTAGCCGCGGGGCCTTTCCCTCCTTCACTGCACAGCTTTGTAGATTGCCTGCTTGGTTTAAGGTGCTATTGAGTGCTCACCAGGACAATTACATGCCAGGACCCCCCTCCGGAAATGTCCCTCCCCTCCACTTCCCTCTCCCCCGTCCTGTACCTCTGTGCCAGTGTTGCAAGCGAGATGCTGTCCGCGATATGGGCCCTGGATGGGGACGGTGTGTGCGGCGCGTCGTGTAAGTGTGTGTGTGTGTGTGTGTGTGAGTTCCCTGCTGGAAGAGGGGACAGAGGGGGTAGAGTGATAATGGCCCTCTGAATGGTATGGAATAAAGTATCATTGCTTAGTGCCCTGGAGTCAGACAGTGATGCTAATGCAAATGGTTTTTACCCCCCACCTTTCTGTCTGGTATAATGATAGCCCCACAAACAGTATGTGTGAAGAAACAGAGCGAAGGAGGTACATAAATAAAAATAGCGCACACCTCGGTGGAAATGACTTTTTGTTGCCTTCAGGCAATTTGAGACGCACCTTTACACTTTCCCTCCGGGCCTCCTCTATTTCCTACTTCTCTTGATATATATATATATATTTTTATCATTTGATAGCGTAAAGATTAAAGTAGAGATTTCTGCAAGGAGCAATATAACAGTAAAAAAAAAAAAAAAAGCTGTTTTTTCTTTTTCGATGAAAGACTTGGCCCTCGACCGGACATGTCAATCTCATTTCCAGCAGCCCTCTCAAAATCAAGGTGTTTCTTTTTTGCACACATGAGATGCGTGTGTTGGTTATAGGGTGCAGAAATTCCAAGGCTTCACCTTGAGAAGATACTAACATTTTCCTGCGTATTGTCGAGGCACAACCGGATGACACTGGTGTGCTTTGCAGACGCGCTGCCTCTCGCCCCCTGATGAATGGTATAGTCTGAAGAAGACGCGAAGAGTCTGAAGCCATTGTTTCATCTTTTAAGCACCAGAGTCTCTGAGGGAAAAGTATCGTCACAATCGAAAGTGTGGGCATGTTTTGAGCCAGAGCATATGCAGAAGAAGAGAGATGGGGCGGGGGGTTGAGAGAGAGCGATGCCATAAATCTCCGACCACAGAGGACAGAACGGGGAAAGGCTGATCCAGGATCGAGCCGACGATCTTAGATGCCGGAGCGCCCACAGAAGGCGTCTATCAGAGCGAGGGCAGCCCGCACACTCATCTCTACAGATGCATCGTTGGGGATGCAGAGAGCGGACGGCAGCAGCTTCCCACCACGGAGGAGGAGTCCACCGGACCACGGAGGGGAGACCTGCTGCCGGAGGGCTTCTGAAGACGGCCAGCCTGTGAACTGATAGAGAGGCCGGCGCTAATCAAGTAGCCTCCAGGCCTCTGGGCCCCGCTCCTACATCCCCACTCCTGCGTCTGCCTTCCGCTCGCTTCAGTTTCTACTCCCGGAGCCTAAGCTCCTTTTATTTATTTCATGGTGTCAGTTTTCAAAAGGCTTGTCTTTTGTCTTCCGGAAAAGCTGCGCGACTTAGCCATCCCTTTGTGGAGTGGACTCGCCGTTGAATCGTTCAAATTGTCTCTTGTACAGAAACAAAATCTTAAAATGAAACAAAACACACAATGATAGAAGTCATTATTAGAAATTACAATAAGAAAATAGGCTAACGGATAAAATGCCCACCTTCGGGGCATTTCTGTTCGAGGCCAAAACTCTTCTGACAGCTGGGGCAGCCTTATATAAGCGCTATAAATGGTCACCTCCTCACACAATGCCTTTGTAATGTATCATTTGGCTTCACAGTGCCCTAATATCTGGGTAAAGTTTCATAAGGGTGCCTTTTTGGCGGCCTGAGCTCAGTGGTCTTAGCTGCCTGTGATAGGCCTGTGTGCTGAGCAGGTTCTGGAGATAGCAGCTCTCTGGTGGCACGGCTTCTCTCACAGGTCCCTGCCTGGCAGAAAGCAAAAGAAAGGGAATAAAGAGGGGCTGGGAGAGAAAGGAAGGAGGCAGGAGGGAATTGACACAGAGCTTGGCGAGGAGCCAGAGCCGGGCCTCCTCGCATCTAATGTACGAACGGGGATTTATTTAAACAGTGAGAAGAGAGGACAGCTTCACAGTGCCAGATTAATTCCGCTTTTTATTCAGAAAATAAAAGAGTCTTTGAATTATTAAGAGATAGCGGGATTAGAGGCCTCTATTTCCAACCCCAATCTACGCTCCTTTTAATTTCCACTTTATTAGAATTCTTTTTGAAGTATTTTAGTGTGGACAAAAGGAGAAGAAGAGAGAGAAAGCAGAAAATATTAAATATCAGTTAAACTGCCTTAAACATAAGCCCGAGCCCCCATTATTTTTTCTCTCTCTCTCTTTTCCACAGTCATATTGATCCTACTCTTCCACTTCTCAATTATCAACTTTTATTGTAGGTTCAGCCAAGTGCAGAGGCCGATTTTTTTTTAAATGAAACGGCTTCTATCTTCTATTCATCCTCAGGGCTGTGGGGCTGTGGTGGGGTTTCTCGCTCCCTCACACTCCTCTCCTCACTTCACTTGCTTAAACCCCACTCAAAAATGTGTCGGCGAGGGCGATTGTGTGGAGCTCTACAGGAGGAGGAGGAGGAGGAGGAGGAGGAGGAGGAGGCTGCGGTTCTCACGTCCCCTCGGCTCGGGGTCAGCACAGAGGGGGTCGGGGCAGGATGGGATCAACAGGAGTGGACAGGCACAGGTCAGACTGTCCTGGTGAAGTGCACTCCAGTGGACAGCAACATCCACGTTCCTTTTGACAGAACTAAAAATCATGTCAAACACCGTCCTCACCGTGGACCGCCTGTTTACCGTCTGTTTACTTAACATAGCACTTCATGCAATGTTCGCGTCTCGGCTCTCCATCCGGGGAAGCGGCTCGCCCTCGCGTTGCCGAGCAGTGTTGCCCCCCCCTTTTCTCTGCAAATCTCGGCAGCCATAGGAATTTGATTGTACCGGAGGATTCTCTCTGTCAGACAACCGGTCCATAATCTCTGGCAATTCTTTGTGCAGGAGGATTACCACTGAAAGTGTTACCACATATTTACAACTACTCCACTAACTCTCAACAGGCTCTCCTGCATCCGGCCCAGCCAAAGCTGTAAGCCACGGTTAACATAGGAAATCAAGCTGAGATTTAGGACATCTCCCCTCCAAATCTAAGTGCAGGCTCTATCTGTTCAAATAATAAGGCGCCGGGGTCTTTCTCGCCGTTGAGTTTAGCCCAGATTTAACCCCGAGGATTACCTGTGTTTGAAAAGAAAAAGAAACACATCTGTTTATGTGCAAAGCACTTGACATCGTGTTCCCCGGGGATAGATCAGTCGCCCCAGCAGTAAACAAGGAGCCATTCATGTGAAAATGATCGCTCTGTAATTAACAATTCAGGTTTACACAAGAGTGAATTGCGCGAGAGGGTGCTGTCTTCCCCCCCTCCCCCCATGATGCAAATACTCCCACGTATATGATAGGAAACAAAAGGAAGCAAAAAAATAGTCAAGTTTGAGGGTCATAAAATACACACTGTGTTCACTGCGTCCAGTTTCCTTTGCTCTTTCCGACAGTGAAGCGAAGCCCCCCCCCTTTTAGCATCTGTGTCTTATCGCTCCATCAGAGTCCAAGTGTTTCATTCAAAGTCCGACTCGATAGGCCTTGTGTCTGACTGTTGTTATTGAAATAAACTGGGGGCCTGTGTTGCCACCCCTGCCTACCCCCCCCCCCCCTCTTGCTTCTGTCTACTCTGAACAAGTGTATCTTCAGAAACACGCCAGCTTGTTATGGTAATGACCTGAATGCCCCCCCCCCCCCCCCCCCCCCTCCTCCATTCTGTGTGTGGGTGTGTGTGGTGGGGGTAAGGCTTCGCTTTTTTGGGGGGGTTCTTCAGGGGGCAAACCCAACAGGACGTACTGGGGCAGGGCTTTTCATGACAAAACAAGGCTTAAAAAAACATATCCAATCAATGTACATGTACAGTAAATGCTATATTATTAGAGATTCTGGACATTAAATACAGTTTTAATCAATACGGAACAATGTTTTACACAAATGCAGCTTTTGCCTCCATTCTAATATCCATAGACGGTAAAAGTAGTCTGTTCACTACAAAAATATAAAAACTGACATCTCGTAATACGTTTTTGTGGCTGATACGTCTGCCACATCTCAAACACACACACAGACACACACACACAAACCAAACTATTATGTCAGCCAGACTCGTGGCATATGTAAGATCTTATTTCCATCATTACAAAAATGCTAGGCACAAACTGACAAGCATAACCTGAGCACTAAATGGAAATCACCCAATATCTGATGCCAACAACAGCCAACAGGAGAGAGGAAAAGAGTCGCTTCTTTGACAAGAGAAATCCCTGGAAAATAATCCATCCTATGTCGACTGGATGGGTTCAGGAGGGAAAGAACTACAACTGCGGCCGGGCAGGAAAAATATTCCTCACACAGTCGGTCCTGCTATACTGAGCGGCTATAATTAAAATAGCAATGAATTCAACCCCCAGTCAGGAGCCTCTCTAAAAGCCAATTGTTGGGGCTAGATAGCAGATATATATATATATAAAAAGAATTGTGCGCAAGGAAAAATAAACAGAGAACAATGTCAAAACTCTGCGTTGAAAGAATAGCGATAAGGATCACCTATTTAAACAAACCTAATGCTTGACTGCTTGTTGTGAGCCACATTTCACACATAAAATATGTTCTGTCACTGATATTGCCCCCTTATCTAAAGGGAGAGAGGCAGACGAAATTTGCAGCCTGTGTGCGAGCAATGGGCGGTTTGTGGAGAGTGATAGAGGCCCAGAGCTTGGAGATGCACGGCAGATAGCATCTGTCTGTCTCTTCAGGCGTGCAGGCGGGCTGGAGCGGTGGGGAAACACGGGGAGACAGAGGGAGGGGAGGGGAGGGGAGGCAAGAGACTGAGTGGTTGGGGCACGCACGGTGTGGACCGGCAGACCAAAAGGCCCGGCCTCCTGAGGAAATAGGTGACTCCCAACACGCCCAGCCCCCGACCCCCCTCCTCTTACATCACGCAAAAACCCTGTTAAATGCCAGTTGACTTGTAGGATGTTCCCCAGTGGACCGTGACAACAAAGAGAGGAGAGTAAACAATGCGCAAGCTGCCTAGGCGGGTGGGTGGTGCAGTGGATGTGGGGAACGCCAACAGCAACAGGGACTTTGGGTCGCGTTAGGTCCCGGAGGGTACAGTGTCGTATATATATAGACAGTGTTGTACTGGGCCCCGGAGAAGGTGGAGGGGCCCCATAAAGAGAGCTGGTTCTTCATCAATGTAATGGACGGATAACGGGGCTTTGAATGTGTTTCAGATTACCACCAAAAGAATACACAATAGTTAACGAGGTTTCCATCGCTATATATACTCTTAAAGGGGCAAAACCATCTCTGTCATGGTTTTTATTTATATTTTTGTTAATAATCAGGAGCAATCTATAACACAATTACATACTCCAAATAAACTATTAAAAATAACTATAAATAAACGATAATGAAAACTATTCAGTTAAGTATGCAGTGATGATTGCTGGGTAATATGTATGTTGATGTTGTCCAATGTCAAGTCTTTATTTGATCATGTGACGAGACGATACTATGTACGGTAGTTAGGATTTCTCTTTGACTTTTCCTAATTCAATAGCCGAAGTATGTGGTTCAACTCTAAAATCATGCACATTGTCAGTAGAATATATATATATATATATATGTCTCATGGTGTGTGTGTGCTTCTTAACTAACTAGCGTGCATCGTAACTACCTCATGCCACTGTGCAGGTTAAATGTGATGCTGTTAAGGTGGTCATCTTTGGACCTTAACTGTGATCCAATCGGAGCTTTGCCTTTATCACACTGACCCCCCTCATTATGGAGCTGACCTTGGCGTAAGAGGAGCGGCCATGATGAATTAGCCCGGTGCACTGAGAATAGATCAGCACAGCAAAGTCAAGGCTGCGGCAGCCCAGGGGGGAAGATGCTGTTAGCTGGCAGGACATTTCACATTACGGAGGCAAAGAGGTCAGGCGACCGCTCAGCCCTGAAGGCAACGCAAGAAAAAAAACACAGCAAGAATCCTCTTACAGGAGGGGATAATTATCCCAAACCGAGCCACTAATGTGCACCATTGTTTGACGTTTTGCATGTGCTATATGTAGGTATTGGCGAGGCCAAGGGTGCACACGTGTATAAGTATGCACGTGTGCACCCTTGAGCGTTCAAATGCAATTGCTGATCTTTTCCCACCTGGGCTGTGTGAACCAGGCCGGATACTTAAACAGGATTATCTGTTGGAATAAGGTCTGAGATGCAAGATGCTACCGTGCTGAAAAATTCCATTTGTCAGATCACTGGCTTTCATGAATACTTAAGAATGGAGTAGGGGGGGGGGGTACAAATCAACTGAGTATCCCAGACTAATTACACTTGTAGAACACAGTGAGGCATATGAAAAATAAATATATGCACTTAATTTAAAGAAAGAGAAACGCTGACATTTGGAGGGTTGTAGCGACTCGCGCTAGCCACAGAGGCGAGCGGCGGAGCAGGAGGGATTACCAGGCGATGTCGCGTTGCAGATGATTGACCTGAAGATGAACACTGCTCCACTTCCCCTCCACCTATTTGCACAGGACTATTAGCGGAACTCAGCTGAGGAGTGAGCCTGATGCCGTGTCAAAATTAGATTCGAGTGGGGGAAAAAAAAAAAAGTACTGGTTATCAATATGCAATGCCATTGTGTGAAATCTCTTCTGGTTGCCATTGTGTCAGTATTGTCCGGTTAATTTGAGGCTGCTCGGGGAAAAATATCACTATTGTTTATTCAAACTGATCAATATTCACTCGCTCTCTTGTGTGAATTCCGTGTTTTTTTCCCAGAAGTCGGCAGATACACACAGCCATGAAAGTCACCACAGCTGGTGCTCAATACATCAGTAGACATTGATTAGACCTTGCAATGACATTCATACATTTTACACAACCCGGCTGAGGATCCTTAAACTTCAAGAAAAAAAAGAAGCCCTTTAAGATTATTAAGATCAGATATGACAGTAATGCAAACGACTGCCTTAAAAATCAATGGCATACCTAAGCCCCACTGAGTAATTATGTCTGTGATTAGTATTGATCAGCGACTCGGCTATGTCAAGTTTCCATTTTATTGGTAGAACAGTGCCGAGACACCTGACACAGTGCTGGAGACGAGTGTGTCTACGAAGGAAATTCAATCATAAAGCGCCAGCATGGAGGCTTTTTCCCCTATGTGGTGACTTTAGATGAAAATATTTAACCCACTCAGGTGGTTCTCACTCAAGTTTGTTTTCTTTTCTGTGCACTTTTATGCAGATGAGACAACCATGTGCCCTCAAATGTAAACGCTACTTATTTGTCATATCAAAGATGTTGTGCAGTAAACATATTGCTGCCCTTTTTTATGTTAACTGCCAGTAAGCTCTGCATTTTTCTGTACCCCATGAATCACAGGAAGGTGGTCGACGTGGATGGTGGCTGTACAAAGCACAGGACTTTGACACTATAGAGTCTTGGATTTTGCATCTGGACAGGCGGCAACCTCCGGTTCTGCCAAGTGAAGCCGACGCGGAAGTGTCTTAAAACTTTCATTCTCTCTGCTGACCATCAGGGGACGAGGGTAGCAAAAATAAGTCTGGTTGTATGGAAGTCTATGAGAAAATGACTCTACTTCTCACTTGATCTATTACCTCAGTAAACATTGTCTTCAAAACAGCATAATGTTCATTTAGTAAATGATGGTCCCTTTAGAGCTTACTGTGATTGACAGGTCGCTCCCGCTACCAGAGCTCTATAAGGCGTCTCTACGTCACTCCTCTGCATTCCAAACATGGTAACTTCAGTTCATTGGTTGCAAAAAACATGGCGACGGCCGTAATCCAAGAGGAATAACTGCGGTCTACAAACCAATGAGTGACGTCACGATGACTATGCCCACTTCTTATATACGGTCTATGGTGTCTACACAGGTTGCATAGTGAAAACGGCACGTAACAGCGCAGCATTAGCTCAGAGCCTAATCCAGAATCACTGTTAATGCGCCGTAAAAAAAAAGAAAGAAATGCACTTTAGTTGACTGCTACGTGAATAAAGCACGAGTGAAACATGCTTCCTCAGGCTGCATGTAGGCAAACAAGCTTTAGAGACGTTCACGTGCCGCTTTCTTCAGGACTTGTGCGTACAGTTTGTATGACTGTTTTTTTACTGTCACGACAGAAGTTGGCTTCACCTCTCTTTGCTTTCAGGTGCACATAATGTGTTGGCAGGTGTGCCATTACATACAAGACTGTTAGCCTAGCTTAGCACAAAGACTAGAAAAAGGGTGAAAAACTAGTCTGGCTCTCTGTCCAAAGGGAACAAAATCTAAGGCTTGCTTATTTACACATTGTGTCTTGTTTGTTTAATATGGACATAAACTGAAGTTTGGAAATGTCAACTGCATTCTCATATTTTCTCCCGGATCCCATCACAGTTTGAAACACGATTAAAACAAAACAAAAACGCTATAAAACTACTTGGCTAGCTGTTTGGCAAGTGACGGACGAAAAATAAACATTGACTTTAGGTTTCACATGGGAGACGAACCGCGGCCACCTGGGTGAGAAAAAAAGTTCAAAACATATTTGTGATACGTCAAACGCAAACTTGGAGGAAATAGTGTTTCCCTAAAAATGTAACTTACAGAGCAGTTTTGTTCTGTGGGAACGTAAGTTGTAGGAGACCAGGCTGTCAACGGGCATTAGAGTGGTATCAATATTGTCATCTAAATAAACATATAAAACTGGGAAAAAATTGTGGTTTTAGTTCAATGTTAATAAAGTAAATGCAACCGGTCTCACACATGCCTGCTTCAGTTGCTGCGAGCAGGGATTGTATTCCATGCGACATTTAGCGAATTTGCATATATGTAGTTCATTAAAATGTCTCCTAATTATGTTGATAAAAAAAGATTTTGTTTCTATTCTGTTCCCTTATGTTTCTATTGAAACATATTTGCTGGTGTAAATTAATAATATATAAGAGTCATTTCTAGGAGACGGTGGTTAAAAATGTTACCACTCTCGATTATTTTCATTGATTTAATATTGTTCCGTCCTAATAATTTAGATGTGGTATTATAATAACTCATTTTATTATAATTATTTTCCACTCTTAGCGTACACTTTCAGGTTGAAGACACACCAGCACACGTTTCTCCTCCAATATGCTCCTCCGCGGTTACGGCCGGAGGGAGAAGAGGCCGAGATCAGTAAGACAAGTGGGTGATCTATCGTTTTTCCCTGAGACAGATTGTCTGGAAGGTTGCAGAGATTAGTCACATCTGGGGCTTTTAAGAATGCTGCAAATTGTGGCCTTTCTTTAACGCGGCCGATAAGGCATTAAATGAAGGGAGCCGCCTTATCAGCCCGCTGCTACCCATAAATCACAATTGCCTGCTCCCCTCCTGTAGCCCTGGTGGTTTCTATCTGCATCCTGGGGGCTGGCGAGATCCCACCATCACTGCCACCACCACCACCACCACCACACAATAATCACACCATTTGCCTCCTAATTCACCCTCTGCAGACATTACATGAGGAGCATTCTTCCATTATGTTTCGCACTCTTCTGTTCTCCCTCAGTCTCTGCTTCTGTCTGTTCTTCTCTGCCTTGTGTGTATTCACAAGTCTTCAAACGGGGGAATCATTCTTCCTGCGAGTGCTATCAGACTTTAATCCACAGGAAAAAGAAGAAGAAAAATAACACTGACACTTCAGCACCAATTCAACTGAATAGGATGTGGAAAACAGCCTTTAATGGGATATTGTTCTCCTTTTGTCTCACTCAAACCAAAAGGAAAATAGAGTGGATAGCATAAGCTTTAATGAGCTTGTGTAAGTGACTCACATTTCATTATTTCTTTCTTTCTCCCTCAATAATTATATGGCACTGACAGTGATTTTGTGGTGCTTGCCTGACAGTTGAAATTGCCAAGAGCTCAGGAGCGACTGAAACAAAAATGACTGACAATCCGCTACAGGAACAATTTCAGAGCAAGACATTCTGTTACAAATGTGGTTTCTAATGAGAAACCAAACAGAGCAACTGATAAAGCAACATGTAAGGGGCATCCTTCTTTATTAAAAACAAAAACAATAGCGTAGCTTAGCATAAAGACTTGAAGCAGGGGAAACCGCTAGTGTGGTTCTGTGCAGTTAAAAATACACATCTAAAAGCCTCCAAAGTGCACTAATTACCTGCCGCCACGGATGTTATGTTTCCCAACAATATATTCGAGCTATTTCTACTATATGTGTCTTCGGCAGTGTTGAAATAATGAACACGCACAAAAGCTCTAAAGTTTCCTCCTAATTACTGTGAGACCTTTCCGCGGCCGTGTGTGCGCTTATCAACGCGTACCTATGTGGCAGGTGATAGAGGTGAGAGTGGAGGCCGCCCATGTGGCAGCTGATGGAGCAGCTAAGCCCGAGGAGGAGTTTAAAGGCGTGGGCCTGTGCGTGCGTTGTGCTGCCGGAGACCTAACTGGAGACAGATTAAGGACTGTGCATTTATCTTTTGCTTGTAAATGAGTGACTGGCCAGTGTTGTTACTGCCAGGCCAGGGTATTGGAACAAGAGGCTTAAGATGTTATCAGAGAATGCTGTGCCTGCAGGCACTCTGAAGATTATAAGGCACGGCGAAAAGACAGTGGGAAAAGTGTTGACAAACAACCAGGGGTTATTATTAAACATTAATTATATGCTAAGCTAACTCTCTCCCTGACCCGTCAACACAAAGCTTATGAGACCTCGGGGTTCGGCGCCCCTTTATCAAGGTCAGAAGGCATCAGTTCAGTTTGATTGGCTCTGAGCTTAAATAGACAATGAGTATCATGATGGAACAAACCAACGGAGATACAAGACAATTAGTTTCTGCGAACACTCTACCAGGTTGTTTTTTTATGCAAACCGGAACAACTGATGGCTCCAGATCTCATTTCTGATTGGCTGAGTCAAAATCAGCTGGTAGAGCTGAGCGAACAACATGTAGCCTAAAACACATGTGCCGCAACTGAAAGCAGTAGTCACAACAGAACCTCCGGTTCTGCCAAGTGAAGCCGGTGCGCAAGTGTCTTAAAATGTGAAAACCGACCAGCAGGGGGCGACTCCTCTGGTTCCGCAAAGAAGTCAGATTGTATAGAAGTCTATGAGAAAATGACTCTACTTCTCACTTGATTTATTCCTTCAGTAAACATTGTAAAGATGAGTTTATGGTCTCAATCTCTAGTTTCAAGTCTTGTTCAATACAGCATGATGTTCATTTAGTAACTGATGGTCCATTTAGAGTCAAATAGACCATAAAGCAGGGTATGCTTTAGGGCGGGCTTAATTTGATTGACAGGTCGCTGCCGCTACCAGAGCCATAGCCGGTGTCACTATACTACTCCTCCGCATTCCAAATGTGGTAACCTTCGTTCAATGGTTGCGAAAAAAAACAACATGGTGGTGACCGTAATTCAAGATGACGTCGGCGAAATTGTCGAACTCGAGTCTTCAAAACAGCAGTCTACAAATCAATTGGTGACGTTTTGTATACAGTTCATGCCTAAAACACATGTTATTGTACCATTTCATAATAATTTCTTCAAAGTTTCCTGGAAATAATTATGTGATTTGCAGTTTAGTTTGTTGTAATGAGTTCAAACGCAGTCTCCAAAAGAACAGCTGACCTGCTCCGCTCTGACTGAAAAAGTCCAGATTACACGATCTTTGCAGTAAATTCTGCCAGGAGAACCATGCGATTGCTGGAGTGTGTGCTTATATGTGCATCTCTGTGTCTTTCCACAGCTGATCTGGCATTCTGCTGCAGCTAAAATATTTGGGTTTGCCAGTTATGGCTGCGTGCCTTTCAGTGTCTGTTTTATACTGCCACCAGCCCCTTTCACGCAGTCTGTGGGAGTGTTGCACCGTTATCCTGCCTCGCTGTTCTGTATGAAAAGTACGGAGGCGGTATGGGGGGGGGGGGGGGGGGGGGGGGGGAACAGAGTTGTTCTGCCGCTGAGCCGGCAGTGGAGGTAGTCACAGAGCCGAGCCGACGTCTTTATGAAAAGCTGGCATTGCGGGACTGGCTTGACATTTTGATGACATGTTATTTGTGCGCCTCAACCTTCGGAAGATTAAAAAGAAAAAAAGATCCTAGCGGCAGTTAGCAGCTAACGTACAGCAACCGAGAATGTCAGCGAATTGGGAAGACATTGAGACCCAGAGCCTCATTTTGCAAAGGCCATGGAGAGAGTATAAACATAGTTGCGCATTATAACACGAGTTATTGTGACTTATATCGACGTCTTGAGAAGCTAAAAGACTAGTTGAGCCATTCCGTCTCATAGCCAGCAACACAAATAACTTGTTACATAGTTTTTGACCTGATTTGCTTCGGTTTGTCCGTTGTTATTCAATCCAGACCTATACAAAGTTGAACTCTACTTCTCTACTGCAGTTAAGGCTGATAGGAGAGATATTTAGTTGGCCTTGGAATCTAAAATAGTATAAAACATTCGTATCCTTACTTAAAAACAAAGTCATGCCAGTGGTACCCAGAATTAACTTTATGAACCTCAGATGTGTCATGTAATACAGCAGATGTTAAAGGAATATTTCACCCACAAAATGACCAATTGTATACCAATTACTCACAGCATTTTTGAATGAAACTTAGTGTTTTTTTCATGCCACAACAGAAAATACCAAAACAGACTAAATCCTTGATGAATTGAAGTATACAGGGTCTAGGTTTAACAACTCCTGTCAGGTTGTCTTCAAGGATCCAAGGTGGTGAGGAAATGATATACAAATAATAATTGTGCGGCTGAAGTATTCCTTTTTAGAGTTTTTTTTCCACAGCTTTTACTCCTACCACCACCTGTCATTGTGCCGTATTACACATTTGATGTAAAATTCAAGCAATTCAGACGAAGCGTAAAATACAGTTTAAGGGGCACAAAAGGCTTTAGAGTGCTCAGTGATGTTCGTAGTAGCTCGACATGATCTTACTATGTACAAACATGGATATAGTAATGATTTATTGGTGTAGAAATCATCCATCTAGTGCACGAATTACACTTCATACCGAAGGTGTTGGGTTGAATCAGACTCAACTTGAATTTGAATGCCTGCGACTCATGACTCACTTTTGGCCTCGACAGCTGCTGTGACACCTTGACATCTGTTCTGACAATCTCCCTTTGCCTGGCAGATAAATAAAATACTGCTTTCCCTTTTTTTTTTTGAGTTTCACATCCACTCTGAACCAAAGCCACCAGCAGCCATTGAGAACACTGAATGGAGATTACCTCCTGAAATCTCCCGTATCCCTCCTAGACACCACCCAGCTGCGCAGACAGTTACAAATTGGTATTTGGAAGACATGCCTCTGAAGATAATTAGCTTTACTTTCAAGGATTACGCTGTGAACAACAAAACAAGAACTGTAATTTGCAAGCCCCGAGGGTGGCACATTGCAGGCACAAAAAAACTACAACTTCAAACTTTGTACCATTTGAGATTAAGGAAAGACAGGTTCGACTAAAGGGCTGCTTGGGAAAGCTCTGTAATGTAAAGTGACGGTTTGAGCTGTACTAGTAATTGAAGTGCTGTTTTTATCATCTCCATGGGAGAAGTTGGAACTTCCTTTAACGTGTGGATTGGTTGAAGCTCATTGGACCTTTGAAAACACGGTGAACTCGGTTCAGGGGGGTCAAATTCATTAATTCGCTTATGTATAAACGTTACACATTGCTTAGCAGTGCGTCGATCAACACTGGACAATTTTTTATCCTTGTAAAGATAGAATTCATGTTCTATTGGATTGCATGATATTGTACAGGTGTACCTAATAAAGTGGCCACTGAATGAATATTCCATTTAAAACTTCATCACATATCTGTGACATTTTTGTAGGTTTGCACAAGTCACTTGTTGCCTTGAAGCATCTGAACCAACGTCCCTATTATTTCAGTCGTCCACATTGTGTGCCTTTTTAGCTTCTCTGCACAGAAAACATCCACCATTTCCGACCCCCCCCCCCCACACACAGGTCACAGAAGTATTCACGCTATTATGTCCATGCTGACAGTTAGCTACTACCTACTACTACTGCATGCAGTTGTGTGAACTAATTTGGCAACACTTCCCATTGCTGGAATACAAAACTCTGTCCTTGAAAAGCTGTAAATTGCATCCGGAAACATTTGAATGATTAAATACAAACACACTTCAATATAGATCAAATAAGCACTTGCACGCTGGTTGAGAGAATAGAAACAAAACGGCTTCTTGAATGTTTGAGTTCTGTTTATTTTGACAGGAACACCTTCATTCACCGTCATACGGTATCTGCGTTGCCTTTCTGGTTAACATCTACATTAGGTCATGTAACCTTTTAACAATACGAGAAATATCATTGGAGGTTAATTAATTCTCGCTAGAGTCAAGGCAAGTGGAAATCTGAAAGCATAAGGTGACTGCTGCCTGGCAGGCTTTCTATGGAGAGGAACTCGAGCACACGTGACAGACAGACTGTTGCTAGAGGGGAAAATAATATTGTCCGTTACCTCTGTACATCTTTAGTTATTTATACAGAGCTTTCTCTGCTTCATTTCCGAGTGCGACTCATTCTGCATAGAAAATGACGACCTATCCACCTGACTGATGAAAAGAAGACGATTACTTGAAACTTCCATAACTTGAGTCTTTTTTTTAGTGACCTGTTCAACAAAACCTTATAAAACACACCTAATGTGCTTGGAATCAATGTGGTGTCACACGCTGATTGAAGGGATTAAAAAATAAAAAAGAAGAATTGTGTTCCAGAAAATGCTGTTCATTTGTTCTGACTCGATTTGTTTGCGATTTTCTTGTGAAATAAAAAAGATGAAACCTAAAGAGATAAAATATCACCTGATCCTCATCGAAAAGTCCTTCGAATGAAACAAGCTGATGGGGAAAAAACTAACATGCTTAACTACAGAGTGCACATTTGGTTCCCCCGCGCAAAGACAATGGGTTTATGAATGTGTTTTGGGTTAGATGCCTGTCTGTGGTTATCACAAGCTTAAGACATTTAAATGGATTGTTCTACGATATAAAATATGTCAGTAAATACCCCTTTTGTGAATTTCTAAGTTTTGAAACTTGCGATTGCTAACATGTGGTTAAATGAGACTGCAAAACGCCATCACACCGACGAGTCCTCCTCACGCTCACATGACTGTCGTCGTACATCTGACGATTATATTCAGGTCTCAAAAATCACACAAGTTTTGTTTAATTGTGAAAAGTCTCTTGCTGAACAAAACCACAATAATCCCAACACCAATGAAAAAAGTCCATTTTGCTTTTTGTCGAGGAAGTCGGTGCGAAGTTAACTTCCAGGTTGGCCAACAAAAACAATGTCACCCCTGCAGCACTCTATTCATGTCCGCACTAAAGCTTGTGATCAGGAATCACAAGTTGGCAGTTCCCAATTCCAAGGAGTCACAAGGTAATTACTTACAATGCAACTTTGAAACAAATAGCAGAACACCAAAGACACAATGTAGCTCTCCAGCAGCAGGGACATGCTGAAGATGGGGTCACGGGGGGATGGAGTGGCAAACAGCGAAGGCCGTGTGCGTCCTGTGTTGATGTTTTGGGGACTGGGCTTCTGTCATGACATCAGCTGACCTCATACAAGGACTCGCAGAATGCGGATACAAAGGATGAAAGAAGCAACAGAAGTAATAAACCAAGGCTTTTGGGCATTCTGAGCAAGATTACATTTACCCTTCTCCCCGTGCCCTCCTCACTGCACCGTACTTCAAATAATCCTGCAGGAGACGGTGGCTTGTGTGTTCCTTGTTAACTTCACGGCTACTGCTCCGTAAAAGAGGTCACAAACTTTGGGAGTATGAGGGCAATAGTACAACCTGGCCGCACATAACTCGGCTGACACTGTCAGGTTTTGGAACTTTCATTACAGGTCATAGGAAAGCAGGAGCACATCGGTGTTAGATGTCATGTTGTGATGCCGGCCCCTCGGAGTCAAAGAGCAAGGACTTCTTTATACACAGGATTCTGATGTACAGGACGGAGTCATACCAATTCCTGCACTGAGCGTGCCTTCAACAGCCCATATATACTGCAATACAGACACACGGCGCTCTTTTATTCAGTTAGGGCCAGAGCTGTGAGAACAAGGACCGTGTTAGTGGCGATGGGAGAGTTTTCACCTCGTATAAGATAAACAAGCGCTCATAGAATCAATTCAAAAATGTCTCGATGCAAATTACAAAAAAACAAACACCAGGTCTAAACTGACCTTGAGGGATATGAACTCTTATGTGAAGTTTTTATTATTGCGGATGTACACTGGGTTTTTGGCCCATTATCATTATAAGAACGTTGTTTTCTCTCGATATTGTGCAGTCTCCAGTGCATTCCCACACCTAACCAGGTGCTGACAAGTATGTTTTTGTGGATCCCACAGCCATCCCACAGCCATCCCACACATGATGCAGACACATACGGGGTGATCACGTTTGTTGTTACGTTGTTTTCCACGGCACAGGCTTGTTTTAATAAGAGGAAAGGGACGAGGTGGTTCGGTCTGTGTGTTGGTCTATTTTTCATGTTAACATTTTGAATTGTTTTCATTCTTTCTCACATAACATCGCTATATATTTCCTGTTTAGCATTGAACTATGTGTGAATTATAACTATGACCAGTAGATGTGGACATTCCTTGCTTGTTTTTATTCCATGCTATTTTATACTTTTACTCCATTACATTAATCAGCTATGGCAGGTTTTTATACATACAAAACATGTCTTATCTTTTAAAATATAATGCTGTTTAACCATCCATAAATATATATATATATATATAAAACCCCAACAGTACTTTTGCAGGGTTGTTTTGCTGCTGATATTATGTACCTTAAGTTAGTGAGTTTATTGTATTTAATATGGACATCATCACAGCATTCACTCTGTGTTTAATGTTTGCAACACCTGTCCACAGCTTTATCTTAATGCCATTTAGAATTTAGACTTTTACTTGTTCATACAGTGGTATTAAGTAGGGTTTCCGAATAATTCATCCACCACCAACTATTCTGTGTTCAGACGTCCGTTTAGAGTTAAATGGCTTCGGTTTGATGGGATTGAATCATGAATGCTGTCTGAAGACAAAATATAAGAAAAGGTGTTGCCTGGTGTTATTCTACTTCTAAACATTTGCAAAGATGTTGAACAAATGAACCTGTTACTGGATTGAGCGAGATGAATGAAATAACATTTCCTGCAGTTGAACTTGAGGTTTTGTCAGCTTTAGCATTTTGTGTTCATGATGCAGCCTAATGGCGACTGGTTTCACTGATCTCATCAGAGCATTGAAAACTGCTGCCAAGTTGTGTGCCAAATGCGCACAATATTTCTAAAAAAAAACAAATTCTATCTTGTACGAAATGTGCAAAAATGCAGTTTGGAAGCCCTCCATTGATCCTTAATATGTTTTCAGAGTCGTCAGTATAGTCCGATTATTTCATATTGGTGTTACTAATGACATTAAGGCTCAAGTCAAGTGTCCCAGTAAACCATGACAGTGTGTCAGTGAGCCGCAATACGAGGACCCCGGAACTGAAGCAGCTAAATGGAATTCAGCCATCTTTCATTTAACATTTTACACCTGTGCTTTATACATGTCAAAATGTCTTCTGTAAAAAAAAGGACCATTGCCGTTGTATGTGAACCAATCAAAGGTCAGCATGTTAATTGTCAGAAGCAGCATGTTAATTGTAATCTAGCTAGCAGCCTACTGCCCTTATTTGACAAAAAAAGCAACCATAAAGGTGTGAATTGTCTTTTTTTATTTATTGTATATTTTAATATATTCTCCCAAAATATACTTTTATTTCATAACATCATTGAATTGAAAAGGTCAGAAGAAGAACATATTTTAGACTTTGACAGAAGGCGATGAATAAGCTGTATTTGTTGTCAACATTACTTTAATTACTGTAATTTGTAACAAATGGACTGAGCAGGAAGTGCGATGGCTGTAAGGCAGATGCTGGATCAGTAAGATCCTGAATAAATATGAGTAATCTCGCACAGCCAGAGCCTACAGATCATCTATTTAACATGTTAGCATTAGCATGTTGAGCACAATCAGAGCTGTGGTTAAAAAAACAAGGGAAAGAAGGCTCATGGTCTGCTGATATTGATTAAGTTTCTGTATTGTTGCTTTCTTTTTCAAATTTCCCACATTTGACGAGAGTCTAGACTCTTTTTTCATAATCAGCACTTAATATATCACAAAATCTAGACAAATCACTCAACATTACATTTTGCACCCCTGTCTCCTTAGACCGCTGTACACTTGTAAAGGTTAAAGGACGTTATCAAGTTCTTTGCTCTCCTCCGGCACAAACCAAAATTCATTTCAGCCTTTTGCAACCTTCAGCGACGCTCAGCCGCATTTCCCTCACCCCTTTCTTTCCTCTCAAAGCAACATGAAACAAACCAGAGAGCAAGCAATTTTATTGTTCAGTGGTATCTTTAATTGTGATGAAAAGGATTATGTAGATTTCTGTAAGCCTCCTGACAAGACATATTTTAAAGTGAATAGGCCATAGAACAGGAATATGTGTCAGTGGTGGAGGCTTAGTGGAACGTCTTCTCAATAATAGGGTAATCCTGGAGTCTAGGGATCCCTCATTTACCCTCTCAGCCGAGAGATGATGTGCACTGGTCTCCAATTATTGCCCATGGTCTCTTAAAAGACAAAGGAAAGGACTCAGACTGTGTGACTAAATGTCATAAAGATATTTCCTTTTATCTTTATTATTTCTTATAGAGAAGTATTGAGCAGCATTACGAGGGAAAAGCAATGTGAAAACTGTACCTTCTTCCACAAACACAAAGAAACACACAACAATGCAGTTCAGATCACATTGGCAGACGCCTTTGTTCAAAGCGACTTAGAATAAGTGGTTTGTCCGTTCTGGGCTACTGTAGAAACATGACGGCCGACTCTGTGAGTAGGACCTGCTCCTTATGTAGATATAAACGCCTCATTCGATGAAAAGGTGATGATACACTAAAGAGAACATACCTATCGATATTATATGATATTTCTGCCCATAGATCCCCCTAAAGGCTACACACTGTTCCTTTAATGTTTGTTTTTAACTGTAGTATCTTCTTTTGAACAAATGAACTCACGAAGATATTGATCAGAAAACATTATAAAGCCACCAGTCCGACGTCTCTATCAGCTGTCACAAAGTCCCACCCTGAAACTCTGAATGCGTATCAAATTGATAATCACAGAGCCCGACAATGTCGGCACTATTCATTAAACAGCCATAAAACACACAGACCTTAAAAACACATGTTTCTTTCTCACCGCTTCTGGTTCAAAACTATCCACAAACCTGTTGAAATACACTGCTCTGACGAGGTCGCTAATTATGCATCGCTATCTCCCGTGGAGGGATTTCCTCTGGGGATAATGAGCGGTAAAGCGTGCATCTTTTTGACAGATGCTATTGCAGCCATGTGCCTCACAAAAGGGCACTTCATTGGTTTATCTTTGGGGACAAACTCATTTGCTCTGGCCTTTTTTATTTATTTTTACCGGATATGCACAAAATCAACAGAACCTGGTGATATTGGTCGCTCCTCTGAGAGAAATGACAACGTGCTGTTTATCTATCGTTGCTTGAAATGTGCCTATAACTATTTATTTCTTGATTTCACCAGAACACTAATTAAAAACAAGAAGTGGAGTTGGCGTGAAGTGAAAATTGACTTCGCGATGTCTGCAGGTTTGGTGCTGTTTCAGTCCACTGACTCGGCTGGAAACAAAGAGTGTGAGATAAAGAATGGAAAGAGCTGTGTGATTCGTGTGGAGGATAAACAAAGATGAATTGCCGCTGGAGGTCAGCATCCAGAATGCATATTCAAAGCACCGCGCGTTGCCGTAGAATTACAGCGGTCACAGTTATTTAATTACCTGAATGGGCAATTTCGCAGTGAATCTGCAGAGAAAAGGGACAAGAAAAGTTGTGAAGAATTGATGATGGACTCTTTGAGTGTGAGCGAGATAAAATTGACCATGAAATCCGGAGCTTGGAATTAAATTGGTTGGAAGAAGGGGGGGGGGGGGGGGGAAGGTGTGAGACACAAGTGCCTTTGTGAAAATGCCAAGGTTAATTTGCACATCAGTTAAATGCACAATTGCATGGGAGATCTGTTTGGACAAAAGAAGCCCTAATAGGGAGAAATGTAGTAAATAGCTGAGATGGTTAAAGTGATTTGTGTTCAGTCTCTAAGGGCCTGTGGGTGTACGCAGCTCTTCCTCCTGTGGATTCATCGGGAGTTTTGAAGGACCAAGTCTACTTTGCAAAAAATCCTTCTTTTTATCGCTGCGTCGTAAATAACACATGAAAGTGAATGAAGGCTCCAATTGTTTGACATTGTTTTCAGACATTTGCGAGTAGCAATGTGTCAATGCGGTATTAAAATCCACTTGTGGAAGCTTGAAACTTGCTTGAGATGTTTGATAGCACAACTTGTTTTTATTTTTGCCAAGGTTACATTGCCTTTTCTCTTTTGAATGAAGTCTGCCTTATACATTCATCAATTTAAAAATCTATTGCATGCCTTGAATAAAACACACACAATTTCTCTTTGCAATGACTGCTGAATGATCATATTGCTGTGGTGAGTCAGAGTCAGGTTCATCTCTCAAGTGTACAGTGTCAGCAGCTCCACAATGACGTGTATAAAGCTTATACCTGGATATTGTGCCTGTGTTTCACTTCAAACTTTTTCAGCCACCGAACGTTTTGTGACGCGACAATGTGCTTTCAATGTGTAATTCTTTGCATGAAACAGAAGCCAATAAGTTGTATGCATTCATCCGTGGGCTGACATTAGCACATGAACCGGGTTATTCATTTTTCTTCAGTGTGCTGAAGGATGATTGTGAATGATCAAGGATACCTTCTGATACCAGGATCAGGGCAGTCTAAGGATAACTGATCAGAAGAGGCGTTGGGCCATTATAACACACAGGGTTTGCTGAACATTTCTCAAACAGCAAAGTAGTTAGTGAGCTGGTAAAGTTCTCCTGCTTCTACACTGAAAATACAAACCAATCCTGTAAGAAGTGCCCGACTAAAGGGACGTTGCATTTGTTGTACCTCACAAATGTTTTGGTGAATTCAAATGAATATTCACTATCGCGTTATCAAGACTTACGTTGGAGAGAAGAGTTTTAATTGTGACAAGTTTTTAACTTAAAATTGGTACAAAAAGTGTATATTATTATATTAGAGGTTCAAAATGCATCACTGACAGTCAAGATCACAAAGGAGAAAAAAAAAGAAGATCAATAAAGAATGAATAGAATTACAGCTGAAAGTGGAATAAAAAGACTCCAAGAGCCTCGTACAATACAGAACAATCCCCTTTTCCCCCAAAAAAGCTGGACGTACAGATCTTACAGCTGCAGTGCATGTGAGCTATTGAAACATTTTGCATGCTCATATTGGTTTCGTGCTGGAGCTGCTGTATCTGACTAACCAGTGGCTGAATCATTGGATCTCCAGCAACAGAGATGAGGCAGAGTCAGAGATGGCTGATATCAGCCAACTTATCCAAGATTGCACGATTCAAAAATGGGTGTTGGATTGGGAATAAAATCAAGCCTCTTATTGACATGAGATGTCACCGACATCAAAGTCCCTCTACTTGACAATGTCACTTGAAAGAGTCTGGTTGGGACCAGGGTCCAATCCGTTGCCCCGGGAGGCCCTTTGTGCATCATGGTAATAGAGAACAAAGAAGGCCAAAACCTTATGCTGCTAAAATAGATTCACCAAAACCAATCGAGTATATTAGCTGGGAAATGACACGGAGGAACTGACGAGGGCTTCTCGCGGCAGATGGAGTTTCCCCACACCATGAAATTTGTATACTTGGCTACTAAGAAAACAATTCTTGCTGGTACGTTGAGCAGCCTTCCTGTTTTCACTGAGAAAGTGACACTGGGAGAGTGAGAGAGTGTGAAGCCTCTTTAATTGCCTTCGGTCACCCACAACGTTGAACCGGAGCGCCACGCAGCTTAGCAAAGGAACCGAGCAGAGGGCCTGATAGATATTTTATCGCCCAAGTTAACGGTTAATGAATTCCCAAAGTGAAATCTGTCACTTCAAAAATAAAGAGGAAGGCAAATTAAAGGGAGATAGAGAGAGACAGGGGAAGAAAGGAACTGGAGAGGGTGACACAGTTTTAAAATGCCCTATCTTTTGGCCATCCCCGGTTTTTCAATGGAATAAAGAAAACTCAGCCTCTTTCTTCTCTTCTTTTCTTCCCCCACTTTCTTTTTTTCTCCCTCCCATCCTCCTATCTCTCACTCCACTTTTCTCTGAAAAAAATTCTCATGAATGATTTATATGTGTCTTGTTATCAGCAACGATTTCTATAGACCCCAACGCATTCACCAAGACATTTGTGGCGTAATTGTTAATTTTAATGCCATAATGGCTTCAGATGGGAGCCCTGATTAGACATTTATTACACAATTAAATGAAACATACTCAAGAATCACAAAAGCCTTCCGTAATTATTTCAGGCCATTAATAAAATGGGCATTAAATTATATTGGACACAAAAGAGAAGTGAAATAGATTTCCATTAGAGCAATAGAGGCAGAGCGGGGTAATAGATCCTGCCTGAATTCACTCTGAAATTAATTGTTGCCCAGCCTATTTCCACACACAGTGGAATAAATGAATGAGAAAAGAGAGGAAGAGAAGAACGAGTTGGTGGCCGTGAGAGTGAGGGGAGGGGGTTACATTAAGAGCCTCTGATAAAAACCTTTTGTTTGACGCACTACAATGGACCCTCAATTCAAGAGAGAGGGAGGGAGAGAGAGAGCGAGAGTCAGACCAATTTCAATCTTAGTCCACCCCTCCAGAGTTCTGAGTCGAGGTTATATCCTCTTTTCAAGTTTTGTTTGCTTTTGAATAAACAGCCCTCAAAGATCTAAATACC
This sequence comes from Melanostigma gelatinosum, assembly GCF_949748355.1. Classification (NCBI taxonomy): domain Eukaryota; kingdom Metazoa; phylum Chordata; class Actinopteri; order Perciformes; family Zoarcidae; genus Melanostigma; species Melanostigma gelatinosum. The sequence continues at coordinate 6,576,004 of NC_136637.1, forward strand.
AATGCATATATCTAAATGTGACACTTGGCAGAAAGCAATGTGTGGGTCACAACGAGCGCCAAAGACAACTGCTGTTTAAAAAAAAGAAAGAACTGGAACAAATGCATGTGACAGGAAATCAATCTTTTCTTTCATTAATAAATCACCTGCCGAGTTCAAAGGAGATTCTTTGATTCTTTGACACTAAGTCACCTTCCAGCTACGCCATGATGGAGGTCAAGCCCAATAGACTAATAAATAGCTGTGATCCAATCAAAATCTTTATCTTTCAGGAAAAAGGTCAGTTTTTACAAAATGATATGATAGCAGTCAGGAGTAGAGCTTTTCTTTGTAATAATACAATTATTTCATACAGTATATACACTAGCACAAGCTCATTTTTACCTTACACTCTCACTCTGATGCAGCTGTATATAACTAACAAAGATCTAAGTTTTACATGAATATTTCTACGGTAATATTTTCACATTTTAAATGTAATGTAAAGTCAAGAAGGAGAGAGCACATACAATGGAAAAATTAACATAATTTATTTTACCCATCTCTGAACAGCAAGATTACGATAGTTAAAACACATCAAAGCCCCGACGTGTGGCAACGACTTTGTGAAACCATTTCCGATGGGAACTCTTAAATTGAACCGCCGTTTGAACTGGCGGTCTCATGAGATCTTCTGTAAAAGTGCAAAAGAAATGGGAAGCGATATCTTACAAGGCTAGAACAGGTCATTCAACTCAATTGAATTAAGCTGATACAGATTTGTAGAAAAAAGCCTCAAAAGCTTTGCCATTCTTCAACTGTCTCTTTTACGTTATTTCACATTGGAGTTGTCTGTGTTTGAGTTTTTTCCAATACCTATACAGTCCAGCTCCGATTTCTCCAGCAGCTGTTTGTCCCACCTCATAAAGATCCTGTAAACAAAACAGAGAGAAAAGGTACAAGATGGGGTTGATTGATATGTATAATTCTGAGACGTTCAGGAGAAGCACTGTAGAATATTGATTTTCAATTCCAGGGTTTATAATTCATCACCTGGCTCACGGGAGCTTTGAGCCATGTCTTGAGGATCAGGTCTGAGACTCAGTGGAGGCACTGGTAGCCCTATGGTGAGAGATAAAAAAATACAGTTTGTTTAAATAAAAAATAAAAAAGATGTGCTTTCCCAGTAAATGCCACATTTACCTCTGGGTGTCTACACTGTAATACAACCACCAAATCCAATTAATCAAAACATTATACTTCACAATATTCTGTGTCATATTTATAATAAAGTACAGAGCCTGAATGTCAATGCTGGGCACGCACTCCAACAGACAAATTATGTCCACTGATGAGATATGGCTTTGGGCTATAATGAGAGTTAATGAGTCAGTATAAATGTGTCATAGGTCTTATCATGGCCATTTTACTTTGAAGGAACAGCTGTTATTTAATTTGAGAATTTCTCCAAATTCAGAATGTAGTATAACAGTGAATACGGTACTATCACAGTTGAGAGTCAGCTGTTGTCAGAGTTGAATCCTGTACATCATTATTTTCTAAGCCATTATGGTATATATTAAATTACCTCTCGCTTCGTACGGCATTAAACTGATTAATATATGAATAAAACATACAAAATATACTTTCAAATCAACACAAAAGATGAACCCATTAAGTGATTAACACAAAACTGGAAATCATGGTCTTGAGAGAGTCGTGTTACTCAAGTTAGCAAGAACTCCATCGACTCCTCAGGACCTTTTCTCAGCACCAAACCCGTCAGAATTCTGTGCCCTCCACCACAAAAACAAGCGTGTGCCAGATCTCAGGAAGTACAGACGAGGATTGTGGATTTGACAACTCTTTCGAAAATCATTTGACCCACAGAACTCTTGACCTGTATATCTACAGCATAAACATCCTCTCGGGCACAGAGGAGGAAGACAGAGGTAAAGGTGTGGTTGATGGCACGGTCATGACAGGAACTCTTCTCCCAAGGATGGCATGTTTCTCGCAAGGAGTTTAATGTCCATAGGTGGCTTGGGATGACTCCAATGGAAGCTGGTAATAGGATCTGCATCCAAGATGTGCAAGCAAGGATCCGGGAGCATTCTTTGGGACCACCAGTCAAGAAGGTAGTGGAGATTGAGCAGTGCAGCCTCAGCAGGCTGTGGACATTGTAGGAGGGCTGAGAGTCGATGAGGCGTGGTTGCAGTGTTGGTTGCAACCTGGGGAGTTGAATCAGACAATAGCAGGAACTTGAAAGGACAAACATTGGTGATCTTCTGAAAACCTGAAAGATTTTTGATGCAGGGCTATATGTTCTGGACATGGACAAGAGCGTTTTTCCAAATCTTTCGTGAAAAAAGCTAAAGCAGACACTGTCCCATATCCACTTCTTTCTCCTGCCTTGGGAACACAACAACACAAATAGGAGATGTAGTACTCAGAACCTAGAGTTTATACAAGTAATGTGGGAATACAAATTTACAAAGGAATAAACTCTAAGTTGCAGTTGGAATGCAAACATCTGTGCAGCATTCTATCTACAAAGGTGCGTTTGAAAGCTGCAGGTATAGTGGGGCCTGTGGTCGGTGTAGGCAGTCATTGTCTCACTCCTAACTCCTCAACTACCGAGGCTTGGTCAGTGCCCCACTGCACTTTGATCCAGCTCAAATCTAAACCAACCCTCGTCATCATTAGACAGTCAGAGCAACTGACGTAGTATAAAGAGATAGTCCGCGTTGGATGTGGGGAAAGGGTGGTGGAAGGGTCAAACAAACGCGGGACTTGCGTCCAGGAATTTGCTGTCCAGGAATTTGCTGTCCAGGAATTTGCTGTCCGTGTCCGGTGCGAAACTAGAAATAAACATTGACGGGGAGTCGTTAGTGTCATTAGTTACATGACTCACGCGAGTCGCTAGTAACGTGACTCGTTTGTCAGGTGAGTAAACGTCAACCTCACTCTTTTCCCCGAAGCTAACAAAGTGCTTTTGTTGCCTGAACTTAACCTCCTTTGAAGACGGAAGTCTTGTTACAACGCGTATAACGAGTGGAAACCGACACGCTGTCCCCGACACCTGCAAAACCGACGCTAGACCTAATGCGTCATAGTTTGAATTTTCGGGCCACTGACCGAGCGTTTGACGAGTTAGACGTGAGAACGCTTTGGTTTAGTAGCACTTTTCTTTCTGAGTGGTTGTAGTCGCCCAGACTTCACATTACTTAATCTGAATCCATCTTTACACTGCACTATGTAACCGTTACAGATACAGAAGAGATTTCTAGTCTTGTACTTTTACAAGAGGCACCGCTGGGCCTGGCATGCCTATTGGACATGCTAATCTTTGTAGCTCCACTGAGGGATCAAGATGTCACCCATACCCATGAAAACAAGTTTGTTGATCGCACTCTTGAAACATCATCAGCCAAAAGCAGATGTGCAATGTCTCGCAGGAAAATTGAAAGGGACGGCACAAGGATCCAGTCTGTGAAGACGAGACGGATCTTCTTGTATTGGGTAGTTTAACAGGGTAGCGTCTTTATGAGAGGACGACGATTATCCAACTTATCTCAACCTGTTCAACTTTTCAAAGTTTGTTGTATTGTTTGTGGGGAAAGTATTGTGGCTACGGGGGAATAAGTTGATCAAGCAGCGCTTACAGACCAACGCAACAATTTTACATTGCTTGTTTCATTCTCTCAGCACAAAGGTCAAATTGTTTATCGGATGCTTTTTTGGACCTTATCACTTTTTAAAACAGGGAACTCATGCTTTGTGAAACTGTCCAAAATGTGTCCGATTCCATAGCAATTATTTAAATGTATATATGTATGATTTATATATATATTCATGCAGGACTATTTATTGTATTATTTTATTCTGGATATGCATGTTATATTATTGTTTAGTGGTAGTTCAGATTCTCTTTTATACTCCGCAAATCTTATCTAGTGAGTCGCAGTCTCATGTGAAAGGCTCAACTCCCCCTGCAAGGAAGGCCAGCTCTAAATGAGTTTTTTTCTCTTAATGAAGGTCAGGAGAGAGTCACATCTTTCCTTTTGTGATAATTTATCCCTATCTCCTGTTATCTCTTTTGCCCCTTTAATCCTAATTGTATTGTATAATTGTGTGATGTGCACCTCGTGGTCTTTGAAGTATTGCCCCTATCCTTTCATTATTACCCGATGCCTTGAACCTTTGTCAATTTTTTTCTTCTGCTCTGCTCTGTACTATCCAGAATAAAAGAGAGAGCAGCTTAAGTTCAGTCATTTTAAAAGACTTTATTCAAGTCGGACTTCTATCTTACTGGTAAATTGTATCCAGAAAGATATGATATATATATATATATGGATGTTTTCTGTAATGTATGCCCCACGTTGGCAATACATCTCACATACCGCTCATTTCTGTTTCGATTGCTTCTTAGTGTCAATGAATGGTATACTTGCAAGCGGATGATGTAAAAAGATCTATGAGCTGAATTTGAGTTTTAGATTTATTTCATTGCTGAAAGACATCCTTTTTTCAGGGACAACATGGAAACAGGGGACAAATTCCTTGACCATGGACACCCAGTATTTTAACGTGTGAATATATAAATGAAGCGGACAGAATACTTTCTTCAAACATGGATGAAAGAAGTTGGTGTTATATACCTTCGCTGATAAATGGTTCTGTTTTCAAAGAGGAAAGTGAGCGGTGTGTGGGCTCTGTAGTACAGTTGCACCATTCTGCTCAATGAGTGAATTACATTTCATTTTATGTTGAAAACTTTTTTTTAATGATAACTACAAGTGGACGCTGTGTCTCTGTGCATGTTTGTGCGCTTACATTTTTCGACCATTCTCATTTCCATCAGAGTTAATAAAAATGAAGGTGTTGCAAATATATTATGACATTTTCAATGAGAACTAGGTAGTTAGAAGACTGCAATACTTGGTCTGTGGAATCATTTAAGCCAAACTGTAAAAAAAAAAAGCACGGGCTAATTACTGGCACAAATACCAGTAAACTGTCCTTCAATCAGGGGGCACATGGTTCAAGCACTTTGTTGTTGCTCTACTTTGTGTGTGTTTTTCCCTTTTCTCATCTTTTGTGTGCTGTATTATCTCCAATATAGTCCATAACCATGAAGTCACCCATCTATCAATGCTAACAATTCATCTTCTAAATAACAATCAGATACAACACAATAGGCAATGATACATGCTGTATTGACGAGGCACTTGCTAATTTACAGTCAATCCCATACTGAAGCAAGGGACAGACAGCTGGCCATGTTTTGACAACATACAAAATGTGTTTATTATAATTCATGGTGCAAAAAATGTATTAGTTCCAAATATGCAGTAGTTCTTCCACACTGTGAGAAAAGATAGGCTTAAAAAACATACTGCTGGTGAGAAAAAAAAGTTAGGAAAGTTGTTTTTTTTCAGAGAACCATCACTAAATGGGATGGAAATACAATGAAAGGCATTGAAATGTCAACCCTAGCTTTTAAGAGTTTTTGAGGGAGGACGCAAGTGTGCAGTGAAGAAACCCTCTTACTGCTTCAGCACCATGGACAGTTACGGTGGGGGAGCTTACCTCAATGCTCTCCACGGGAGCCCACGTTGGCTAATAGGCTCTCTGTGTGTCAGGCCGCTCCCCATTCACTTTTTAAGGCGAGATGGATGGACATGTGTCCTTAGATAATCCGAGTTTTGTGTGCGTGTGTGTGTGTACGTGAGCGTGCGTGTGTGGTGGAAGGTGGAGGGGGGGGGGGTCTCGCAGGCGACAAAAACGCGTGTCTCTGTTTATGTGTCATTTTGAATTTGTTGTTTATTACAATAAGTTATTTTGGGGTTTTTAATGGATTTGAATAAACTTTTTCACCAGTTGTTAGCTTTATAATAATGTATACTAACCCTTAGCTTAAACTTTGACAGCCCTTTTCTAAACCACACAAATCAGAGAATATATGAATTCCTTTTTCTCTCTTATTATTATTTGTTTAGCTTTCTGTTTATTGGGACGATCCAATCCTTTCACGTTTCCAAATGCCTTAAGTTTAGAGATGTAAAGAGGTTTTTAGCTTTGTGGGTTTTTTTTATAGCTTAAATTATTTTATTTTATATTATTTAGATATTTTGTGTATCAATAGTATAACTGTCAAATCACGCTTATGTTTGACACGAACTGAACAGAAACTGCAGCTGGAAAAATAAATACCTCAACCCTTGACAAATCAAAACCTCCTGCATTCCTCATTACCCCGTTCAATTGTCGAGGGAACTTCCGGGCGTGCGTTTATTAGACAATCGTTTTTTTGAATAAGGAACATATTAGACCCCCCCACACGCCCACACACACCCCACCCCACCCCTCGTGACTATACGAGGCTCAGCCCCTAAAATAATTCCCTGGCTATCTAATTCATTGATCTCAAAATGAAGCCGGTGTATGTCTGCCTACAAACGCCACATGTCAAATTGCATACAGGCTGTTGAGCGACAGATAGCACGACGTAATTTAAAAAACTTCAACAAATGCGCTGAAATGAACAGTGCGAACATGCAGTATACTACCTCGTGGTTGCTGATCATCCTGAACATCACAGCCTGCCGATTGCAGTCATCCGGACGGCGCTCGTGTTGGGGAAAAGTCGGGGGCGTCCTCAGCTGTGGGCGACATTGTTCTGTAGGTCGGGGGGGTCCTCACCAAAAAACGGGGTTTTGTTTCTTCTTCCATTTTTTTACAATAATTTCAGGGGTATGCAAAAAAAGATACGATGGAAATCTCCTTGTTGCGAGCTACCGATTTGGCGCATGCGTGCGCGGGGAGACGGGGAGCGGAGAGAGAGCGTGAGAAAGAGACACAGATTGGTGTTGTAATATGGGAATATCAGAAGGCAGGAGAATAAACTCCATTTCGGGGGGGGGGGGGGGACAAAAATAAAAGGACTTTGGTCTTCTTCCTCCTGTTTGTGGAATGAAACCTCAATGAAAATAAATATGCGCTTTAAGTTAAGGTGGCCACATTTCAGCCTTGAAAGTCCTTTACTTATTCATTTTCTTAATTAATTCGACACGCTCGCATATTAGAGATATGTCAATGTGATGTTAAAGCATCTTCTTTGAAGTGACGTGTGCAGCCTATTTGTGTAACACACACACATACACACACACACACACACACACACACACGCGCGCGCGCTGAAAGATGAAATGATTGCAATATAGGATGTGGTCCACAACATTCGCGTGTGGGTACATGCATGTATGTATATATAGCCAGGCCCATACAGGCAAAGACAGCCTTAAATAAATCTACAGCAGTGTAACTGATAGGATTCTCTCTCTCTCTATATATATATGTATATCTCCTATCACAGCATTTTGGCGGTGTGAGAAAAAGAAAAAAAGAAATCATCTGTCTGTGTTTCCTTTAATAATCACAGCTGAAGGAATCATACATCACGCACATTAGCCCGAGGGCTATTAGACAGTGGTCCCCATTGAAATTTGCATTTTTAAAACGATCACTCTGTGCCTCCTTAAAACCACACTGTCAACCCAATGCGAGCTAATGCAACAATTATGGGCTCACAATGGCGGCTTTGCGAGCGTTTACAGTTGATGTAACATTTCCGCGGTGTTTGTAATTCTGTAACTGCGCAAGGCGAGCTTCGCGCAAACAAGTTCACATATCAATATGGGTTTAACTGTGCGCGCGCGCGTGCTCGCCTGGCAGGCCGTTTCATATAAAGGAAATGCTAGTTTTGTGATATAGTTATTGTGGCATCCTCTTTACAGTGAAATGCTGGGGGAAAGGTCACACCTGCTGGAACACTGTTGCGAAACATGTTTTTTATATATGTTTTAAATATATTTTTCATATATCATTTTTTTTGTCCCTTCCAGTGCTGAACCCGTTCACACTCTGCTTTTTTTGTGACCACCCTGCAGCTGCTGACGTGTCTCAAGACAGGGGTCTGCCATGTTATGTTTTTTCATTCAAATTTGTCCAAGAAAAGAAGGGCCTATTCATTAATATTATTAATATTATTAATAGTATTAATATTATTAATATTATTAATATTATTAATGCTATTATTAGTAGTATTAGTAGTATTATTAGTAGTAGTATGATCATAATCATTATTATATATCCCATCACTCAAAAAATAAATACAAAAATATACATAAATCATAACTCTGTGGTGTATCCATATGTATTCTGCCATATATTTCTGTGTAAAGCTGTGCAGTAAATCGGCTGCACGGTACAGTCACCTCTCTGGATTGAAGTCAGGTTTTAACTGGAAAATAAGAAAAGGTTGAAGGTCCATGTTTGTTGCGATGCATTACATTAAATGGATTCGGGGAGGGATCCAGAGTACCCCCCCCATGTGCCCCTCTTTCCTTCTTTTTTTTAATGCTTCTTGTAATGCTTCTTTCTTGTAATGTACATATATATAATTCTTCTTCTTTTTTGTGGGGGGGGGTGGTTGAAGGTATTATAGTAGCCGGTCTTCGTGCTGATTGGGCGCTCAGGTTGGCGAGTGAACGCCCTGCAGATTATGTCAGATTGCGTGCGGGAACCAAACCAGCCCAGCCTTTGAACTTCACCGCTTTTGGCTCGTATTCACGCTCTTCCGCTCATTTCCAAGCCAGGTGCTTGACGACAAACCTTCAGCGCGCGCGAGAGAGAGAGAGAGAGAGAGAGAGCGAGAGAGAGAGAGCGAGAGCGAGAGAGCGAGAAAGAGAGAGAGGAAGAGTGTGTCGCAGCAACAAAAAGAAAATAACACTTTTTTACGACTCCTGCAAACTGACTGCGGAACATTGCTTTCACCTTTGTGGATTTCTTTACATCTTACATGTGTTTTTTCCTCCGCCTGTGTTTCCTGCCGCAGTTCTGAACGAGAGTTGTAACCGGACATGAACGCGTCGGTGTGTTTTTAACTCTGGGAAAGCAAAAGCCGGTTCGCTGGATTTTTGTTTTTTTATTTGATTCTATTTCATTTTCTCCGTTTGCATCCCCCCCCACCCCCACCCCTCTTTCCCCAGACTCAGAACATCCCCAGACGTGGCATGACTGGTAGATCTGGCATCTGGACAGGTGAATAGTTTCCCCTTCCTCCCGATAACAACTTTTTTTCCCCCTCGTCGTTAACATTGGGGATAAAAAAAAGTACACTTTTATTTTTATTTTATTTAAAAAACAACAACCAAGATGTCAAAACCTGCCGATCACATCAAGAGACCCATGAACGCGTTCATGGTGTGGTCCCGGGGCCAGCGGAGGAAAATGGCTCAGGAGAATCCTAAAATGCACAACTCGGAGATCAGCAAGAGACTGGGCGCTGAGTGGAAGCTGCTCTCCGAGTCCGAGAAGAGACCGTACATCGACGAGGCCAAGCGGCTGCGGGCTCAGCACATGAAGGAGCACCCCGACTACAAGTACAGACCCCGACGCAAGCCCAAGAACCTGCTGAAGAAGGACAGGTACGTCTTCCCTCTGCCTTACCTCGGGGACAGCGAGCACCTGAAGGGACTCTCCATCTCGGCCGCAGACTCCCTTTTGAGCCACTCGGAGAAAGCCCGAGCGTTCCTGCCGCACACGAGCTCCCCGTACTCCTTCCTCGACCCGAGCCAGTTCACCTCCAGCGCCCTCCAGAAGATGACAGAGATGCCGCACGGGTTGAGCGCCGGCGCTTTGCCGTACGCGTCCTCTTTGGGATACCAGAACGGCGCGTTCGGACTCGGGTGCCCGAGTCAGCACACCCACACCCACCCGTCGCCCACGAACCCGGGCTACGTTGTCCCGTGCAACTGCACGGCCTGGTCAGCGTCGAGTTTACAGCCCCCGGTGGCCTACATACTTTTTCCAGGTATGACCAAGGCTGGGATAGACCCATATTCATCCGCACATGCCGCTGCCATGTAACCCTCAAGACTTTTTTTGTTTTTGAATTCACTTGAATACTGAAATGCATGTAAATATATTATGGACAGCGCGCCCCATTAAAAAAAGAGGCATGGACAGTATTAATTGCCTTGGACTTGTTATGGCGAAAAAAGGAGGAAAAAAAATAACTTTTCCAGAAATTCAACAAGTTCCCGACCTGAGCAAAGGAGCTGGGATTTGGTGTAAAGGACGGTGCCCTGTGAACTGTAAGAAATGTAAATGTTATAACGTTTATTGGCAACCAGAAAAAAGGAGGCCTTTAACTTTATTTATTGTGTACATTTCAATGGCGATATGCTGGTTTGTGTTGATTTTTTGACATAGGGTACTCTTTTATTTTGAAAAAAAAATTGGCTTGCACAATTAGCGTTCTTATTTCCTGTACAGGCCTAAGTAGTCTACATTTTGGCACTCGTAATGTTAGGTGATCAAAATCAGGACCTATAGGCTGGATTACATACGGGTCATATTGTTTATATTTATCAAAAACTTGGCACATGAAACTAGACGGTCTATTTAAGATGACACACAAAAAAAGAAGAAATAATCATTTACATCCAAACGTTTTATTTTGTTTGTTTTTTACCTGTGGTTCAGTGCTAATATAGTCACACGCGTCATTTTTGTTTTGTTTCGTTTTTTAAGAAAAACTTCTATTTCAATTCAAGGAGTTACATGTGTATTATCATCTAAGATGGTGATTTTTAAAAAGCTGTCATGTTATGGAAAGGATAATGTATCTAGAAGGTTTCTGCTCTTTGTTCAACTGCTGAGCAAAGGTATTTCGAATAAAGACAATCTGTCTTCAACGCTATCAATTTCCTGTATTTGTAGGTTATTGGGCACTTGAGATGAGAACGATAGCGCAACGCTGCGTGTGTGTTTGCGGACGCTGCGGGGGGAGCTCAACTTAGCAGAGTGAGGCGTATTTGAAATCGAGAAAATACCAAAAAATAACAAGAATGTAATTTAATAAATGCTGGCAACGGAAACGACAATTCACAAAAAACAAATGTCTTCTTTTAAAATAATAATAACAATATATTTTCTTTACATTTCAAATGTTAGGCCCAACTTGATCCCCCCCCCCCCCCCCCAAAAAAACCCCAACAACAACTAATCCATACTGTTGATAGCTCAAAGACAGAACATTAGTAGAAGAACAATGACATCTAAAATCAATCCCTTTTTTCCCAGATCGATCCTGTCCTCTCGTGCGTGGCTGTTTTTTGTATTTAAAGCTGTTTAAACCTGATCCACTCTGACTATCCTCCCCCAACGATCCTTCATTTATTCATAATTAAATGAAACGGGTTTGAGGTGTGTTCACAGTGCGGTGGAGGTGTGTTTTTACTTCTTTTGTTTTTTTGTGACTCCAGGATGAACCTGTTGTGTGATCTTTTGATGTTTGACAGTTCAGAGGAGGCCTCCCTCGAGGGATTCCGCCCGTCCGACTTGTCTGACTGCTTAATCACTTCAAGGAGGGAGCCTTCTTCTTAATTATAGGTTATAATGGAACAACCGGCATGTGATTTCTTTTCTCTTTTTCCCTTCGTCCTCTCTCTTGGAACTTGCTTGCCACCACTTGAGGTTTAAAAAAGAAACCTCTGGGTGTGTGTTTACTTTTCCAAAAACAAAAGGTGTTGCAGCCAAAACCCCGCTAACGCTTATTATCTTCGAGTCATTCACACGTGTTTAAACCCGCCTAAACTTGCAGAAGTGATACAGGTCTGACTCCCGTTAAGACAAAAGTGAATGAGAACAGCTACAGGAGGAATTATACAAGCGTTGAAAGATTTAAATGTGAATTGTGCACCGTTTATTTTTCTCTATACCCTCCTTCCTCTCACTGTTAATGGGGATCAGGATTCGCGGACCGCGGTGTGTAGCCTCGCATTAGACGACTGTAGTATTAATTAAAATTTTCATTCCCACATCCAAATTGTTTACTTATCTGCCAGGAACATATGCTGGAGAAGTTAAGATTCGCGATTCTGCACTATTGCCCAAGGTGCAATTCAATCCTGGGGAAGGAAGGAAGACGGGAGGGAAGGAAAGGGGGAAAGGACGGGTAGACTTTTTTATGACAGACTTAGTCCTTATCTAGAGCTGTAAATTAGGGTGATACTTCATTGAACCGAATGTGAAGTTTTACATCAAACCCCTAAAGCATCCCAATTCAACTTTGAAATTAGACAATTATAATTACTTTCAGGAGTAACAGCAGACGTGGATATTTTTTTTCTTTCTCCCGTGATGAAAATGAGGCCAATAAATCTTTCTTTTGTATACATAACTGTTGTTTTAACACCCTGCTATAGAGTTTTGCTTTGAGTGTGTCCTCTATTTCATTAGCGCGTTGCGATGCGCTCACTATACCTGTAATTATCCAACTTAGTCACGGGAATAGACCGCGGGATCCAATGCCCTGAAATAAATAACCTGAACGATAAACGGCGTCTGAGAGGTATAATGGGAGGGAAATTATGATTTGAAATTATAGGCAGGCTTTTAAAAATCTCTCTTTAACTCGTCCTCCCCTTCCACACACCCCTCTTGACGGGTTTTATTGGAGCACAACAGAGAGAATTCAATCTGCCTTATCTCTCCAGGACTCCTTTCAGCGCGAGATCAGAGGGGGAGAAAAAAAGGAGAGGATAATTGTTCTTTATTTTTATTTAATTCAGGTCATTTATATGCCTCATTTGAGGATAAAAGTCAACGAGAAGGGGGACACCGAGGATAGCAGGCGCTTCTTTACTCATGTTCCCCCCTTCACAACATTTCAAGTCGCCCCCTTCTCCAAAAAAATAAAAATAAAAACGTTAAACAGATCAAACAAAAATAGCGGAAATTTAATTAAAAGCCTTGTGTCATTTACGTTATTGTGTTTTAACGTTACCCTGAAAGCATCTTCAGTGAATAGAGTTTGATAATAGCTGTTGAGAATGTGTTTTTTTCTATTTAGGCGTGCTAATTTCCTAAATCAAAAAAAGGGGAGGGGGGGGGGGGGGGTTTGAAGAAAAGAAAAGACTATTGATCATGCTGCTGATGATAATGATGATGATGGCAGTGCCACTGTTGCTTCTTCTGATGATGGTGTATAGAGAAAAAGAGATGATCTTTTATGCCAAACACCAGCTCACTTATCAAAGATGCATTCATTTTTGGATGCATCAAGGCGAGATTTGACACAAATATATATTGAGGTCATTTTTTTTGGGGGGGGGGGGGGTAAAGCTGATCTCATTTCAGCACATTAAATATTGTCTCCGAAAGACCAAAAAAAGAAGAAGAAGAAAATCATCACTGGCTAAATCCTGAGTCTACATCTAAAATTGAATCTGGGATACCATTTTGACGGGAGAAAGAAGTGCAACCGTACAGTTGTGTTGTTTGAAGACGCGGGGGCTTGAATTTGGGGGTCCCTGAATTCTCATTTGAAAGAAATTAAATCGTGAACGAGCTGATAAAGAAAGAAAGAAGAAGAAGAAGAAAAAGGGGGGAAGGGGATGAGCTGAGAGGAAAAAAGAGGGAATCACGCCACGGTTGTTTAATGCGCCGCGCCAGTCGGGAAAAGTGATTCACACCGAGGCTTTATTCCCTCCCAGATACACATGAAGACAGTGCGCGTCTCTGTTTTATTTACCACGCATGGATGTGTGGGCCTACAGCTCTCTGGAGTTCATCGGATGCGGATGTGGGGAAAAGCATCGGCCGTTGCATGCGTCACTGAGAAAGAAGCGAGCTTGCACACAGCACTCGCATCCATCAGGTTCCCGTCTCTGCACCGGTCAGGGCACGTTTAGTGACTTTCAAACAATGTTCTCAGTCTTTTTTTTTTCAATTTATTTGCTGATGACACTCATTCGTTTTTGCACGTGGCAACTTTTCCTGCAGCTTTCCAGGCCTCGTAACCTTCAGCCTGATGCTGCATGGTGCTGATGCTGATATATTTGCGCTCTTCTTCACCTCATCATTTTCATATTTATGAATTACTTAAATATTCCCATGATATTTAAACGTACACGTCTTGCACATGTATAAAATATTTAAACTAAACATTTTTTGAATCATATTTGTAATTATTATTATCTAAGCAGGCATTAAGACGCATGCTAAATATAATTTAAATGTTCCATCCCCAGGTGTCCTCACACTGTAGTCCCTACAGAGATAAAGGTCGTGCTCATCGCTTCGATTTCTTCTTATTGTGTGACTTTTCGTCACATTCTTACTGATGGCAGTTGAGTGCCTCACTCTGAAGGTTTTGGTTGAATTAGGAGTCACATGCCCCCCACCTCGCAGAGACATCTTCCGGTGGTTTCAAACTTTTCTGAATCGTGAATTATCAGACAAAGTATTTCTTCTTTCTTATCTTAACTATCTTGCGACCCCTCCAAAACCATTGTGTGACCCCTTAGGGGCCCTGAACCCCCCCCCCCCCCCCCCAGGATGGGAACCACTCTTTTTATATACTGTATGTTCCACATTTAGGCAAGATTCATATTTATTTCCCGTGCAACCTACAGCTGGCTCGCGAAGCAGCCATACTTTTTAAAGACTCCCCCCCCCCCCAGAAGCTGCTACAAGCTTGTGACCACACACTCAGATTAGTCTGCATTATTTCCTCATGCATATTTATTACTGTGCACGTACTGCTTGCTCAGACACCGGCCGTACATTAAGATGTGTCATAATTTCAGTAGGCGTGTGAGACGACACTTGTGTGTGCTTACGTGTGTGTGTGCGTCATGGTTACCTTTGAGTTATTGTGCTGTCTTTGTTGCTCATGCACTCCCTCCATGCGGTATAAACTTTCCATACGTCAAATCATGCGGACGAGTGAGAGTTTTTTCATTGGTCTTTGCTCATTAACACTCCAGATGCCTCTTGAGTCTTTTTTTCTTTACTTGCATCTGCTTTGCCAAAAAAAATATGTAATTGCAAAATGCTCAGCAGATGAGGTGCCATAAAGTCACTGTAGTCAGTGATTCTTTCATTGACTTAATGTCTAAGATGAAGTTATATAATAAGCTTTGTTTTTCTTATGGTGTACACTACAGTGTTTTTTTGTGATACAACAATTCTGCAAACCTGCACATATTGAGTCAAATCTGGATTACATATTATGTCCATTTCTTTATGATAGAAATACATTTCTACTAGAACACTGACAGGCTGCAGGTATGAAAAGTGTGATACAAAACTTCATATGAACGGCCGTTATTATCCATCTATCCATACTTTCTTAAATAAAGTTGTTGTTCTCAGAAAACGAATTGCATCGATTTGTTTTCTTCATCTGATACATTTCCAAACAGTTTTGAAATATTGAGGGTGTTTTCCTGATGCTACGTGATGTATTTCTGGCCTTGTTTGAGGAGTGGGGAGTCACACATTGCTTTATCAATTACTTTATCAGTGGTTACACTTACTTGGAAGCCTATTGAGCGTCTGTACAGTGCGAGCTCACATGGGGCTTTAATCAAAAGGTCACGTCTTTAATAAAACAATCTCTATGACATGTGATGCCAGAGGACACTCCCTGCTCAAATATCAAACACAACGTGATGACGAATGCTGAATGGAAAGATGGATACCATCAGATTCCAAGATTCAAACTTAAGTGACTTCCTCTGTTTGTGTCCATAGAGGCTGATCGCAGTCTAAATGTGACCTTACACTTACACACACAGTAATGTTACTTGAATTTGACCGGTTGTGCAGCGGCACGGTTACCATCGATGATACAATATTTATGTGTTTTGGGGGGATTTAATGACACAAAGGCATTCTGTGATTGCTCTCATATTGCTCATGTTTGAGTTTTTAAAGGCTCATTCTGGTGTTTTCTTTTTTTTGACTAAATGCCTAAAAATGTGACACAGTAAAAAAAGATTTAATGAGTTTTTGCCACCCGCCCAAACTACAGAAACTGGATGGTTAAATAAATGCATGATATGTGAAATTTTAAGATTGCTTTAAAAATAAAAAAGTACCAGAGTTTGGTTGGGCTGTTGTGATTCTGACGTCATGACATCAGTATTTCTAAGATACTGGATACAAATACCTGACATCGCGGTCAGGTAATCAAATAAAGGAGCACTTGTTTGGCAAAACTGTTAATCAAGAACTTTCAAGCTGATATAGCTCCGAAGAAGGTAAATAGAGGAAAACACCCTTTCTGATAACAAGTTGTCAGACACACACTCGCTCGTGAAGGGCGAATGCAGAAGCACACACACACACACACGAGCCACACACAGAACCAGCCTAGCTGATTTAGTGCCTTCAGCGACTTCAGGTCGAGGGCAGCACTGGCAGTCCAAGCCAATGGAATCCCTTGGTAAAGAGGATGCTAATCGTAGCTTCTTGTGCCTGAGCATGTCTTCCTGGGCCAAATGAGATTAGAGGGAGTGGGATATGGTGAAGCGACGTGCGTGGGGTTCTGGAGGTGAAAGGTAAAGGCACTTATCAGGAGGGTTCCCCCTCGGGGTCCTCGACGGCTGACTCAATCAAAACCCTGCACGCACTTCTCACTGGATTAGACTAATCAGGAAGGAGCAGGGGATGTATAGACCACTTATCTTAAAAAAAAACATTGGGCTCTCTTTCCCTTTGAAAAGACCCTACAGAAATGTTTGTTAATTTTATTTATTACAGGATGCTTGTCGTTGTGGCAATCTTCCATGGAATCATTAAAAAGGGCTCTTCCACTCACTGAAGGCACGCACTGTTTACATGCGACAAAGATAGAGGAGCCTTTGATGTTCCAAATCCCCCCCCCCCATTTCACTCATTGTCATTATTATTTATATATTTACTTCGATTTTTTTTCAAAATTTATTTCCACCATTTATGTTTCTCGTGCCACAACAGATCAGACTGATGGAAGGTAGTCAACACAACAAAAGACCCTGAAAGGTATATGAATATTTATTACGACTTCAGAGCCAGACAGGCCGTTAGCAGTCAAAAGGAATAGTGAGAAGATAACAGCAATTTTCACACTTATGATTACCTTCAAATTAATCTCCATTTCTTGAAGGGATGTGGGATAGTTGACGAGCATATCTTTCCCTTCTCGATTAAAAAAAGTTATTTAATCCAAGTTTCAGCTACTTGTTTGACAAAATAATCCAAAAAA
This sequence comes from Melanostigma gelatinosum, assembly GCF_949748355.1. Classification (NCBI taxonomy): domain Eukaryota; kingdom Metazoa; phylum Chordata; class Actinopteri; order Perciformes; family Zoarcidae; genus Melanostigma; species Melanostigma gelatinosum. The sequence goes on from NC_136637.1 coordinate 6,593,087, forward strand.
ACAATTGTGGGTTTCAATGGGAGAGCATGTAGAAGAGGGTAACATACAGTACATAATGATTAAGGTAATATCACTCCGAACTATTATTGAAGTGACAGTTTTTAATGGATCAGTGGTGGCTCTGTAATTTATCATTCATTATTCCATACAGCTCCTCTCTAGATTCCAATCATATTTTAAAGCGAGACTAACTTTAAAAGGTAAAATAACACATTGCTACTCTTATAAGTGAAAAGTAGATGTATTGAGCAATAAAATATACCTTTGTTCAATACAATACAATAGTGTTTTACTGCTACAGCCTTACTTGGTCTGGTACGACTAGCTAATGGCGGCTAACGTTAGACTCAACTTGGGCTGCTGTTACACTATATATAGGCCTATGTATATCATTTATATACATATATATATATATTAATATAGTGTAATATAGTGTAGTAATGTCTAGCTGAGAAGAGAATAATGTAACTCTCTCTGTGTGTGTTGTAATGCTGGCGTCTCTGCTTTGTTTATGTAGCTTGGCCAGCTGCGCGTTGTTTTTAGCGCATGCGAGTCTCTCTGTTTTGCCCGGCTGGTTAGCTCACGGACGCTTTGCGCTGCTCTCATAAGGCGGTTACAGCTGATAACACCCTCCCGACACATGACTTCGCAGCAGAAGCATTGCGCCCACTCTCTGGTCCCCTCCGGTAAACACTGTTAGCGCTGGCAGCACTGTTGCCGTTGTTTTCACTGTTAGCACTGTTATCTTCTAGTCGACGGCTCAGCTGTGTCAGTGTTGAGAGCATAAACGGTGACGTTGAAATTTTAAATATATTAGGAATGAATTTTCATGCAACTTAGATCATTTGTGGAAAACATTGTATGCGAGCAAGAAATCGGACAAATCGGTATAATGTTCACTGGTTTTGGTAAAAAATACCTGTCTGTCAATAACATATCTGCTTAACAACAACAGCATTAGTTAGGGTATATTCAGGTTTTCACATGCAAAAGGTTGTGGAAAGATTGAGTCTGACGTGACTTGTCTGTCGACATTGAACTGAAAACACTTTCACTACCTGCAACCAAAATGTTTTTGTTTTAATTCTGACCACTCTGGATGCTAAACCTATTCTCTGATGTCAAAGTAATTTTGAACGCCCTCCGTCCACCTGCTTGCCACTTTGGAGCGCTACATAAACATTGCACTTCAAACACTCAAGAGAATGTTGCCTATCAATAATCCAGGTAGCAATTATGTAAGCCACCACATCAGGAAACTTTAGTAGTATACACGCATAATTTCTTGGGTTGCTTTTTGGTTTCGACATTTACCTGTTATCATATTCACTGAACATGCTACTGTACATGTTCTGTGGTGGTAATTTATGGTTCTCCTTGCCTATTAATGCTGTAAGTGAATGAATACAAGTGGTTCCATCAGGGTCTGGTGGAAGCAAAAGAACAACCTTGGGTGCCTTACAGCCGAGGTTTTATAATCACAGTGGTTGTTTTGAAATTCTTAAATATATTTGGAATGAATTTGCATGCAACTTAGATCATTTGCGGGAAAACCTTGTTTGCGAGCAATACGCAGTCTTTTGGTTTGTATTGATTTACCTTGGCTCGGGAGCAAAGATGTGAATGAGAGGTGCCCCTTAACTCTCCATTCAGTCTGTAGAAACACAAAATGATGTTCACTGTACAACATTGTTATCGTCACCAAGCAGTACAGTGTTGATCATGCCAGGTAATTATGGGGGCATATACTTGAGGAAGCGCGTAGCAGCAGATGAATAAGATATCAGCCTTGCAGAGGGGCTTGATATGCCGTATTGTTGAAGAATGTAACATTCAGGTGCCTCCCATTACCTGACATGATAGCGAGCCTCATACAAGATGCTTGGGTAATTTCACATTGTCTCAATTGTTACATTGTTTTTCGAGGCCAAATCATCATATGACAAGCTTCAAAGGTTATAACACACATGTCATGTTAAATATGAATTCAGTGAATGCAGTCATGCTGTAGCCGCTACACGACTCTGACTCATGAATCTGATTCCACGGAATTTATTTTATTCTTGAAAATGTCACTGGTAGTAGTAAACATGTCCCCCCCCCCCCTCTTTAAATGAAGCAGAACTCATCTGTGCCGATCACTGACAAATCCAGTATGTCACTTGCATGGGTGAGATACATAATTGCAGCATGTTGTGTCAAAATGAGATCAGCAGTGACATAGATATTGTGTGTGACAAATGGATGAGCAAAAAATATGCAGCCTGCATGCCTGCCATGCATTTGAAAAATCAGTGTTGGTGTGAATATGCTGCGAATGCGTACAACCCCAACAAGCAGGAGAACAAAGATTGAAAAGCTATTAAATGTACTTACTTGTTATCTGTGGCAGCCGTCACAGCACTTTCCAGAAACAGTAGTGTGGAAAGTGAAGAGCAGCTTCCCCCAAAACGGGCTTTGTACCCTCACTTCTTCCTCCCCTTGTTTCGGAGTCGACGTCAGTTTGGAGTGGCCATCAAAAAACAAAAGGGCTTCAAGTGACAGAGGTGAAATAACCGCCATTGACTGTGGACACGTGATAAAAAACAGGATGGAAACCAGGTAGAAAGACATCATTTTTCTTTGTGTTGTTTAGAGGCCGATCACAGCCTGGTTGCATTACCAACAGCTACTAGTAGGCTTAATGTTACACATCTCTAGGCCCTGGACCGCCAGGTCTAACAGAAATGCGTGAAACCACACATCACGATGTGGTGGCACGTAAAAGGAATGTGAGTAAAAATGTGTTAAAAACGGACACAGGACCTACAACCAGGATGAGGTGTTTGTGTCCTAAAGGGTTGTTGAGTTACTAGTTTGTAACGTGTTTATATATTTTAGTTATATTTTATTTTACGTACTTATTTTAAGCCCAACCATGATTTTCTTTCAAAAAACGCAACACGGTGATTTTGTTACCTGAACCTAAACGTTCAATTGTTAACAATTTTACACATTACGTGCCACCACCATGTTATGCGCTGTTAAGAGGTCGTTGTCATTTCACTTATTTCTTTGAGATCATGTTGCCCGGTCACAACACACACCGGCACACTGAAGTTCATCCGCATGTCCTCGTGGTGATGTAGGGACGACTACTCCTACTCCTATTTCGGGGTTAGTTGATGAGTAACTGACAAGGAAACACGCCAGCCAGTCAAGATCATGCTAGTTATGGCTAGCTCTCTCAGCTTGCTAACTGTCAGTTGTCAAGCTCGTTAGCTTGATCAATAACAGGATAGAAACTTCAAACAGTTCATTGAAAAAAGGGTACATGTATTTGTATCATGAACTACTTTCTCTTTTGAGGCCGGTAAATAAATGTGGATGTTGAAACGCAATTAATTAGCTGCGATAAATTCCTCCATTTTGGAATCTCTGGCTCTCCTCAAACCTCAAAGGTCAGCTCTATCGAGACTGTTTGGAATTGGTCAACGGCACAAATGTGCGTGACATAAATTCACCAAAGTTGACACAAAAGATTTGCAGGGATTTATTTGACCCCAGAAAATCCACTGTTTGCATCAATTTAATTAAAACAAATGGATGGGAGACCGAGCTGTATAGTATACTGCAAAATATTATCACCACTTAAAAAAAATATTGTTAAAACTACATCTATTGATTTGAGGGTTTTTTTGTAGTTGTTTTGTCATATACCATACTTTCCGGACTATAGAGCCGCACCTGCTGATTTTTAAAAGAAAAAAGAATGTGTGCATAGATAAGCCGCACTGGTCTATAAGCCGCAGGTGTCCCCGTTGAACAGCAAGATGCTTTTAACAGTACTAAAGTTGTCTTCTTCTCTGAACATCATAACATGTCGCTAGCTTCTAAGCTCATTTTAACATTACGGCCAATGGGGAAATGCTAACCGCGATTCGCATTAGCGAATATAATATATATTCGTACATCTTTTCATGTGTTATGAATAAAACTCATGTTGAGGAGACAACTCAGGTGAACAGACTTAGGTTGAGGCGTTTAGCTCAATTCAAGCAATAAGGTTTATTTGTAACAGAAGTATTATGTCCAGCAGTTAAACGTGCACGGACCTAGAAAAAGTTCACTCTGTAGGAGCGAATGAAAAGCTAAAAGGCGCTTAGACAGAGTGCGCATGTGTGTTAAAGGTTCTTCTGATGGAAGCCTATTGGTTGAATACAAAGTAGGAGGTGGATCTGTTTTTTAGCGTTCAGATGACCTGATGGAGCTCTGGGCAACTTCACCCACACTGGCTCAGTTCCGGGACCGCCTTCTCTGGAACGTCAGTGTGTCTGCATATTGTTAACACTTAAGGTGCCGGAAAAAGGGTGCAGTTCTAAGCTATTTCGAAGTCTCTGTGTGAATAGATAAAGAGAACTCTTCTCCTACTCTAAGATGGCATTTTCTGCCCTAATCTGGTGGTTTAAGCAAGTGTTTCTTTCAGGGCCACTGTATCTGTTTCTATCGTGCGAACAGGCGACTGAATGTCCTGCTTGGAGTTTTTGACCTACTTACAGTGACCTCACAACTCCGCAATATAAGCTTACAAGTATAGCTCATATTATTTAACATTGAATGAATATATTTTTATTTACACATGCAGACATACTTACAGACTAAGGTCTCTCAAGGCTACCAAACGGAAGAAGTAAAATGAAGCAGCGTGTCTTCTCATTAGAATCTAAAAGCAACGAGTTGCTCATAGCTCGTAGCTCTGCTAGCTGCTAGCACAACAGCTACGGTATTCCGAAGCTACGAGCTACGAGCAACAACAATTATTGCCTCGTTGCTTTTAGATTATAATAAGAAGACACTCTGCTTCGTTTTACTTCTTATGTTTGGTAGCCTTGAGAGACCTTAGTCTGTAAGTATGTCTGCATGAAAAGATGTACGAAGATATATTATATTTGCTAATGCTAATGGCGGTTAGCATTTCCCCATTGGCCGTAATGTTAACTGTTTTTTGTTAACGGTCCCAGTGAGAGGTAGGTCAAAGGTACTTCATCCATATTGTAGCGACCCTGTCAGTAACAGCTGGTAGCAGAGGGGTTGCTGGTAGCAAATGTTCTGTGTCGGGAGCTCGTAAATGTTGTGTTAGACCGGAACCGGAAGTTGCGGTTGTTGTTGTGGTGGAGAAAAGCTACGGAAAAATCTGTATATAAATCGCACCGGACTATAAGCCGACGCCTCAAAGCGTGGGGTAAAAAGTAGCGGCTTATAGTCCGAAAAGTACGGCAATCACATTGGTCTCACTCCTATCTTTTATTAATGGCTTGCAGTGGGTAAAGTAGCACTTTGGCCGGTTCTACTGTACCTGGATAGCAATAGCAAGCTAGTTGATTCTTTCTTAAGCAGACACAACCTCTGGTCCTGAAAGGTGAAGCCAATGCGGAAGGGCCTTAACTTGCATTCTCTCTAATGGCCATCAGGGGGCGACTCCTGTGGTTGCAAAGAGAAGTCTGATTGTATAGAAGTCTATAAGAAAATGACCGTACTTCTCACTTGATTTATTATGTCAGTAAACATTATGAACATTAATTCATGGTCTCAATCTCTAGTTTCAAGTCTTCTTCACTACAGCATGTTTATTTAGTAAATTATGGTCCATTTAGAGTCAAATAGACGATAAAGCAGGGTATGCTTTAGGGCGTGGTTACCTTGTGATTGACAGGTTGCTACCAGAGCCGTATATGGTGTACTTCCTCCGCTGTCATTATATAGTTTACTGGCTGCAAAAGTCCAAGATGGCAATGGCCAAATGCCAAACTTGAGGCTTCAAAACCACAGTCCACAAACCAATGTGTGACATCACGACCACTGCATCCACTTCATAGATACAGTCTATGTTCTTAATTAAATAAACAGAAATCCAGAATGTCACAAGAAACACTGCAAGAAAGAACAGAACACCTGTGTGAATGTTTTTTAGTGTACATTGAGGTATTCTTGAATGACAGAAGTAGAATGATAGCACTTTGCCGCCTAATGTGAGCAGCTTCCTAACCGTATGGAAAGCATTTAGTCTGAACTTGCAGTGACTCGGGCTTCAGGGGTCGGGAATGAGCAACTTGCATGGGCCACCATGCGAATGTAATGGGATGAAAAAAATGTTTGAGATTCTATGTGCATAAAGCTGAGGCTCAAACTTCCTCTTTGAAATGAAAATATGCCAAATAATCTGAATTCAAAACCAGGTTAGATACAAAATTTTAAGTTTATGGCCAAAGTTCATCCTCTGTTACTGAGATTTGTACACGTATTAGAAAACTCTATAATAGAGGGTGTGAAGCTATGAACTCGTTTAATTTCTTGCTTTGCATTTAAGCATTCTTTATATCTAGTATGTAACTCCGCAACCCGAGTGTTGGTGACTTTTGAGGAGGCTGCAGTGGCCACAGCTCCACACCATCGTATTATACAGGCCTCTTTTGTCTCTCTGGAAAATGTCAAGGCGTAATTGATATATTTCTCACTGTGCCCTTTATCTGTGTGCCATGTTTCAGGTTCTATGATCTGGGTTCACGCTGACCTTTACCAGTGCACTCTTTTCTCTCACTTTTCTTGGCGCCTCACTGAAAATAGCTCAATAGGATTTCAATGGGGTGTCTTTCATTTGAGACAATCTTCTCTCCCTTCTCCTACCCCTTTGACGATGGCTATTTACTTTGAGATCCAACTTTTCAGCATGTTGTTTGATCTGAGATTTACTGCGGATGCTTTGTCCACCGAGGTCCGAAGAAAAAGAAAAAAATCATCCTGATCCTGAGCCGCTGATGCTACTGGCCTTGGCGCATTTTTAATCAAAACAAACCTGAAATTGTTTGCTCGATAATTAATGGAACAGCACTCCAGTTAACCTGGCATTATTAAATGTAAATGTGCAAATGAGATGAGAGCAACATTTTGGCAACAGACACAATCGAAAAAGGTCAGAACTGATAGATATTTCTTTTTAATGAGTCCTTTTTCTCTGCCTTCAGAAATGACCATGTACTAGAAACTGAAACTATATTTACTCCATGGGCTGAACGCCATTCCATTGCTCCCTAGGTTAATAGAGGTACACAAGAAAGTCACTGGCCTTCATGAGCCAGTTTATGAAATACTCAACTAAACAACACAATTACCCTTTTCATAACAGCTCAAACATCTTTCCTGTGGTTCAAATAAAACCAAAACACGGCTGGAGAGGGAGGCAACATGCATAACTGTGTTACCTCGGATCTTTATTATGTATTGTATAGAATCATGTACGGGCAAAAGGTTCATGGCAAATGATCTATGCACATTTTAGTCCCATATTCACTTGTTTTACATCTTAACATTTTGAGTGTACAAGAGCCTGATATGTTTTCGTGGTTAAGAGTTGCGGCATGCAACAAGTTATGCTGTAAGTTTGAACATGAATCTAAAATGTACTGTAGGTTAATGTGTTAACATGGGTCACTGAAGGAAGAGAGGAAATCCTGTAAAGTTTCAGTACATTGTTGGAAACATACTGTATGTTGTCCACCTGCTACAGCCCTGTTTTACCATGATCTGTACAGAGCTGTAGCTGGGGATCCGGGTCCTTTTGGTACACAGAGTACGCACAGGCCTAAAAAGAAGACCTTTAAAAGGCGTCCGTATCAGTTGTCAGCGCGGTTTTGTGCAGCCAAATTTTAACGAACACTCATCTGAGGCGGCAGCTTCATTCATCCTGCCATTGTAGGATACAATTTAAAGGTAATTTACCGACATCGTTATCAAAAGCATTTTTATATAACTAGAATATGGTGTGTTTATATAATATATACATAAACAAGCCAACTTAATTTGCAGTGTTTTAGCCTCACTAGCACCATCTCAGATTATCAAAGAAGACATTAATAAAGGGATAATCACCCCCAAATCTTTCCTCTTACCTGTAGTAATATTTATCGATCTAGATAAATCCAGGCACTATATCGACTTGTGGTGCTAAAAGCGCCCCAAAACAAATACATTCTCCCTTTAAGAAAACCTTTTCATCAACAATAAGCCAAACCTTAGGTTAGTCAATTGATGAAGTCATCATTCACTCAACAATTCTCAACTAAACAGTTTGATGCTTTGGAAAAATGTGTACCCCTCTTATGCCTGTACAGTAAATATGATGCTAGCAGCCTGGCTAGCTGTTTTCCCTACTGTTTCCTGTGTTCATGCTAAGCTAAGCTAGCCAGCTTCATCTTTAGCGTACAGGCGGAATCAATCTTCTCATCTATTGGAGATAAAACTTAGCTGAATTTCAGGAGCAGGACCACACCTCAGCCACTCGCCCACTTCCGGCCACACTCCTATAACTACCTACCCACTCTAAGCCTCGGCACACTCGCGTTTTCTGCACCCCACCCTCCCTCCCTCTTGTTAATGGTTATCTCCCCCCATAGTCATCATGCTCCTATCCCATGGAGATCGGGGGGTCTGCAAGGCCCGGGAGCCACAGTGGATCCTCAGCTAAGCCTCCCCCAAACCGCGTCAGGCCAAATCTCCATCAACCATTCCTCAACACTCCAAACAACCGACGAAGGCTCGCTCCGGCCGAGGTGGGGGCCTAAGCTAGTGAAACACAGCAAGAAAGCAAATAAGCGTATTTTTCAAAAAAGTATTAACTATTCCTATTCCCTATATCCTTATTGAAATTAGCAGCAATACAACTAATTTGATTACAAAGTCTGAAATACGACATATTTCGCCTTATGATTCTATATCGTGATTGCACTCAATTGCATTTCAGTTGCCTGCGCGACCTTATTTCTATACATGTGTTTCCTTCTGGTAATCTTTTCGTGGTGGAACACAGAACGTAATCGTAATTCTCTGTGGTGTTAGTTAAGGCCATTAGCTTTTTCTCTAATAGCTGAGAATGTGCACACACATGACGAGCCACTACTATCTTCATTTCTCTTAGTAAGAGCATAGTGCTGGAAAGCTCCCAGTTGTTGCCGCTCCAGGGTGATGCAGAATGCTCACTTGCTCCTTGTCCTCTTCACTTCCTCCCAGTCCTTATCTCTTGGTCATCCACACAGACTTGAGCTGTCCTGGATTCCCTTTACTGCAGCAGTTCTTCTGCACTGCTGACCTTTAGCTCAGGTCATCAGAAATTCCTTATTCAGGCAGCCGATGGGGGAGCTTCGGCTCGCTCTTCTATTTGAGGGGAAGAAATCCGGGTTATATCAGTAAGTCTACAATGTCATTCACGAAGCCTAAGATAAGCTAATGTGCTGTTTAGGCAGGAAGACATGCTGCATAAGAACATGTTCTTAGACCTTGAATATGCTGCAAATATTCATGGCTTTTTAAACTTCTTAGGTGTTTAATGCAGTTTTTTAACACACAGTCCTACTATTGTAGCCCACTATTGGCTTTATATATGTATATATATACGTATATATGTATTTGGTCAGCTTTGTCTGTTAAATGACACAAGATGATATAAAAGCAAAGTAGAAAATATGTTTCTGCCCTAACTACGGTACAGTTATGGTTCCCAAGTAAGCATTTGCTTGTTTTAAAAAAACATTTGGAACCACTGAGCTAACTACAGATTGCATTGTGTAGAAGGAAAGCCACAGATAATGAGGAATTGTTTTACGACTGTATTTTTGTCTCTGAAAGGGTTACATGTTTCAAGTTATTTATTATCAAATACACAAATTTTGGGTCCAACATTAAATATGTAAGAAAAGAAAATAGATGTTACTTTAAAAGTATATATTTGTTGAGACTAACTGCAAATGAATAAGCTGAATATACAGTATTTTTTTCTGGGATTTTCTTTTGTTACATATTTAATCAGCATTGTTTGACCCAACATTTTCATTGACAACGCTGTGATGCTTCTATAGCGGTTGTAAAAACAATTTCTCATTTTCTCTGGCTTTAATGACCTGCGGCCCTTTAAAATAAAGCAATGCCTACTTGCCATCCCTGCCCGTGGTTTTGAACCCAGAGGAACCTGAAGCTGCTGACTCTCTCCACCGCAGTCCCGCTGAAGAAGAATGTCTTTCTCCCTGTGTTTTCCTGTTGTCCACAATCAGCTCCTTAGTTTTGCTGACGTTGAGATGGAAGACATTGTCCTGGCACCAAGATGTCAGGGCTCTGACCTCCTCTCTGTGTGTGGCCACAAAGTCGTGCGTGAAATGGGAGTAAAGGGGAGGGCCGAGCACGTGGCCTTGTGGGACGCCGGTGTTGAGGGTCAGGGTGGAGGAGGTGGCGGTGATGAGGAAGATCATGTAATATGATAAAAAGCTCAACTTTTAGGCCAACATAGAGAAGATGTCCTCAGAATAAATGGACATTTGAACATCTACACCTCTATCATAACTGAGCAAACTATCTGCCCAGGAAGATCATTTATAATGATTGAAAGGTCCAGAAGAGCAACCAAATGGTGCTTGAGGTGAGATTGAGGTGATATCGGTGCTTGAAGTGACTGCTTATAATAAATGTATTCTCATTTACCTTGGGTCACTATTGTGTAATATGGCAAGTTAAGAAATGAATTGTTGATTTATTGACTCATTTTCACACCAACTTAACGTACTGATTGTCTGTATAGACAGTGCCAACTTTGTCTATTTAACAGCACAATGAATTGTTTTGCCTACTTGTGCCAGCTGCTTATTATGTGTGAGACCCAAACATCCTCACCATATTTTTGAGTTAGCATGCAGACGTTTCAAGGCCAACCTGCTCTATATTGTGTAGTTAAAGTATTGAAATGTGTTTGTGTGTTGATTTCCCAGCAGCAAAAATGGTTATTGGCTCAATGAAATTAGATTCAGTGAGGAAACACTGACAGATCTGAGGCATGTGCAGCTGTTGTCATTTCCACAAGGACTCATTGTGTAGTTGAATTTGTAATCCCCTTTGAAATGCAAAAATATGCTTTATATATGATATGGTTGAATGCATCCAATTATGGCCTTTAATTTTTAAATGATTTGCTCTTGAAACATATTCCAGGCAAGTGTTCCTCGCAAAAATTATTGTTCTCTTTAATCTTGCTCTGGAGTATGGAGTGAGGGGGAAACTACACGGACCGAAATGGGCTTTCATAACTTAAGTGAAAATCACCCAACCTCACACAAGTGTTAGTCTGATGGCCTTGCAGTAGTGTGTCATTAGCATTCATTATAGTCCTATAAGCCAGAGTAATTACAGGCCCAAGTGCAGGGAGGAATAGCAGTTTACACTGCTAGTAATTTGATTTGCATCTACGCTAATAACTTCTTTTGTGTGTGTTTATGTGCCGTGTCAGAACACAAGTGCGATTTGGCTGCAGGCTGTATGAGGCAAAGAAAAAAAAAAAGAAGCCTTTTAAATTCCAAGATTGAGTTGCCTTTGCTTTCAGCACTCGAAGCTCTCAATCTGCTAAAGCGTTCAGATTAGCGTGATCACAGAACAAGTGATACTGCATTTTTCTGAAAGTCGGTTTGATGGGTTTTGAGAGGAATGTGGGGCAGTAAAGGAACAGGAAAGCAGACGGGCAGCTGAAAGTTTCTCCGTAACATTTTTCTATGCAACCTTCAAAATGTGTCCTTGTTCTAATCATTAAGGTGACATGGGATCCCAGTTGCGCATTTACTCGTGTTTTATGACCTTTTAAGTTATCTGATTAATCGCATGCATTTTCTTCACAAAAGGTAAGGGAATAACTTTCTATCACAACTGCTTCTGTTTAAGGCCATGAAAAGCCAACGGCAATGTTGCCACAAGTCGCTCGTATCCTGTTCTGCATGTGCACCGCCGGGCCCTGAGGGAACTAATACCTGTGGTGTCTGGGCAGTGTCTGCAAAAGAGCCAGGCTCCCTCTTCTGATGACTGACTGAGAATAGAGGAGCATTCCCCAAAGCTGATGAGGTCACAGGGTTAAGACTATACTTTTGTTGGGGGACAATGCCATCCTATTTACCTGGCGGGGTCCTGCTTTCTTCTCCATGCAACTGTGACCTCGGTGTGAAAACCAGACCTTTGTCTCCTTGACAAATAGAGGCTCAACGTTCAGATTCGCTTGGTTTCACCTCAGTGGCCCCTAGCTGCGAGGCCTGCGGGCTCCTTATGTGGTCACAATGTTGGCCTCTGCTGAAGATATATCTGGATCCTTTGATCGGGTTTACAGGTTCTAGCAGTATATCCTGAAACCCATGTAACCCATGTATACATGTAAGTGTTTGACCCAATTTTTGAGTCTGGGGGAATGTTTCCTCCTGATTTTAAAGCTGCAATAATCACTATTTTTAAATAATCAGTGGATCAGTTGAGTATCTGGAAAGTAAAGTTGCCCATGCTGATACTGCTACTGAAGTACGCACAGAGATTTAACACCAGACTTTGCAGCTATGCTAAGCTTTACGTAGCTAGCATCCTTTAAGTCGTTGTTTTGGTTTTACAGCCTGTAACTTCAATATTTTGTTATAGTCTCACTGGTCTGATCGGTGTCATTTCAAGAGGCAGGGAGCTGATTTTAGCTATCTTAGATAAATCCACCGATGCTAACTGCCCAGAGCAACTCGGAGGTGAACAGAGAGAAGCACTTCGCTGCTAAAGATCTAGGTAAGTGGTGGAGACCAAAAACAGAGCTAAAATGAGAGTGAACATGGGACTTAACTCCTTAAACTAATACATATGAATGGCTGGATGTGTAAATAAGCAACTGATTGCCAACATGTTCCCCATATCAACTGTGTGTTAACATGGCAATGTTGTGTTTACGATGGTCAAAGATCAGTTATTGCAGGTTTAAAGACACTGTGAGTTGTTCCTGCGTTGATCAGTTATCGCTAGGTCTTTCTTCCTCATCTTGACCCTGGGGTTGCCTGTATACATGTATCCAAACGAATATGATTTGGAATGACTAGCTTACTCCTTCAATCATATAAAAAGTTGTAGTCGTTTACATGGCAATATTACGACTCAAAATCAAAAGTATTTGGATGTCCGTTGCCAAAAAACTTTGTTTGCATTTCTAAATAATGTGGTTAAGGTCTGATAATTATTCATTTGTAATTCTGTTCCTTTCACATCGAACAATGTGGTTTCACATTGAAATGTGTCACATTACAAAAGCTAACTGCTGTTTCTCGGGGAACTTTAAGAATGCCATTGCCCCTACTCCTTCTTTGTGCTCACTTCTTTTGGCAGCTCCTCAAACAATTTCAAGAGAAACTCATTATTTCCTGTCCCACATGAGTTCTTTCACAAAGCATTCAATTCATCTCCTGATTAAACGTCTGACAAATGTATTTGAGCAATATTGGCTTGTTTACCACCAGGTGTTGATAACATCTCATGGCGCTGTCACAACTGCTTTAAATCATTAAGAGAAAGTCAAGGGTGTGAGGCCAGTGAGTCGGTGAGTCTTGTGAAATAGGGCGATGCCCTGACCATCAATTCTGCCACCCACTTTGCCTCTGTGCTCTGGTAATGTATTGACACTGTCACTGCAGAGGTGGAAGACAGCCACTTCCTGTCGGGGCAAAGCTGATCACTCTCAGACCGAGTTCAAGGCTTTGACAGCTTTTTCAGGAAGATAATGATTGTTTTACTTCTTGTTGTTTTCTGGTCTTTTAGCACACACTGCACATGTTAATACAGTTTGAATAGCAAGTTGAAACCAAGAGCTGAGCTTCTTTCTAACCCTGGATGGTCATCCGAGGACGTCGGTTATGAAATCCACCTGATAGCGAGCCCCTGGAGCCCTTCCTCTTCCGTTTACTCGCTCTCCTAATCCGCCGCTAATGGTTAGCAATGGAGGCCCAGAGGAAGATTCAACCGCTGGTGTGTGGAAATCCCTGCTGGAGTAGGAGTGACGCGCTTGAGGAAGTGCTCAGCGAAGCGTGCCGGTAGACAGCGGCGGGACCCTCATGCCATGTGCACCAAAATGCTTCAAGGTGACCCGGCAACACGAACGTACACGGCCACACACTCGCATACACACTCGGGACACGCCGGGGGGGGGGGGGGGGGGGGGGTGGACACAAAGACACACACTTTGATTGTGATCGCTGGCAAAAAGCTGTGCTGTAAAGATGGGCTCTTCCCTTTCGGAAAATGTTCCAAAGCGGTCACATTGTCGGAGATGAATTTAATTTGTCGCGCCCACTCGGTTGTGTGTAGTATTTATGGGTTCTCGTGTATTCTGAAACGAGGATATCTGAGACAGGAAATCGACTTCAGGTGAGATTTGACAATGAGACAGAGGCAGGACCCAGACGGCAACGGAAACAAAAGGCCTGAAAGAAACGTTCAGTCGCAAACCGACTGCAAACTGCCCCGAGGCGTTTAGAGCAATCGTAGGGAAGCGGCAGAGATGTGATATAGCATGATAGTACATAAACGAATTAAATGTTTCAGGGTTGCAGCCGTGTAATTTCCTTCATCAGCTGATAAGAGACTTAAAGGTTTGTTCTCGCCGCCTTCCTTCGAGTGCTTTGGCCTGAGCGTTGTTAGCCTTTGATGGATGGTTTAATGTCATTATTTCACAGGGTGACTTTTCATACAGATTTATTGTCACTTAAAGGCAAAGTGCACGTAAAGGAGCCCGGCAGAGGCCATGTTGTTTCACCTCGTTGTCTTAGCCCTGGGGCCCGAGGTCACGTTCGTATGCCATTTGTTAGCGTCTGCGTAAGTGTTGGAGGTCTGACCTTTGACCCCGCTTGTGTTTGAGTGGGATGCAGGTGTCAGTGTTGGACAATGGCAGGGTGACAGGACACGCTGATACGGTGTCGGCCAGGACGTTTGCCGCAGGCCTTTCTTTGGCGACAGCGGTGCCGTATTTTAAGTCCTCGCTTCCTATTTTCGTTTCAAACAGTTTGGGATGAGATTTCAAACGAAGCTATTGTTCAATCAAGAGTTATTTTCCCCACATAATGAACTCTCTCTTTCAGCTGAGTGCTACAAGAAGTAATGTTGGATATGTGCCAGTTTTTTGTGCATGAGTGTGTGTGTATGAATGCGCGAGGAGGGGGGGGGGGAGTAGTTGATTTGCAATGCATAAACTTATGTGAGCTTAACTTGGACGCGTGCGCTCACAAAAATACCAATTTGGGATTTTATTCTTCTACGGCAAAGTATGTTTCACGCTGTCCTCCTCGGACCAAAATGGATGTCGTAACGGGGGAGGGGGGGGGGGTGCTAATCTCAATGAAGAGAAGGGTAAAAAGAAGATTGATATAAATATCAAATCAGGGCATGTGTGGGAGAGGCAGCGTAGCGCGAAATGCTCAATCTAAACCGGTGGGGACGCCTGTCGACGAAGCACTAAATGTGGACTGACCTCCTTAACCCGTCCACCAGGATCCTTTCTGCTGCAATAAATAATAGAGGATCGGTGGGGTCAAGCGAAGCACCACTGGGTGGCCTGCTCCTCCCACGTGAACCGGGGGCCCGTTTGCTGATCACCCTCCGGAGACACAATGCACAATGTGTCCCAGAAGCCTCAATCAATTATTGATGCTTGATGAGAAGGGAGCCAAGACAATCTCTTAACTTCTAACTTGTTGGCGATGCGAAAGTGAGATTGAATGGTCCTAGACTACACGCCGCACCCTCCGGGTTAATTGTGGTTAAGCATCATTTGTGTGCACGCAGTATGATTGCTGCCCGGGCACAGCTGAGATGAGACTGACCCCTGAAATGGGCGCTTTGAAATTGGTTCCGAGCACAGATTTTGTCTGGAGTGCCATTAAATTGTGAATTTATTCAAGCTCAATCTAGCAAGTGTGCGTTCACAGACAGAAATATTTCAGCTACTTCTGTGTGTTCCCCTCTTTCTACTTTTTTTTGCCTTCCTCTCCAGCCACTGTGTTCACTACTTCACCCCCCCCCCCCCCTCCCCCCCTCGAAAACTGATATAGATGCTGAACAAACATGTACAGATCAACAACAAAAAAAACTCCCCTTGTAGTCTCACGCTTCAGCCTAAATGCATGTAGTGTCCTAAACAGAGATTATCTGGGCGGCTCATCGTGATTGTCTTCCCCCCTTTTTCGCTCCCAGGTGGCGGAGCGAGGGCCACGTGTTTGCACAGGCACAGCAGCAGTCCCCCGGGGGCAATGCTGCTGCAGCTAAACTCTGATGCTTCTGATCGCACATCACTCCGTGTGCCTCTGTGTGTGTGTGTGTGTCTATCTATGCATACAACACACACACACACACACACACACACACACACACACACACACACACACACACACACGCTGAAGGTAAAGTTGATAGACTATATCACACCCTATTACGACACACAAACATGGAGATAGCGGTTGGTTTGTGCGATGCTAATCTCTTTCGTGGAAACCCGGTTTCACCTGAAAAACCCGCGAGATAATCAAACGCGAGACTTCCTAATCTGCCTGTTTAGATATAATAGATATAATATTATGATAAAGTAAGGAACAATTGAATTGCATTAGTAGCTTTGTGCTGCGAAAGCTGACTGATTTGCCATCACTTGGATCCATGACAGTTGTTTATTGATGCCTCGGGGCCAGACGACAAAATGATGAATAGAGAGGAAGTAATCAGAAGCACTCTTGAGATGCACCGCAGATACGCTCTCTCCAGGGTCTGCTGCAGTGCCATATAACAATTAGACTGCCGGATGATTTTATTAACAGTATTATTTCCATTAAAATGCATCCTGTCAAGAGAAAAAAACAATTCTTGACCTGGATTTTTTTTTCTGCTTTATTCTAAAAATCAAATTTAAACTCAAGAAATTGTGCACTAAACTGAAGACAATGTGGGGAAAAACAAACTGTTTAATTCCACAGCAATCGACTATTTCCTATTTCCCCCATCGTTTATCTTGAGGTCTCACGCCGTTGTGGTTTGTTGGGGATATTGGTGCCCAAGGTTAAACACATTCACGTCTGCAGATTGCTCAGCTTTACACAATTAAAGAGAATTAAACTCCGTTCTTCTTCTTCCCAAACATAATTACAGGGTATGGAATGAGACATAGCGGAGTGTTACAGACTCGACAATGGTGGAGGAAAAACTTGTTCATCCGATTGTGACTGCCAGAACATTGCCCCGTGGAGACAGGAGGGAAACAAATGCGCACACACACACATGCAGAAGAAGAAGAAGAAGAAGAAGAAGGACAAGAAGAAAAAAAGCAAATCCAAATTCATCTCCTTATGCTTTCATTCTTTTATTTGAATACAGATGTATTCACTCCTGTGTAAGTCTCTCTTTTAAAAAATGCTCGTCTTGACTTTTTTTTCTTTTTTTTCTACAGTAAAGCTCTATTTACTGTTTAGGGGTGCTGAATGCCAAAGATTTCGTCTCAATGTGACACATTTCCTGCTTCTCGGAGACAGTGGCGGACTAAACTTTCTACCCCCCCACTTCTTATTTTCTCGGGTAAATAGAAACACAAGGACACAAAGCGTGTTGTGGGGGGGGGGGGGGGTAGGAGGTTGCTTGCCCCCTTCGGGAGGATTTGCCCATGAAAAATATTTTTTTGCAATCAGGAATGAATCAAACAGATAATAAGTGTTTAAGGATCTGTGAACCCTATGGAGCGTGTTCCCTTTCCCCTTTTATCTGATGCAACTATCGGCTGTCTTGTCTTTATCAGCTTACAGTATGGGATGCCACACAGCAGCAGAAGCAGCAGGGGCACATGATGGAGGGGGGGGGGGGGGAGAATGCTTGGCTGCAGTGCCCTCTTGTGGCGGCTGGCGGCACTTGCACTGTAGAAACTTGAGGAGAAGTCTTCAAAGAGAGAGTGCCTGAAGTTGTGTTGAGCCACAATAAAAGGTACACTTCGTGTTTAATATATACTTTGTGTTCTGCTAAGACTCAAACACACACATATATATATATATATATATATATATATATATATATATACATCTGTATTTATAGAGTTTCTTCTCTTCTTCTTTTGGACAATGCATAAACAAAGAGTCGCCATGATGCTAGCACGGGAAGCTAGCAAGAGACGGGTAGCCTACCTCTGGTCAAGTTCAAAGTGCCGAAGCCTCCCGGAGCCAATGCCCCGTGCCTTGTTTTTGGCTTCTTTTGTCCGCCCCGCCTGCCCAAATGAGCCTCTCTTCCCCCCGCCACGGGGCTCGGAGAGGACAGGAGATAGGATTATGCGATGACTTGTGTTCGCCGATGATGAACAAGCCCTCGTTAGCGGACACTTTAATGTGCGGACAGATAGCGCGCTCATTAGCTCTAGTAATGACCACTTCACAGTGCGCTGCCGCTCTAATTGCATGTTTTTGTTCTCTCCATGGCTCGAGCGCTGCAGAAAGGGGGGGGCGACCACATCTCCCTACTGTCCCCCGTCCAAGAAGTGAGCCGCTATCGCTTCCCAACTTCCTGTCTGTCCTCCTCCTCCTCCACCCCGTCCATCAATCACAGTTTGAGGGACACAGTGTATATTGTGGTCGCCACTCTGTCGGAATGAGGCATGGCAGATTAGAAGCTCCCAAAAAAAAACCATGTAGACTAAATGGAACAGATGAGACTGGCTGAAAAAACACTGGTATTGTCCCCGTAGCTAGGGCAACTAGGGGTTCCAGCTCAATTGTACCTCTGTCGATTAATTCAGTTATGCGGCAGTAATAATTTTTGAAGATATTGAACGATACGATGGAGGACTGGATATATGAAAGAAACTTAAGATCTCACCTTTTGATGCAGAAAGAGGGGAAAAAAGCATGAGTAGCTCCCAGCATCAAAAGCTCTAATCACATCATATGTTCTGCACATAAAAAAAGCCTCTCTGCTTTCCCCAACCATTTTATTTCCTCTGCTGTAGTGATATGTCATGTCAATGGTTATATTATGCAAAAATGCTGTCTTTTTTTATTATGAATTCCACATCGGGTGGGACATTTGATATGCGGGCTCAGAGGGTTCTGATGCCCTTCTATTTTCCTTGATTTCCCTACCAGTGGGACATTTTTGCCTCCGTATTATTTCATGTCCCTCCCTTCTCTGAAAGTAAGTTGTTTATTCTCCTCAATGACTATCTGTGGCTCAAAAAAAAAAAAAAATCTTCTGAAAAGACTTCTGAGCAAATCTGTTCAGGCCTGGTCCCTTCTTTTAAATCGTAGGCTTGGGTAGAAGCCTACAATGGCTTAGAGTCCTTGGAGGAGGCAGCTTTATTTTACTCTCTTTCACCATTCACCGTCATCTTTGTGATACTTGTGAACACACAGCTTTGTGACAAGGAGCTAACTTAAATCAATTTAAAACAGCTTTTGAAATGCCTTTCGATATGCCATTGTGTTTACTTGAAAAAGAACGAAAGGAGAATCTGAATTGTAACATCTGTCATATTGGTTGCCCCCCTCCCTCGCGGCTGTCGTCACACACACACACAATGAGGTATTGATCGATTCAAGTCCATTTAGGTTTTGAAATAAATATTTGAAAAGAACAAACAAACAAACGTATCATCTATCCCGGCTAGAAAGCAGAGAAAGCGGGGAAAGAAAGAAAGAATCCGAGGGGCCTGCAGGCAAACAAACGCATTTAAAGACATCCAGAGCACAGAGGCAGCCAAGCTATGCTAAGCCAGCAGGATGATTCATTTAAGCACATCTCCCGTCTTTGTAAGCGCCACAGTCATTGTTGCTCAGCTGTGTACACCGCAGCTTTTTGGGAGAACCCGCGTCGGTCATTCTTTCGGAACGGCGGTAAAAACGATCAAAGTTTGCTGAATAAAGAGCCGCTCGCTCAGGTCATCTGGCTACTGTATTTCAGGGCCTTCGGCTTGAGTGCCTCCGCTCCCCGGCAGGATCAAGTGCCACTCGGAAATGGTCGGAGGCGCCGACCATGAAAAAAGACCATAGCCTCGTGTTCCACATTGTATCTCATAGACCATCGGCCTCTGCGCACAATGCGACTCGAGACCCCTCCGAGTGACATCTTAGTACGAGCAGAGCGGGAGAATTGCGGCGAAATACCTCCTTTGCAGAAGCCAACCTGAGCTACAAGCAAATCCTTTTAATCCAGTACAGTATACTTAAGGACTGACCATTGGTAAACCTCAGAGAAGAGAGAAGTATTAATAAGCTGTCACAAGGCTTACTCATTCTATGATTTCCACAGACACTTAACTGCCATGGTGAGAGGCAGGGGAGGGCTCGGGGATGAGTGCTCACCCCTGATCTTTACCCCTCTTAAAGCAGTAGGGAAAAAATGGAGGCAGGCAGGGGATTATGGAGTGCAGTAATTGTGGTGAGGTGTTGGAGTCAGGATGCAGCGTTTCTGCTGGATTAAGACAAGAAGACAGGCTAATCTTGGATTGGGAGAGGAGACACAAGGGTCGGAGTTGTTCTGGAGGCCCGAGGCCGTTTTGGGAAGCTTAAGTGGCAAAGAAGGGCTGCTTATCCACACCTCTCTTGTGCTGCAAGACGGCCCTCTTCACAAACAAAAAAATCATCTTTTCGCATATTAAACGCTCCCATATGTTGTCGTTTAGCGTGATAGAAGCAGGACGTGAGACGTGAAGTCTAATTTTTCCTCGCCGCTCGTGTTGCTGACACGGGGGAAAGGATGAGACTTTGGAGAATGGTCACTTTCTTCTTCTGCATCTTTTTTTTACGCCACCGCTGACATTCAGCAGCCCTTGATGCTTATTAGCAATAATTATAAATGATGGAAAAACGCTGGCAAATTGCGTTTTTCCCCTACTTTATCCCCCCCATTTGCCTTCCTCTTTGTGCCGGCACAGTCCCCGGTGCTTCCTCACTCCAGTTTTGTTGTTGTGCCTCCATTGTCTCCCTGAGGGGAGGTGACCCCGTGTCTGTTGGTTGTATCAGCAGCCCTGCATTGTACTCAGGGGGGGATTTAGACTCTCAAAGCATCTTCCCGCTGCAGCTTTCCCAGCAAACACCCAAAGTGGTATCTCGCCTTTTCTCTCGCTCAGACATTAATCTTGCTCTACCCTTCTACATCAAAAATGCTTGTATTGTCGGGGAGCGCTAATGTTTGCCTCCTATTCACTATATATACACATATATGTATTTTTGTGTCTGAGGGAATCAGTCGAATGCATTGTTCCCAAATCATTGTAATATCTATTTAGAGTGGCAACAGCACTGGCTGCCGATGCTCAGTATTCATGGAGCATAAACCAGACTTAAGACTTAGAAAAGCTGAAAGGGCTTATCCCTATATTCTTAAACTCCCCTCTTTTATGTTGGTCTTAGGCATTAAGGATAGGATTGTGAATAGCAATTGTTCAACTGCTGCACTGAGAGTGAGTGTGTATACGTGGGTGGGGGTGTTTTATTCCGTGGCAAAATCCTTTTTCCTTTTCTCCCTTCTTCTTTTTTTCCCCCCCAACTGTAAATATTAACTGTGTTCTTAACTCTTAACGGTGTATGGGACAGAGTAATGTGCTTTTAAGGATATATTATGTGAAAGATTTTCTGCATACACTGCCGCTTGAAATAAGAAAAGGCTATTTTATGGAGCCTGAAAACAAATTTGCCACGGCAGAAGAAAAAGAAGAGGGAAAAAATAGATAGAACTTTGCAGTATCAAGTCGTCAGCAAACAATGACAGAGATCTCAAGGGGGCTGGGCAAATCTTCTAAAAAAAATGATTGCATGCTGCTCTTATTTATTTATATTCTTTCTCTTTTTTTTTGTCCCGTCGCTATGGATAAAACCGTGCTCGGTCTTTCTTCAGAAAGTGTGTAGTGCTAATGCATTTCAAAAGCCCCTTTTTCAAAGCACAATAGAATATGGCCATAGAAGTTTAGCGGTTCCGCTCAAGAAAGTGGCTCAGTCATTGAGAGCTGTACTCCATTGTGCCCGAGCCTAAGACATTCTCGCTGCGAAGTCGCCATCGTTTCTCAGTTTTCATAGCTGCGGCTGGACTTTAAAAGGTTTTTGGGGGGGAAAGCTTACATATTTCTGTGTTGCCTTATAACCGGTTATGATAATTACCGTTGTGAACGTAATTGTGTGGAGGCACTAATGTGGGGGAGAATAAGATCTGATGTGACGAGAAGAATAGCAGATCATCGAGTTAGGTTCGGCTGAATCAGTGTCCCAGAGGTCCAGTTGTTTTTCTTTTGGCCTTAATCTCTGCGTGGGCTGTATAATAAACATCTGTTTCATGTATGTGTAAGGGAAGGATTGAGGATACCATTACTTGCACTGTAAAGTGCAGTCAGCTGTGTATAATCAAAATGGAGAGTGGCAGTATGTGTATATATTGGGGGATTGTGACAGCTGCAGCCACTCCTGTTGATATCAAACAAGACCTTCTGAAACCTTAAGGATGAGTTAGCACGAAACAAATTGCTCCTAATTGTCAGGAGGATAAATTGTGACTGTGAACGTTTGTAATTCTGTCAGCTACCGTTCACCCCCTCATCTCCATTCATCTGGGCCGGGGCGCTTTAATTGAGAGGGTCTGGACTTGCTGAGTGAATTGGTAATAGAAATAAGGACCCAGTGTGGATATTTTAATCAGCACTGACTTCTGTAACCGGGGCAGAAATGAGCCAGCGTGCCATGGAGTGCCAGGCCATCCATCTCCAGAGCCTCAGGTGGAGATGGAGGAGTGGCTTCTCCATTGGATGTGACAGTCACTCAGGGGGGCTAATGGCTCAGCACTCGCCGCTGATGGTTATTGGGATTTATGCTCCCCATCAAAAACAATAAAGTTCTACCTCTCTGATTCGGCAGAGGCAGCGCACAGAGAGGTTCTCACGGTGAGACACAAGAGGTTACTGTTGGGCGAATGCTACCCAGTGGTGCAATGTCAAGTACTGTACTGTATGATATTGTTTCCATTTTCTGCTGTTTTATACTTCACTATATTTCAAAGGGAACTACTTTTTAGAGGTACTTATACCCCGCTACATTTATTTAACAACTATTGTTACTTTAGACTTTTACAGACAAAACATATGGTCATGAAATATGATGAGTTATTGATTAAACTCAACAGTATTTGAGATTAATTGATGCATCAGTAATGAAATTCCAATGATATAATATATTTACTATATAATAAATAATTCTGCCGCATGATGAAGTACTTTTACTTCTGATACTTTGGGGCATTTTACTGATACAACTTTAGTATTTTTTACTTAAAGTTTGACATTTTTGGGAAATAGAGTTAGATGAGAAGATTGATACCTAATCGAATGTCTAATAGACGTAGATGTGTACAAAATAATCAAGCTACAGCCAAGATATTAGCTTAGCTTTGCTTAGCATAAAGACTGGAAACGGGGAAACAGCTAGCCTAACTCTGTGCAAAGGTAAACCGATAAATCACCTTCCAGCACCTCGAAAGCTCACAAAGTAAAATATTAAATCTTTTTTTATCCGTACAAAAAGTGTAAAAATGACGTGGTTGATGTTTCGACAAGACTCCAGGAAGTCATTGCACCGAGCCAAAAAACAATAGGAACATAATCTACGTGATGACGCAACATGTCGTTTTTGTACGTATTAAAAAAATGCGACGCGATGCGTTAAAAGAGCTTTAGAGGTGCTGGTAGGCAGATTTTGTTTGTCTTTGGACAGAGCCAGAATAGCAGTTTCCTGCTCCCCGTCTAATGCTGCGTTCATACCGGTCGCGTTGATTTTTTGACGCGCGTCGAGATTACATACAAAGTCTATGCACAGACGCGATGAGACTGGCGCGCCGCGATTTTGCGATGCACTTGGACGCGTTATTGCAGTGCGGTGGACGCCGCAAAATCGGCAACGCGCGAGTTGAAATTTTTCAACTTCTGAGAAATAATCGCGTGACGCTGTGGCGCGATAGCCTATCAGCGTTGAGTTGCTCCCCCTGTCATCACTGGCTTCCTGCCGTTGTTGAATCAGGAAATAAATCCTGTAGCCGTCTGTGTTCACCCAGAGCTCTACGATACCTCATATCAACAGAAACCGGACCAAACTATGTGTATACATGTGTGTGTGTAAACCATACGGTACAAACAATGAATAGACGCTGCCGTATTTACGTCTACGTGACATTATTGAGTGCTGGTGGAACTGCTACGATGTTAGCATAGCCTAGCACCGATCCATCAGAGCTCCATTGAGAAGACAAGTAGCTTACAAATAAGCATCATTACGTAGTTATTTCGGAGTCCCTTTTTGTCGGTTTATTGCCGTTGAATCACAGCCAAATCAGTTTATTTTGTGTTCCTACAGCTGTAGTAAACAGCGACCGGTGGCTTGCTAGACACAGTGAATACAGCTCGATACAATCCACGGAGCTCCTCTGAACAATATTATGAACCAGACATGACGGCGTTTGGCATTCCGATGTTTGAGGGACTTCCACAACACGTACAAAGCAGCAATTGTCCTTATTCCTTTCATGGTTGACAGCGGAAAGAAATGGCGGCCAGGTGAACGGCTTCCAGGACGATAAACCACGCCCCCCTCGATTTTGCGGTGTTTGGTGTGAACACGACCGGCGGCGGGTTGGACGCGATTTTGCAGTGCGTCAAACAATCAACGCGACCGGTGTGAACGCAGCATTAGGCTAAGCTAAGCTAATATCTCCTGGCTGTATAAGTATATTCCCAAAAGTAAAACTTTTGTTTTAAAAGCAGCACTTATGAAAGTGCGGTGGGACTACTTGCACTCAGGATCCGAGTACCTCTTCCACCGCTGTTGCTAGTTCAGTTCAGCGGTGCCGACGACTGCATGTGTGCGGCTAATCATTCACTCCACGTCTGCAGTATTATTACACATGACAGCTGGAGCCCCATGTCCATTTAAAACACATATTCTAGAAGTTCATAAACAGGCCGACAGGACTATTTATAAAATTGGACAATGGGGAACAGATCGGAATGCATGTCTATTTATTTAGCTCCAGGATATTTGGTGTGGCCCCCAGCACACGCTAACTTCTACATATTCTAATTTGTCCTTGTCATGTTTATCATTAATCTTTGGCCCTGGTTTGCTTGAGACGTGGTGATTTGTTGAGAGGTCCCCCGGGAGAACTAAAAACATTCTCCAAAATGATAATGGCATTATGCCCGCCTCAGTGAAAATGTGTCATATAAATTATACATTATCAGTGACTACATGCATCATATGTTGATATGACAGTCTACGGCGAAACACTCAGATGTGTCGCTTGTAATGCATTTTGGCGGTGCCTGGGCCCCGGATAGCTCATCTATCGACGCTCAAGTGTGGTCTTTGATTATAAAACATAAATAAAGATCATTATTTATTCATTAAAGACTGTTTCGAACCCTTTGCAGTGACAATGCCAAAGATGTGAAATAATACACTTCAAGAACGCCATTGACACGGTGGGATTGTATCCAGGATTTCTCTTGTGTTGCACAATCAGAATTCTACCGTGATGCGACGGACATGCTCAAAGTATGAAGTTTGGGAGGTTGTTGGTAACATAAACATGGTCCTGTTTGAGGTGATATTAGCTTCCTTTTCATTAATCATTCATTTGACAGATGCGTAAACTGTTTGAGGCTGTCGCTTGACAAAACTCATCAATCAAATGATACAGTGCACGCGCACTTGATATTATTGGGCATTATTCACCATTGTCCCTCAGTGAGTACACTTTTTGAACATCATATATCAATCACGTGCATTGTTAACTGTTGATTATTTCAACCAGGCGGCATCACAAGATTAAGAAAGAATGATTAATCATTTTCCAGTTGTTGTTTCAACAGAACGATGCAGATTTGTCATTTTTTTCTTTTTCTTGTTGTGGTTAATGTTACCTTTAGGCTAAGACGCTGATGACTGGAGGAATCAGTGGACTTATGGGCCTCATTTTAGTGTGGGTCGGGAAGAAAGGGAAAGTGGAGACATGCTGCTGGCAGAGATGAATTAGAGCTGTGGAAAAAGCACTCTGATACGAGCAGGTGACTTTTCTTCGCCCTGCCTCTCTGTTCCCTTCTCTCTTCTATTTCCTCTCCAGCAGGAAAAAAAAGGGAACAGAGGGTAAAAAGAGTTGCATTGTGCAAAATGGGACAAAGTATAAAACATGTTCAAAGAAAGTATGAAATTCCCCAACTTCAGAAAGCCATTTAGATCATCCGTCCGAGTGACGTAAGGGAAAATAATATACTTGACCCTTTTGTCTGTGCACTTTGAGAAGTTTGTTATAATGGCAAGCCCTGTAATAATTCACTGTACCTCATGTATATTAAGTAGAAATTCACTGGCTTTTATGATAAATTGCCAGGGTAACGCCAGGACACCTCTTTTGCATTTCAATGCGAGAGAGTGTCAGATTCTTATTTCATTACCTGGCGACACATTAGCTGATGGATTTTAATTTTCTTTTTTTTTCTTCTTTTCCTCATGCAGGAATCCTCAGAGACCGGGTCGAAACAGAAAGGGCTTGAATACGCGGGTAGGCAGAAAAAAATGAAATAAATAAATACAAACCAGTGTCAAGAACCGTTATTGCAATTTTGAGGCCATCACCAAAAAAAAAAAAGAAAGAAAGAAAGTCAGTTTATATTCCTTTGCATACCTTTGCGAATTGCCTGTCCACAGTGTGAAATGATGTATCCCCAGAATCACTGGTGGAGCTCTCTTGCTGAGTGGACAGAAAATCAAGGTTTAATTCGTGGTTGTGATAAAAATCTGGACGTGGTTGAATCTGAGACATGCTGAGCAGGGGCAATGTGGAGCAGACGTGAGAGCGTAGCCCCCTTTTCACGGCGTCACACAGCAGGGCGCTGAGCTGCTCCTCAGCCCTCTCTGCCTTTCGCTGTAAAGCAAAAAAAAAAAAAACTCCTGCTCAGGGATCTTTTCTGCTCGGCTACAGGGAGAGGAGCACAAAACGCAGGTGCCAAAAGCAATTATCAAATTACCTAAGCCCCTCTTGCTCCTGTTTAATCTGTTTGTAGCAAATCCAGCTATTAGGGCATTAAACGTGGCCCTTTATAGAGGTAATAATTACAGAGGCTTCAGTTGCCAATGAAAGGAAAAGAAAGACACAAAACTAGGTCAGTGTGAAAACACAACTTCCCTTTCAGGTGTTTGGCCTCTCTGGTGTTTGGTGGAATTTTGCTGGCGGAGGAAAGTGAATGAGAAGTTCTCGCAACTTTGTCGGCGTACATGTGCCCTTAAGCAAGGCACATAACCTTCAATAAGTCCGTTTTGCACGACAGGAAACACAAATATTCCAGCCTTATGAAGTAACTGCACCTGCTCTTAGCTGTCAGCACATGACGAGCTACATGATGTACACATATAGTATGTCTATTTATGTTCATCATGCATCATAGCAAGGTGTTGTTTTTCCATTATTATGAAGTAAAGTCTCACTTTTATAAGAAGCTTGTGTGTTAAAGTTCTTTGGTCATTTAGGCTAACGTCCCTGCCATGATGTCAATCAGACGTTTTATCAGATATGTTGTGTCAGATATTGACCATGTATGTTAAACTAATCTGGGCAACTAGACGCTGGCTACATGGCCACAGCCGTTACATTGAACTGGATGTGTCCAGTAGGACCGCGGACCATCATTAACTTCTTGGATTTAGCTGTCGGTGCCCGGACTAAACCTGTTCTGTTTGTTGAATATTTCCACAGTCGTGCTGAGAGGACTGCAGCCCTTCTGCCTCCCACGTCTGACTTTATTCCCGTTCGACGGCAACAAGAACCTCCCTTCGCCTCATACCCAGTCCTCCGTCTGCGGAGCGCGCTCCCACCATCCATTGTCACTGCATTAACCGTAGGCTAGCATAAAAGTAATTGGAAACTGATGCAAGCCAAAGCTTCAATTAATGCACCACCAAAGTCCCCGTTCTGTGTAATCGGCAATAATGGTTTCATGTTTGGGAGGGCGTTTGGTCACTCGCATTCAGCACTCACCTCCTGACAGAGACTGTTAAACCCTGCTCAAAATCCCCACTCCACAGTAATCTTCATTTCAGTCATTTTCCTCCTTTTTCCATCTCTGATGACAGCTCCAGTGTCTTCGCACTGCTCGCAGTCAGATCGTGCGCCCGAGCAAACGGGAGGTGTAATTGACTACTGACAACTTGGCGACGGGATTCTTAATTATTACTCTAGGGTATGGTGGCTAGCTGGCCTGGGTTCAGCACTCTTACCGAGTATGCTAACAGAGTCATTTTCCTCCTCTCTGTGAACATTGAAATGCAGTTTTGTTCGCCACGTCTCCGTGCCAGACCCCGAGACTTTGAATTCGGGGGATGATTGCAAATGAAATGCATGTGCTGTCGGTTCAACGCTGCACAGATTTTGCACAGAGTGCACTGCGGGCTACAGAAGTGGTTCTTCGGCACTACAACCGCATCAATTACAGACCCTATCAGTGCTGCTGCAACAGCAGTGTATTAACAAGATATTACAGCTGTCCTTTGTGAGAACCCTTCATCTGATATATACATTGTTTGATTCCTGATTATTACTTAAAAGTAAATCATTTCAGGCTCTGAACTTGAGACTATACTGTACATGGTGCCTTTTGTTTCCTTCGGCTTTGTGTGTCAATTCTTCATCTGCCCTCGCAGTGATAAGACGTTACACTGAGGCTTCTGCTGCTACTAGCGCTACACAAGAGCATAATTCCTCTGGTCCTTGCCTGTTTGTGCCGGCGCTGGGGCCTGCTCAGTGTGATAGAGCAGAGTAAAGAGGGTGAGCATCGCTTTGTGCTGCAGTCTGTATCTTTTGTGCGGGTGGATATGGAAGAGGGCGTGAAACAATTGGACAAAATGGCCCTAATGTGCTTAAAGAATCTTCTGTCTTTAATCAAAGCTCACACACATGCACCACAAAGGCAGACAGAGCAAACCCAATTCTCCGCTGCCTCTGCCGAGTGACTCTTCGTCTCCCGGCTTCAGTGCCTCTTTCTCTCCGTGTTGGAAATCAGGATCAGGTTGGCTTTGTGGGGTTCTTTTTTCTTTTTTTCCAGCTGTCATTCTCACATAGAGTCATTGCCTCATCTCTCAAGGAAGGGACAACGGGGATTTGGCTTTAAGACCAGACAGCAAAGTGTAACTATGTATGCGTGTTGTCATGATTATATCCCATCTGTAGATCATTTGATACACTCAGAAGTCATCATTTGCCAGCCACCTGATTCAAAGCAGCTGGAATGAAAAGGAAATACAGTCATAATTACAACTATTCTGACTTAGCGATCGTAACTTGCCGCAAAAGGTCTGTCAAGCTTGAGATTTCTCCTGAAGTAAGAGTGGTACTCAGCATTTTAGGAGTTTAAAAAGGTATAGTGTCTTTTATTTAAGCCTCTCCAAAACCAAAAACAAGAGAGAGCAAAGGTGTAAGAAATGGATTCAACTCTGCGTTTGTCTGCTCTAATCATTAGCGTGTACGGCTAACTAGCTTACGACCTACAGCAGCCTTGGAATCAAATGCTGCCGCCAAGGCGAAGAAGCACTTCACTGACTAGTTTACATTCGTTTGTAAGATTAAAGGTTCCCATTAAAAAAAAGGCCAGTTTGTGAATATCACCTCACGGGTTTTCCCTGCCGTTGCAAAGCGTAGGCGAAGCGTAGAAAGTGTTTTATCACCATTGACAGCGAATCAGCAGTTATTGATAGAATGTCATAGAATGCCGGGTCGGAACTGCTATGATAAGCACTGATAAAAACAATGTTCATCACACTAATTAAGTGGCAAATAGCTGGATGTCCAAGATGTTATACATTTTTCTAAGCTCTGTGAATCCATGACATGCACGTTTTTTAATGGCCCATCTACTGTATATGCACTGCTGTCATCGTCATCAGTTTACTGGCAGAGCAGAGTAGTGGGAAATAAATCAATGACATACCTGATGCGAATCAGCAGCTCTTTCTGTTGGATCAGGGCTTGAGAGCAACAGTTGGTGCAGGTGAGCTTAGAGCAAAGAGAAGTGGAAAATTGGGCAGGTAGTCTAGGCTACACATTGCAAATCAAGAACAACGCTACTATATTCCCATGTCTTCTACATTGATCATTGATCATTGTCTGCTGAGGATGCCAACTTCTTTGCATGGGACACGCAACTTTAGCCTCAAACTCTTTGCAAGATATGATGTCTGTAGTCATCAAAAGCATAATTAAGACCCCTGTTGCAGATTACTTGTTTTAAAAGGACTCAGCTGGGAACATTAAGAAGTCAGACGCAGACAAAAACCTGATCAGCTAGCTAGTAATAGCAGAATTGAGAAGCCTGCGTTTGCCTCCCTCTGTCTGAAATCTAGGGCTCATCAAAGTGGTAAACCATCTCTGCAAACTGCATAAATGCTGTGCAAGACCAGAACGAAGACGAAGAAGAAGAAGAAGAAGAAGAAGAAGACGACGACAGGTTCAGCAGCCGTAGCCAAGGGGTTAGAGACTTAGCGATTGGTCAATTGTAACTTTTAAGTGTATTCAGGTTTTGTTTATGATCAGCGGGCACAGTTCATGTGGTTATAGCGATTACCAGATGGCCCGCTGACATCAAATTTCTTTATTCCTGGCACTGCCTGTCTGGCACAGTTAAGAGATCAAGAGTGTGATCAGAGATGGCAGCTCATCTCATCTGTAATTTGATGATGGAATGGATGGGAGTGAAAAGGGAGAAAAGGGGAGCATACCTGGGAGCGTAAAAAGCATGATGGCTGTTTCATGACCGCTCCTCTTGCCCTCAGTGTAACATTCAGGGGAAGAGGGTCCCTTTGTTATCGCCCCCCCCCCCCCTCTCCCTGGCAATTATCACAAACTCCACTTCCCCTGCCCTCCGGAGCCCAGAGAACTGAGCGGTCCGGAGTGGGAGAATAGCTACATTTATAATTTTTTTTCTTCTCTTTCCACAGATTAATTTTCCAGGAAGCCCTGTCACTGCCTGTACAGGGAAGCGGAGGGAGAGGAATAGAGTGTAAAAACGGGGGGATGGGAAGGGGGGTTGGAGAGATTGGGGCTACAGTGCACGAGCCTCCTCGCTTTTTCGTTTCCCTTTTTTTTTTCTTTTTTTTTCTTGACAGATCATTTTCCATGCAGGGGTATCAGGGGGTCTGGCCGATAATTGGCATGCAGATTGCAGCTGATGGCGTCCCGCAACAGAAGAAAAGAGCTGGCTAGTTAGAATAATGAGCCAGCCTGCCTGATGGATGGGCGAGGGAGGAGGTCATACAAAAAATGTTTCAGACACAATTCCTAACCCCCCCCCCCATCCTCCTCCTAACCGCACCCCTATACCTGCACCCCCACCCCCCTTTTTATTTTTCTATTTCTCACAAAGCCCTGATATTCCATTATTTCCTCCTCTCTCTACCCTTCCAGGGCAATGAAAGCGTCCCATCTTCCTCTTTCTCCTTTTATTTATTTATTTTCTTTCCTTCTTCCTCGGCCCCGGCTGTGCACGAGCGCTTGCTGGCAGGAAGCGCCTGTGTAACAAGGTACAGAGCGCACAGTGACGGCACAGTTTTGGGTACGCGGAGCCTCTAAAAAAATGTCACAACTCATTAGGAGCCTGACACCCTTAAGAGACTCCAGTCTTTTAATTACAGCAAAGGAGTTAATTACTGGCCTCTCAATGGAGTTGTGTTTCTAACCCTCTGCTACACTAGGAGAGCCCAAGTTTCAAATACAGGAAGTGGGCCTGAAAAAAAGACTAACAGATGTAAGGAATGTTCTTTCTTTTGTTGAAAACTTTTAAGAGGATTTGCATGTGATGGGTTTGAATCCATATGTGATGGGTTTGAATCCATATCGCTTTTATTTGATTGATATTCGTATCGATGAATAACATTTGAATGTATTAGCCGTAATGGATACTTAGAACAATGTTTTACCTCTAAAACCACATTGAACTGAATATTATATGGAGAGAAAAACAAACACTGATTCAGATCAGGTTGACTTTTGAACATTTCCCCCTCTTCTCTTAGTATGACATAGATCCCCTGCCCTCCCCCGAGAGAGCCTGTTTCACCTCTCCACCACCCTCGCTGTTGCATTGTATTGTAAAATTCCTATAATCCTCCGCTGCTTTACAGATAATTAACCCCGACTGTCATTTTACCCTGCGCATCACAGCGCTTTTGATCTACCTTCCAGGTCAGGTAGCTGGAAAACAGAGGAATTATAATAAGTGCTATTAAGTACCACGCTGTGCATGAGAGGATCAGGCACTTTTTGGCTTGTTTTGTTTGTTTCACTGGTGCGCTTGGCTTTGTTTTTTGCTGATTGATCTCTACCTCAGCCTCGGCGCATCACCCGAGAGTGTGCACTGAGGCGTTTTTAGGAAAGTATCAAGTCGAAGTGAGGGAACAAATATGAGCAGGTGTGGTTACACAGTGCAAGCTGCACAATAAAGAAATATACCGTAATATGAAATGCATGACATGCAGCATAAGCTTGAGTGTGATGATCAGTGTTGGAAAATGGAAAAGTACTTTTACTTGACTTGAGGAGGGGATGTCCCTTGTTAATCTGCCTTCCATTTGCAGAGAGAGTGCAGGGGCGGAGGCTGTTTCGATGAAAGTCTGCCTGACTCATTGATCCTTTAATCTGAATGAGGTTTGTGCAAGTTAGAATATGGCCCCAACCATTGGCTCGACAATATGAGTAGTGCTGTGTTCTGATAAATCCATAACGCTGTCCGGGGTGCTGAAGTAGCCGACAGGATGTGTAATTGCTTTACTTTTGTCTGTGAAGTCTTGGATCAACCAAAAGAGTCGTTCGTGGGGCGGTTCACTTTTCGTTCACTAGTAGAACGAAACGAACCGCGTCAGTCCCCCCTGTTAAAAATGAAAAACTTGCCTACTTTTACTCAATTACTGCACTCAAATTAATTAGTTTTTAATGTTGCTTTATTTAATACTATACTCCACTGCATTTAAAAATATTGTACCTTAATTAAATATGTTGTACACAAAAAACTCAACAGACGAACACGACTTGATGCAACGCGTATACCGATGGATGTCAACTCAATTCAGTACAATTTCATTCATCCCTGCTGGGGCAATTTTATGCAGCAGCATGCCCCCCAGGTCAACACCCACACACACACACACGCACACACACACACACGCACACACACAC
The DNA here is from genome assembly GCF_949748355.1 of Melanostigma gelatinosum. Taxonomy (NCBI): domain Eukaryota; kingdom Metazoa; phylum Chordata; class Actinopteri; order Perciformes; family Zoarcidae; genus Melanostigma; species Melanostigma gelatinosum. The sequence goes on from NC_136637.1 coordinate 6,626,147, forward strand.
ACACAGACACACACACGCACAGACACACACACACACACACACAATTGAAACGCTGCAGGCAATCATACACTTAAGCTTTTGTTTTGAATTGGCAATACATACATTTATAAATAGACATATATATATATATATATATATATATATATATATATATATATCTCACATTGTATACATTTGCAAATTAATCAACACAAATAATCAAACTTCAAGTCACCAAAGGAAAAGTTTTATTTTGGTCTTTTCAAATTGAAAACTGACAAATTACAATGGCTGATCATCTTAAAAATGCATAAAAAAGGACAGATATGAGAAGAATAAATATGCTGTCATATGGTCAGGTCACAGGAGTTTCACGATCCCATCAACGTTGCTCATGCATTGACCATGTAGTGGTCAAAAAAGAAAGTTTGATGCCGGTAACTGCACAAAAAAGAATCTTGTCAATGTTCGACCAACTTCTGCGGCTGCGGCGGCTCTCCCAGCTCTCCGAGCTTAATCTCACTTGCACCCTCATCAACACAACACAGAAGGGAACAAATTTACTGTTTCATCCTCATTCTTCCAGGCACGCCGAGGAGCTGTATACAGTACACACCAGATCAAAGCCTTAATTGAAAAATAATTATAGGTACTTAATCATAGAAAGCACTGGGCTAATTGAAGTGAAAACAAGGAGGCAAACGCAGACCCCTCAGAATCGTGGCAGAAAGAGGATATTGTAAAAGCGTCTTCTTCAATCCCCATTGTCTTCCAGATTAAATAGGAGAGGGCTATTAGCAGAGTTAATTGGCTCTCTAATTTAGATCTCGCCCCACTGAAAGCATAACGGATGCGAGCCTGTCGACCAATGATGTGTGCACTCTGTCACACTGTCCTGCTGGACTGTGATTGGTTAATTGCTCAGGGATTTTTGAAGTTTTCGCTCATTCTTCAAATGTAACAGATTCGTGTGTGTGTGTGTGCGTGTGTGTGTGTGTGTGTGTGTGTGTGTGTGTGTGTGTGTGTGTGTGTGTGTGTGTGTGTGTGTGTGTGTGCGTTCGTCTCCCTGGCTGCCCAGGTAGTGTTCATTGTTTGAAGTGGGTGAAAGCTGGAACTCATTTGATTCATTTAGCACACAACCAGATCACCATGGTCTGCCTTCTCGCTCACATTCAAACCTCGTTTTGTCTATTATAAGCAAATGTTATTACTGCGTTAATTCCTACTGATTTCTGTCTTTTACACCAGTATGCAGGGAAGGACCTGTGTACTGAAATCCTGATTGTCCTCGTCCTGACCCGCTCATATTCTGCAGCACTTCCTGATGGCCCCAGGAGAAATAGCACATTCACTCCGGGCCGTGTTACGTGAAAGGACTTCTTATCACACTCCCAGCAAAGTTTGCTCCCTGCTGCGCCAGCCCGCCTGCATTCTCTGCGCCCACTCTGCCCTCTAGTGTCCACCGGCCGGCAGTGCGCTGATTGCAGAATAAAGCTCCATTTAGACCCCCAAAAGGTGGAAGAAAGTAAATGGGCCATTTTTCTACCATTTCTTTCCGAGGCATGCCTTTCATCATTCCTCGCACATCTCTTTCTAGTGTTTTCTTATTGTAGCCTGAGTGGTAATGGAGCTCTCGACTCTGAGTTCAAAATAAAAAGGTGGTGTGGACATTGTCTTTCAAAGTCTGTCACCCAAACTTTTTCTTTGACAAAGTCAGAGGAAATGACAGCAGATTATGCTGCACATTTGTGGGGGCTGCATCACGTTTTAACCCATGATTACACTGTTTCCACTTAATCAGCTTGTAGCTACCCTAATATGTGTTTGCCATACTGACCACATGGCTCCAGGTTGGTCAGGTGGTCCGTCCACCATCTTGGTCCTGACCGAAATATGTCAACAACTACTGAATGGATTGCCATGACGTGTTGTTCTGACAATCTTGGTCCCCTGAAGATGAATCCCAGTACCGTTAGCCACTCCCTGACTTTTACTCTAGTGCCACCATGAGGTTGACGTTCTCGTTTACTCACAAAATTTCTAAAGAAATGTTTTAAATTCGGAACACATATTCATGTCCCCCTCAGGATGAATTCTAAGTACTTTGCTGATGTTTCATCAGGCTCACAGAGCCAGTAGCTAAGATGTAGACTCTTAGCCTTGCTATTATAAAAATGGATGAAATGACTGTGAATGCTGGGAAGGAGGTTGCTTGTAATGACAAAGCACGGATTGTAATTACCCGACTACGGAAACGAAGTAAAATGTAAACAACGTAATATAAGTACGGAAATCACGAACATAATTAAGTATCTTTGGGAAACGAACACCGGTCTCAAACATCGATCTCCTGGTTGAAAGTCCTGTGTTTGTTTGACCCATCTACAACGCTTAAAGGTGCATTGTGGGTCGGTACCAGCCGCCAAGGTAAAGTGTGACAAAGCGTCAGTATTTGACGGGCTGGTCATTTTTGTAAGCTCACAATGTTGTCGTAGCTTGTTGAGCTGTTCCCAAGTGGATACAACAAAAGCAATGAATGTAAGTTCAAGATGTCAAAATGACCTTCGTCCACATCTGCCATGTCTGCCTGTATCATACATGTATTCTGTATCAGCTTGTTCCAAGTTTTCATTGGAGCTTCACTGTGTGATGTATGATGTTTGCGCAGAGTGAAATATTCAAATCAAAGACTCTTTGATGTTTTTATGGCTGCACCACTCCATCAAAGGAAATATTCCAGATGTCTTGGGCACAAATCTTCTGTAGGTCCTGTGAGTTCGGTAGGTTTCATCAAAATGTGGGTGAAGAGCATGAGTTTGTATTGACTGGCCTACTTGTTTAGGGGTATAACAACACTCAGCATTGATTTGCTGCTTCTTACAGTGCTCGAGAAAGCCTTTTTATTCACGGAAAAAACAGCACCTTCACAACAAACAGGTCTTGCGATCGTAGCCATATGTGTGAAGTAGCGTCTCTTTCCCCGTGCAGTCGCAAAGGGCAGCCGACGATAAGCAAACAGTGGCTCCTGCAGATGCTGGAAAAGTTGTTTGCTTAAGGTTCAGCCTGCTGGGGGACAAATGGTTTTGCACAGCAGACAGCAAAGAATCATTAGTGCAGCATGCCACTGTTACTTCTATTGACAGTGATCAAATCAGGCGCCTGTGTGAGTGTGTGTGTGTGTGTGTGTGTGTTTGGGGAGCGTATGCTTTACCGGGTGGGTCATTTTCAACTACTTTCACAACCCTGTCATTGGTGATTTACTGTGCAAAGAGTTACCTGAGAGCTCAAGTCTGCCTTTAAACACATCTATTTTACCTTTCTTGCACTTGTCTTAAGCTCATGTGGATTTTACTCACAACAACGTGATTGATTATTTATGCTGAGATTCTGGTAACATTGTGCAATATAAATATGAATTAGATGTGGTTACTTTAAATATATATATATATATATATATATATATATATATATATATATATATATATATATATATATATATATATATATATGATACAGATATAGATGCACAGGATAGGTAGAGCTAATGTAAAACACACACACACACATATATTTATATATATTTCCCATGTCGTATTATTCTCAAATTAATTATTAATAATTTGATCATTTCCGTCTTCAAAAGGTCATCATTTGTGTCTGGCATTGCCTTTTTAGCCATGAGCAGTCAGAAACAATAGATTCAAGTTAATAGTCACATCATATTTACTTTTTATGTATAAAGAATGCACAACATAAGCTACATTTTTTTTAATAAACTCCCTCCAGTCGCCTGACTGACTCAAGTTTAACAAAGGTACGGTTCTGTCTGTTTATTAAACTGTACATGTAAATACTATGTTATTAAAGGCTGTGTTTTTCTCTGAACAAGGCCCCAACCCAGTTTCAGCTCAGTCCTGGTGTCTCAAGTTCTCCTCGACATATCAGCCTCATGCAAATTGGTTTCAGTTTGCTTCAATCATATCAGTATTTACTTTTGGCTGTGCCACCCCAACAACATCGTCATCTAGTATCGCTCAACACAGCCCGGCTGAGGCACACTGTAGGACAATGTTCAACCTGTAAATGAGCTTCAAAAACAAAAAAGTCCAGTTTAAGTTTCACATTTGTACATAAAACTGATAAAAAGTCGTTCATATTGTAAAGGTTTGACTGGTTAATATATCAACAGGCCCGAATAAACCAACGAAATACAAGCATTCGTTTGTGTAGTGTCAGGCTGATATCAATGCCTTATCACAGGGTATTTCTTTACATCTTATCCTGCATCACAACAGTGGAATGCTCAATGTTACCATGCGATTTTTGAAATGTAATGGGAGAAATATTTGCGTGTCTTTAATATCCTGCCTGGTATTGCCACATCCCAGCCCATCCCATCACATGAAGGTTTCCCACCATCAGGACATGACTCAACCAAGCAGCTGTAAACACCACACAGTGAGCTGGATGTAGGCCGGCGTGCTTTTGTCAACCATCAAAACGTGAGACTGAATGTTCAATGTCAGAAGACAAAGAAACACGAATGGCAGCAATTGTTAGGATATTCAGGCACGAACAACTCTTTTAAAACCCCTGAAAATGTCTCCAAAAACATTTTCACCTCATTTCTTTCATCCACACAAAAACCAAAGTGTAAAAACATCAATTGTCCAACAATTCGCCATTTCATAGCCAGACTTCAGGAAGTTGCTGGTCCCAGACAAGAAATAGTACATAACCCGCCAAAAAACACTGACAGTTTTTTTGATAAGTTTTTGGTCAGATAACAGATGAGACATAACAAATACTCTTTTCTATGCTGTTAGGAGGATTTTGTTAAGTTCCTACAAAACCAGGATAAGTAAATAAGTGCATTAACAAAAACCAGAGCCCCGAAACTAGCTTAAAGTGCTTCATCGTGACTGTGTGGGTGTGAGTATTGCTGAATCCGGATTGGTGCGCAGACGTACATGACGCCAAATCTTTCCAGTTCATCAAAACCCTGAACCCAGACAACATAACAAATAGCAACTTTTTCATGTGAAATCACCAAAACTGTTGTAGGTTTGGAAGAAAATGGCGTGTTCCTGTTCGGACCCAACCGCTCACAGGGAGAGGCTGGTTAAGAGAATACTGTAGGCTTTCAGGGTCTTGATGAATTAAATTCAAAACAGCTTACACCAACGACATTTAGATTTTAAAGCAATAAGAAGGAAGTATAGCTGCCGACAAACTCCATAAGCAGCAGCAGTGCAGGTATTCGACAAACACCGTTTGTATTAAAAATGATTTAAGTGACTCTATATAATGAGAGAACCACACCATGTTCACCTTTTACACTCATCTTTGTTTTTAATAATACGCTCCACCCAACTTCTTCTGTACATAACTGTGCTGTGTGCAAACAAGCGGGGTCACTGGTGAGGTATTTCTTGCCCTCACACCTTCCGATATCATATTCAAACACAGCCTGCAGTGCAGAGGAGAGGCCGTTGGTTTTTGAATCCAGAGTGTTTCTTTCCCCCCCCAGTAGCAGAGTTAAGACAGCACCATGGCGGCCACTCTCTGCCAGGTGATGGGCTTCCTTCTCAGTTTGTTAGGGGTGGCGGGAATCATTGCGGCGACGGGGATGGACCAGTGGGCGACGGAAGACCTCTTCGACAACCCTGTGACGGCCGTGTTCTCGTACTCGGGCCTGTGGAACTCGTGCGTCCGGCAGAGCTCCGGCTTCACAGAGTGCCGACCGTACTTCACTATTCTGGGACTGCCAGGTACGCTTTTATTTGTCACGAGCAACACAGAGGCAACAGGGACGGAAATACTTCAGGGAACCAAAAAAAACCTAAAAAACATTGAAGAATAAATACATTTCCCCAAATGTAACTTTATAGCCAGGTTCTACAGAACCTACAGTGAACAGGTCAATATGGCTGTATTTGTGTGGTCTAATATGCTGTTACTCATTGGCACTGTACTAGAATATTGGCGGCAAACTAATTAAATAAGCTGTTATATCATCAAGTTGTCATTTCTAGAAAATGAAGGCACGAGAGACATAACATATCGAACCATTTCAGTTCAGTTTTTCCTGAGAATGATGGGAATATAGTGATGCAAGCTCAAACCACACCCTTTGTTAATAACAAGGGGTGGAAATTGTCATCGCCAGCGTTTACCCGAAACCGGGACAAAGACTCGCATGAAATCAGGTAAACACCTGATAAGACCTGTTCCTTGTTGAGGCATACATAAAGATAAGCAGGAGCGCAGACACTGCCATTTCACCACTCCATGACATTGGCGGTAACTTTGTTAGAGCGGGACATCTAAGATGGCGGCCTCGATGATTCAGTTAATAGGCTTCATGTTGTCTGCGTTGGGGCAATTCTTAATTACAGCTGCAACAGCAATGGACATGTGGAGCATGCAGGATCGATCTTTTACAATTGTGACAAATTTTTACACTTATTCTGGGTTGTGGAACTCGTGCGTAGGGACATCGTACGGCACAACGCAGTGCAGGCCGTATTTCACCATCCTGGGACTGCCAGGTAAGAGAATTACACTCAGAGAGAAGAAGACATTTATCAAACATTTCTGCTCGTGCTGGATTAAGGAGAACATTTTCCAAAAGGACCCCGGAAGGTACTTTAGAATATTCGGGAGGTTTTAGGGCAGATTTTCTCCATTTCCCACCTGCATAAAAATGCAACGGGCTGCAGAAAAGATGGTGTCTCTCCGGAATCAAATGGAAATTTGATGAGACATCCAAAGCTTAGCTGAGCAAGCACAAGCTTTACCGGAGTGTCACACAATGTAAAGTGCATTTCCACAATCTGTACTTAACAGCTGAATGTAGTGTCGAGCATATTGTACATACGGTCTTAAAGGCTTAAGTCTGGAATAATACAGGTACAACATCTCAGGCCATTGAAAGATGGCAGTTGGGTCAAAATGTTTCACTCATGGTGTCTTGATTTAGGAGTTTTTATATATCGCTGCTGCTGGAAGAAACTAATTCTTCTTTCTTAATGTATTTCTACTTTAACTCATTTTAATTGTAAACAGATGTCAAGAGGGGTGAGCTCACTCAGCACCATTTAAAGTATATTCTCGATATCTGGGAAAAAAAGACATTTCAGGAGATTTTGAACCGACACTTTCGCAAGTTCATAAGGAGCAAACTGAAGTCCTTTCAGCACCCCTTTAAGTCATGTACGTGTTGTTTTTGTATATGTGTTTGTATGTGGAAGGAGTTATGCCTGTGTTGATGTGTCTGAGTGTGTTTCTACCTTATTGTTGTATTAAGTAAAGCACCCAGGACTGCCTTCGTAGTGGTGCTAGGCAAATTCATATCAAAAGTGATATATGAGAAAAAACAAGTTTGTTTAAAGGATATCCAGTTTCTTGTTAGTCAGTATTCTACTTAAGACATTGGTCTTAAGTAGAATACTTGAAAATGTTAATGATAACAAGTGATTTCCGGGGTGTGTTTTGTAGTGTATTGACTGGTGGGAGAAGTACTCATATCTTGTAGAATTAAAAGTAGTGTGAAAATACTTTGTTACGAGTATACAGAGTTAACAGGAAAATATATTTACAGTATAAGTATTGTGTTTTGCTGTCATATATTTTATATGAAGGATCATCATTACTCATGTGTAAGCAGCATTGTGTGTTGTTGCTGGTCGAGATGGCGCTAATTTGAACAACTTTATATCCTGTTGGGAAGTTTTGTAACTACTTACATTTTTGGGAAAAAACGCATCATAATTTCTTTATTGATCATGTTTGTCGAAAATCCTAACCTCCAAAGTAATTAGTACCTGTTAAATAAATATAGGGGAGGAAAGACATTTTCCAGTCAAGCAGAGTTGAACGACCTCAAAGTTGTACAGTACTTGGATAAATATGTACTTGTGTTATTTTCCGGCATTGTACTTTGACGGATTGCCAATCCATTTCGTGGGCAAATAATGTGCTGAGGAAGGTTCTGAACGGCGTAACTTTGACTTTCAGCTCTGCTCCAGGCCGTGAGGGCCTTGATGATCGTCGGTATTGTCCTTGGAGCCATCGGCTGCCTGATCGCCATATTCTCAATGAAGTGCTTGAAAATGGGGAACATGGAGGACAGCATCAAAGCCACGATGACTCTGACATCCGGGATTTTGTTTCTTCTCGCAGGTGCAGTTGCGTTCACAGTGTCTCGTTCTGCTATTGCAGCGACGCCATTCTGCACTCATCCCATCGTTTGCTCTTAATTCGTAGGGGTTTGTGGCATTGCTGGGGTGTCGGCCTTTGCTAACTTGGTTGTGCAAAGTTTCCGGTTCACGACGTATGCCGGTGGCGGGATCGGCGGGATGGGAGGAGGGGGTATCGGTGGACTCTCAGGATCTCTGACTCCGAGGTACAGTCGAGTTAAGGCCACGGTTTTATCTGCTACAGCACTTTATGTTTTACTCACCACCGTTTTCTTTCAGGTACACTTTTGGCCCCGCTCTTTTCGTGGGCTGGATCGGCGGAGCCATCCTGGTCATTGGAGGCATCATGATGTGTGTGGCCTGCCGCGGAATGGCCTCGGATAGTAAGCAACGGTACGTTGCAACATCTGTGACCTTTTCTGACCTTTAACAGAGCCGGGCGGCAACTTTGACAGAACTTCTGTCTCCCTGTGCAGTAAAGTATCAGAGATGAGTAACCTGCTAGATACAGCAGAGACTCCCAACAGAAGTGTCTCGTAAGCAGGTGCTACATGCAAAATACTAGAGCAGATTGTATGTTCGCTGCTGTCAAATTAAGTCTTGGCTTCTGACAAAGCTGAACAATATCAATCACCCCTGGATATATTCTGTTATGCTGTGGGGCAGTAAACAATAATAAAATGTTCCTTTGAAAGCTACAAGGACACGTACTCAGCAAAATGTAAATGCAAGTCATTTGGTGTGTGTGTGTGTGTGTGTGTATGGTTTTTTTCTCTGCATGTATAATGCAGAGCTGTAAATGCTTACGAGGCTGCTTGCAAAACAATACACGGAAGTCCTTATACTTCTCCTGGTCACACTGTTCCTTGTGAATATGTTTTCAATCCTATTGTTTTTAATATTTATGAGTGGTGGGTAGTTCAGAGACTGATGAGGAGGGAGGAGCGTGAGTCTGGATGTCGAAAATCACTCCAGCAACTTAAAACACGTCAAACTAGACTCTGAATTGTTGTCTGTGTTTTATTTAAAGTTGCTTGTGTTTCGATATTCTTCAGGTACGACGGGATGGCCTACAAAGCCTCCACTCAACACACTATCTACAAGACCGACCCCAGATCTGACCCCAGATCCGACCCCAGATCCCGTCCAGCCATCAATGACTCCTACAAGGCCCATAGTGTGGACGGAAGGATGTCCAACCAGAGATTTGACTACGTGTAGAATAATTTCACTCTTATAGATGCCTCTCTTTTATATTCTGTTGCTCTGTGATGATGTTTTTCTTTACTTTTGGCACGCATTCATGGGAAGAATGGTTGTTTTGTTATTTCTCTCTAATTACCGGTAATTTGGCTGAACTGCTAAACACTTATGGTAGTTTGTTTAATTTTGTTTTTTTTATAACCTCATATAATCGTAATTATCAAATGCTGTTTCGTATTGTGATCATTTTTGTGAAATAAAAAATAAATGTGATTCCTACTTGTAATTAAGAATTACCACCTCAGCATGTAACACAAAGTAAAGATATTGATAGACTAAACCCTGGACCGGCGCATCAGCTGTTTGTAGCCTACCATAAGTTCAAGCCTCATGTGCATCACAACTGCAAACACAAACTATTTGTCATTTAGATATTAATTATTACTCAATATGAACACCCAGTAAATGCCAGGCGTAGCTGTTGTGTAGCTAGCTACTAGCAACAAATGTAACGTTAGCTTGCTAATATAGCGCCCGTTTAAACTGGAGAGGAAAAGAGGTGATAATATCGTATCTTTATATGAATGTTGTTTAGTTGTGATGTAAACTTTCGTGAAATTACATTTTGCAAAAATGAACCCAGCATAGCTCAAATTGTATGAACATTATGTCAATACCGTTAGCTTAAATGACCACATAAAGTTGGTTAGGTTAGCTTAATTGGATACGAGCACATGTCTCCATGTATTTCATCATGTATGTGTATATAAATGAAACAAAGTCACAACTACACTAACAGAGGATTGTCTGGTAATTTTGATATATATTTTGACCCAGTTGTAACTTTTAGTTATTTTCCAGCTTTTTATGCTACAGTTACAGTTTTAGATAGCCGATTGCTTTTGATTGGGCAGCTCTACCGATGTGTAGCAATTGATATACACATTACTAAAGTCTTGACTAGCTCTGACTTTTCTTCAGTTTTAATTATACCAATCTATTTAATTGCTAATTTGAAAGTAGCTCGAGATTTAAGAATAGAATATCCCGATCCTGATATTTGCCTTCATATTAAGAATGCGTAACATATTTATTGATGTGATTGCACAATTAGAGTTACATTTCTAAATTAAAAAAATAATATAACTGTTTGAAGACCATGCATACACTGACTGTTCCACCATTTAATTCAAGAATTTAACGGAAAAGATTGAACACTGCAGATTTTAAATACATGGTAAAAGTTTCACATACGAAAATAAAATGATACCCACTGTTCACCGGAAAAAAGGCAATTTTATCTGTACGTAACCTGTCATAAAAGAGAGCATCAACACATCTGAAAGAAACAACCCTATTGAATGTTGTGTTGTTGTTTATCCTATTAGTGTTATCAATAGAAAATGCAGTGGTCATCAGTTTATCCATGGTAGTTACCTGTTATCTCCAGCCCTCCAGCACCATATGATGAATAAAATCATTGTTGCATTCTAATTGAATAGAGTAAATGGTTCCCCTCAGATAGACAGCGCATGTTTGATGTAAGCCTTGTTCTCGGTCTTTGACACCAATGCGGCACACTTTCTGTTACTCCTTTGGGATACGTCTATATTTCCCAGGGAACGGGCAGAAAAGGGTTTTTAGATGATTTGCATGAAATCCCATTTATTGATAATATAATTAATGGAAGTAATAAGTAGGTGGTACCATTTAATGACACTTAAAGTGAGTCATTTATTGTTTTTAATTAAATGTAGTAATGGCTGCATTAAGACAATGTGACAAAACCTTTTTTCAAGCTGCTTTTCTACTTACTCTTTTTCCATGTCAGAGGAGGTGTGGCTTGGCCGGCACTCTATTACCTCCAGTACGGCTCATGGATGGAGAGTTGGGGTGAGGGCAAACTGGGAATTATTTGTAACACTTCTGTACAAGGTCTTTAGATATTTAGATTGTGGAACATCTGACACAAAGTATTTGATTATAACTACATGGTCATGCATTTTTCCACTTTGGATGGATGCATCAGGTCTTTTGAAGCCCAGACTTCAATTTAGTTAAGAGGATTTTAATGGTGAATTGCTGGTTAATTATCTTCATCAACTTCATCAATCATTGGTAATGTTTATTAAACCTGAACCTGTTATTAAATAAATGTATTTTATTTCAATGCATCTCTTATGTCAGTTTTTCAGGTATTGACTAAAAACGAAAATATTTTTTAAGATGGTGCGAAAAAAAGATCCACTTGAGTGATATGTTTTAATCACAAACTCATGTTGAACTGATCCGTCTTAAATTTGGCCCCCATGGAGATTTGGTAAACCTCACTTTGCCATTTTAGTTCCAGTTCACTCAGATGAAAATCACTTTTTCTTGGGAAAGTTTTTAGTAAGGTTGGACCATGTAGATCTAACTAATATATCCTCATCCTTGGAACTCTGGCACCACCTACTGGTTGAGACGTGCATCACTGCTCTGCCCAGAAGGCCTGTTCCTTCTTTTTACTGTCCTCTTTTTCACCTGCTGTGACTTTATGTTGAGTTTATGATATTCTTAGTGCAGAAGTAAAAGCATCTTTGAAGGCTAACAAAATATATTAAGGTTTTTCAAGGTATTTTTCATTCACTTGCCTGAACTTGGTAGCCTTTACAATCACCACCACTTAACACCAAAGCCCCAAATAATTTGCTGCAGATTTCTCACATCAAGACCGTGGAATTTAGGCAACTTCAAAGGGCTCATACAAAAGTGCTTTCGAAAAACAGCATCCGTGTCCATCTTATTATCCCTCCTAGCAAATATCACACACATGTAAGAAATGAAGAATGCTCTCTGTTCTAACCTTATCAGAAAGTTCCCTCAAAAGACCTTCAGTCATTTGTCCGGAGAATAAATCTGCAAATAGATTTCAGAAGGTTTGGCCTGCCCTAAATATGTCAGCATATCCAGTCAAAAGTCAAAGTCAAAAGTCAAAGAATAACTTTATGATGTTAGTTGTAATGAATAAATATATTTTAAAATCAAGTACATTTCTCTGGCATTTATAGTTTTCTACTGTACCGAAACGTACCGAACCGTGGCTCCACTGTATCGTACCCAACCCAACCGTGAGTTTTGTGAACCGTTACACCCCTAGTCATGAGTCATAAGTACAATGTTCGGGGCTGAAGAAAGTTCCAGGGTGATGATGCCTTGAATCCACTGATGGATATGAAGCATGTGGTTTGGGGAACTTCTCATTCCTACCATTTTTTCTAGCAGCTCGCAGACACATAAGTACATATATGTGGATGGATAACTGATTAGTCATAATTAAAAACTAAAACATTCAGTTACATAAGGTACAGACAGCACCTTAAACAGGGCTTTCCCTTTGTTACTGTAAGTTAGTTCCATCTCCTTATTATCACTCGATACAGTAGGTGAGAACCAAAGCTGGAGTTGAAAGGTCATTGTGGCCACGAATAGATTAGTAATGGATCGCTTGATCTTGAAAAGTAAATTTCCCATCCTCTCCATATGGCCTTAGAGCTCAAAACATGGCCAGAAAGTGAAATTACTGTTGGAAGTCAACCTGTCAAGTCACTACAATTGTCTTCTTCCGTAATCACACTGTCACACAACCAATAGCCTCTTGTGCTGGTTGACCTAGTTGTGTTCATGAAGCAGAGGCTATATCAAAACCTGAGATCTAGAAAAAAAAAAGAAGAGAACTTATGGTCACCTGATACATCTCCTATTTTCTGTTGATAACGTAAAGGTATCTCAACACACTTCCCTCCGCACAGTGCATGAGGAAGTACAACTTATTTGATATAGCACATGTGTAATCAGTGGTGTCGATAGCAGAGCTCAGGCTTCACTTCTTCCTGTAACTGGTCTTTGCTGTGATTGGACATTGGATCAGCTGCTCTATTATAAGATGAGATACTGTCACCAGAGCTATGTCAACAAATGTGAGTTCCTCTAAGAAAATCACGTATGACCTGGGTGACTTATGGCACAGACCACTATAAAAGGCCTGCGTTTTCCTTTGTAATCTTCTCACAAAGATTTAGGACACTTGGGCTGTCATGTAAAATTCCAAGAACCACATTTGTAATTTATTCCAAGTATGTCATGTTGACCACCAGAGCCTGTGCTATTTGGACACGAATTACTTACACAAACATAATTATTTAAGGCGTGGGCATGTTTCACACCACACTGTAGAAAAGAGACCTTCAAAGCGGTGTGAGTGGTGTAATGCTCTGGAGAAGACTGAACATGTTCAGCATTTAAATAAAATATAGAGATGGAGATGTGAGATGAGATTAATGTGTCAGGGGAGGAGCTTAAAAAGACTGCTGAGAGCCAATGAAAGATGAGTGTAAATAAAAAAAAACGAAACACACAGCTAACACTGCAATATTTGTGCAGAGAATAGAACAATTTAAAACCCATGTTTTTCTACGGTGATTGTGTTTTTGCCTAGCTTTTGCTGTGGTAAAACCCCTCCGGGCCAGTAGGTGGCGGTAAGCGCATTTAACACTGGTTTGTGTGCCTACAGTAAGACGCTACGTGCTGCAACAAGCCCCTGTACGCTGCTGAACATAGTTGGGAGTCGCTTTTGACCATGCATTTTTCCTCCAGCACCAAGTCGCATTTAAATGGAGCTTATGGACTCTGCGTGCTGTCAGCGGGGTGAAAAGCAAGCAAGCTAGACATTTAAAACATACGCAGTGACGAGCGTCTTGGTTCTTTAAAGATGACGGCAGCGTGAGCCTTACTTGACTTTATAATGATAGTTAGCGGAGAAGCTAATGTTAGTTAGTTTGGCTAACGTTGAGTTAGCCCTGTTGGACGGCTGGAGTGTACGCCAATGGCGCTACACACCAAGCAGCAAAGTAAATCGACTTGGATTAACCTGGTTAGTTGGTTAGCAGCAATTTAGGTAGCTCTGCTTTATTAGCCATTAGCAGTGGATCTGAGACGTTTCACTGTTTAATCGTATCCGCGGAATGATTCATCTGGTGGTTTGATGGGACTTCTAAGGACCATGATGCCCGCAAAGTTCCAGCTTTTGGCTGTTTTGGCATTCGCACTGGCGATGCTCTTCATTGAGAACCAGATCCAGAAACTGGAGGAGTCGAGAGCCAAACTCGGTACGTTAAGACCAAAGCAAAGGTGGCCCGTTCACTTTGTTGGCGTATATTGTTGCATAATTAATTAATGTGTGGATGCAAAGTGCTGTTTGGGTCTTTAAGTATTAGTTACTCCGGGACGTTAATGTTTGCTGCAAAAGAGCGGAATTACATTTAGTGTTGCTGCTTGCAGCATAATGACGGAGTTTTAACACACCACATTAAGAGACTTTTATGAAGAATTTAGTTTGAGAAAACAAAAATACTTCGTTTTATAAAGCTACTTGTAGCTTATTTTTTGTAATAATAATTTTCTGCATTTCATTTTGATGAACAGCTATTTGAGATAGCAATTGTTAGAAAAGGCCAAACAAATGTATTTTACACACGAATAATTTAGTTTTTCTACTTTTTTCATCAATACATTCACAGTCAAACAAAGGCAATTCAATTGAATGAGGTCATCTTGCTCATGCTGCAAAGCGTCATACAACACGCAGGTTGGAGTGCATATGAAGACTTCTAGCATAAAATATCACCATTGCTCTGCGAACTATTCCCTCAAAGTGTCATTCAGGCTTAAATACTGTTTTTGATGAATATGCTGTAAGTCCAAACAGGCATATCAAGCCCACTGTTCAGCAGTGAGTCATTGTGACTGACTTCAAACCAAAATAATACATATTTCTTAACACCTGTAACTGGTGTAAAGGGACACTAACTGTACAGCAGGCCGGTAGTGTTTGGAGAAATGTACGTCATATATTTACTTCCAGTAATTAATTATTCATTTCACGGGTAGACTGCTGGCTGGCCTCTTATGAGACTGCAGGCCAGCATACAACATTGTTATTGTAGACTTTTATACTTTGTGTTGCAATTGCTGCACAACAATTTCCTTGGGGATGAATAAAGTTTCATCTTATCTTACTGTACAGTAGTATTTGTTAGAAGTGATCAGAAAAAAACAGCCTCACCTGCCAGATGGTGTGATGTATGCGTTTCTGATCTCGTGACATAGCGAGAATCAAGCTGCTGTGCAAGCTCAACATTGCCCTTGAGTAAAGCTAACTCCATGTTTACCGCCTCTTCATTTACTGTATAACATCTTAAGAAGAGGGTAATTACAGGCCAGGGGCAAAAAGCCTCCGTCTGCCTTTCAGTGCACGTGACTAACATCCTGCAGATACGTGGCCCCTCTCTCCTCATGCTCAGACACGGGGAGTGCTGGCTGGGTAGCATTGAGCGACACACAGCTGATCCAAGAGGTGCTGTCAAGGCCATTCCAGTAATTGGCTTTAATTAACATTTCAGTGGAGACGAGACGTGGGAGAAAACACTTTTAATTATGCCTCCTGTCAATATAATCATCAAAAGCTTAATTGCTTGTTTCAGCGTTATTGTATTTGTAGGACTTTGTTGCTTTCCTTAATTAAGACGAGACTTCATTTTACATTTTTAACAGATGTTCCTTTGTCTTTTTCTTAATTGTAGTGTCGGTGGCCTCACACCTACTGTGTGTGTGCTGCCAAATGAGAATAACAAGAAGCATCAACTAACTTTTGTCTCATTAAAACCCAGGCAGCAGAGGATGTCAGCCGGTCCATAATCATATCAATTAAACATCATATTGTCTCTGTTTAGAAACGCTTGCCGCAAACAACCGACAAATTTAAATGGGCTTATATTTGACGGTCTTTTCAAAAGCATACGTCTATGATAATCTATGGTAAATATACATTATTATTTTTTTGTGCCCGTACAGAACGTTCCATTGCCAGACACGAGGTGGCTGAAGTGGAGCAGCGCCACAGCGAAGATGCTGGGTGGGAGTCGTCCCCGCCGGCAGAGAAGGATGACACGGTCATCATCTACAACAGAGTGCCCAAGACGGCCAGCACGTCCTTCACCAACATCGCCTACGACCTGTGCGCGAAGAACCGCTTCCACGTACTGCACATCAATACGACCAAAAACAATCCCGTCATGTCTCTGCAAGACCAGGTAAGGCCGACGGCCATCAGATGCAGGAACATCGAAATACCACTCAAAACATGAAAGGTCAGAATTTATTACATGATTTAAAGAATTTTACTTTGACTGCAAAGACAGATTTCCAGCCTATAAAAGCTGCTGGATAGAAACTTGACTCCACCTCTCACACGAGCACATTTCTCTTATTATACTAATAATCCGGTCTGTAATACAACGTAGAGAAGCAGAAAGAGATCAAAGACAGAAGAGTCCTTTGTTGTCATAACAGATGCTCCCCTTATGACAGGCTTTGATCGTCACAGCTGAAAATGTGAAACTAAAAATAAGCTGCTGTTCTGGTTGTAACATGAAACATTTTCACACAAATGTGCTGGGAAAAATCTAACGATGTTAACACTGTGACCTCACATCTGTGCAATGTGGAACTTCAGCAGTAGTGTCTGTTGGTGAGGTCTGCGACTGTAGATCGTACTTCTGTTTATGTTCTGAATACTGTCTCATCGTTGTAGATCTGTCAGTGAGTTCTGTAGAAACAATATGCCGGATAAAAGGTGGCCGTTTGATAGCGCTGCGGTTTTTCCTTATTTTCCATCAAATGGTAAAATTTCATTAAAGGCTTCATGGTCAGCACAAAAACCAATAATACTGTCATTCGCTGAAGGACATCTTTTCAGTCGTTGATTACAGATGGATGGATGGTGCAGTCAGACTATAGCAGTCACTGTTCCAGCTCTATGGATTTTAAATAAAAAAACAACGAAAGGGTTTGATTCCTGACTTAACTAAACCAATGGACAGTGTGAAAGCTGTATTCTTTTTCCTGCATTGTAACCAAATTTTAGGGTCTAAAAAAAGTGAAGCTTGCAAACTTGCATTCTTCCTGACGGCCAGCAGGGGGCAACTCCTCCGGTTGCAAAAAGAAGTCAGATTGTATAGAAGTCTATGAGAAAATGACTCTACTTCTCTCGATTTATTCCCTCAGTAAACATTGTAAACATGAGTTTATGGTCTCAATCTCTAGTTTAAGTCTTCTTCAATACAGCATGATGTTCGTTTGGTAAATGATGGTCCATTTGGGTAAAATAGACTCTAAAGCAGAGTATGCTTTAGCCACCTTGTGATTGACAGGTTGCTACCGAGGTGTTGTCCGGCCACCGCTGGGACTTTGCCGGTCGTCGGCTGAAATGAGATCTCCCGCAATAATGTAGTGAACGTGAGTCCGATGGCGCCATTAAGTTGTAATCAGTTGCAACGGTTTATCTCTCCACCAGGTGGAGCAATAAATATCGAAGCATGAAACGCTTTACTGCGCCTGAAATCTTTCTGATCAGCTTTCATGTGTGTTAAGGATGTGCGTCCCACGCAGAGCCTATACTTTTAATGATTATGAGCACATATCATGAGCACATCATGATGATCAGGTCAATGAAAGCCGTAGCCTACCTGAGGGAAATGAATAACTGTACCTATCTATATTATTATATAATCTGTGCATTTACTTACATTCCACAACAAACAATCTGGGTTTATGTCGTTAAAAATATGTGAATAATAACTAAAAGAGCTGAAGGGTGGCAAACAATATTGAGGTTCCAGCATCGGCTGTAGGTCAGAGTGCACCCTGGCCTCACTATCGCAGGGCTGACACACATAGACGGACAACCATTCACGCTCACATCCACACCGAGAGTCATTTACCTCAGCTGTGGACTGTGGGAGAACCCGGAGAGAACCCACGCTGCTACGGGGATAACATGTTGCACTGAGTGCATTCGTATAAGAGGCGTAAATGCCTCAAAGCTATGCAGGTGTTATTCGTGGCTCGTTAGGTCCGAGGTATTATCCCGTCTGCCATCTCGCATCAGGCTGCCTTGCCCGTGTCAAGTTTCCTAGCTTCAGCTTTTCTTTCTGAAATGTCTCTGAACATTTTCCTCTTCTTGTCCCGCCTCCATAACCCAGATAGATGATGCGCTCAGTCGGAAAGAGTGTTGATTTATTTCATCCCAGTTGCCTTTCTTTCAATTGTTTCCGTGCACTCTCAGCAATAAGGTCAGCGGCAGCAGAGAGTGGTGCAGTGTTTCCTGCCCCACGCTTTACGTCTCAGCCTTTCTGATGGACCTATCTGTATGCAGCTTGACAGGAAGACTGCAGACACTACCCGGAGCCGGGAATGGACAGTGAAAGGACCTGTGTCTGCATGTTAATCTATAGTTTTAGTAAGTATAGTTAATATTCTCCTAAATAAACAAAACGCAAGAATGAAACATCCATCCAAACTCGGCTCTTTGTGGTAAAGATGCAACCCTGCTTTATGGTCTGTTTGACACCGACACATCATTTACTCAATGAACATCATGCTGTATTGAAGAAGACTTGAAACTATAGATTGAGACCATAAACTCATGTTTACAATGATTATTGAGAGAAATAGTCATTTTCTCATAGACTTCTATACAATCAGACTTCTTTTTGCCACCAGAGTCGCCGCCCCCTGCTGGCCAGGAGAGAGAATGCAAGTTTAACATTCTGCCTGATCAAAAAACATCAGCAGCAGTTGAACATCTGTTTGAGTGAGAAGTTCAAATGTCAAATGAACACTGCTGAACTGAACTCGCCACATTGCACAGTTGCACCAACTTAAAACTAAAGTCAACCGTAAGCAAAACTGTAACATTTCACCTCCTGCGGCGCTGAGGTGTTAGGACAACTAACAATCACATGTGGAATTAAAACAGATAAAAGAACAAGGGGAAGCAACGGATGCTTCTCACATGTGAATTAGCTAACGTATAATAGTGCGTTTGTCCTTTACCTAATTATTTTGGTAGAAGCGCATCTAATTAGGAAGTGTGTGACCATTCACTCAGCTGATGGGTCTCCTCTTGAGATCATCTGCTGAACACAACGGCCTCTTACTGTGACATGACTTCTCACCTGACAAAGTCAACTGCAAAGACTCACGACATCCTTTTCAAATGTGAAACAGACTCCATGTCTTTCCAGCAGGAATCCAAATGTGTTATAGTCTTCAGCAAAGCCAGACATTTTCACCTCTCTGTCCCAGTGTTTCCTTTTGTCTGTTGTTGCTGTTGTTTTTTCCATGATGCTGGAGTTTCCCTGCTGCTCCGTGATTAGTTTCCATTATCTTTGGCTACAGGTGCGCTTTGTCGGGAATGTCACCTCATGGAGAGAGATGAAGCCCGGTTTCTACCACGGCCATGTAGCTTATCTGGACTTCTCAAAGTAAAGCCCTTCATTTCCTGTCATACCATTAATATCCAGATGCGTTCCAGACAGTTAGCAGAGCAGATAAAAGGGAGGCCATGTATTGATTGCTAACCTGTGCTTTAGCGTTGATTGCATTGTTGTCCTTATCTCCTCCTGTCGCTATCATTTCAGCGATCACAGGTAATTCTCCTAATGGTGTAAGCGTTCTCCAGTGAGAGCGCGCCTGTTAACCTGCAGCCTCAGTTCCCTCCCTGGTGCTGCCACGCTTCCACTGATGGAAACGCTGTTTCTGTAGTTCAATAAACACTATGAATTAGACGGCAGCTTGATGTTCTGATGTATGTTGGACTTGAAACTAATCCTCAAGTGTCTGTTCAATGCAAATGAAATGTGTCAGCCTCTTTCTTTGTGTTTAGATATGGGGCGAAAGGTAAGCCCATGTACATAAACGTGGTGAGGGACCCCATAGAGCGCCTGGTGTCGTACTACTACTTCTTACGTTTCGGAGACGACTACAGACCTGGTCTACGGCGAAGGAAACAAGGAGACAAAAAGGTCTTTATTCATCCCAGCAAACCTTTTTGTTCAGTGCCTAATGTTTGCCCGTACGGGAATGTGTGACGGTGTCTCCGTTGTCTTTCAGACCTTTGATCAGTGCGTGTCATCGGGCGGGTCTGACTGTGCTCTGGAGAAACTCTGGCTTCAGATCCCCTTCTTCTGCGGCCACCATTCAGAGTGCTGGTGAGTGGGCTGCACCTGCCACATCACCAACAGAGCCCAGTGCGTTTAAGTGAGTACAGGACGCCTGAAGCAGTGAGAAGAAGAGCTGGAAAGACACTCTGCCAACAAGATCCTGAAACCGAGAACATGTCGTGTGAACCGCCGATTAATTACACAGTTTAACCGTTGCAGTGTGAGAAACAGTTTTGCTTCCGATCATTTAAGTAAAAAAATATGCAATCTGTAGATCGACATTGATGCTTTCTACGCTAGTAACGCTAGTAAGGCTAGTAAGGCTAGTAAGGCTAGTAAGGCTAGTAAGGCTAGTAAGGCTAGTAAGGCTAGTAAGGCTAGTAAGGCTAGTAAGGCTAGTAAGGCTAGTAAGGCTAGTAAGGCTAGTAACGCTAGTAACGCTAGTAACGCTGGTAACTTAGTAACTTAGTAAGGCTAGTAACGCTGGTAACTTAGTAAGGCTAGTAACGCTGGTAACTTAGTAAGGCTAGTAACGTTGACGGCAACATTGGGAGCAGAGCCATATTGGTGCAGAGGTTCCATTCATTCACTTTGGTGCGTTCAAGCAGGAAAAATGGGTATTGGATGAAAGCAAATGATAACAATATCATGAGGCGTTCAAATGTAAACTCGTAAAATGTAGTTTTGCTGAGAAACTTAAATAGAGTTGTTTGATGGAAATGTTTGCACATAAATAAAATAGACATAAAATGGATATTAAAGGGGCCTGTTTAACTTCCTAACTTAAGCTCTAAGTAGCTCAATACAAATATGAATGTCAAGATTAAAAAAAAAATAAATACAATCTTCTACTTCCTAATAAAAGGGAAAAGTTTGTGATGAAAATAAATATGTTTTTATTATTTTGTTCAGTATCTATATGCTTATTAGTATTTTGGTTAACAACTAAAACCGTGATTTTCCTCTGACAATAATCGTAATATTAAAATTCCCTATCGTGACAGATGCAGTCTAGGTAAATGTGCTGAATACATAAAGAGCAACCCTGGAAAGGCCCTCAGCCATAAGCCACTGCATTATGCTGTATGATTCTGTTTGTCGTTAAGCTTGGTGTAATCTTGTTTAATGTAGACCACAAATATAGAAACAGAAAATAATAATTGCCATTCAACTTTCAATCGCAACATTCCTCTGAAATATTGTATCTAGATATTTCCCTCAAATGTTTCCGCCCTACAGCACGTAGTGAAACTTATCACGGAACGTTTCATGTCACACATGGACATATTTCATCGTGGGGTTTCTTGATAACGTTTCATTTCCTGTTTTGTGTGCAGGACTGCAGGCAGCAGATGGGCCCTGGAGCAGGCCAAGTCCAACCTGCTGAACGAGTACCTGCTGGTCGGAGTGACGGAGGAGC
Organism: Melanostigma gelatinosum; assembly: GCF_949748355.1. Taxonomy (NCBI): domain Eukaryota; kingdom Metazoa; phylum Chordata; class Actinopteri; order Perciformes; family Zoarcidae; genus Melanostigma; species Melanostigma gelatinosum. The sequence continues at coordinate 6,647,992 of NC_136637.1, forward strand.
TGGAGGACTTCATCATGATCCTGGAGGCAGCACTGCCGCGCTTCTTCAAGGGAGCCACACAGCTCTACAGAAGCGGTAAGGACCAGAGGCCGGCCTCCATCGGTGGTACTGGGCTCCGAGAGTGGCCGATGGCTGATCGTCACCGTCTTATATTGAGGCCCCACACACAGAATGAGGGCCACTTGTGATGAAAATATCTGTGCTTGTGTGATTAACTGATAAAGACCTCGTGAAGTGGTACTTGTAACAATATAATGGAAACATATTCCAACGATGATCTTCATGATGTTCAGTGCCAGATTTATATTTTTATTTTGGTATGTATTAATTCAACTGTTTAACTAGTTTGTAAAGTAAATGTTCGTTGTTTAAAAAATAGGTTTATTGGCCGATTAATCCAAACGGTGGTTGTGATATTGTTTTGGTTGACTAGTTTTCCTGTTTGTGGTGTCCACTAGTGAGCTCTCTTGGTAGTGACATCATCATCAAGTGAAGCGTCGGTGTTACTGAGCCGCTGTTGCTCACCGTGTTGTCTAGACTGACATTAAACCTTCTGTTCCTCCAGGAAAGAAGTCCCATCTGCGAAAGACCACGGACAAAAAGCCCCCCACCAAAGAGACGATAGCCAGGCTGCAGCAGTCCGACATCTGGAAAATTGAAAATGAGTTTTACGAGTTTGCACTGGAACAGTTTGAGTTTGTGCGCACCCACGCTGTCAGGGAAACAGATGGAGAACTCTACGTCCTGGCTCAGAGCTTCTTCTATGAAAAGATCTACCCCAAAGTGAGCTAAAAACAGGAAGCCGGGAAAGAGACCATCAAGAGTCATTTACAATGGGAGGAAGTTCATCAAGTGATGCTGCCGAGTGCCTTTTCTCACACCGTACTGTGGACTCTCTGAGGAATGTGTGGGAGCAGCTGTTGAGAGAACTTAATGTGGATATAAACAGTCATTCTGAACGGTGAGAAAGAATTCAAACCCAGATGAGGGTGAAATGAGAGCTGGACGTGAGACTTCCCAAAAGCCAAACACGAGCAGCCTTTGAGTCGTGCAGTTCTGTGTTTGCTTTTTGGTTGAAGCGTCTCAAGATAAAAGCCTCAAACCTCAACCAGTCCAACTAGTTTAAAACCATCGGTCAATGGGTTTTTCTGGCAGATTGACTTAGGTGCACACATTTTAGTTTAAATGTTAAAACTGTAACCAAAAAAACCCCAATCAGAGCTGCATTTGTACTTCCTGTATTACATGTTCTTGGACCAATTGGTAGCAAAATAAAAAAAAGATTGGACCATTGCATCCTTTGGTGCGTGACAAGTATTTGACATGTTCTGAGATGTTCTCAATTTTTAGACACGTATTTAATCACTGAGACGGTGACGTGCACCTTTGATGGAACAGGTAGCTGCTGTTCTAGCCGGTGAAATGAGCACAGCTGGAGCAGCAGAAAGGTGCTAATGTAAAACAAATGGATTGTTTTGAGTACAGGGTTGAGCTTTGACGTGGTCACAGGTGGCGGTAGAGCTGAAAGTGCCTTTATTACAACGTTGTGGACTTTTTGTTATTGTTTTTCCAGTGTTCTCTTTGTGTGTATTCACATGTTCTGTTTCACACCCCATCAACAATCTCAACATAAATCCATAACTAACTTTCCTGGCTTGTTTTGTCCTTACTGTAGTTGACTGTCTAATGTGAGTGCTTGTGTCATGATACTGATGAGGAAGTAGCTCGTATGGATAAAGCACATGCTCTATATGAAGATGAACAAGCTTTAAAATCCCTGCTTTCTACATTTCCTGGTTTGTTAGGTTTATTTAGTATTGACAAATACATAAACATAGGTAATAGGACAAACCTTATCCAATGCGGTGTAACACAGCATATTTAGCTACTGCTTATTCCCGATGCCCATCCCTAGAAGGGCCTTTAAAATAACAAATGTAAGACTATTTGGCATATTGTGTTATCCTGTTAGGAACAAAAGCACAACTTGTAGACATACAGTATATATACACAGACATGTACGCTCACTAGGAGTTTTTTTTGCTCCAAAAAGGACGTCTGGCCAAAGGAGGTATTTCGGTACAATACTCAAGAGGCCCCTGCAGTAGTATTCCTAGTGGGCCTTTACCGTCATATGCAAATATGACGCACAAATAATTGTAAGTCTCCTGTTGATTATGTCAGGATAGAAGGTTTTATTCTTTATAAAGTGGCTTCTGCTACTCTCATATGTGGACAATCGGGCTTGTTTCTGCCCCCTCTTTGCCCCTCCTGCAGTGACTTCCATTTCTCTTCTTTTGGCTCCATAATTACAGATTAATTGCCCCGCTATATCTTACTCAACATGGAGTACTTAACCACTGAAACCGTGAAATAACAGACTGGGACGGGATGATCTGCTGTAGTCGGCGGTATTAAGCATCTCCTGCCTCCCCTCCGATGGGAGCACAGACGGGAGGGAGGGAGGGAGGGAGGGAGTCTGCGGGCGCACGCGCTAGCACGCTCCACCAGTCCACAGCCTGTTCTCCTGTCGACACAGAGACGAGCACAAAGGCCTCAACCCATATTTGACGCTTTGTGGCCATGGACAGTCTCAGAAAATAGAACTCAATTAACAGTTTAGCTGCAGGCATATTGGAACATTGTTTCATTAACGAGATGAATACAGTCTGATAATTACTTCATCTCAATTAGAAGAAAAAAAACTGCACTCTATATCGATTGTGGCTGATGACCTTGAAGGTTAATTAGGAACACAATAATTCAAAAGTCTGATCTGCTTTGTTCTTTGACAGTTGTGTGACCTGTTTGTTGTTTTAATGACTCTGCAGGTGTTCCTGTCACAATAACACTACTTGATTTCATCTCTTCAACCAAAGGGTTGCCTTTTGTTGCAGAGAAATAGCCTGCTTCTCTCCTAACCTTGACTCCAGCTAGTGAACACTTTTGGTTTCTGCCTCGCTGTTCTGCTCTGGGCCACAAGAGGGCGCCGTGGTCCTTCCTAGAAGCCTGCACAGAAGCAGCGTGGGAGCTTGGACGGACTGAACCGGTTCACCAAGCCCCCCATTAATGCACCTGTGCAAAGCCAAATGGAACAAACTAATAGTGCATTGCCATTAACAATACAAATTACACCATTAGGCACACTTGGCTCTCAGGCCTTGTGATAGCTATAAATAGTTTCACTTGGTCTTGGACAATTTGTGCTGTACTTGCATAATGACAGCACTCGAATTAATTCAGGGTGTGCGAATGGAGGACCCAAATTGCTGCATGTTTTGAAAGGGGACATTTTGGTCTTTTTTTTTAAATATGTGCCTCTTCCTGTACAACCACCTCTGCAAGAGGCCAGCAGCCCTAACATGAGCAAAATGTCTCCATTACAGCCCCATCCAGAGCATTTGATCCAGTTATTGCTGTAACTGTGCACAGAGTAATGACCTCTTTTTGTCAATGAAAGTTGGCTGGATTACTAGGACTGGACCTCTGGATCGGGTTTGGACCCGTTTCCGGCAGACCATGGGAGACCCAGCACAGTTTTTGCAGCTATCTGACCCCAAAGTGGTTTCGCTTCTGCTCCATAAAACAAACAGAGCAGAGCAGAGGCAGCTTGACTGCCCCTCACTGGGACTGTGCACAGGACCTTAAAGCGCTTGGCCGAAGGGAACTATTATGTGTACTACTTTTCGCTGTGTTTTATGTAAATGAACCACACTAAAATGGAAGGTAAAATGAAGCCACCATGTCAGAGGCACTGAGACGTTTGATTTGATGATGTGAAAAGGACAGTGAGCCAAGACTAAGGATCTACAGCCGTGCTAGAAGCTCGATGAGGCTTTTCTTAGGCACAACGTTGCTCCAGTTTGTGACTCTACATTAAAGTCACAGAGCTAAGCCTTTATTTCTCTCAACTCTATATACCCGCTGATGTTTGAAAATGCTTAAATGTCATCTGACATGACTTATCGCTGTTCTGAAAGTATATCTGGGATCCTCAAAGACTCAATGTTCCGTCCGCTGCATGATAAATCATTTTATATCATGCAGCGGACTGGACTTTTTTCTAAAAAGAGTCTTCCCATCCAATTGTTATTAAGACATTTCACTCAAATTTACAAATCTGAATTAATGTCGGTCAGGGAATTGCCGCAAACAATAGGATTCATCCTCAGGGGGCCATGAATATCACATGTACATAGAAATCCATTCAATGGTTGTCAAGACATTTCCCTAAAAAGGCAATAATGTTAACCTCGTGGTGGCGCTAGAAGAACAGCCAGTGGATCCTCAAAGTTACTGCAGTTCATCCTCCAGGGACCATGCACTTCTGTTTTAAATGTCACAGCAATCCATCAAACAGTTGTTTCAATATGTCAGTTTGGACCAAAGTGTTGGACCCGGCCGACAACGCAAACCTCAGACGGCGCTGAACCTGAGCAGTGATCCATGCACACGCACTGCTGCTCAAACAGCTACACTCTTATCAATTAAGAATAATATGGACGGGGAGATCACAGCATCACATCCAGCATTTACATGCAGCAGTACATGATGTAATACATAATGGACATTATGAGCCTGTGAGCACAACAGGGAGGATGACCCTGTACAGGAAACTCTCCGATACTCTTAATTAGATTGCTGTATTGTAGTTTGACCTTGGTGGGAGACACTCTACACTGCTCTCCCCCCCTCCATCCCTCTCTCTCTCTCTCTCTCTCTCTCTCTCTCTCTCTCTCTCTATCTCTGTCTTTCTCTCTCTCTGTCTTTCTCTTGCTCTTGGTTGTTCCGGCAGGCTGAAAGCACATAGTGGAGCATGGGCATTTTCTCCTGGAGGGTAGGAGAGAAATGCAATCAGCAATTCAATCGTGGCCATTGTGTAGCAGTGCTGATGAGCTTTGCAGAGTAGATAATGGATTAAATTATTTATCCCCCCCCCCTCTCCTCCTCAGTGCTTATTGTTGCCCCCTCTTTGTGCTGCTACAGCGGTACACAGGCGTAGGTTGAAGGCCTAGATCACTTGCTGCCTTTCATAGATCTAATTTTTCCAATTCGCGCTTCAATGCAGAGCGTTCTCTCCCCCTTTACCCCCTGCCTCCACCGCAGCGCTCATTGTCACATACGTCCCATGAGGTGAGCGTTTGAACCTATCAGCGTCCAATTCAACGACGGAGAATACCACTGTTCCACCACATCGCTGTCACTCCTCCCTGCACTTCTCCCGCTGAAATGCAAAATGGTCTTGATAATAACGTGATCAAGGACACTTTCTTCAAATGAGTGCCATTAGACTGCAGCAGCTGTGCACAGGTCTGGCTGATCCGGGATCAGGAGCACAGTGACCAAAATGTCGCTCCTCTTAAGTGTTTTTAATTATGTGGTGACCATATGGGGGGACATGGGAAAGCTGCTGGGTCCAGATTATGGTCAAAACATGGGGGAACCATACATGATATTGATTATGGAGGCCATCAATCAGAAGGTCAATGTACAGTCTGAAATGCATTCATGTTGCTACAGCAGCTGTCAGCATCGTTACCGGTGGATTCATCAGGAGTTCTTCATTGTGATGTCCTACAGTGATGATTTCAGGTTCAGGAACACGTCAGCAACCTGACGAAGGTAATGACAGCAAAGAAGAAGTAACACCCGTGCATTTCACAGACATCATTCTAATTGTGAGCATTTACTTTACATGGACGTACTTGAGTACTTGAGATACACCTGTACTGTAAATCAATCAGTGTATTGCTGAATCAAAAATGAAGCGGCCTAGAAGCTGAAACAAGTGATATGTTTCAGTTATTAGTTTGAAAAAAAAAAAGAAGAAATTTGACAAAAAGCAGTTCGAGGTTATTGGATGAGTCAGATATGTAATCAACTAAATCAATGAATAACACTGTTAAACTGGCTTTTTATTTTTTAAAGTTAAAAGTGAGTAACTCAAAGTGTTTATAGAAATAATTAAAGTTTTAAAAAGTCTAAAATAAAGTTTTGATTTTATTTATTTATTTACTGATTAGTTATAAAGGAAAAATACAAGACTTTATATTTATTGAACTCACAGTATTGCTCACTGATGTATTCTGTTATATTTGTCCCTTTCGGGCTGTAACATGTCGTTTGATCCTTTTAGTTACGTTATATTTAGAAGCTTTAAAGTTCAAATCAGTGTTGATGTCACAGATAATCTGCATCATCTTGTTGATGCATCATATTTCAACACTGAAATATGTTGTAATGATTAGACCCTACCTTCAAAAACATTTATTTTATTTTTCTATCCAATGAAAACAAGAACGTTCTGATTTCTCTACTCAGTCCCAAGTCACAAACATATGTTTACCTGAAGACTCAGCAATTTACTGAAACAGCTGGGCCCTGTAGCGTTCAGCAAACATTCCTCAGACAAAAGTAAATAATGCATTTATTGGGACTATTTTCAGCGGCGGATGAACACACATTAAGTGAGGACATTTACAGCAGCAGGACAGTGTGCGTGGGACTGATTCAAAATAAGCTACATGTGTGTTGTCATAGTAATGACGTAACATGTCACCCAGTGCAACAGTGGGGCTCATTCATGTGTTTTTAATAGTTTTTGGAGAGCAGTGAAGGAATACAGCAGGCGCTGGACTGGGATCAGCGCCTGCTGATCCCAGTCCAGTCCCAGTGTTGGCTTTGGTCTTTTCATGTTGACAATAAGGAAAAAGTAGAACACCGGCAGACTTATGCTGTAAGATATGTATATATTTCAAATTCCTACGAAATTCTAATAAATCGTTGTGAATATTCTCTGCACTTCGAGAACCTGGAGGACACAAAGACACACTGTTCATTCCTCAGAAGGGTCTCGTAATATATCGGAGTAAAACCGCTGGAGACTATGTGTTACGTGTATCAGTACCAGCACATGTATATCAGTGCCTTGCACATTTGCATATAGGCCTGTGTCTCAGTGAGCTGGTGTGAGGCCTGTGTGGCAGAACTCGTTCCTCTCTCCTAACAGCTCATACAGGCCCACTTTACAGTGCTGACAGTTCAGGCAACTGTTGTGGTCACAAATCCGAAAAAAAGATTGTCAACAGTGTCTCACATGCAGACACGGAGTGTCACAGACTCTGTGTCTACAAAGACTATTATTCCTGTGGTGGTCGATGGAGGCTTGCATGTACTGTAAGTTCCAGAGCAATGTGGCCTGCTTGTGTTACATACTTTTGTGGGCCGCCTCCCTAACAACTGGCAACAAAGGATCCATTGAGTAGAGGCAGCGGCGAGGGGCTTTGATGGGTAATCTGCATGCGTTTGTAGAGGGAAACTGGAGCTGGGTTAAAGGAAACAGGTGCAACTCATTTCAATATCCCCAGTCCTCTTCCCTCTGGATTTCCTCCTGCCTTCTCTCCTTATTTTTATTCTCTCCTTTCCTTGTTTTTGCGTATTGCAAACTCTTTTGCAGAGGTAAAATTCCCTAATGAGAATCAACTTTATCTACACACACACACACACACACACGGACACACACACACGCTGCAATGATACAGAACATGCAGCTTTACTCACAGGTCAAACATCGACGTGACGATGTAAAATAGGGCAACAGGAAGACGTTTTAGTTTGATGCAACACACCGCACCTGTTCCAGCTTTGGTCGTTGCGCATAATGAATCAGCTTTACAACACAGGGCAGGATGACACACTTAGTACACTGTGGCATCTTTCTGTCAAAGTGCACTTATTCTGCAGTGCAAAATAATGGATATGTGGGAGGTTTCTAAAGCACCTGGCACTAAGCATTACCTCTACAGTAGATGTGATTTCCAATTATTTATGTCAGGCTCTATCTCTGAGTCTAGCCCAGCTCTCCAATACATGAGATCATTCTGTGTAGACACACGGGATATAGATAAAAAAACATGATCCATGGTCAGACCTTTTCCTCCATTTTCCTCAGAGCCTGATTTGAGCAGAGGCGATTGGCCAAATCCATACAGATACATTATAAAAAATAAGCTGCTCAATACACCGTCTGTGGTATTTCAAAATCAGAAGCAGAGTTTTTTGAAGGGGGTTATAGGATGATCTTGAATTTGGCAGCATGTACAGCAGAAGCGATTTCCATATTGATATTTCAGCCTGATATGAAATTCACATAAATTGACTATTTGCTCGCTATCTTCGAGACTGTGATTGTAAACGGGAGGTCTGCCATGTGTTGGATGTCTCTGAAGGCCGACGTGGTGTGAATGTGACTTTGGTGCTTTATGTTGTAAAATATTTCACAACATCTTTTAAAGTACAGTTCAAAGAAGTCATTTAAATAGTCGTAAAAAAAATCATAGTTTAGTGTGTTATAATACATTTAATGTAAAAAATGTATCGAAGTATGAAAGATCATAGTATATCATCGTATAGTTTACAGTCTTAAAAATTCACAGTGTAGTATATTGAAAAATATAGTGTAGTATGTTGCAAAAAGTCATAAAAATGTGGTCGTACACTGTTAAATAAATGATTGTAGAGTATTTTATTTAAATCACAGTATGTCAAAAAAAGGTTTGTAAAGTATGTTGAAAAGAGACATTAAAAGACATACTTTAGTAAAGTCATACTTTAATAATAGTATAGAATGCTGAAAAGTATAAAAATGCATTGTTTAGAATGTCCAAAAAGAAAAATGAACTGTAGTAGTTGAAAAAGATAACTTATTGTGTTATACGATATTATATCAGTATAGTAAGATGAAAAGTAATAAAAAGGCCATGTGATTAGCATGTAAAAAAGTCATGATTAAATGAGTCAATTCGTCAAAAAAGTCATAGTTTGCTGAAAAGAGTCTCAGTACAGTATGTCGAAAAAGAAAAAGTGAGATCATATTATATATTAATATATTATATATATATATATATATATATATATATAATATATATATATATATATATAAGCCTTAGTATAGTCAATGAAAACAAGTAATATATAATCCTGTATGTCAAATAAAATCATAGAAAGTCAGAGTGAAGTATGATGAAAAAGTCTTCATTTTGTATGTCAGATAAAGTAATACAAAGCCATTGTATATTAGTAAAAGGTCAAAAAACGTACTGAAAAGTCACAGTATGTCGAAATAATTCAGAAACAATTGATTGAATATTATGTCAGAGAGACTCAAAAATAAGTAGTCTGTCGAAAAAAGTCATAGTCAAAGTCATATCACAAATAAAGATGTATTAGAAGCCAGAATTGAGCTCAGAACCTTGTCATTACCAGACGACTGCTCTACCTCCTGAGTCCAAAAGAAGAAAATGTCAAAGATAAAATGAATCAGCGTTAATCGTTTTCAAAAGCAACAATTGCAAGTCAGTGTCTGAGGCTCACTCCTGCATAAAGACCTTTGCATCTGACAGAAGAGTCACTCAGCAGGTCTTCTGCTTTCTCAGGTAACAGACAAGCCCACTGACTGCCGGTAGAACATGTCTGTTCTGAGGGTGTGGATGATGCTTGCACACAAAGATAGTGTCTTCCATGTTCCACCACCAGGTCGCTGGACTCACTGAGGTTAGAAACACATCTCTTCCTGAACCTTCCCCGTGGGTTTGACAATGTCCTTTGTTCTCACTTCAATTGTCATGTCCTCCTCAGCAGAACAGCTCCTCACGGGCACAGAACTTTGGCTGCTTCCGCGAACAAAAGAGAAAAGGAAAAAAGAAAGAATAAAACAGTATAATGGTCAACGCAAAATAAGTTCAGTTTCCTCTGAAAATGAAGTGGGAAAAAATGGACGTGTGTATATTTTGTTTTAAGTATTGCTTCTGCAGCTGTTCTGTCTTCATCAGATGAGTCGCCATCACCGGTCACCCGATGTCTCTTCAAGGTCTTGTTCCATCTACTGGGCTCTGCTCTGTATTCAATAGACCATGGAGTCACATTGATCGACAATGGAAGATGACCAACACTTGTTGTGAGGTCCTACTCATCAACTCTTCCTCTCGCCTGGTCCACACTGCCACCTTCGTCTTGAATCTTCGGTCCGAGGCTGTGCCCTTCCTCGAAGAACTGCTTGATGCTCTCATCCAAGAACATAGAACAGTCTGTGAGTACACCGAATGAAAACAACCCAGAAATCAAAAGGATTACGCTACACATTGGGAAAGGAAAAGCTGGCCAGCGAAACATGGCTGTACATGTTCATATTCAGATCTCTTCAGCTCTGTGTAGAACACATGTGGATGAGGGTATTTTGGTTGCAGATACTCAAGTTGTCCAGGAGCCTGAGGGCATCTTTTCTTTATTTGGCTGACCGATCACAAACATGTCTACTGTCAGAGGAGCGCAATGTTTTCCACATGAGGGGTACACCTTAATATTAGATGAATGCGAAGAGGTTCAACACATAATTAAGGCTAAACGCAACGCAGCTGCAGCTGTTAATTGCAGGAAGAACAGCTGGTAATGAATCAGCGACTGTGTGAATGTGTAAATTAGACTTACAGTATCATTGCCCCATCTAGAGCACGAGTAGATCAGACTATAATTACATCTGTGTATGCCAAAGAATAATCTTAATCTTTCATCAGCTGCACGCATAATGGTGCGACTCAGACTTGGAAGCAAATAAAAAAATAGCATGAATATGAAAACATGATTCAAAGTAATGAGGAAGGCTTTCTTGAAATCACCCACAGCATACATAGAAGTACAGGTAGCAAAGTAACGCCATGCATGCAGTCTGTGGGACTGTAAGCACACGACCCCGATGCTGTGCATCACATGACTCAGGAAGCTGACACAAATAAGTGGATATGTGATACACATATATAAGAAAATCGATACATTTTTACCTTCGTAAAATATGGATTGAAGCAGCATATTTCATTATGTAAAATCCTGTTGTGAATTTTGGAAATGATTACATCTCTCTTTTTACCATACATTTGGACTTTTTTAAAATTTACAATTTCTGCCGTTATTGGAATCACACCTATAATCCCACAGCCCCCCCCATTAATTATATTAATGTAATCTTAAATTATAGTTAATTACCTGTAGTGTGAATGGCAAATGTTTAGTCTACTGCAAATATCTATAGATCTACAGAGATTTTATTGTTGTATGTAAAAAATTTAACATTTGTGAAAAACAAAAACAAATTCAGAGCGTATCCTGTCAAATGAAATTAGTTTTACAGTGTATATGTGCACTGACCACAATTGACCTCTGTGCTTTATAGTTAATCTGATTTTATTTCAAATACTATTGACTCAGAGACAGGATGAGGCTTTTGATTAATGCTGTGACATCTCCGTCTTTTGTTCCACTATTACTTGTATGTCTAGTCCTTGAGCTCTCCTTTATATCAGCGCACAATCAAAATATGGAGTCATTCATTTGCAGTTCTGTGTCAAGTGGTTTTAATTTGCCACAACTACAGTCAAAGACATTCAATTAAACAGGGTGCTGAACTCTCTCTTGTGTTGGTTGGAGAGCTCATGTTCTTTTTTTTTCCACCTTTAAAATAAGTCATTATTAATCTTGGCGGATACAGAAAGGTGACTCCCAAAGGAAGAAAACCTGTTGTTTGATGATCCATTCAATTTCATGATGAGTGTATCACATTTGCTATCTTGCAACAACACATTCCAAAGTACGGTATGTTTCATGTATGGTGCAATATCTTCTCCCTGCACCGCCACACCTCCAGCACAGATTATCTCCATCTAGATGTGTGCAAGGGGGAGGAAAGGAAAACAGTCTTGCACTAACAAACCCATTATTAGTTCATTATGAATTAGAGAGCCACATCTGCAACCAATATAAGGCCAGGTGGGATTTGTAGAGCGAGTACAGTGTGGAGTTTGTTCCACTAATACGTTATAAGCACTGTGAATACATGTGGCCTTTGAGGTTATAGTTACACTGAATATGGAGCTTGATGTTTCTCAAATATAATGTTTCTCACATGGGTCAACATTTTTCAATAAAACTATTTGGGATAAAACGAAGCAGTGCCCTTGTTTTTGCTCGCAGGCAGCTTTTATTTCAGCGCTTTAGTCTCACTCTGTCCACCTTTCAGGGAGTTTTAGGTCCTGAATGTTCTCCTTCTCTGTGTGCTTTTTTGCGGCAGACTTTGTCTTTTGTGAATGAATAGTGCATGAATCAAATCTAGCGATAAAGGCAGAAAAATGACCACAGCTAAAAGACTTCTGATGAGTTTTTTTCATCCGGCAAAATAGATGAAAATATGTCTATAAAGCAATCAGGAGCCTATTCATTGCAACTAGAATTAAGACACAAGCAGTTTATTTCGTCTCAACATTCATCTAAATTCAATTTAGCTCTTACGTGTCCTCTCTACTCTGTGACAAGGAAGGTGAGTAAAAAGCCATTTTCCCAGGCTGCTCAACCAGATTTGGGCTTGAAAGAGAAGCACCGCAATGAGAGAAAAGGGACATCAAAATTGGCCTCTTGTCATCAGGCCCCGGTATGATCCCCATTTGCCTTTCTCCGGGCGATCCGTCAGCAAGCCTTGATCAAAAAGGGATACATCCCCCCCCCCTTCCAAGAGATGAGTGTCCCTCACTGTCCCACTGCAATCACTTCCTGTGAGCCAGGAAGCCCCCAAACAAAGGCCTGCCTCTTTCCCCCTACCAGCACGAGTGCAGAAAAAGAAATACAACACATATTTATGAGATTATCCGACATCTCATGTTTCATTTTAATGAAAGAAAGAATTGTTTCTGCCTCACAGAGTAGAACCATGTGACACCAGGAAATGGTTTCGTGCTTGTCTTGTCTGTGAGGAGTGTCATTTTTTCTTCTTCTTAGTGAAGAGGGGTACATGATGATGCTATTCAGAAACTGGTTGGACTGTACGGAATCAGCAGGGGAGAAAGGCAACATGCTGTTTGGAGAACTTACTACGGATACAATATATATCTTAAACTGTATATCCCACCAATAAGAGCAATAATGCTATTATCTTAACACAAAGTATGTTTTGGATGAGTTTAGTGAACTTGTACGAAGGCAGCAGTAGCCTGAAAGTGAGCGGAGCAGGTTTGTATCTGTTGGACTCCCCACACCAGCCGGGACATTCTCGGTGCTGAAAAGGAATGAGTAATGTGTTCGCCTCCAAAAACAACCGCTTTTGCTGCCATTTGTTCCGCTAATGCTGCTCAAAGGCCAAAATCTAGATGTCTGCGGTGACAAGAAAGAACATGCACGCTTAGCGAAACCTTTCCTATGATAAATAAAGGTAAAACATCAACATGCTCCATCTGTGTTTGCTCTGGGTGCTTCAGTGGGACTAGAGGTACAGGGGAAATAAAGTGGCATGGACATGTCCTTATTTCGACTTTGCTCTGAAGTTCAAACTGATAGTAGTAGCAGCATCTACAGTGTGTGTTGATGCTGCTATATGAGGACCATCTTTTGGACTTCATTCTTGGACTTTATATCTTTACCTTTGATAAGGTGACTAAAATAGCAGCTCCACACTTACCATATGCCTAATTTATACTTCTGTGGAAACGCTTGTGCAGAGCTTCCACAGAGCCACAGAAGATGGTTTCCTGAGCTCGCAGAGAGCTGCAGAGATGTGCACCTCCTGAAAAATGGGCTGACTCACCAGGCAGCGCGGACGCTGAAGAACTTTGATTCAGACCCCGGAGATGAGTTTTCCAGACAAGTACCTCACAACCTGTTACAACAATAGCAACAACTGCCCAATTAAGTCCAAGTAAAGGAGTGCCTCCTCATCATCCAACCCTTCCACCATTTCTTTTTTAAAACACGGGTCCAAATCAAAAAGAAATGACATGCTAGGTGCAATCCACTATGTATGGCAAGAGATGCCCGCACTCACATGCACAGGACGCATATGCACAACCACAGGTGTTTCAATCAGGCATCAGAAGTCAAGTTAGGATCTTCCTCCCGTCATCACAGACGTCCTGATGTTGTTGAATCAGTAGTGGAGTTCTTTGCTTCTCGTCTTGCTGACAGACCTAACAAAGCATGAATCAAGGCGTTTTACAAATCTGCATCATGTTGTAATTTTGTCTTCCTTTTTATCCGTTTCTTGCAATGAAATCACAGCAAATCAGTTTATTTTGTGTTCATACGGCTGTAGTAAACCAGCCGACGTGTGGCTTTCTACATACAGTGAATACAGCTCTCTGTAGTTCTCCGAGCGCCTCCAGATGATGTTATGAACCCAGACATGGCGACGTTTGGTTTCCCGGCATATCTGGGACTTCCAAAACATGTACAAAGCAGCAATAGTGGTTATTTCGGCCAGGATTGATGAAACGTTTGTCTTGAAACATCGTAGGTGTCCTGAAAACACTTCAAAGATCTCTCTTATAATTGTGGTCGAAAGGGGATTTTTGTATTGCAATATTGCAAGTGGCCACTTACACAAATTGACAGAAAGGTTGTGGCCCATAACCAGCTCTCTTAATGCATCCATTGGGCTCATTTTATTGTTGGCCTTTGTTTTCCTTTCTGAATTTGACAAAACAGGAGATTTATTTCGTTGTGAGACTGCCCCAATTGGATCTGTTTTGTTTATCAGTGCTGTGGCGTGATTCTTACCATAACAAATAGAACCAATGGATGGAAATATGAAAATGAAGTCCAAGTTGTGATGAACCAATAGTTACACCTTGTTGTGGTCACGAGGTATGCAACATCTGTGTCCTGAGTCTCCGGTGGAACTGAAATGGTTTTCCTTTGACTTCTTGACACAAGTTGGTGCAACACGTGTTTCCATTTCAACAGTCCGTCTAGCAGAAGGTCAATAATCGAGATTATAGATATAGATCTATCGGCTCTATGAGTGGAAACTACATACACAAAACCATTTCAACAAAATGATTTGAATTTTTTTTCAGTGACCGTTACGTCATGCCAGGTGTTTTCTTTATGTTTCCATTAAAGATGTTGACTATGAGAGGGTAAACTGTGACATTGGAAGTATAACTGCATCTTTACCTCATCTTACATTAGCTCCTTTGGGAGGAGAAATGGTTTGACCAATGGGGGGGCTCCGTTTGGTGTGTTGAGGTAAGATGTTTACTTTCTATAATCAGAAACTTACACTCAGTGCTATTCATTAAGGCTCTCATAACAGGATTCCTTTTGTGACTGTGATGTGGCAGACATCAGGTCTCCTTATGTCCCTTGGACACATGTAGAGGAGGTTATTCAGCTCACAGAAAATAAACTTGACATCCTAAAGATGTACAGTATACAGCGCTGTGTTTTAAATGAAACAGAGTTCAGAATGAGACAATGCAAATCTCTCTGCAGCTGTACTCAGAGAGATATGTTATGGGTCACAAACTTCAGTGAAAAATAACTAAATACATGAACTCAGTTTTTGTACTTTTTTAGACAATTTTCAGTGACATACTAAACTTAAAGTCTGTTTGATTTTTTTCATTTACAGCGAATTTATACTTTTACCCAAATAAATAGCGTACTTTTTACTCTCCTAAATTCATTCTACAGCGATTTGGAAAATCAGACTAGCTGCCTCCCCGGTATGACATGTTTATGCTAAGGTGAGCTAGCCAGCTGCTGGCTGCAGTTTAATATTTACTGTACTAATATGAGAGTGGTTGTCATTCTTCTCATCTAACTCTTGACCAGAACTTGAATAAGGATCTCTCTCAAAAATGTCAAACTATTCATTTAACTTACAAAAATCATCTTATGAAATATGCCTTTGTATCAATTCAACTTCAGTAGATCAGGATGTGAGAAGTTAAAGTTAGCTCCACCTCAACCAGCTAGAACACATGTTCCTTGTACAATATGTATAAACATGACACTCTGAAAGGGGCCTTTTGTCATAGCAAGGTAACCTTTAACCTTTGACACTCAAGTACAATTTGATGATAATACTTCCGTACTTTTTACTATAGAGTACAGCCCGCTATATATATATAGCATAATTCTTGCCAATTTGCAGTGTAATTATTTCTAGGTCATACTGTACCCCTTAATATTAGAATAGGTACTTGTTAGTTAAAAAATGACCTGATATAAACTATATTTGACTTCCCAGATTGATACCCCCTTATTCCCTGACTTCACATCTAGTTCCTTTGCACCGACTGGAACTGTAGTGGTACACCGTCAACAATGACACTGCAGGTTGGGATGAATTGCATTGCTCGTGTATTCTGTAGCGTTACCGGGTATTCCCACATTGTAGTGGCCTATTGCAACTTTGCTTAAATGATCCGAGTACTTCTTCCACCACTGGTCACCCACATCCACCAAATCACAGCAACACCTTGTGTTCTGATTGGTTGGTCTGAATCCAACAATCTGTAAACCAATCCTGCCACGATTCACAAGTTGACACATTGTACATTGAATACATGGACGACCACTGATATATTTTCTAATTCTACAAAAGACAAATATGCTTATACTCTAAATTATAAAAACAAATAGCTGATTTTTCATATCGAATCCATCAATTTTTGAACAATGTCATTCATTAGTACAGGTAGTTTTTAATCATACAAGGTTGGCTGTTCCTCCATGTAGAGGGATGGTTATTGTTTTCTTGCTTTACATCTATTTCTGTGTGTGTGTGTGTGTGTGTGTGTGTGTGTGACCAGCAGCAACATCTCGGATACAAATTCACCACACAAAAGATGTTTTTCCTCCACTCATTGATTTTTCTTAGAAGCATTAATCTTGCCTCACTTATCCCCATCAGAAATCACACGTGAAATAGAATCCTCTCTCGGGTGACTAATTGCACTTTCTGACACGTCGTCTGATTTTCCTACAAATCCGATGGAGCATTCATTTTTGATGTGACACAACAAATAATAGTCCAAGGCCCCCAGAGGATGTTTCCCCTCCATCAGAGGAAAGTGGTGGAAGGGTGAATGTACACTGTTATCAGCTTTTCATCACAAGCTACAAATGAGGCAGGGCAGTAGAGCTTTGCAATGGTAAATAGGGTGTCTGATTGAAAGATTGGCCCACCTGGCCGTGACTGTCAGGAGGCCTCATCCAAACGCAGGCAACCACAAAGCTCAGCCAGCGTCGTCCTGCACCCACTTCCCACTCGGTGTCGCCAAAATAGCCTGGGAAGGGAGATTGCTTTCGGAGCTATGTGACTGGACCCCGATAGAAGAACACTTATCTCTGGGAAATTACCCTGTGTGCACAATGAATAAAATGAGAGACAGCTCCATAATCTAAGGTCTGGCAAGCTCGGAGATTACACAGCCACACATATTATCCGCCAAGACTAATATGCAAAAGACGATAAACAAGTGAGATTTTCTTTGGCTTGTCTTGATTTAGATTGGGAGATCTATTTTACAGTGAAATATATTTTGTGTTAATTAGTGGGGCACACTAAGCACTCTATTACTGGATCTGTTGAGTTCCCTTGGAAACATAAAGTGATGTGTTAAGGGAATTGAACCTGCACTGTAGTTCTAAGTCTAATTTCCACCCAAAAAAGAATACATCTTTGATTTCACTTACTAGAAAGGGGAGAGTGTTTTCGCAAAGTCACTCCGTGCCTATAGATATTCTGAGATCTCTATAGTCTCTCGTTTTTGTGGAGGGTATAAGACTCCCCGACTCTATTGTTGAGCTTTGTAATTGGCTGTGTGTTCATGACAAAAGAGGCTCATGGAGGGACCCTGATGAGAAGCTGCCCCCAATCCGGCTCCTCTCTTTCTGGATGGGCTTAATTAGAATTGCTGCATAGACCCTGAGGGCCAGGGAGAGAGAGAGAGAGAGAGAGAGAGAGACTATTTAATTTTCCTGTTGTCTTTTGCCATCCTCACATCGTCTTCCCTAATTATTTCAGAGCCAAGGAAATCTGCTGGAAGGATTGGGTAAGTGTGTGAAGAGGTCAGTCTGTTAGTTTCCCCAAAAACACACCATTATAACCGGGAGGGAAGGGAAGGTTTTGGGAGAAAAACACAAATTCCAATAAGGCATAGAATATACATATGCAACATGTATGGCTTGATCTAAACCTCACAATCCCATCAAAATAATTTAGTGCCAAATATATAAATTTTATACAAGACTCTTGTGGTTCAAGGAATAGTTTGACATTTTGAGAAATATGCTTATTCGCTTTCTGGTCGAGAGTTAGATGAAGAGAGTGATACCCTTTTCATGTCTGTACAGTTAATATTAAGTTACAGCTAGCAGCTAGCTATATTAGCTTAGCATACATTTTAAAAACAGGGGGAATCAGCTAGCCTGGCTCAGTCCAAAGGTGGCAAAATCCTGCAAAAGCTGATAAATGAATATGTTATATCCCAAAAAGCGTGATTGCTTTTCATTGGAGGTGCTGTAGATGCTTCGTAGCAATTAATATACATATTTCTAGCCTTACCTAATTATTAAGATATTTTATAATCTTAATGATGCAACCTAATTTAGTCAGGAACCACTAGTTTTAAGCTAGCTAGCAACACAAAAACGAATTCCACAGTTCAGTACACAAAGCTTGTTCAGGTGAAACTGTAGACAAGAAGACAGAGAGCAGTCAGCACAAATCTAGTCACATTATGCTACATCTGCACACATGGGGGGGGGACGCATGCTGGTATAAATAGTCCCTGACTTTGCAATTTGGATCATAAAATGTCACATGAAATGAAAAGTGGGAAAAAGGCCACAGTGCCATTACTGTACACAATAAGACTCGTTCAGAGAGACTGTTAATCACTTGACATGAATAGCCTTGAGTGTAACAATTTACCTGTCAAATTGGACATGTAAAGTCAATCACTTCTGAACATACTGCCTGTACTGTAAGCTGTTTAGCGGGGATGTTGCGCTGTATGAGGGTGATAGGAGTAATCAAGGAGGGGAGGGGGCTTCTCCATAGGAAGTTCCTGTAAACAGAGTGCACCCACTTTTTAAACCCCATTTGTCTTGTTAATGCTCCCCTCTGATTACCTGATTGCACTGGATGACTGTGGAGAAATCTGATTGCGTAAAATTATATAGAGCAAACTTTTGATTGGGGAGGGATTTGGCGAGCTTTTCTGCCACCATTGACAGGCTTTGTGAAATTTGGCCTCGCTGATTTGAAATCAGCTAAGTGTCACGTCCCGCAATTGTAATCAGAACTTAATTTTTTATCCTTGTTCTCTTTCACAGCACAACTTTTCGCACGCAAACTTTTGAAGCTTGAACAATACCGCAGCAATGTTCTACAAAACCAAAAATACAGTCATCCATTTTCAAAGTGACCTCTGAATGGGTCAATGGCAGTGGATACTCATTATGTTCAGTGTGTGCATAGCTCTATCTTAAACATAGCACATAATTAATTCATTAGCTTCTTCATCGCTCTTTAAACATATTACTTTAATCATACTGCAGATGTTCCTTGCCATCCTCACTTCATTTTGCATTTTAAACCATTTATCAAAGCCTGAACTTCGTCTTGGCCCTTCTATCAATCAAATACTGATCAAAGCTGTTGAAATGTCAGGAATGAAAACGATTTCTCAATTTAAAAAAATACCATCTTTATTCATAGCAGTTGAATCATATATTTGAATCAAATTAAGTCAAAAGATTTGGAGATAAATTAATGTTATCAGTCCTCAAACTTAGACTTAACACAACACATTTCAGCCATGACATGTCACAACATCGCTCATTTCTTCATTTCTTCAACTCAGTACTACAACATATATATTCGGTATGAGTGATTGGTTGAAGGCAAAACTAAATATTTTCCTTTATTCGATTATAAATTGAAGGTAATTTAAAGGTGGGTTTATTTTTTCAGAAGTGACCTTTCAATGATTGGAACACAATCATAAGCATTCGGAAATCCATACATACAACATTGCATACTCCTCATTAATTAACTTCCTATTGATCGCTGACCTCGCCACTTCAACTTATTTCCATTTCACACTTTCAGTTTACAATTAAGTCAATTTGTGTTCCGGTGAAATACAGTGAATGAGTACAAGAAAGTGGGGAGGGCAAGTGGAAGTGAATTTAATGTCATTATGTTCAGAATAATGTAAGTTTAGCCAGTCTTATCTCCCATTTGGAGATTTCAAATTCCCTTTTTCATTAAAACTGTTGTTGATAATGGATTTTTCAGAAATCTAAAGTGCAGGCTTTAGAGTTAGGCTCAGGGACCCACGCAGCAGCAGGCTCAAGAGGCTGGAGGACGTTATGAATTCTTTGCTGACACTGTTTATTCACTGACGATCAGAGCTTGATTTTAAAGCTAAAAATGTTGAGTTCTATTAGAGCAGGAATCTGGGAAATACAGGTTATGCTACATATATACAGTGTGCAGAAATCTCACAATAAGGTTTCACTTTCGATAAATCAACATGGGTTTTAAAAAAATGATTGGAATCATAAGCTATGATGTGTGATGAAACAGTATGGTACTCTCTTCATTCCACAAACCAACATCATGATGAGATAAGGGATCATCATGAAAACATACCCTATTTTATTACCATTGTCACTGAAGGAATCAGTAGCTTCGACCAGTGACTGAGAGAACTGTTGTCGTTCAGCGTTGATACATAACCTCCTTTTTAAAAGCTGATGCAAAGACACTGAAACAATCGTGATGTTCTAACGCAAATAGCTGATTTAACCTTATTGACAGGGCTTGTGCTGTTTGGCCTCTAGCTTTGCACTGAATGGAAACACACTGAAAATACTCGGCTACTGAAGCAAAGACGGGCACAATCAGCGCAGAGCTTCGTGGCCTGATGAACGCTGATGCTGTCAGTTAAACTGATACGTACTGAGGTGCACTTGAATTACGATGCAGTCACTCCGCTCGCAAAGAAGTGAACAAACTACATAGTCAGCGACAACAAATCTTTGATCTGAAATAAGTGAAAAAATGTAAATTAGCAAAGTACCCCTACGCTCCCGAGCCGCTTCCACTGTTTCCACGTTCACATGGAGGATCCGTCATATTGAGTGCCATCCCAAAGCAATTAGCAGGGAGTGGAAGTGGGTTACAAAGCTCTCCAACAGGAAGTCTACGTCGATGCTGATTTAGCCAGCTGTCCTTACCGACCATGTGCAAGGCCATTTTGTGTTAGCCAGAAATGCTATTTAAACTGCAGCTAATCCCCAGGCGCCTGTCATTGGTAGCCCACTGCTCCCTATATACAGGGATGGGTCAAATGCAGAGAAAAATGTCCCCCTTAAAGGGATAAAGATAGTATAAATTCTATTCTATTCTAATTAGCTAATTCAGCCTGTAAAACTGACGTTAGCAGTGCACTCTTCAACACTTTCGGCTCTTGTGTTGCGTTGAGTCTGCTGACTGCGAGCTCTGCTTATAATAGAACTCTGATGTAACTGCTTTACGCACGATTTGATTGGCTGTATCGAAAATATGTTTCCATCTACATTGATAATTACCAGAAGAGTATTCTGTTGAATTCATGCAAAACTAGGGGGCGCCATCATGTAACCAAAAAAATATAAATTTCTCCCTTTTGGTTTTTTTTCTCAAAGATGAACAAAGAACATTTCATTTACAGAACAGAAATGTACACTTTAGCAGACAAAGCTGTCTAATTTCAGTTGGATTTTTAAAGCATTAGCATTAGCCGCATCTGGAAACAGGGTTGATGAGCGATGAGAGAGAACCAAAACAGCAATGCTGCTGCTACGAGCGACCACTTTAACATTACAAATATCAAGCTGTTGTCATACACTGTTGAGTAGCCATGCCTACAAAAAGTAATGCAAATCATTCATAACCCACGTAATCAAATTGTATGTAATCCACGTGATTGCGAGCCAGGACAGGTGAAATAGTAAAAAGAGTGACAAAGTACGCTTTGGGAGGTTTGAGTGGACAGGTGGTTCAGACAAGACTTTCACCAAGGAGACTGTTGTTCGTGTCTCATGGAAAACCAGATGTCAAAGTTGACCGATTTGTCATGTAACTTCCAGACCTAAATAGCCCCCTTCCATTGTTATTCCATCCCAATCTCTTTACCCAATCCGATCTTTTCTTAAACTTAACCAAGCAGTTGTGTTGCCTAAGCACTGCAGGGGCCTGCGCATTAACTTTTCATAAGGTATCATACGAACTATAAACACATTGACTTGTGCAGCTCTAGGATTACTCCTCTACCATAGCTATTGAACCTTAGTCTTGAAAGTGTACTAAAAGACAACTCAATAAAATGGAAGTATAGTTTTTCTAGCAAATTTCAAATAGAGGGCAGCTTGCGGATGTTTTGTAGAAATTCCTGGAATGCCAAAATGGTGATGAAGCTGCTTGCTGTGAGTCCCCGAACTATAACTGTGGACACTTTGGCAGCATGTGCAATTTCCTGTATTTAGGATGGAGTTAGCTGGAGCTTACATAAAGTCGTAGCCTCAGAGCCTTTAATTTGGATTTGTTCACACCTTAAAGTCAAACATCTTTGTTGAGTAGATTGCAGCATAGTGGGAGGCAAATGTAGGAGAACAAAAAACTTGTTTTGTCCAGTGTGCCTTTTCAGCTATTGATAATATGTTAGTTGAGAGTGTCCTAGGTATATTTAGTCATACTGCACAGAGGAAACACCACTATGAACTCAACAACTCAACAGTTTGGACCATGCGGCATTCTCCAGCCACCAGCACAACTTGTAATAAAACTGTCACAAATGAATGAAAGTGGGGGGTTAACACAGATGTCCAAATAAAGTGTGAATGATTCATTTTGCCAAGATTAGTGGCATTCTCCAGCAGAAACTTTCCCATGGCAAAGGAACTCTGCTGCTTTCATTACTGCCCCGTGGATTGTCATCATAAATTGATTTTCTCTCTGAAAGACAAATTAAATTGCATATGAAATAGAAGAGAAAGAACAAGAAAGTGTCTGTTTCTCCATTTTCTTCCACAGCTCCCCTTCTCTCCCTTCTCTTTGTTGTCCCCTTTTTGTCAATTTCCCATGTCTATCACATCTAAGTGATCCAGAGTGTTCAAACTTAAATTAAGATCTCTGGCAAGATAAACAGTTAAAACCAGTTCCCATAGTTACGGCTCACACAGCGTGGTGATTGCATTATAATCCGACAGCAATCAACTCTAAATGAAACAGGGATGATAAGGGTGCTATTTTCTGTGTGTGTGAGCGTGTGTGTGCGTGCGTGCTTGAATGTAGCTTATTTCTTTCCTTTGTTCGACTTAGATTTTTATTACCTTCCAATCAGGTCAGCTCCAAAGCAAGGCTTTTTGGACAAACATGGCCATGATGTGGGCAGAATGAGATTAAGACACTAAAGCAAGGCGTCAGAGAAGGGCCTTCTGCTGCTGTGGAAAACTCCAGTGTCCTTGATAACTCAGAACATGCTTCAAATGAAACGTATGAGAGTGAGTTTACCCTTAAAGTTTACTTAAGAAATTCTAAAATATATATCCACATAAGAAAACGAACGGCTAACATTACTGTTTCACACAACTATGATTACTAGATCACCAAAAATACACCGTCAGTACAATGTGCCTCGATTGAATCTCATCAGGAAACGAATAACACATTTGTATGTTTATATTCATTAAACCATTTTATCACAATTGACCCTTCACTTTACCCCCTGGCTGCTGCTCCATAGAGCTGTCAAAGCAACCATGGAGCCCACACTGTCACGAACTCCGCTCCCTGAAGAAATATTATCGAATTTTTGAGGAAAAAATCAAAATTCAATTTCATAGAGAAGCATACAAAAAGGTTTACAATATGCAGTTGAAGGATATCTGCTGGATGCCAAACTGATTTAGCAGTGAAAACTGGTTGAAATGATAACGATAGGAGCAAATGTCCACAGATTACAGTGTAAAAGTGAACCACCACATCACCTGGCCATCGAGACAGAAGACAATAAAACACTGTTCCTGCAAAGCCGGGTATCTTTATTCACTGTTACAATCATTGAAAGGCAAAAGCAGTGTATATATTCAGTGTACCTTCAGTAACTGGATAGCATAGAAGTGCTAACGCTAGTTAACGATGTGCTAACGTACTCTGCTAATGTTAGCTACACAGGTTTTGACTTTGAGTATCATGTTTAGCCATGACGAGCTCCAGATCCACAACACCAGCCGGAATATATAAAAACAACTGAAACAATGACATCAGAGTCTAACTGTTTGTAAGCAGCCACCTCAGGCACCAGTGTCTAACCGTTTTAAGCCAAAGTTACACTCTGCCACCTGGTCTGCATAAACACAACTTTTGCTGGTCACTCCACCCACCTTGGGCCAAACAGGCATGTATGAAGCCATGGAAATGGCAAGTAAGTGCAACAAAAAGCCAACTGCCAAAGGTCGCATTGTGAACATTTGCTGTTACTAAATTTGCGCAAGCCCGCAAATACCAACAAGTCCATCAAACTAAATCAATGAATAACTCAATTTACCAAAGTCTTGGTTTGATTAGGTTTAGAGCATAAAAAGTGAAAAGTGTGCACAAAAACAGAGACCTTGTCGGTCAAAACATTGAATCAACAAAAAATGACATTTTATTAATTGTTTGTTAGGGTAAGGCAGAAAGAATATGTTTTGCACTTGGTCACAGTTATAATTTGCAGAGACAAATGGTCTTTGTCGGGTAAACATAAGGTGTTCTTTGAATAAACAACCAATACTGTATTTATTTCTCCTAAAAGACTTTCGACTTCTCAAAAGGGATATCAAATATTATCCAAAAAAATGAAAATAGGAGCAATACTTGGCTGAATTTTCTGAAATGTTCATGCATGCCGTAGAGACAGAAGCCATTTCTTGCAAATTAATCATTTTCAAATTGTGTTGTAGGAATGAGTACAACAGTTTGACTGCTACCAGTTTGCATTTGTTTTTGATGCGTAATCATCACAAATCCTGAAGCTTGACCAACTCCCGAACCACCATTGAGTGCCCCTCTCCGCCATCAGTTTCTCATGGCCTCGGCACTAAACAGAGAGGTCTTCCTGTTCATTCTTCCGTGTCTGAGACTTGGTGTCTCTGTGGGAAGAATGCCGCTCATCTGAGATGTCTGGAGGTTGTCAGAGCAAGAGGGAGAGGAGCGAGGGTAAGGCGAACCCCGAGGCAGCTTCAAGACAAACAAGAGAGGCATCTGTGAGTGGAAGCCGTCATCAGTCATCCTAAAGAAATTATCCCCTCCGCCGTATGCCACCGATCAACAAGGAGCTGTATGCTCAGACCATGGCCTCCTCGGAAAAAGACAAAACCCTCTTTCATCATTGGCTTGTTTTAATCTACATTAAAGGGAGCAGATATCATTGCTTCTCACCACTTCTTTCATTTGAAGTTTGAGATGAATCAATGACGAAGAGGACCAGGTTGATTTGGCACGGTGCCTCACTGAAAATGAACAAATTCTGAGACGGCGAAGTTGAAGGTATGCCATCTCTGAAATAAACAAAAGGAAAACATCATCTCCCACACTGTATTGCATTGTTTAACAGCGACTGCATGCACAGTATGCAGCACGTCGCTGTAAATAAAAAAAGGAAAAGAGCAGTCATTCAGTAAAGTGGGGTTAGAGCTAAATGAAATATGCTCCCAATTATGGCAATGTGTGTAAGGAGCTAATAAAGTGAATGTCCCTACAAGACACTGAACCCTAATGGATCCCAACTAATTTGCTTTGACTGATGAATTTCCCTCTCCAGTTGTGTGGGGTTGAATAATTATGAAATTTATCACAAGACATCGGGACTCGTTAAGGATTCATGACATTTCATTAAAGCAATGTTGTTAGAGGCAGCACATGGTGTTTTGTTTGTGTTTGTACGTGTGCGCATGCAGAGAGTCTGAGATAGTGTGTAGAAGTAATTATCCAACGATTAAAGCACTTAAAGGAAGGGCTGTTTTTCCCTCCTCTGTCATTTAATTTCTGAATTCCATCACTCATTCCATCCTTTTTTTCCATCGCTGAGATGTTTTCTGGCTCTGTTGTGCACATTCATTACTGTGAAGGGCTTCTGCTGTGTTTGAAAATGTGCACCCTGATCCATCAAAAACCTACAAAATCCATTACATTTATAAGAAACTGTCACAACAGACTAGACGGGTTCATTATACAGGCCTAGCGTTACAGGAAAAGTTTGGCCCTGGAGCCCAAATCCTGTGCAGACAGGAGTGTAACTAGTTAACTATGGGGAACAAAAGTCACTTATTGTTTAGAATAACCATTTTGAATGTTATCAGCCGATTGACTGGGCTTGAAATCAGTGGTTATCACTATTCTAATGCTTCAGCGGGGCCAAACTACACCTACCAATTTGTAAAATTGAAAGTGAAAGTGAACTAAAACAAAACAACTTCATCTTAAGGCAACACAACTGCTTGGTTAGGTTTAGGAATAGATTGTGGCTTTGGTTTGCTATACCTTATGTAACTTGCTGTTAGTAGAGTCCATAAATCATGTAACAAAAGCACAGAAGAATAAGTCTTTGGTAAATTTTGGTTTCACTTGAGACACAAACCGCAGTCTCCTGGGTGAAAGTCCTGTGTTTTGACCTTTTGGAATCTTGTCGTTTGCCTAGATATTCGCGTCTTTCTTGCCACAGTAAGGTAAGGCAAGGCAAGTTTATTTGTATAGCACATTTCAACAACAAGGTAATTCAAAGTGCTTCACATGAAACCATCAAAAGCATGAAGGCAAAAGTAAAGGAGATTTAAAACATACATTGAAACAATAAAAACAGTCATTAAAACACCGAAAAAAAAAGATTTAAATAAAAAATAAATAAAAAAACTCTAACCCGGCCTCTCTGAGGTCTTATTTAGCGTGGGACTCCAACCCCGCCTCGGGACTCTAACCCGGCCTCTCTGAGGTCTTATTTAGCGTGGGACTCTAACCCCGCCTCGGGACTCTAACCCGGCCTCTCTGAGGCAAGGCAAGGCAAGTTTATTTGTATAGCACATCTCAACAACAAGGTAATTCAAAGTGCTTCACATAAAACGAAAGTTACGAAAGTAACTACGGTTCTATGAATCCTGGATGACCGCCAGAGGCAGTGCTTAACACTGGATGTATCCCGTCTCGCGCATGCGCAGGTCGAATATTTATATCAACAAAGTCACGTGTGACCTCGGATGACCACCGTCATCTATAAGTTCCGGTGTCATCCTGAGCTCAGTCCTATGGAATCTTCTCGCGAGTTCACGGGATTCCGAGTGACCAAGAACTCTGGCGGTCATCCAGGATTCATAGAACCGTAGTTACTTTCGTAACTTTCGTTCTATTTCATCCTTACTGACCGCCAGAGGCAGTGCTTAACACTGGATGACTTATACCAAAAGAGTCACGAGGAAGCACAGTAACTACCCCTTATAGCTCCGGCAGAGAAAATTGGCCAAGAACCCTCCCCAGTGGGTGAGGGTCGGCAACGTTAACTCTGTAGTGTTTGGTGAATGTGCTCGGTGATGCCCCTGAGGCCGCCGCACATGTATCCCCCACAGGCACACCACTCAGGCTTGCCCTCGGTGTGGAGACACTCTTGGTAGTGACCCTTCACCCCGGATGGCCGAGCGCAGCCGCTCGCCTTGTATGTATCGGCAATGGCCTCCACTATCCAGTGGGACAGGTGCCGTTTCTCCTTTTTTCTCTTAAAAAGGAGCACAGCCCTTCTTAGGCTCACCATAACTGACTATGCAGGCGGTGGCTTCCATATAAGCTCTGAGGGCTCACACTGGGCACAGCAGCCTTGACCTCTCCTCTCCCGATGGGGGAGGGGGGGGTCAACTTTGCCAGCTGGATAGGCCGGTTTATATGTGAACGTATCCACCCCCTTGGGAGAAACACTGCCTTAGGCCAGAAAGTGACACCCAAGCCATCTGAGTTCCACCTCAGACATGATTCTTCCACTGATAGGGCATGCAGCTCGCCCCCACATTGAGCTGAATTGACAGCAAGGAGAAAACCGTCTTGCTGATAGCCATCTAGGCTCCGCCTGTGCCAGGGGTTCAAAAGGACAAGCATAAGCTGTCCAGTACCAAGGGTAGGTCCCATGCAGGGGAGACCGGCCCTTATCCAGGAGAGACTGTAGAAACTCAGTACAGCAGGCACGGGGCGCTGTACTGGGACCTTGTTCTGAGCCGCACACTAGTCGGAGAACAGCTTCCACCTGTTTCTTGTACTGCAGGCAGGTAGACCGCGCACTGGCATTCAGAATAGTCCGTCAGACTGGTTCTATGCAGCCACTCAGCATCCGGTCGGGCCCTCCCGTGACCCCTAATTGAAGGCGGCAGGGATTGGAACGCCAAATCCGACCCTCTAGTTGTGACAGGAGATCCCTCCTGTCGGGGAAGAACTCTGACAAGCTTATAGCAAAAGCAGAGGGACTGGTGGAAAGGCATAAAGAAGATCCTCTGGCCACGTGTGAGCCAGGGCATCTTGACCCAGAGGGCTGGTCCTCTCCGTCAGGGAGACCCAGTGGGGGCAGTGGGTCGACACGTCTGGATGCAGCCGCCACTCTCCCGGTGGAGGCTTGTAACGGAACAGGAAAACCACAACCTTGTTCCATTCTCCTGGTGGGTACATTGCCCACAGGCTGGTCAGGCGAGGGGCCTCCCAAGTCAGAAGGCCACGGTGATCCCCGTAGCAACTTCTGCAGATCTGGTGCCCCATCGATAGTTCATGGGAAATCACAGCAGAGGTGCTGTCCACCGGACAAGCACATGCTTTCCCTTCAACATGGAAGAAAGTGCTCGAGCGCTAGCTCTAGAACCTGGACCTGCGGTCTTTCAGCAGACAACTGCCCCCAGGCTGTCCCGTTCTGTCACCCTGCACCCGCCTTGAGAGGCAGGTAACTGTTGTGACAATCTCCTGGTGGAATGGAACCGAGCCCCTGGGGCTCGGTTCCTGGGACACTGTTCGCCAGATATGCACTCCCTCCATGGGGATAGTGAATAGATGAATAGACACTGTTTCGATAATATTATTGCCCTGTATCTGTGCCACTTGGCATCCAAGTGAAGGCTGTTCAGCCATCCGCACTGGGGCGACAGACAGGCCCTCATAGGGCCACCATAATGAAGGTTATGCTCTGAGAAGGGCTCAGGTAGCTCCTCTCCATGTTCACCTTGAGGCCTACCGGGCCACGTGAGAGAAGGCGAGCAGTGTCCTGTGGCGCCTGAAGCCGGGACGGCGCCTAGGTCAGCCAGTCGTCTAAGTACGGCAGTATGTTCACGCCCTGCGATTGCAGGGGGAAAGGACAGCAGTAACACACTGTGGACACCCATGGGGAGATGGGAGAGTCCGAATGGAAGCACCCAGGACTGAAAGTTGTGGTGATGCACCATGGGAACAGGCGTCGATAGACGTGAACCACTCTCCCTTGGAAATCCGCTGATGGGAGAAAGAACCCTGACAGCCGGCCTGGAGACATCTCCTGGCACCCCTGCCGGGGGGGACGGGGACGTAAGTAGGGTTGTATAGGTAGCGGTCCGGCCTCTCAGCAGGACGCCGAGGCCTGTTGCGCTACTAGGGTAAGCTGGAGGCTGAGAAACGGCCTTGTGGGCCAAAAGTGGGACCCCTAGGTCTGGGGGTGCAGGCATGTCCCTGCAAAGACCAGAGAACTGCTGCCAGGTCTGGCTAGCTCTAACAGTCCGCTGAAGCGCCTGTACAGCAGCTGACTCGAACAGCTCACCAGGCTCCACTGGGACAGTATGGAGGGTCCTCCTACATGTCTCAGATAGGGGTGACTGCGCCAGCCAAACCTGGCGGCGAGTCTGAACCAGGGTGGACATCATACATCCACGTTCCCTCGATATGAGCGCAAACGCCTGCAATGAAGCATCACTGAGCAGAAGCGTCGAAGTAGCCCGCTGCAGAGAATCTGCGAGGGAAAGCATGAGGTGGGAGAGGGAGTTGTCGATACGGTGCACAGCGCTGCTGTGTCCTAAGCCCTGGATAGCAGGTCATCTTTGACCCGACATTGGGTCGAGGGCACCTGGCATCGGGCCTCAGAGTCTCCTCAGGGGAAACTGATGGACGCCATAGTCGTCTAACTGGCTGGCATACGTGCAAGGCCAGATTTGCCACCTCCTGCATGGTCTGATGTAAGGCGGGAGAGAGCCCTGGTGTCTCCACCATGCACGCAACTCCCTCAGATATTCCTCGGAGGGAGGAACAGAAAAGGTGGTGAGGGCGGGAAGGTGCCTGAAGAAGGCACTCACAGGTGGATGTTCCAGCTGCTGTGTATGCCCGGCGTGCAAGCGCCATACAAATGACCAGGGTAGGTTGGTCTGGATTCAGCTGCCCTGACAGGGGGAGGTAGCCCTCCCGCATCAGGTGTTCCACTTCGGCCAGCCTAGCAGACCTTACTGCTCAAGGCGTGATGCCGCAGGTCCTGCCTGGGTTCTCCCTGCTAGGGCAAGAGGTCAGGGCCGTCCTCCGGCTGAAGAGGAGCTATACAGGTCCTACAGCCGGGAGAGTTTAACATGGCCGCGATTCTGGTGGAACCCTTGTCCCACTAGTTTATGCGGAATTCCAAATCAGTCCGAGCGGGAGCGCTCTGCTGAATGTTAAGAGAACAGGCAGGGGGCAGTCAGTGGCGAGTGATCCTTCGGACACTCTTCCCTTAGCCAGCCGCTGCAGATATTGGTGACCCACCAGTTAGCCTGAGCGAGAGCACTCTGCAACTGTGGAAACAGGTCAGGCAAAGTCCTTATAGTGAGAGGGGCGAGGGCACTCTCTAAGCCCACTCTCTTCACTAAGATAGTTGCTGCAGATATTAGTGTCCCCCCAGTTAGCTTGAGCGAGAGCACTCTGTTACCGTAAAAAACGGACAAAACAGAACACAGTCCGTACAGTGAGAGGGGAGCGAGGCCACTCTTCACTAAGATAGTTGCTGCCGATATTGGTGTCCCACCAGTTAGCTTGAGCGAGAGCACACTGCCACTGTGGAAACAGGTCAGGCAAAGTCCTTATAGTGAGAGGGGCGAGGACACTCTTCACTAAACTAATTGCTGCAGATATTGGCGTCCCACCAGTTAGCTTGAGCGAGAGCACTCTGCCACTGTGGAAACAGGCCAGGCAAGTCCTTATAGTGAGAGGGGAGCGAGGACACTCTTCACTAAGCTAGTTGCTGCAGATATTGGTGTCCCACCAGTTAGCTTGAGCGAGAGCACTCTGCTACTGTGAAAAACTGACAAAAAGAACACAGTCCTTACAGTGAGAGGGGAGCGAGGACACTCTTCCCTAAGACAGCTGCTGCAGATATTGGTGTCCCACCAGTTAGCTTGAGCGAGAGCACTCTGCCACTGTGGAACAGGTCAGGAAAACAGTCCTCATAGTGAGAGGGGAGCGAGGACACTCTTCACTCGGATAGTTGCTGCAGATATTGGTGCCCCACCAGTTAGCTTGAGCGAGAGCACTCTGCTACTGTGAAAACGGACAAAAAAAAACCACAGTCCTTACAGTGCGAGGACACTCTCCACTTGGACAGGTGCTGTAACTCTTGGTGTGCTACCAGTTAGCCTGAGCGAGGGCACTCTGCTAACTGATATCCGCTACCGATATGTCCATAATGTTTACAACAATCAATGGACACACCGAGTATTAGCTTAGTCTAGTTAGCCGGAGCGAACTCGACAGCCATAATGCGTAAAAACCATCAATGGGCACAACCTCAATGTTGATTCAGTATAACTAGCATTCACCGAGTTAGCCTGAGCGAGCACATTCCGCTAACTGTGATCGTTGTAATGCTACAAAGTTGATGGCCACAGCCCCAGTACCAGCTTTGTTTAGCTAGTTTCCCACTGAGTTAACCTGAGCGAGGACGCTCTGTTAACTGTGACAGCTCTGTTAACTGTGACAGCCGTAAGGATACAAAGTTGATGGATGCAGTCCCAGTATCAGCTTTTGTTTAGCTAGTTTCCCACTGAGTTAACCTGAGCGAGGACGCTCTGTTAACTGTGACAGCTGTAAGGATACAAAGTTGATGGCTACAGCCCCAGTATCAGCTTTGTTTAGCTAGTTTTCCACTGAGTTAACCTGAGCGGGGACGCTCTGTTAACTGTGACAGCCGTAAGGATACAAAGTTGATGGCTACAGCCCCAGTATCAGCTTTGTTTAGCTAGTTTTCCACTGAGTTAACCTGAGCGAGGACGCTCTGTTAACTGTGACAGCTGTAAGGATACAAAGTTGATGGCTACAGCCCCAGTATCAGCTTTGTTTAGCTAGTTTTCCACTGAGTTAACCTGAGCGAGGACGCTCTGTTAACTGTGACAGCCGTAAGGATACAAAGTTGATGGACGCAGTCCCAGTATCAGCTTTTGTTTAGCTAGTTTTCCACTGAGTTAACCTGAGCGAGGACGCTCTGTTAACTGTGACAGCTGTAAGGATACAAAGTTGATGGCTACAGCCCCAGTATCAGCTTTGTTTAGCTAGTTTTCCACTGAGTTAACCTGAGCGAGGACGCTCTGTTAACTGTGACAGCCGTAAGGATACAAAGTTGATGGACGCAGTCCCAGTATCAGCTTTGTTTAGCTAGTCTCCCACTGAGTTAACCTGAGCGAGGACGCTCTGTTAACTGTGACAGCTCTGTTAACTGTGACAGCCGTAAGGATACAAAGTTGATGGACGCAGTCCCAGTATCAGCTTTTGTTTAGCTAGTTTCCCACTGAGTTAACCTGAGCGAGGACGCTCTGTTAACTGTGACAGCTGTAAGGATACAAAGTTGATGGCTACAGCCCCAGTATCAGCATTGTTTAGCTAGTTTTCCACTGAGTTAACCTGAGCGAGGACGCTCTGTTAACTGTGACAGCCGTAAGGTTTACAAAGTTGATGGACGCAGTCCCAGCTAGCATCCAAGTTAGCCTGAGTGAAGACACTGCTAACTGCGAATTACGTCAGATGTAAAGATTAAATCTCCATGTACACAACGCCAATGCGGACTAGTGTCTCACAAAGTTTGCCTGAGCCGGAACACTCTGCTAACTGTGATAGCCGTAACACTGTGAAGGGCGGGCCGACAGCGTAATTCTACGCTCTCGTTAGCGCGCCACTCGATTACTAGAGCGGAAGCGCTCTGCCAACCGTGGAACAAACAACTGTTATAGAAAACAACGTTAATCGATCTTACCGATTGCTGTCATCACGACTTAGCTGACCCTTATCAGACTGGTGACGACCGATGATAGGGGCGTTCACCAGTCCGGGGCTCGATGTCCGAACGGCGAACACACCGTTCCCTCCGAAGAGGGACAGCTCGTCGCAGCCTTTGGAGGGCGAGAGAACCGCAACTCCGACCGGTAGTCACAAGGCTACAGCGACGAGCTCTAATATGTCTTGATCGTAGACACATCCTTGTTTAAGCTACCATGGTAGCTAACCTGCGACGCGAGAAGAAAAAAAGGACTGAGCTCAGGATGACACCGGAACTTATAGATGACGGTGGTCATCCGAGGTCACACGTGACTTTGTTGATATAAATATTCGACCTGCGCATGCGCGAGACGGGATACATCCAGTGTTAAGCACTGCCTCTGGCGGTCAGTAAGGATGAAATAGAACCATTAAAAGCATCAAAACATAAGGCAAAAGAAAAGTAGATTTAAAAGCAATTAAGAACAGTGTAAGAAATAAAATACAGTAGTAAAATGCAGAAATTGATTAATATATTAATTGAATGTGGTTCAATTAAAGGCAGCAGCAAACAGAAAAGTCTTCAATCTTGATTTAAATGAGCTGAGGGTCTCAGCAGACCTGCAGCTTTCTGGGACTTTGTTCCAGATATGTGGAGCAGAAAAACTGAACGCTGCTTCTCCATGTTTAGTTCTGACTCTGGGAACAGAAAGTAGACCGGTCCCAGTCGACCTAAGGGGTCGGGATGGTTCATAAGGTAGCAGCAGATCAGAGATGTATTTTGGCCCTAAACCATTCAGTGCTTTGTAAACCAACAGCAGGATTTTAAAGTCAATTCTTTGTTGGACAGGAAGCCAGTGCAAAGACATCAGAACTGGAGTGATGTGATCCACCATCCTGGTCTTAGTGAGGACTCGAGGTGCAGCGTTCTGAATCAGCTGCAGCTTTCTGACATACTTTTTTACAGAGACCTGTAAACACACCGTTACAGTAGTCCAGTCTGCTGAAGATAAATGCATGGACAAGTTTTTCCAAATCCTGTTGAGACATAAATCCTCTAATCCTTGATTTATTCTTCAGGTGATAGTAGGCTGATTTTGTAATTGTCTTGATATGGCTGTTCAGGTTGATGTCTGAATCCATAACTACACCTAGATTTCTGGCTTGGTTTGTGGGTTTTAACATCAGTGATTGAAGCTGAGCGGTGATTTTCAATTGTTCGTCATTGGTACCAAAAACAACTACTTCTGTTTTATCTTTGTTTAATTGAAGAAAATTCTGGCACATCCAGTTGTTGATTTGTTCAATGCAGTTACCCAGCCCTTGTATGGGATTATAGTCCGCTGGTGACATAGTTATGTAGATTTGTGTGTCGTCTGCATAATTATGATAACACACTTTGTTGTTTTCCATAATCTGAGCTAGTGGAAGCATGTAGATGTTGAACAGAAGAGGCCCCAGTATTGAACCTTGGGGAACACCACATGTCATTTTAGTCAGCTCTGATGTGTAATCAGCTACAGACACAAAGTATTCTCGGCCCTTCAAGTAGGATTCAAACCAGTTAAGTGCTGTGCCAGAGAGTCCCACCCAGATGTTTAGTCTTTCTAGGAGTATGGCATGGTCGACCGTGTCGAATGCAGCACTGAGATCCAGTGACACTAAGACTGAACTTCTGCCATTGTCTATGTTTAAGTGGATGTCGTTGAAAACCTTAACAAGAGCAGTTTCAGGGAGAAATGGGAGGTTTGATATTGGCCTATAATTTTTCATCGTTGCGGAGTCTAAACTAGCCTTCTTTAGGAGCGGTTTAATAACTGCAGTTTTTAGGGCGTGTGGGAAGACACCTGAGAGAAGGGATGTGTTTACAATTCGTAAGAGATCAGTGGTCATGCAGTTTGAAATATTTTTGAAAAAGTGTGTTGGTAGAATATCCAAGCAGCAGGAGGATGACTTCAGATGTTGGATAATGTCTTCTAGGCGTATACGGTCGATTGAATGAAATTGTGTCATGATATTTGAATGGATGTTATTCAGAGATCGGGACAACACATATCCTGTGGTTGATGTGGAGGCACTGACTGCTTGTCTAATTTTCTGAATTTTGTCAGTAAAAAAGGAGGCAAATTGATTGCATGCCCAGGTGGATTGGAGCTCAGCAGCTACCAACACTGGAGGGTTTGTTAGCCTGTCGACGGTAGCAAATAAGGCGCGTGTATTGTTCTTGTTTTTGGTTATGATGTCAGAGAAGAATGACTGCCTTGCATTTCTAAGTTCCAAATTATAATTGTGAAGTCTCTCTTTATAGATGTCACAGTGAACCTGGAGATTCGTTTTTCGCCACCTGCGCTCAGCTTTCCGACACTCTCGTTTCTCTATTTTGACCAGCATAGCATTTCTCCGAGGAGATCTTTGCTTACCCGAGACAACCTTCACTTTAGTGGGTTCAATGGCATCAATAATATTTTTAACTTTAAAATTGAAGCCATCTACAAGCTCATTGACTGAGAGGCAAGAGAGGGCTGGTGTGGAGGAGAACTTCTGAATAAATAGTTCACTGGTGTTTTCAGAGATGTAACGCTTTGTCACAACCTTGGTTTGGACATTTGTGTGCAAGGAGATTGCACTCTCAAAGAAAACACAGAAATGATCAGAGAGTGCAACATCAGTCACAGCAACCTTGGAAATGTTTACACCTTTGGTGATGATTAGGTCCAGAGTGTACCCCCTGTTGTGGGTGGGTCCTGTCACATGCTGAGTCAGATCATAGTTATCAAGGACACCACATAGTTCTATAGACTCTCTGTCCTGGGGATTATCAACATGGATATTAAAATCACCAACAATAACAACACAGTCAAAATCAATACAGATTACAGACAGCAGTTCAGTAAACTCATCAAAGAAGGTTGCAGTGTTTAGGCGGTCTGTAAATGTTTAGGAATAAAGCTTGAGTGGAATTTAGAGCCACATATTCAAAATAACTAAAATGACCAAAGGATTGAATTGCATTGAAGAGAATCATTAAATAAAATAGCAACTCCACCTCCTTTCTTATGTGCTCTTGTTTCACTCATGAAGTTGTGAGGTGTTGATTCAATAAGAACAGCTGCACTGTTATCTTGATTTAACCAAGTTTCAGTTAAAAACAAAATGTCCAGTTTGTGCCGAACAATAAAATCATTGATTAAAAATGTTTTTCCTGACAGAGACCTGACATTTAATAAAGCTAAGTTTAATGTGGTTAAAGCTTTCTTTGCCCAATTTATTTGGACAGGCTGACGAGGAATGTATGCTAAGTCTGATAAGTTAGCATGTTTACTATTGTTTTTCGCAGCCTCACCTTTCTTTTCTATAAAACTTGCAGGACAGGAATTGAAACGGCTAGCTGCATACAGGGCCCCGACTTTTCCTGGAGAGAGTCATTGGTGTCATTAGCCTTGTAGCCTGGACCCAGAAGACATCAATTATTTCCTTTATCAGGTAGGGGAGACAGAGGATGGTTGTGGAACCGTCTAGGAGTGTGGCGAGGAGTGTGTTTGGTCCCAGCAATGACCAGCTCTTTCATGTGGTCAGTGAACTCCAGGTGGGGGGAGGATGGGGAGAGTGTGAGAGAGGAAAGGGACCTGGATGGAATTTGGGGGGTGGAAGTAGGTGCTGGGGAGGGAGGTAAAGACTCCTCGTCTAGGAAGGGTGGGGAAAGTGGGAGATCGGAGGCGGTCCCTGATGATGAGGTTGGAGACTCCTCCTTTTGGCTGTCATTAGGCGGGGGCATCCTTCCCGTAAGGTCTCCATGGCGATGCTGTGTGGTTATCTCTTGTTTAGACTCCTCTTGTGTCTTGTCCTTGGCAGTAGGGACAGACGGGTGACGCAGGGATAAAAATAGGTTAGAGGTAAACAGTTTTACCCCTGACTTGTTCAGGCAAACTCCATGCGCTGTAAAAAGATGTCTACGCTCCCAGACAAGGTAGAAATTGTTGATAAAATGTACTGAATGGTCAGTACATGCAGTTGACAGCCATTCGTTCAGTGCAAACAGCCTGCTGAATCCTTCATTTCCTCCTCTGACTGGTGGAAGAGGGCCACTGATGAACACCTCAGCCTTGACAGAGCTGACTGTGTTTAACAGATCAATAAAGTCTCGCTTCAGAACTTCAGACTGTTGTTTCACAATATCACAGCTTCCTGTATGCACGATGATGTTTTTCGCTGTGGGATAGTCAGCCACGATGTCCAGGATTTTGTCTCTCATGTCAGAAACCATATCTTTCGGAAAGCAGAGTATTTTGGTGTTCTTGCTGCATAGTTTTCTGACATCTTTTACAGCATAGTCACCAACAATCAGAGTCTCAGGCCCAGTCATTAGCTTTGCCTGCGGCCTTTTACTCTCACATTGACTCTCAGTTCTTACCCTGCTTTGAGGAGATAGCTGCTTATCCAGGTCATCAGATGGAGATTTAGGATCCTGCGACAATGGTGCAAATCTGTTTTGAAGTTGTAGGCTTGGTTGTTGTGGAGGTGTTTTGCAGGTTTTACTTTCCTCAGCTGTTCTTGGCTTTGTCCGTCTGGGTGCAGGGGTTAAGGAGTTCTGCCTGTGTGCTAGTGCAGGCCAGCCAGTCGCATCACAAATCTCAGGGCGCTGGGCTCTGCCTGTTAGTCGTCCTCCCACATATTTTCTCTTCGGCTTTGCACCGAGAGAGTTCCAGGGAGGACTACCATTTGAAGATTCATTATCTGCTCTCTCCTCCTGTTTCTTGGTAGGCCTGGTTGTACTAGTTAGCTGCGTCTTAGCTTGCGTTTGTCCAGTGTTTTGAGTCCATGGTAAAGTGGTATCATTCCCACACAGTCCATTTACCTCAACGTTTACTTCTAGTCGGTGGATTTTTGTTTCCAAGACTGCAATCTTCTGTAGGAGTTTGTAGTAGTCGTCCGTGGAGAAGGGAGGCATCTTGCTGCTACTTAGCTTTAACTTAGCTGCTAGTTAGCATTAGCTAACAATCCAAATAGCTCGACGACTTTCTGGATTTGTCTTCACTCAAACGTTGAAGAGTGATATATGTGATATATCTGGCAAGATATATGTGATATATCTGGCAAATTGAAGCAAGAAAATGCAAGAAAATGCAAGCAGAGGCAAGCAGAGGCAAGAGCAAGCAGCAAAGCGACTGCTCTCTCTCTCACAGTAAAGCATTTCAGTTCAGTCCTGTTTCACCAATGGATGCGTCCGAAAATCAGCCCCGAGCGCAGCGTATCTAACCCCACACTGCAGTGACGTGCAATGTAAAAACATATTGGAAAAATACGTAAATGATAACAATATTACTACATGATGATACTACAAGCAGGCAACTTCAGAACACTTTGTTCTTGAAGGAATAGTTCAACAAACAGCAGACAGAAAAACATTCACATTCATTTGGTATAGTGTGTATTGTCCATTTATTGTAAATCCAATATTCACTCTTCTTTAGCTCTATTTGAGTGGAAATATCTGGCTCCTAAATGCTAGGCTGTATTCACCAGGTAGTCACTAACTAGTCTGGCTGATGTTTGGTGTTGGGTAGAAAGTGTACAATGGAATTTCTACTTTGTTTGGTGCTGAAAATAGCTGCCTGCTGTGGCAAAGGATTGAACCTAATCACGTTGTGGGCCCTAAAACCAAAACAATGAGCTGAAAGATGCCAAAACGCTTCGTAGAGCTGAAGAGAACTTCAGTGACAGGGGATAATTATCGATGATTTCCTCACTATGAGTGACAGCATTCACTTTACACTTCCTTATTTATTAATTTTAATAAAAATATATTTACTATAGCAGCTCTAAGCTTTGCCGTCTGGGAGTTTTCCGGGTTTGGTCCCATTGTGCTTGTCCACCAAATCCCAAACCATGTGCTGTTAGTATATTCATAACTGTTGTTTATGAAGAAATATATCCCGCTTTTAACTCCCCTTAAAATCAGAAATCATAATTTTTACATTTCTATTCAGGTTTAACAACTGAAATACACTGTTTAAATAAGACCGCTTTAGAAGTGTTTTTAGATGTATTTTTGAATTCTCGAACATAGCAAGGATAGCTGTTAACCGATGTTTCCAGTCTTAATGCTAAGCTAGGCTTAACGTTTTTCTGACTTCTCGACTCAGAAAGAAAGCAAAATAGAATATTTCCCTAAATGTTGAACAATGCCTTTGAGGCCAATAATAGCTACTAATACTTGCTTGCTCTCTGCTGACTAATTTGTATTGTATGCATGTGACGTGTGTCTCAAACACAGGGCTGTTCTGGAGCCAAACATTACTTTATCTCTTGATCTCCAGACACTGTATTGGCCCTGACATATATTTTCAGAGTTGTTGCATTGCCCAGAGCTTATGCTATCATCCGCACAGGCTTTTGAAGAAAGCCACTGCTATACAGGGGTTGTTTATCGTGGTGTTGATTACTATTTACTTAAACTCACTTGTTCTCTGTTTAATTACTAAACAATAAATGAAGAAGATCAATACCGCCAAGTAAATGAAGTGAGACATATTTTGAGAGGGGAATATTGAGCAAAACACTTCTGGCTGCTGCATTGTTTCGTGGCCTAAGTAGAGCTGGAACCACATGGGAAAGTGGCAGGAGTACAGAGAACATACCACAAGAGAACGCGACACCGGCATGAACTCAGATTTAAGGGTTTGATTACACTAATTAAGCATTCTGAATGTGCTTATTTTCATGCCATCTCAACTAAACATCACATCTCACTGGGGTGTATTGATATGTATTCAAATGAATGTGGTCTTGCAGAATCTCTCAAATGAGCCAGAAATGTTGTTCTCTGCTTGTTTTAAAATTGACCACCAGACTTTTACAGAAAAACTGCCATTGCTTTAAGGAGTTGAGTGAATTTGCGTACATGTTTTCTTGCCTAGTTACCAAGAGTTAGGTGAGATGATCGATACCCCTCTCATCTCTGTACGGTAAGTTTCAAGCTTCCGCCAGTAGACGGCTAGCTTAGCTTAGCATAAAGGCTAGAAACAGGATGAAATCAGCCAGTCTGGCTCTTTCCAAAGGTAACAAAATCTGCCTTCCAATAAATATAAAGCTCTCTAATTAACACAGTTTGTTGAATCCATACAAAAACCTGGACTATTACCAGGTGACAACCTCCGGATCTGAAAAGAGAAGCCAAAGTAGAAGTGCCTTAAACTTGTAATTTTTCTCCCCTGGTTGCAAAAAGACGTCAGATTGTATGGAAGTCATTGAGAAAATGTCCCTACTTCACACATATTATTATTACCATTTATGGTCTCAATCTCTAGTTTCACGTCTTCTACAGTGCAGCATGATGTTCATTTAGTAAACTATGGTCCTATTTAGAGTAAAATAGACATTGAGCAGGGCATGCTTTAGGGGGGTGGCTACCTTGCGTTTGACAGATCGCTATCACGGCGTTGTCCAGTCTGGGAGTTGTCTGTGTTATCATCTTTCAACTTTTACACTTTAACAGTGTGTTTTCACGTCATGAACATTCATTTTAACATTTTGGTCGCCTACAAATGTCGTGTTCACTGTTTGGTTGTACTTAGCTCCTCCCTCTCGTGTCAATTCTGGTTTCAAAAACCAAGACGGCCAAAAAGCCTTACTTGAGGCGTCAAAACGGCAGTCCACAAACTAAAGGGTGTAATACTAAAGTAGCTAATGCTAAGCTACGCTAACTATGTCCGAGTTTCAGCTCGCACCTCAACACAGACTGTGAGTCTGATATCAAATAAGCTTTTCAAGCCTTTTTCCAGCCTACCCCGGTTTCCACACTTTATCCTAAGCTAAGCTAACTGGAGGTTGTGTTTACATATTTAGCGTAGGCTACAGACATAAGAGTGCTATTGACCTTGTCATCTAACTCTAGGCAAGAAAGCAAGGAAGTGTATTTTCCAAAAATGTGAAACTATTCCGAATGTGTTTTCAGGTAAGTAGCCAGTTACTCATTTAGAAGATTCCATTTGGAGATCTTTCTGCCGAGTCGGCCATCCTCCGTTCAGTCATGGAGTGGGTCCTCTCTATCTGTAGATAATCTGAACTCTAATCTTCCCTCATCAATTGGCTCAGCTAACTGAATATCGCTCTCTGTAAAAGACAGCGCGCACACACACACACACACACACACCAAGTAAAGCGAGTGTGATGCTATTTCACAAACAGGAGACAAGGCCACACTTTGCTGTGGCAAACAATGCAATGTGATCTCATGAAATGACTGTGAGAGAAAGTGACCTGCATGTTGTTCAGTTTGAAGATTGCCTGTGGTGTGTAAACTTGCAGATTGAAAGTGGCCTCTCAGTGTCATGTTAATAGAATATATAGAGTGTATAGAGTGAAACCCAATCTGAAGTTAACCACTATGTTGAATGTGACTCTCTTGCTTTTTCCCACAGGGCAAGCAGCTTCATTATGAGGCACCGTGGTCTCCTTTTCATCTCGGTGAGATCACCCCTGTGGGGAGTATCAACACAGCGAGCCACGTCTGACGTTCTCTTGTCCGTGTTTAAACATTGAAATAGTGTTGCGGCACATTGTTGTGTGCCGCTGTGTTTTTTTTTTGTTATCATCTGGTGGGCTTCATAATGCGGCTGCTTGGAAACTACCACATGCAGGACTGAAAGATCTCAGCGGAGAAAGGAGATGATCATTTTCTGAGGGACCCCCCCCCCCCTCCTGTTTTATCCAAACCCTCTCCCCCATGCATGCAGCTCCCTGACCCCCCCACCTCCTCATCACTTCAGCTAGCCATAATTATTTTGTAAAAGAACTCCAGAAGAAGAACACACAGTAATTTCTCTTGCCCAGTTATGAAAAGCTCATTAAAATAGGCCTGGAACAAACAAAGCTTTTCCTGTGAGGCCCCTTTTGAAATTCATTTCATAATTTCCCTCTGTTTTAATCATTTATATCAATTAATCATTCCTTGGTGGAAAATATATTCTTTGCCATCTTCTGTGCTTTTTTGTTCTCGCGAGTGAGAGGCTTGATGAGGATGTCAAGAGAATGTGGCTCAAACCAAGGTGGAGTAGCATCGGCTTTGCCAAAGGGAAATCAGCTTGATGCAGCACAATCTCTTTGGAGCTGCAGGAATAATTAAACAATTAAAGTCAAGAAAAAGATAATCTTTATACATCTGATGTCTTTCTAATGAAGCCAGGGGCATCTTATAATGAAAGTGTTTTGTCATGTAAAATCGGTCAACCCGGTGAATCTCAAACAACTTTTCTCGGAGGCAACTTTTCTCCAATAGCAACACTTTTTTCTTTTCTTAGTTTAACCCAAAGACGTCACTTGTTTTTCACAGAACAATCCGAGGCGGCTACACTGCAGCACTTCAGGGGTTTTTTTCCTCAAAAAAGCTGAATATAAAAGAGGAGGATCTCCTTTCTCTTTCAACACCATGTTCAGCAACATGTCAACACCACATTATTTGTATTAGGAGGTGTTGCCATTGCTTCCAGTTCGTCTCGTCTTTGAAGTCTCACGTGACGGTGGAAACTTAAAACTGTAAGACTCGATGAATCTGAGGATCTCAGCCAAATCGAGGTCTTGCAGATTAGCCTTAATAGGTGTTGAAACCAGTGACCCGAGGCTTAATGAGGTTGGACACAACAGCAGGCCTTGC
Source organism: Melanostigma gelatinosum (assembly GCF_949748355.1). Classification (NCBI taxonomy): domain Eukaryota; kingdom Metazoa; phylum Chordata; class Actinopteri; order Perciformes; family Zoarcidae; genus Melanostigma; species Melanostigma gelatinosum. The sequence continues at coordinate 6,690,753 of NC_136637.1, forward strand.
GATTATTTTCAGTGACAGACGATGGCGCCACTACGCAGCTATTAGGCCTGGATATTTCCCAGAGGTTGGAGTCACCCTCGGTAAACTAAGTAGTTATTGAATGTCAACTAATTAAACTCAGACGTGAGATGAATGCAGCTTACTGGGTGCTGCCATGCAGCTCGCATTTACAAAAAATGTTCAGTCTGCCCTGGTATGACACAGATCAAAAAAGGACATCCATCCGTTTTTATTAGGATAACATTCAGCTATCACGGCCAATCATTCCTTTTGTAGTAGACGATAGAAGAAGATAGCCAAATCAGTAACACAATTTATTGTTGCAACTAATTAAAAACGACACACCCTAAGAATGACCCTATTATGTGTTTTTTTTACTGGTGCCTTGCAGCCTCTCCTTGTGCCCGTCAATGGTTTCAAGCGTGTTCATCTTACGTCTTTTCGCCGTTTCTTTCGCACCTCTCCAGCCCGTCTCTGCCATTCACCTCTGTTTCCATCCATCTCTTGCGTGTCCACGAGTCAATCTCTGCCCCCCTCTGATTGGCTGGATTTGTTATTCCTGCTAAATGGACCGCGCGCCGATTGGCTGCGGCAGCGCCTTCGTCACGCGCCTAAAAGGGGTTTTTACTGGAGGTTTCTTCCTGTCAGCGACACATGTAGAACAAGCAGCTAACGGGACCCAGCGAGCAGACCGGAGGACAGTCAATTATAGCCCGTGTGCCAGCCTCGTTATTGCGTCTCCCTTTTTCTTTTTTGCTAAAGCACGCACTTCTCGCTCTGATGACAGCACGGCATGCGTAGTCCTGTAATTACATCTGGCGATGGACTCCTTTTGTTCGAGCGAAAAAAAGAACACTAAAGCAGCAACAGTAAAACGGGAACCGTCCAGTGGAAATACTATCTGATAACTCCATTTGCTCCGCGCTCCGCTTGTTGCCAGTGAACGTCCGAGCTCGAGTCCGAGCTGTCGCGCGGAGCCGGAGGCCGACCGCGCGCGATCCCTTTTTTACCTGTACTTTTTTTTTTTTTGGGAGGGGGGGGGGGGACTGTTGCAGTCTACCTGTTTACGCTGCTACCCTGCAAGTCATTAACTTTACAGCCATTACTCTCAAAAGAGACAAACGAGGTAGGTGTCCGCTTCTATTGCCGCTATGTCGCATGGTTAAAAATCCGTCTTTCATCAGTTGTAGTTATAGCTAACGTTAGTTTACACCATGAAACTAGCCTCGTCTCGTGCCTCTCTCTTAAGAATGCTAGCGGTGATATTTGATAGCCTGTGTTATTCTTACGACGTTATCCCCCCCCCTCCTCCTCCTCCTTATCCCCTGTGCACGCGTTTGCCCCCGCGATAACACAAATGTGATGCTACATTTCTTTTATTTTCCACTAAAAAGCAACAGCCAGTGGACAGGACCTTTTTAGCACATGGCTGCCTGCTATGTTTTCTCGCTCTCTCTTGCTCTCTCTCTCTTTCCATGACTTGGTCTCTGCGCCCAAATTGCCTGCCCGTGTAATTACTTGAGTTAGCCCATTTAAGTTAAAAGCCACCCCCTCCTCCCTCCTCACCCCCTTCCCCTCCTGTCCCCTTCCATCTCTCAGCGGAAAAAAAACAACTCTTCTCTGAATGAAACTTGACGATGGTCCGTCTTGTTTATCCAGGGAGTCACTTTCAGGTCGGCTTTTTGATTCATCTCCCTTTAGATTTAATCAGCACTAAGGTACGCTGTGGTTTGTCCCTAAGAGCCATCGCTAATGGGCTTACTGAATGCTTTTCTGTGTGCACCCCCCCCCTCTCTCTCGCGCCCCCCAACTCTAATTAGCCTACCTGCCTTTCAACAAAGATTTGGCTTTATCCAGGCATGTAGTCTGCACGACCAAATTGGAGAGGATTACATTTGAAACACATCACATTCATTTTCCGTGTTGAAAACAAATAATGCCTGCATTAGATTAGAAGAGTTAAGCATTTTTACAGGGGGCCTGTGGTAGATCAGTTCTATGTTACCTGCTGCTACATATTGTTTTTTTTTTTTTTAGTTGCAAGTTCATCGATTGGGGTCAAAGGCCTGCAGGCATCAAGTTGTTGGTAAACACAGAGCTGGAGAGCCAAGCTGTTTCGCATGTCAGTTTGAAGCCAATTCTGTTTCAGCCTATTCATACAGGACTCCTTTGTGTTTTAGCCCGTAACCACCACCTCCCAGCCATTCAAACTGCGATAGAGTGAAGTATTGTGCTATTTAGAATTTCTTAGGACAGCTTAACAAAAAGCCCACGCTGCATAATTGTTCCTTTTTGGCTCCCGGGGGTTAACAGTTAGCCGACATTCATCACGAGAGAGGTCCAATGAAGCAACAGCACAGGGGATGAGACGGAGATCAAGGGCAGATTAGTTCACCAGATGACTCGTAGCTCGCTTGTAGCAGAACAGGACTCAGAACTGTTCCTTTTATGAGATCAGCGATTGTGTTTTGGTTCGATTTGCAGCCTATGGAACAGGATGTTCAAGGGGCTGGCATTTTTTTATTTGATCATTTATAAATTCACTTGTGGCGTGTGGTATGGATGATCTTATTAGCCTGTTGTATAGAGATTTGACCCATCACAGGTCCTGACCAAATTGTACACAAAACAATACCTGCCTGGAAAAAAGTATGCAACAGCAACTTTCTGGCGTGGCATGTGTACCCAGCGGACTGCTAACGCCATCTGTTGCGGGTGTGTTTCTAGGGACGATGGTGAACCCGGGAGGCAGCAGTCAGCCACCACCGGTGGGCACAGGTTCTCTGTCCTGGAAGCGGTGTGCAGGGTGCGGGGGCAAAATCGCAGACCGCTTCCTCCTTTACACCATGGACAGCTACTGGCACAGCCGATGCCTCAAGTGCTCCTGCTGCCAGGCCCAGCTGGGCGAAATCGGCACATCGTGCTACACAAAAAGCGGCATGATCCTCTGTAGAAACGACTACATCAGGTAAGAAAATCACTCTGTCACGCACGCATGCATTACTTAGATCAGCACCCATTTTCAGGAGATTATCATAATCATTATTACCACAGATTATCTGAAGCAACCGTTACATTATAAGTTAGATGTTTCCTTTCACATCCTGCATGATTTTATTTCATTTTTTTAATAGAATTGTGTTTCTCAGAATCCAGATACTTTTAAAAGTGCTGGAATATATTAAGAAATGTTATTAGATCAAGTTCTAAACAGACACAAATAGGGCTAGTCATGCAATGATGAATAGGGTTGGGGTGTATTTCTGCAGAACATGTGTCTCATATCATGTAGTGACATCATCGGTGGTCATTAAAGTGTCCCGGTTGAAGTCTCCGTGGTCCAGCCCGAACGAGGTCACACACGCTGGCATGTTGACAGAGCACAAAGCCAAACGTGTTGTTCTGCCGGCCGTCTGCTCGTCTGTCCCGTTTGATGTTCATGGTCAACTGAAGGACACAAAATGTGGTGTTGCGTTTATGTTTGCTCTGTGAGACATGTGTTCGTGTCGGGCACAGATTATCGTTTCAGTCTTCTTTTTTTTTTACGTAACAGAAAAGCAGCATTTAATTAGCAAAGGGAGCCTTTTTAAATATTCTAGTAGGTGTGCCAGACACCCAACCAGAGCTTATTGACTATACTCTCATTCTGGTAATGTAGAGCAGTCTGATGTTACGGCACCGGGCACAGTTGACTGAAAGTTCAAATACTTTCTTGACTCACCCTGGGGCACAAGACTGGTATTGATTTTAGCCCTATTAATGAACAGTTTTGACGATTAATATTTAACACTTTAGTTTACAGTTATAACGCAAGACATGTCTTCTGTTGAATTTCTCTCTTTTCAAAAGTAAGAATCCATGTAGCTGATGTACAGTTAATTGGATTTGCTTTTAAAAATCTTCAGGATGTTATTGCACTCACAGTAAACATGAACATGCAACACTGCCGTTAGATCCGCGCAGATAATTCAAAATCTAAAGTGTGCCTGGGCGCTGTCACACCCGCCTCATGAAGAGGATGAGGAAGTCAATGGGGTACTTCATTCATAATGGGACTATAACGTAATTAAAATTGGAAGGGGGGGTGGTGGGGGGGGGGGATGTGGATACACCTTTCCACTTGAAATGAGAGCATGCTTGGTGGAAGAGCTAAAACGCATATTATGGAGCCACGAGATCTCTGCAGCGATAAAGATAGGGGTGGGGGGGGGGGGGGGGAAGAGAGAGAAAACATCTGACAGTGAGTCTACACAATTAAATGCTTTAATTATAGTCCCCCTCCATTTCCTTTAGTCCTGATGGGTTTTATCTAATGAGATCTGGTCCCTGGCTTGTATCCGCTCCCAGTGACGTGTCCGAAATGAATGAGAGCCACACTGCAAACAAAACATTTAATTAACCAAATTGGCTTTTGAGAGAGAGCAAGAGAGAAAGACAGATAGAGAAGAGGGATTATTGCGAAGGCCATTTGACGCTGCCCCAACCCCCCCTCATCTTAAAGGGCCAGGCTCATTTTTTGTCATAGACTGCTATACTGACCGTACGACATGCATGTTAAGCTCCAAACTGAGATTAATACAGCTGATAAGAAAAGGCTCATCTGATTGATCAGGAGTGGAAACGCATCACATCACAGCTATAATGGGATGGACTGCCTGGTCTGGGTTGATACCCATCTCCCATCAATCAAGTGGGAGATATTCACACACACACACACACACACACACACACACACACACACACACACACACACACACACACAAGGCACCATCCCTGTTTTTCATGCAGTGCTGCCGCCAAAAGCTCTAATGTCGAACTCTTTCAGCCAAAGTTGTGTCTGCTGTGGGGGGGGGGGGGGGTCATGTTGTTTTAAGCTGGAGCTGATATTATTTCTGTGGGCTGCTGGTGGAGGGAGAATTAATTTACTTGTGGCTGCTGGATTCAGTGAGAACGCTGTCCCCTTAATTGAATAAGCCTAGGTAATTAAATGGCACTTTTCCAATAGAACGTGTGAGGTAAATCTAATAGTTGGTTATTTAATATCACTTTGAAGTCTGCCCACTCAAGCACTATGACAGCACAAGAGAATGTGAACTATTAAGCCAGGGAAGAGAAGAAGGAAAAAAAAACGGGATCTCAGAAATTAATTAAATCGCATGCAATTTAGGGGAAACGTTTATCTTGATTTGTCATAACAGAATTAATTCAAGGCCTTCAATTCACTTGGGGCCAGATCTGTTACTCTGAATTAACCAAGTGTAATTTGGCTGATCCCCCCCCCCCCCCCCCCCCCCCCCACCGCAACCACCACCACCCAGCCCTACACATCTCCCCACCCTCCTGTTCCCAAAACACATGCACATACACAACACAGATCCACGCGCGCCCTCCCTCATCTGAGCAATCTTCCCACCCCGGCCCCTCCACCCTCTCTCTCTCGCTCTCTGTCTCTCTCTCTCTAATGCAGCTCTTGCCATTATGCAAAGCCCCGCTTCAGTATCAATATGGCCTAGTGCTTTTAAGGTGCTTTGGCTGCTGATGTAGAGAGGCATTTTTAATGGACTGTGTTGCAGAAATCATTGTTGTGGGGTAATTTTACCCTACTCAAAGGCCTTGGTGAATGAGGTCTGCATTTACCAGACAGTCTAGCAGCAAGCCATGCTATATTTCACCTGGCAGTCAGTGCTGAAATGAAATCCAATAGTCACTGCCTATATAGACAACAGACAGCTCCCAATGTGTTTCTTTTTGTGTTATTTAATTGAATCAAACGCGTGTGTCGTAGGAAAGCCTCCAGAAGCAAAGAAAGAGCCACTGATTCTTTTTCTTTTTTTTCTCAGAAGGGAAAAAAGCTGGAACCAGATGTCCACTGCAATTAAAGAGTCCCTCGGCCCTAATTATACTGACCTGGGGGTAGGGCTGGGCGATAAATCGATTTAATCGATTAATTCGAATGTGTGCTTTAAGGCGATGTGTTTTATTGAAAATCGAGAAAATCGCCCCCACCCCTTTTTCCCGTAGTAGAGTGCGCGCGCATTGTTTACAAACTAAAACAATGGCGGCCAGCAGCTTCACTGCTGCCGCCGCCACCTCACAAAAACAACCCAGCATTTTGGAGACATTCACCAACTGTACTCCGCATGAGAAGAAGAGTGCCCGGTGGAAAGCCATCACGGATGCAGTCGCGATGTATATCGCAAAAGATATGGTGCCCATATACACCGTGGAAAAGCCGGGGTTTATTCACCGTCTCAAAGCTTTGGACCCCAGGTACGTGCTACCAAGCCGTAAACATTTTTCTGACGTTGCCTTGCCTCGGCTGTACAATAGTACACGCCAAAGGATCTCTGCGGAGCTGGAGGGGATGTCATTCTACTCCGCAACAACTGACCTGTGGTCCAGCAGGTTGACCCAGACACCGATCCACTTGACTGGTGGAAGCGTCACCAACTTAACTTTCCAAGGCTAAGTACTTTAGCAAAGAAATACCTCTCTGTGCCAGCTACAAGTGCCCCCTCTGAGAGGCTTTTCAGTGTGTGGGGGGGGGGGGCATTGTTACATGCCACCGTGCATGCCTGAAGCCAGAGGTAGTAGACAGGCTTGTCTTCCTGGCAAAAAATATTTAGAAAAAACATGCACTACTGTTTAATACTGTTGGTTATGTTGTGAATGCACTTGATTTTGTTTACATGCACTTATTTACTGTGCAAAATATGTTATGTTGATGTTAGATCAGATGTTGCACTTTTGAAAATGTGAATGTTAAAGGGTCATATACATTTTATTTCATGCTGTGTTTGTATCAGTGTATTCAGTTAGAAAAGCTTACTGTAAAAAGTTACATTTGCACAGTTGTTTACAATGGAAGGCTACTATTTAATGCCATTTAATGTTATGTTTAATTTAATTTTATATTTAAATGATTCAGGCAAACAAAAGAGTGACCAAATACTTTTTGTATACTACAGGCACCTTTCTACAATGTTCAGGTTTTGTTTGCACTTTATTTTTATCAACCTACTTGGGAAAATCATCACAAAATAAAAGAAAAAATTGTTTTCAACAGCTTCTGTCATCTGCAAAAAATTTTGGGGGAAAAAAATCGATTTAAATCGTGAATCGGATTTTTTGTAAAAAAATCGGAGATTTTTTTTTTAGGCCATATCGCCCAGCCCTACCTGGGGGTGTCTACTTCACCTCAGCGCTGTAGGTCACTGGTGGAGGAGGCCATTACAGCCCAAGTTCAAACCCATGTAGCGGCTTAATTCAGCACCTAAAGGCTTCGGCTCCTTAAATCAAACACTATCGAGAGCTAGCGCTGATATGAGTTCTGCGCTGTGGTGAAACATAAAAGACTGCGTTGAAAACGTTGTCTTTGTTTCGACACCCTCTCAAAAGCATTCCCACGGAGGGGAACTCCTCGAGGGGAACAAGTTCAACGGGAACACGAAAAGCATATTTTCAATTTGAGCAAAGTTTGACTTCGCCGGCTTTGATGTGGCTTTGCGGTAAAAGAGTATTTTTTTTTTTTTTTTTTTGCCTTTCCCACAGATTGCACGAGTCTTAAAGCGAGGCCTATATGGTCGTTTCCACCACCGTGTTTGTCCCAGTGAAAGCAGAGCGTTGGCAGTGTTGTGACGACAGTCTCCAGTTAATTAGTTTCTGAAATTGAGTTTTGATGGAGCCTTTCCAAATGATGCCAAGACAAAATTTGCTGCTGTCTTATTGAAAGCCATTTCTGTGTCCCTCTGCGAAAGAGCTCTGGCTTGTTTGTTTGTCAATATATCTAACAACTGCTTGGGTTATGGTCGGGATTGGTAGAGGCATTTATTCCTTCGCTCAGTCTCTGCACGATTTTGTTAAATACTTTTTGTGAATTTCTCCATAAGAATGGCTGAACAGAAGAAGAAAAACCGTAATTCGTACAGCACTTTCCCCCTGTTGTTTCTTTCTCTTGTTAAATTTTTTTTGGGAGCCAAACAACTTTATCTGAAGCACACACACCAATGTTAACCACTCCCCCCTATCCCTTTCTTTTTTTCCCTCCATCCCTCTCTCCCCTTCTCTGCGGAGCATGTCAGATGCCGTGGTCTTATTTGATTGCTTAGGAAAAGTGCAGTGATAGAGCAAACACCCGGTGAGATATGATGACAAATGGGTCCAGATCCCAGTAAATTACTTTCTGCTCAAATCGAAATTTCATTCAGTTTGCTGCTCACCGAGATGAAGTAATCTAAATTGTGGACTCAGAAGGAAGATAGAAGGGAAGCTGGAGCAAGCATTTCATTATCAAGAGGCAGAGGGGGAGAGAGAGGGAGGGAGAGAGAGAGAGAGAAGGTTAGGGACGAAAGAGATGAGCAGAAGCAAATCTAAAGTGTTGACACCATGATTGAAAAGGTTAACCCATGCACATTATATATCAACGCGAGTTGGCTTCTAATGGAAACACGGCACTGACGGAGCATTCACAGGAGTCCTAATGGCAAAAGCACTATGTCTCCGCCTGGATGTACAATCAAATCCTCTTAGGTCCTGATTGCTTATGTTCCAGGTTATTATTAGGTTGCAAAAAAAGTAATATGCCGTTTCAGTGCCGGATGCTCGCGTAGGGCATGAGAGCTGGAGGGATTCTTTCCTCCGTCGACATTGTGATGGTTTTCTATTCCTCCGTTCTGTTACTCTCCCCTCGGTTGTTCCCTCCTGTATGTTTTTTTTTTTTCCCCGTCAAGTTAGAAATGGATCCGGGGAACAGTGAGCGTACTGAACAGACACAAGAAGCGTGGCTGCCACAGTCCATTACTCTGTGACGATGCCGGCTGTGGTTCCAAAGTAACACTTGCTCTTCTTCTTCTTCTTCTTCTTATTCTTCTTCATTTTTCTCAGATTATTTGGAAACAGTGGAGCTTGCAGCGCTTGTGGTCAGTCCATTCCAGCCAGTGAACTGGTGATGAGGGCACAGGGCAATGTGTACCACCTCAAGGTAAGCGCACGTTTTCTCAATGACGCCTTCAGCTGGTGAACTCAGGAGCATTACCCACAGACTCTGGCCTTCAGTGGTGTCTGTGTTTGGTTCTGTTACAATGGCCCGTACAGGGATGAATAAAGTTGCACTGAATTAAATGTTAAATGTGTGTTTTAAAATGGTGCGCAAAACATTAAAGCCACAAGTTTACCTGTCAAGCGGTAATCATTGTACTTAGAGCAGCTAAAACAGGTAGGAAAAGAGTTGAATTGCTGAAAGGCTAGAACACATCAACATAAATTGAATCTATTTCATGATTTGATGAATAAATGATCTTGCTCCAGCTTCTCCATTGTAAGAGACGCCTGAGAGTTGTCTGAGGTACACGAAATACCTTGGATTTTGGACTGTTGGTCGGAAAACACAAGACATCTGATGAGTGTGTGTCATTATTTTCTGACAGTTTATAGACCAAACTGTTAATATACTAGTTCAAGTTGTATTTTGCACCTTTAACCACCACTAACACCTGCACACACGGTTCTGTCTCTGAGGTGTTATTACGTAATAGCACTTCCTCGTGTTCCACGGTGGTTGTGAACTGTTGTCTCTCTCTGGACCCCCCCCCCCCCCCCGCAGTGTTTCACATGTTCCACCTGCCGGAACCGGCTCGTCCCCGGGGATCGGTTCCACTACATCAACGGCAGCCTGTTCTGCGAACACGACAGACCCACAGCGCTCATCAACGGCCATTTGAGTTCACTGCAGACGAACCCGCTACTGCCCGACCAGAAGGTAAGAACCTCCACCCTCCCCACACCCGCACCATGCACCGGAGACAGCACGGGGGGGGGCTCCCGAGTTCTCTGTGGTCTCTTTCCAAAGTATTATAACGGTCCGATTACTCCGACGTGAAGGACAAGTCGGTAAAAGCTCGTCATCAGTCAGCTGGAGTCCACAGCAGGAAAAGAAAAAAACATCGGTAATTTCCACGGCAACATTTTTCACTCGGTTTACGTTGATGTCGTCGATCCGGCTCCACTGCAGGGCATGCAGCAGATAATACATCTTACAGAGCAGATGATGCATTTCATTTTCAGACAGCCAATGGATTTTTCCATCATTCTTATTGAAGGACACGCACTCGGAAACTCTGTATTAACCGTCGGCACAAACGTTCGTTTTTTGTACCGCTGTCCTCTCACTCGTTTTGTTATGAGCAGATACACATTTGACTCATCTTGAATGTGTTTGCCGTTCCGAGCCACACCTCCAGCTGTGCAGAAGAAATGACTGACGCACGCTGCCATTAATACCGAGTGTTTAAAAAGCAGCCTTTGACGACTGTATCAACCACACTGGGATCACCTGGGCTGAGCTATCACTCCAAGGCCAACGAATATGTATCCAGGGCCCCGAGGTTGAACACAGGCAGCAAGCTGCAGCAGCCCGTAGATCATGAAAGCTGTCATCATGGCTTTCCCTGATTTGATCTTGAGGCCTCCAGTGAAAGCAAAACAGAAGGCCTAATCATATACGAAGGATAACTTCATTCTTCAGGGTAGCTTCATTCTGCCCGCAGGAGATATGATCATTTCTGCCTCACAACAAGGAGCTTTATTGATACCTTGTCTGCACACACAGCACACTGAGAGATATGGGGGGGGGGGGGGTGTTGGGAGTGTGTCAGAGTCTGACTGAAAGAGGAATTATATTGTTGGGAGCATGCATTTCACCTTGAGTGGTTTTGTGAGTAGAGGAGAGGTAGAACTCCATTAAGCCCCCCCCCCCCCCCGCTCTCCCTCCATCCCCCCCCCCTCTCCACGTCACAGGCCTTGTAAGAGCTTGTCACTTCCACAAATCAGCTCTTAGAGCTCTTAGAGCTCCTCACATTTAAATTGAAAGCTGTTGCATGATCTAGCTTAATTTTAAATGTCTGTTTAAGTCCTCACTCTCCCCCCCCCCCCCCCCCCCTCCCAACGTCTCTTGCAGCATGGCTGGTGTGGTAAATATGAGGCCTCATTGTTTATTTATGCGCTAACATCAATTGTAGTGAAAACTGCTGAATTATTGATGCTAAAATGCAATCTGAATATTGGCTCCGGTGCTTTAATTATAGCGGAGAGAGAATTATTAAATACACAGAGACACATCGCTCAGTGGGAACAGGCTCAGGATGCTTTTGTTTAACTCCGCGAGTGAGACGAGGAGAATTAGCCCGCTGCCGAAGCACTAAACAACGCTCATTTCTTTTGCTCAAGCAGAATGTGGACGACCTGAACTAACGGAGACTTACAGTGGGACAGCAGCGCTCCAAATCAATACACCTCGTGTGTCCTCAGCAGCACAACACAGATTGCATACAGGAACAGGGGCGGGTTCAGCGGGGACAAAATGAAGCAGTCAGCTCATACACGCAAACGCGGCGTTATCTACAGACCACTGTTTTGATTATGTGCGCTATTTTGCCATGACGTAATTGGCTGCGTCCACATTCATGGCGCGGGACATTTGGTGCTCCTTTATTAGGCTTTCTTCCTCGCTTCTCCCTAATCTCTTTGTTCAGAACAGACAAATTACCTCCTTCATAGCGAGCTGCTTTGACCCAGGGGAGCGAGACCCTCCCAGCGTCAGTCACTTTAATTAGCCCCCAAGTAGGAGTTTGCAATTACTAATAGACTGAAGCCCTCCTAGTGATTCGAGGGATGAAGGGAAAAGTAAACCGCCTCCAAGAATCATAAAGAAGAAGAAAAGAGGGGGGGGGAAACGCCTTTTGGTTTCACAGGACTGAACACCTCCTGCAGTTATGTCAGAGCATGGTTATAATTATACCAAAGAGAATCGCTTCATGGATGCACTTTTAAGTTAATGCAAAGTAAATGGGACACCAGATGGGTTTCAAAGCCTGGCTGATCAATAAATGAAACACTGGAGCTGGTGGAAAGTGGATTCATCAGGGTGAAACATTCATGGCATTTTGTGAGCCGACATTCTCAAATGATGGACTCAATTAAAAAAATAAAAAAAAAAAAATGTTTTTTTTACCTCTCTCCATTCAGGTGTGTTAGGCGGGAGCCGTGCAGGAAGCAGGATGTGTGCCTTCATTTTAGCCCTTACTCATTGTCACCCGAGACAGCGTGGATCAGCAGCACCCCGGCCTTTTAGCTGTGCTCCCAGGCCCTTCGTTCCCAAAAGGAGTCCTCTGCCCATCCGACCAGTTACTTGACTTTTATTTCTGCGACCCACACCCAACGCTCAGCCTTGCAGCCTCGGCTTTTCCCCAAATATGGGTGGATACTTGCACTTAATGCGCCTGAATCGGGAACGCTGAGGACTCCATGGCCTTGGAATAAAAAAATTAAAAAAAAGAAACAAGGAGGAGACCGATCAGAATCCAAGAGGACTCTTCAGGAAGCGAAAATGAAATAAAACACGAGAGGATGTTGTGACTGAAGTGAGGGGAAGAGAAAAAGGACAAATGATGGTGAAGAGATGCAGGCTTTTTCCACTCTGCATATTTGTTTAAAAGACATTTTGGGGGAAAACCTGGGACCTTTTCATTTTACCTCTCTTCCTTTTCTATCCTCATTCCCCAACAACATGGTGTTTCCACTTTATATATTTTAAGTGTTGTCAAAGGGGAATGTCTTCTTTTTTTTCTTCTTTTTTCTTTGGTGGTGTATATATAGAAAAAAGATGGGGTTAAAACAAAAAAAAAATCTGTGGCTTTTTGTGAAAAACAAATCATGAACACTCTTGGTGTATTTGTAAAACTACCATGTATGTACAGTATGCATGTAAATGTCGTCGTCGAGGCGTGGCTACAGTACATCCGACCCTCCGCACTCCAGCCCCCCCCTGCCCCGAAACCTAAACCCCCCCCCCACGGCAAACGGAAGAAATTTGCTCATAGTCAGTAATGTAGAGATCACCAACATATAAATGCTGAATGAAAGAGAAATTTAATTGTGATATTTTCCGAGACATTTGCTCCAGTATGGTGTATTTAACTAATAAAAATATTGAAGATTTAAAAGCCTCCTTAAAGTCATTGTAAAGCCTCTGAATCTGCACCCAAATTTACAACTTGAGTTTGTTATTAGGGCTGAGAACTGCTCTTCACACACGTACTACAAGTTCAATTCATCAAGTGCACAAGAATTCATCTTTGGTGCAAAAGGCTGATTACAAAGCCTGATGTGTCTGCCTCACCATCGGAAATCATCTGACGATCCGGCAGCGCCGGCATTCGATTTCCAGCCCGGCAATCATCAAGGCGCATGATGAGCGTCTAACTGAAAATGGATAAACATGTATCCTCTCTTTCTGTTCAAATGACCGTTTGCTATTCATCACTCTAATACCTGACAGAAATGGAGGAAAATGTCCCTTTGAAGATTCAATTACTGCAGAGGGGGAGAGAGGTGTCTCTTTGGCAGCCACAAATTGAATAGGCTATTTGCAGAACAAATTGGTGTTTGAAGTCCTTGCAAGACCTAATAGGTCTGAAGGAGGAACCCGGTAATGGCTGATGCGCTTATCTGTGGAGTCCGGGGCCCCTCGTGAAACAATGCTGCAGTACAGCAGCAGACTTTCATGCAAAATCAGCTCCAATAGAAGAGGAAGCGGTCCAAGAGAGTGAACTGACCTTTGTGCTTTGAAAAATGAATTTAAAATGCTACGAAATAAATCTTGCAGAGCTAGAAGAAACTGATCTGTTTTTACCGCCAATACTTCTGAAACCATCTCCAGGAACACAACGCCTAACATGGTTCATTCCTACATTGAGCTGCAGTGGATCTGTCCACAGCTCACGCTATGTATATTTAGCTAAAATAGCAATTCGGTGATGTGTGAGTCAACATGCAGACCAGACCGGCCTTTTTAAAAAAACAGTTTTAACAGGAGACATTCTTGACAAGTCACAGTAGGAAAAGCACCGGTTTGAATCATACAATGACTGATGGCTGAATTCCATTTCGCTGCTTCAGTGTTCAGAGTCCTGCTATTGTGCAGGCTGGCTCGCTGACACACGCTCAGGGTTTACTGGGACGCTGAAATACAACAGCCATCTTTCATTTCATTAGCGACGCCTGAGCTTTTATTTGTTTGTATGAGTAGTCAACACGTCTGCTGTATTTATTCACACATTACAATGAAATGATCAATAAATAGTGAAACAGGGACCTGAGCACAAGACCTCAGTGTTCTAGAAAGTTCATAGAAAGTGATTCTGGACATGTTGCCAAAGAGCTTTCCAACTCGCTCGAGGTAAATGCGTGGATTAACTTTTCAAGATCCTGTTTAGACAAGAGCCTTTATTTCAAGGGTCAGGAGTTTTTAGGTGATAAAAGGCTGATGCTGGAACTGATTTCACATGACGACTTATATTTAGATCTGAGTCCAAGACAACACCTGGCCCGACACACAGCCGCTACAGATGAAGAGGTACGGTGTGCAGAAAGGCGAGGCAAAAGGAAAACCACAGCTTTAACTCAGTAAATTTAGGATCATAAAAAGCAACTTGGAGCAAATGCACAAAAGCAATATGGTCAGATTTGCAAAAAAAAAGAAGAAAAAAAGCAACAATCTCGAGGGATAATTCTGTTTTTCACGTGACATTTAAATGGAGCTTTGGCTGGTGGTTCTATGAACCACTTAAAACTGAATTTTTTGGGGAGCAGCTATATAAACGTCATCAAAATGTACTCGGCATTAATGCTTAGCTGACTGCGAAATGCTTAAAAATAAAAAAGCATGATCCTCATTTCGCTTAACTGCTGATTTGATTTAAGGTCTTTCAGGATGATTCGAGTATGAATTATGAAACATGTTACAGTTGTCATCTGTGCTTGATGCTTGGGAGGTGGTGACCATGCATTCCACTTCCACATGCTTTTTATTAAATGACTCGGGCCAAAGAAGCCTTTGAGTATCAGATTTAAAAAAAAAAAAGAATTATCCTTTCAGTTGATTTTGGGTTTGCTTTTAAGTGTAATCCACATCATCACAACACTATTTCGTGCAACACTAACGTTGGCCTTTTCCATTATGAAATCCGCTTGGTTCCGTTAAGCTGTTTTTACACACACACACACACACACACACACACACACACACACCCGTAAACACACACGCATACACAGATAAATATACGTAAGCTGTACACATGTGACACACACACACACATTTCATACGTCTCCCTTTTCAACTTATTGAACAAGTCAAATAGGTCAGTTCCAGACTCACTGACATTATATAAATAAAAAAACACTATTTACACATAATCCATATGTGAGAATTTGCTTTGATGTGGCAAACCAGAGTGAGGGCTAATGGATCTCACCCACAACAATGGAGCACGCTTAAATGGCATGTCTGCCTGAGGGAAATCACTTTGCCTCAACTGCAGCTCCTTCCTGCTCTCACTGGGGAGTCTGCTGATGCACCACAACTGGATTACTTATGATTAGTCACCTAGTATTTATTTGTAATTAGTTTATGTCTTCATTTCTGCCGCATGTTTTTGATTTATCTCTGTGTGGTTGGGAGATCTTTATGGAAGGCTGTGCTGCAAACCAAAGGAGTTGTATTCAGAAATCTGCCAAAATAGTTTTCTCTCTCTTGTTAACTGCATCAGAAACAATAAACGTAACACCTTCCAGATGCTTTATGATGACAAAAATGTCATTGCATTTTCATAGATGTAATTATTGGATGGGTTTTATGGGTTTATGACCTGGGAACAGGCTGCGTTTTTGACTATAACACCTTTCTTTAATTGTGTAACAGGCCTCAGTGCTTCCAACTTCATGAACTGAACTAAAAGCCTATGTTGAATATTAAGCCATTGTTTTCCATTATGAGCCCCATTCATTTAAAATATTATCAACATACAGAAATAAATCTCATAGTGAACAGCAGATTGGCACGAAAACAAAACAGACAATAAGATTCCAAATATTTTCTTTCAAAAGAATAATTATTCATACTTAATATTAGGCACTTTCTTATACTCTGAACCGAAATCAAATGGGGTCAGATCAGTGTCAATATTCAAAAGGATCTGAAATGTTCATCAAAAACACATTTGTAGACAAACTGCTTCTCACGTGTGCTACTGACGTCGCTTGATTCACGAATGCATTTCTTTCAACAGCGAATTATCTTTGGCCAATCTTTCGCCTCCATTTTGCACCAATCACATGAGCGTGCCTCCGCACAAGGGTATATACTCTTAAGTCATACTCAGGAGGGTGCAAAGTGAAAGGAGGGAACAAAGCTAATGTTATAGCTTTGCTGGTCCAAACATTTGACTTGTGAAACCCAGCTAAGTGTTGAAACAACCTGACGCTGGTTACAGAAAATGAGCGGATTCTGTGTGCCGGGTGGTCAGCGGCAGCGCTGGGTCCCTGCTCCCCGGCCCGAGGAGACGTCAGGCGGGAGGAGAGCAGCCCCAGGCTAACACCTGGGGCTGAAGTTTCTTTCAACACTTTCAAAGTTGTCATATGGAATCAGTGCCTTGGCTTGCAGTGTCGATATTACAAATAACTATTTTGTAAGTGGAGACATGGCCAGCCTGTATTAGTGTAATACTGACAGCTGGCTAAGGCTAGCTATCGTTGGCTAACGCTGACGTTAGCCATGTGTTTGTTTGCCGGGTGATATTTGTGACTTTGCCACGAGTGCTGCTTCCCTCAACTTTGACTGGAACTAAAACGAAAGTGTTACAAACCGTATGCCGGCCTCATCCAGCAACCAAACGCAAATATCAACTGACTAACAAACATGAAGCTAACTTAACGTTAGCCAACATCAACCCAATCCGCTCAGCTTGCTTCATGTCATGGGAGACATGATCTGTTTGGTATACGAGTAAAATAAGAGCCTACGTTAGCTATAGCTATATGTTTGTTTTTCCAGATGATTTTCTTTCCTTCAACTTTGTGGGTGTAACATTCAATCCAGTTGCTGTATCACTTTATGTGGATTGTTTTGTGGACACCCACAGACCTATCAGCCCTCCTTTGGTCGTCTGGGGTGAACAAGTCAGGTCTGGATGAGTCTTAGTCGTTTCCAGGAGAATTCTTTCGACCCCATTCCCAGGTTCCCACCCTGTGCAGGACCAGGACATAAGAGTATATATACCCTTGTGCGGGGCACGCTCATGTGATTGGTGGAAAATGGAGGAGACGTCTGATTGGCTACAGAAAATTCCCTGTAGAAAGAAATGCATTTGTGAATCGAGCGACATCAGGGGAGCCTCAAAACAAACACACACACAAATGCAGTGAGGTTCACACATGACAAGCAGTTTGTGAATGTTTTTAATTTATAAATGTAACAACCAAATAGGTTTTTGATGAAATTTTGAAAAAATCCTCAGAAATATATTTGTGAATCTTATTTATTAAAATATATATTGACTTTTATTTACAATTATATATAATTATTTAACTACAATATAAACACATTTGAATGCATTTAAATAGTCCTAGAGTTGTTCATAAGTGGGTTTGCTCGTGGCGCGGGGGAATGACACAAAACGTGCTAACAGAACTGGTCTTCTCATCATTAACTACAGCCTTGCAGCTGTGCAGAATACTTTTATTTTGGTAAAAGTTTCAGAGAAAACACATTCAGTGTTGTTTGCTTTGATGGCCAGATTTAAATGAAAAGAACTTGACGGTTTTTCATCCTCAATGGAGTAACATTTGTAAGAAATGACAAAAATATTGTTGGGCCTTGAGGCCTGAATACAAAAGTTTGTGAGGAGAAGATCAATATTCTTTGAGTCTCCAACAAAATTTAGAACAGGCAAGACAACTAAACAAAAAAAGGGTGATGTAAAGCAAAACGGCTGCTGACTGACTGACCGACAAATGTTAAAAAAAACGATTCAAAACATATAAAACATAAAACCAAATCTTGAATTCCAGTCTTGATTTATTTTTCTGCAACGTACAATATTTATTCCTAAATACAGAGAAGACTACATTAAAGTTTGGAAATAAATATCCTCAGCTGTTATTTATCAAAAGTTCACCACAAAAACCCTTCATCTCCTCTCGTCCTCAGCGTTGTGTGGGTGTGGTCAATCAGATGTGGCTGACATTGGTCTGGCAACACAAACAACTGTAATGTATGGAAATATATGACATCGAGCTCAAACAAATCTCTGGTTAAAATCACCGAAATAGTTGGAACTCTGACATAAAATGTGCTCATGTGGGACTCCATCACACTGAAGGAGAAGGTAACTGAGGAAATGTGTTTTTCGGGGCCTTAACACTGTTCGCCATGCTAATAGCTACAAAAGGGCTAAAGCTAACGTAGCTGTGTTGATGATAGACTACATCCATTCTTACATTGCTGCAGCCTTTAAAGAGTTGATTGTTCATTTTGTCTTATCACATGTTTCTTAGGATGTAACGAAAATAAATGCATGCTGTCTTGGCCGTTTCCTGCGCTTCTTAAATAGAACGTCCTCCATACCATCAGTCAACGGTCATTTCTTTATTCGCTCCATCATTCGCTCATCCATCCATCTGTTTTCTTGGCCAGTCTTGATCA
Organism: Melanostigma gelatinosum; assembly: GCF_949748355.1. Classification (NCBI taxonomy): domain Eukaryota; kingdom Metazoa; phylum Chordata; class Actinopteri; order Perciformes; family Zoarcidae; genus Melanostigma; species Melanostigma gelatinosum. Next base: position 6,709,288 of record NC_136637.1, read on the forward strand.
GATTTTGCCAAAACCTGTGAAAATTATGCATCTCACCATTGTGTTCCAGCATTTCTGTAATTACACTGATTAGGTCCAAGGGGTTTTGTCTGTTCCTTTGTTCATTTGTATCTCATAAACCCGTGATCAGATTCTGACCAGACTTGGGGCAAGTGATGCTTCTCATCACCACACTCCAGTTTTCTTAGATTTGAATGAATATACGACATTATCATCCAAAGGTAAATACGACTGATTGGCCAGAGGCTCGCCTCCTTTTCACTGCTTGCATGTTCTGTAATTTTAACGATTACGACACATCAAACAATAAATGAAGTATTGTCATGTTATTTTCTAGAGAAGGTCAGGTCTAGATGTCGGAACATGAGCGTGGTGTTCAGTCGGCCACAATCCAAGCTTTCAATGAAACCCGAAGCCCCGTAAAACACCATAATGGTGTGAAATGTGCCTCATAATTGTCTTGTTTCAGCCCACCGTGGAATCAGCAAACAACCTAAAATAATGCTCGGGCCGAAGTGCTCAGTTACTTAGCAGGGTGTTCAATAACACAGAGAGGGACATGCAAATATTGGTAAGGCAATTATTGGCAGTCGTGTTTGGCCTAAAGTAGCAGGTAACTCTATCCTCTCCATTATGTATGCGGTGAACTGCGGTGCAAGGAGCACCGTTAAAGCGTATAGCTTTTTACTGTTAAAAGGCTTATTACCTTCTGACGGAAAGAGGCTCACTTTACGCTCAGATGTCCTTCGCAGTGGAAATGCACTCGTAATGCAACGAGGGAAACAACGCACCTCCCGCCCTCAGGACTCCGCTTCTTCTTCAAGCCACATTTACGCAAACGGGGATTCTTTAAAAAAAAAAAAAAGACACAACAAATGAATACAACTTTGCACATTTTCACGTCGGAAACTTTGTCTCAGTTTTCCAAAAAATAATAATTTGATATATCAGCTTTCCTTTCTTTTTTTAAACAGAACTTCCATACAGTGCCACCATGACATCAGGAGCAAGATGAAGAAATGTAATCGTTTATTAATCAAGGAGCCGCATCATCGTTTTCACTGAACAAATAAATACACAGAAGGAATGGGAGCCACATTGGCATTGGTGTTTATTTCACTAGAGAATATTACAAACATGACATCTGGGCTCAGATGGCTTTTATGGGACGCTGTTGAAAAAGTGAGCATAAATACAAAAAGAATGAGTTCCTCAACACTCTTGCTTACCCCCCCCCCCCCACACACACACACACATTTCCTCCACTTTAAATGGTTTGACTCTTGAAAAGCATTCCTTGTTCCATTTTCCCCCCATTCTCCTCAAGAATGTAGTAACAATAATAATGCATTAAGTGGGCTGAGTACTCTAAACACTCAGAGCTTCCTCTCACAGTAAGTGCAGAACCAGTTTGTCTGCTGTTGAAAGCATCTTACACAGAGTCCTAGAGAGAGTGGGGAGTTGACCTCCACTCCCCCACCCCTCTCTTTCTGTCTCACACACACACACACACACACACACATACACGTACACACACAAAGGACTCCTACACGCTGTCTGTGACTCCGCATGATGAGCTGAAAAAACACCTTCAGACTCGGGGTCTCGCACTGTCCGCTGAATCAGAGGAACTCAACGTGTCATATCGTTGTTTTTTTGTTTTTGTTTTCTGGGCAGGCATCACAGAAAAAGTCCCATCTGAGTTCCAGCGCACATCGTGCTCCCTGTCTGCTGGAGCCGCCAGCATGGTGCAGCTCTGAGCAGGGGTTTAAATCCCCCATAAGAACTCCAAAAGGTCACCAAATGCTGTTGTTTATCAGCCATCCTAAAATAAAGGGCTGAGCTTCAGGCTTGTGGATTGATTTGCAGCCCCTTTGTGCCGGCAGCGTCGCAAACATACACACGATGAGGATCTCAGCGCTCCCTTTTACTCAAATACATGCGTAAGAAATGAGAAAGACGTGCGAAATGCCAAGGAGTTTTAATGTATCGATTAGTGAACATTGATTGTTAATGAATGACACAACACACGCTTTTCCAAAATAACTGAGTTTTTAAATTACTGGTGTGACCCACAATCAATTAAAGTCAAAAAGCAACGTCGTCATTTAAAGTGGCAGTGCTCCGACTCCCTGTTGTCACTATTAGCTAGCTTTCAACAGTAAATGGCCGTTACCAAGTAAATGTAAAGCGTGTTACGTTGACCTCTCAGATTTCATTCAAAAGAGTTCTCTGCCGATTTTAACGTTGCACTTCTTGTCGTACACTGTCGTTGGCGAACACGTAGTTCGAAAAAAACAAAAACATCTTCCTTGCCAAAACATGGCGACTACGTTACCCACGATGCAACTTGTTTCGTGTGTCAGGCAGCGATAACAAGGGGGCTACAGAGATCTGATGAGCTCATTTATTTCTAACTCCACACCCTCAGATTTCTTTTCATCGATCACACTTGTAGTCTTTAGCCCCGACCGATGCTGAGTCACCTGAGGACATTTATCAGACGTCACGCAGCTTCCTCTGGAGACACAAGAGGCTTTATACAACTTTTTTATTCTTTTTTTTCTTTTTTTTTTACAAATGCAAGAATACAACTTTACCAGGAGAGTTGCCAAACAACAACAGTAGGATTCAGTGTTTTGTATTCGTCATGACTCCTGCTACCTTTTGTTGATCATAAAAAAGAAGTGATGGGAAAATTTGCTTCCACCGAAGGCCTTTTCTAAATGGAAGTAAAAGAAACATCATTTCTGTTGTTGTTTCCAGCTCAACTGCACAAGCAGAAACAAGGAACGCCTCAGTTTAAAGCCGGAGCCATTAAAGAGCACTAAATCAAGTTGCCAGTTGTCTCAGCAAAGGACTGTGTGATTTGGCATTATCTTTGCAATTACAAGGAAGGGAATAGGATCTGCGTAGGATCTCTCTGTCTATGCCCGTTATACAAACACACACACACACACACACACACAAAGAGAGAGTGAGATAGACAAGCCCTCCAGAGACTGAAAATATACCTGAGGGATATCCTCTGTCTTAGTTTTCATCGCTCTACACTGCCTTAGTCCCAAATGAACTCAAATGGGAGAATAATATAAAAAAAGAGGGCGGTGCCTTGTGTTTGATGGTGGGGGCATTTTGTGTTCATGTAAGTTAGGTTATGTCCGTTAATTACTGTTATTTTCGGGCCATAGTGTAATTTCTTCTTGCCGCAGCTGTCATTCGATATTACAGGAAGTACATTATGAATGTAAAGCACAACCAATTTCACAAATACCCGAAGACAAAAAGATGTGAAAGTGAGTTTCTATTCATCCCCCGGTCAATGACCCATGCATGTAATTATTGGACCAGCTCAAGTAGCTTCAAATATACCCCGAAGAATGTCCTGAACCATCACTCCATCGCCTGAGAACTGAAGTTTTGCTTTTTTTGTTTTTGTTTTGTTTTAAGGCGTTACAGCTCCCTGTTTCTTCATATGTCACAAAGATTCAGAATCTGTGACCTGAAACAGCCCGGGGAGAGCGACTACACAGGCAGTTTCCTCGGGGACTAATGTGTTTTCAGAGCAGCGACCATCTTTTTCACTGTTTAATGAGCTCAGTCATGAATAAATGCATGGCCTTAATTAGCCTGCGTGTGGCGGGGGCACTGGAATTAGCGCCGAGCTGTGGCGATGGAGGCTCCATGCCCGAGTTCTTCTGGAGATGGTGATCCGGGCGTGGGGAGGTGGCCTTTGAGCAGATGCTCTCGCTCTCTGCTGGTTGAGGCCTCCATGACTCCACTTCCTTTCATCTAAATCTATTAAGCTGCTTCTCGCCGAGCTCTCCTTGGCCGGTGGAAGGGCTTATATCGGACAGTGGGCCAAACCTGGGCCGAACTAATCTTTAAGATGATGAGATCAGACTTGTAAAGAACGACGAGGCACGACGTAGAGCGACAGCTTGTCATGCTATGCAAGGGCACCAACCACCAAAGATTCAAATGCAACTAAAACAAATAGACTTTCCAGATTTTCTATGACGTCGGCAGTAGAAGGGTCTATTTCAACTATAACATCTACGATGCTGCCACCTGACTAAACAGTAACAAACATGTGACGAAATGCAATTACTTCACTGCAATCACATCAAAACATGCATACATTAACTCTAACTTAATTGATTCAGCTAATTACAAAGTATATCATTTTTCCTGGTTTCACTGGTTAACCAAACACTAATAATATGAACACAATACAAATAGCTAATTTAACGATGTGTATATTGAAGCTAGGGCCAGTAATGTGGGCAGTGTCCATTCGTGATAGTAAAGCTGTGATTGCAGCTGTCATCACAGTTTCATGTCTTAACAATCAGTAAAAAATGACAACCCAGAGTAACTATTGACGCAGTGTTGGAAGAAGTACTGAAATCCTTTACTTCAGTAAAAGTAGAAATACCTCAGTCTAAAAATACACCTTTACAAGTAAAAGTCAGAAATTCAAAATGTTACTAAAGTAAAAGAACACAAGTATTTCAGATGTTTAAAAGTAAAAATACCTTTCAGTGTTATAATACTATAAAATATTATATTTTGTTTCTATGACTAACAAATGCACATAAGAGCATTTTAATTTTGTGGCGCCAATTTGAGACACTTCGTATCCCTCTGGGTAGATTGTAGTCCTACTACTGCGTAATATCATGTGCTTTTAATTGTCAAAGGTAACTAGTAACTTTAAATGTCACATACATGTTTTGAACAGTACATTTATTCTGTTGTCCAATCGTAGATCCAAGATTATCTTACTGAAGAAAAAACTTGTGTTTGCCACAGAGCTTATTTTCTGCAATAATCCAAAATCCAAAATCCTATTGGCTTTTAGTCGAGGGAACCAGAGTGATGCTAACTTCAGGGCTGGCCTAAAACAATACGTCATCTCTGCAGCACTCTATGCTAGTATGCCTCGCCTTACTGAGGGGCAAACATGCTCCTTTTTCTTTACAAAAAGACAGGTTTGAGTACGAAACCCAACATTAGGACTCTAGACGTCACATACTCAGCTCAGGACATTGGTCTTTACATTTAATGCCCACAAATTAGGTTCCTGGGGTGTGCTTCAAATACAATTTATTGAGCTCAGCATCAAAACACTAGTTGTCAGTTTCTACCTGAACCAAATGAGTCACACGTTGCTTTACAAGAAGTCTTTAACGTCGGGGAGATTTCCTAAATATGAATTATTGACCGAGGGATTGATTGATTGTCTTCAACCAAACGTCCAAAAGTGAGATGAGTCTCTTACTACCAGCAGATGAGGTGGGCGGCTGCAGCGATAGAGACGAGACCATTTACAATACGCAGTTGGTGACAGAAACATCACTAAAGTGGGCGAATGGCTGTTGGGGACCTGGTGACTAATTCCCCTCTCATATTGCATTCTAAGTTACAGTGCGACTATGAGAAGGCTGGGGGCTCCTACGCTCTGGCACTGGCCAACACCCGAGCACGCACACACACACACACACACACACACACGGATGACTAACCAGCCTCCCTCAGATGAAAGCAGAGAGGGGCCTATCATCTCTCTTGACCACTGCTCCTGACCATGTAAACAGCTCCAACACAGTACACTTTGACATCTCACCACACATCAACATTTGTCCAAAACAATTTGCGGAGAGTGGATCCGGATTGGAGAGAGAAAAAAGAAAAGACATTGGGAGCAGACATTAGTAATATTGCTGGGCCATATGTGTGGCAGACCACTGAGGTCATCTGACACTGAAGGTCACCTTTTCCAGTTAAAATTATTAAGTGCTTCGCCTCTAATCAGATGAGACGTCCCACATACCGCCCATGCTCATAGCAACCAGTGTATTTATAGGCTCCGAAACAGAAATGACCAGTTGGTTTAATTTAATAGTGAGCAATAGGATTATACATGGAAACAAATTACCTAAGTGGGGGTACACGCCACCAAAAATCTTTTAACAATGATGGAAACCACGGACAGTATTATTTGATGACTGGGTTTAGCCTCTGCATCTGTCGGCTATAGGCCTGGCTTCTGGATGGGCCCAGCTTGCGTCCAGACTGATGCACAGCTGCCAGCGGCTCACATAGACCCTCCACGGCCCTGCCGTCCCACACTCCAGGGTCAGGAAGGGGAAGGGCGGGTGTCCTATCCCACCAGCCACCACAGACGCAGGTCTATTACCCAATTACGATCCGATACCGCAGCCCGCTGTGTTCAACAGGAACAAGTCGGACGCGATTTCATTTCACCTGTTTTCCCATTCTGTACATCGAGAGGGATGTTTGCCCAACCAACGGGGACTTTATCTGCAGATCATGGTATCTGTTATTGCATCTCCAGCACGCTCCTTGTAGTGAGCAGAGCATCTATTCTGACATTGGACCGCTTTAAACGTGAGTAAGTGCAGACATTACTTAATCTGATGGAGTACAAGGGGCCGACATCAGCATACGAGCAGAGAGCATGAAGACGTAGGAGAACATTTGTCCTCTAAAATAGTTGTGCTGGTGACAAGATTATATATATATATATATATATATTTATTTTTTTTATCAAGGAATGAAATTAGACTTCAGCCTATCTCAGAGGCTGTCTCATTCTCAAACTACTCCCGCCATGCTTGCCAACTGCAATCAGAAATAACTGTCCCTTCAACGTAATAAAAAACAAGCACTTGGCTATAAACTTGTAGTCATCCTCTATCCAATCACATTGTCTTGAGTAATTAAAATGATTAGCTTAATTAGCTTAATTAACTAAATTTGACTACAGGACATGGCCATATGGTGAGGAAAAACAAAGATGGGAGCTAATTAAAGTTAAAATAATGCAGGTTTTAATTAACTCAACCCTTAGGCATCAACATTTTCAAATTTATCCAAGCTGATAATTAAAAAGTCCTCTTGCCCAAGCAACATTTCTTCTCTGAGCTAATTAAATCTGGAAATAAATTAGCAACATGACGCTCCAAATATTAATTCCTGCTAGAAGATGACTTCACGTTCTAATGAAATTAATTAGCTGCACTGGACCCTCAATCAGATGCCAGGCGCTGTCCATGAGCATAGTCCTCATGTAATCTAGCGCCGGGCTAAGGGCCCGAGGGCAGAAATTTACAATTGTAATGAACACTCTTTAACTGTGTGTCTCTCTTAATATACCAAATGAACATGTAGATCTATTTATGCCAAAGGCGTCCTCATTTATAAAAGGGAGCGGTAAGACCGGCTAGTTAAAACTTTTGTGTTTTCTTTTTCCCGGAGAGAATGTGTAGTGCGAGAGAGCACAAAACCACATGGCTGCCAAAAGCAATGCCAAGACCAGCTTCAGCAGCCTGTAAGGTTCCACAGGCTGTGCCTGTGTGTGTGCCAGCCTATTACAGAAGACCCTCATGAATTCACCCCCCTACACTCTCTTGGCAGCTTAAGGGGATGACACTGTGGACGGGGAGGATGCAGTAAAAAATGTATCCATCTGCATTTCCAGGTCCTTACTGTCTCCATTGCCTATGCATAGGATGTACTGTATACATTGGGGCAGTGTTGTAAAACAAACTTCATTATGGACCATTATGGCTCTGTTTAAACAGACGTCTGGCGAGCAAGACGAGTAAAAAAGAAAAAAGAAAAAAAGAAGTCAACTATGGCAGGATTTGACCTCATATTCTTATATATTTCAGCAGACTGTAAAACAGGCACAGCTGACTGCATGGGTGGAAAAAAAGCAGGTTACGACGTATTCAAACACATTTTAAGATTATGATTAAGAAGATAAGATTAAGATGAAATTTTAATGATCCCCAAAGGGAAAGTGCATACAAATGAAATAATTACTGCTGAATCCCAAAAGTTCTAGTGTGCAGTGCCACGGCAACGCGTCAGGTGCGATACTTTATCACGAGTTCATAAAGTATCACAACTACTGCGGTAAAATGGCAATGTAGGTCGGCTTCATTATACACGTACAACAATTCTAATTCACCCAAATAATGCATGAATATGTCTCACGCTGCAAGCTCACGGGTGTCAATCAGTGTCTCGACTGCGTTCATGTTAATGGGAAAATACTACCTGATATAAATCTGCAGTGCTGTGTCCACCTCCTTGTTAGCACACTGCGTTGCTTTCATTAATTAAGACCGTACAAGTCTCACGCTCAGTGTCACTGATCAATATGAAGCACTTTCCTATTATTCATACATCAGCAGCCTGACGCGCAAACAAAGATGCAGACTTGTGCAGGAGGTGGCTCTCCCCAGAGGTTGCACCACGTCCTCTCTCCAGACGCTTGTTACAGCCTGTTGGGCGAACTGCGGCATGAAGGGTAAACCTTCATTTCTACTCTGGTGACAGAAGATGCTGCGGCCTTTGTGTCGCGCACGCTCTCTCTCCAAAATAAAGAAGAAAGCCTGTGATGTCTTTAAAATTGAGATAATTGTGTTTACTGGCCACGGAGCCAGTCCGTGCAGACAACAAACTATGAAGAGGGAAAAAAAGCTGCTTCTTTGATTCTGTCAGTTTTTCAATAATTAATGCCCTCCTCTGGCAATTTTGATCCGATATGTAAATAATATCTCATCTGATTATGCAGGGCATTGATGAATATGACAAATATCCAAGAGATGGCAGTCCGGCCCACGCAGTTGTGGGCAAACACTACAATGCGCTAACGACCCCGGGGCCTTTAGTGCCATCCCATCGGAGACATTAGAGAATCTGAAATTAAAGGTACAGTTGGCTCACACGACAAAGTGGCCCTCATCTAAGTGGGATACACACATCAGTCAGGATGCGGCCGCTCCGAGCTTAAAGCTAGTTATAGCTCACATCAAAGGAACGTCATCATACCCAACAACTACCCTTGCCATTTGGATCGCACTGAATCCGATCCTTTAGTTACATTCTGCCAGCTATCTCTCCCCCAGCTTCCACGCTTAAAACACCATTAAAATGGGAAATATAGTGTTTTCGGCGTCGGGCCCCGACCTTCGTTATTCCACGGACTCGTCCTTGTTATCTTGATCGCAGTAAACAAGCCGCATGCACTCCTCTGATTGCGCTGCTCTAGTGTGGAGTTGTCTGACAAAGTGGTCAAGAATGTCGACACAATTAGCGTTTCAAAGAAACGTCTAGATATCAACGCGGTGGTGCAATGACCTTTAAAACAAAGGATTCTAAACACGGGGATGATAGATATGCACGAGCTGCTGCCATAAGGGTCCGACTCATTTATTTCAGGTGTGTTTCATAAGTTCTGCTTTGAAGACGAATAAAGCTCAATGCTCTAATCATGCTGTTCGGGGCTGTGGTATTTCTCTTGGATATTACGAACACAGAACGTGAGCAGGAGCATCAGAGATCGGGTGGAATGCATACGCAGCTTGTAGACAAAGCCAAAGCTTCTGATGGCGATTGTTGATTTGATGTTCAGAGAGCTGCTTCCCGAATTATCCTGCTGTGGATTATATCATGAAAGACATTCATCCTTTCCCCCCCCCTTTTATTCCTCTTTGAAACCGAACAGAGCCCGACTGTAATTAAGTTTAAAAAGTATATATAGATATGTGATGGAACCCGGTTGAACATCTCCAAATGATGTACTTGGAGATCGAGACACCACACCGGTCTTGCTCAGCGACCCCAAAAACACACTTTTTATGCTTTAATAACCCCCGACAGCGTACAGACATCCTTTTCCAGACCTCCCGGCACATGTACCTGCACAAGAAACATGCCTTCTTCCAACAATAATACATCAAGATTCTCTTAAATGAGTCTCAACATGTCTCCAGCTGCACCTTTCGTGACCCGCCTCGGACACGAAAGGTTAATCCCATGACAGGGTTAAAAACGTATCTGGCCTTTCTGGTCACATAACATCCCAATTACTTTAACAATCTCACATTGAATGTGTGTGTGTGTGTGTGTGTGTGTGTGTGGAGAGAGAGGGAACGAAAGAGATGGGAGAGAAGAAAAATACAATAGATAAAAGTCTGTCTCTGAGTAAAAGATAAGTTCTTATCTTAATCTAATGACTCCGCAGCCTTAATTTGTCAGACCTGGCTTGCCTGGAAGGAAGAAAACAAGTGTGTCTTGTACACAGTGTTAATAAGGGACATCTCTCAAGTCTCGGTGTCTGCGAGCAGTGGCGAAAAGATCATCGGCGAGCTTCATTCTATGCACGGCGGGGTTTTTTGTGTGTTTTTTTTACCTCTGCTAACAGTTGTTAATTAGCACCTTATCACCCTCCGAGTAGCTCCATGCCGTGGAGATGCCGAGCACGGAGTATTTATAACCCGACTCCTGTGACTGAGCAGATCAACAGCTCGGTGAGGCCGGTGGCCGCGTCAAATATTTTGCATTTCAAAAATAATACATTTCGCGTGAACTAGCTGCTCCAAAAGCCACTCAACTCTTTAACGGAGGAGCACGTAAGAGGCAAATTAAATGGGATTAATTGCGCTTAAAATCATAAGATGTCTCTCCGATGATGTTTCTAGCCAGGGCCACTCCCTGTGTTAGCGCCTCGCTAATGCTACCAGTGTAAACTTGTATTGCATGGCTGGATCACTTTGGAATCGAACCGTTAAAACTGGCAGTGTTGGAGACACGCTCTGCTAACGGAGCTACACGGGACCGGACCGCCACAAATGACGCGAAGGAATGAAAAACATGGCTCGCGAGGGCGGCAATCCCTTCCACGAGACAAAAGGAAAGCAGAATGCGAGCATTGTGCGAGAGCAAATCTCAAAAGATTAATTCGAAGTGTTCACTGAATTGTGATTCCTTTTAATTAACGACAGAATTAACTGCTTTGTTAATGCGTTCCTGGAGGAAATGAGCTGCTGGCAAATTCTGCAGCGAAACAAAATGAGGGCACATCTCTCTTGACATTTATACAAGTCTCAGTTTGCCAGTGTCGGGGTGCAACAGCTCATGCCGGGTGAAATCTATCTTGAAGGAATGTTTTCCTGCACGACAACTGGTGTTTTTCATGGGCGCTGAAGGCGAAAACATGTCGCACGGGTGTTGTTGTCATTTTCAAATTGCACGCATGTTGTTTGTTATTAAATTATCAGCTGCCAACTGTAGAGGAAAAAGCCCACGCCATCAGCTGAAGTCTAACAAATCACCAATTCGAGCAACTTTCCAAAGCACCTACGTGTGCTAGCAGCATGCTCAAGGAGGACTGGTTTTGGTACGACGTGTTGTCCGACAGTCAGAGGGCAGTCAAAGTGTTCACGGCTCTTCCAAATGGCCACAAAAGCCGACAATGCTTACGCTGGCCGCGTGGCAAGAGCAGCCTGCTAGAGAAGGATGAGATGCGGTCATAGTTTCAAACAGTCCATCCTCGAATACATCAGACGCTGGTCGACAAGCACTGCAGTCGAAGTGTAGCATATGACAAAGTCAGCTGTTGTCAGTCAGCGGGGCAGCAGAGGCAGCACCAACCAACAGAACTATGTCAGTTCTGAGGTGTGTTTTACAATTACGTGGGTTGCATTGGAATTAATGCGAGTCAATGACATGTTAGTTTATCAAACGTGGCCCGACAGGCCTAATCGCTCGGCTTGTTTACAACTCGTGTTTCGCCGTCGTCGTAGCTACATCGCCACAATTTCATCATAACCGACAGGAATGAAAGCAAAAAAATAATAAACCAGAATTATCCTTTAAGCCTCTCCCCGTTGACTACAATTAAAAAAGGCAATACAAAAATAATAAAAAACACACTTTTACATGTGGGAACAGTCCAACAGCAACACAGAAACACGTGTGGTGGTCTGTAGGTCCACTAAGAGGAACTGATCTCAGAACAGATCTCACCGTTCACTGAGCTAAACACTGCCTTTTATAAAAAATGCCATCTGCTGCTTTCCTGTGTGGCAATGTACTTCTGATGTCTTGGCTTACTGAAAAACAAAAAAATCATGATTATAAGGTACGTACAGAAGTATATGAATAAGGCAATGAATAATCTGCTGTATGAAAGTATTCCAGCATTTTCTTTGATTCATTTTCTCACAGACGCCTCCGAGACGTAAAGGAACACCGTGAGACGCGATGCTCCATCGATGTAACACTTTGACAATGTCGGCACACCGCATGCTCCCTGACAGCGGCGTCGGGGTATGTTTGGAGTTGATTCCAAGTTTCAGATCATTCTCTCTTTTGACCGAGTACTTTGTGATGATTTTGTCTTCGGCAAGACGTGGAGAGAGAAAATCACTGAGATATTTCAGGAGCAGCGATATTGGAAGTGGAATTGAGTGAGTCTTACAGGCTGCATCCCTGCTGCGGCTTTAAACACGCACTAAATTACTCTGCGTCCACGCCCGTACTCGATATAAATCCATCAAAGGCAAGAAGGGTGGGTAGAAAAAAAAAACGGTGTGAGAAGTGAGCACAGCGCTATATCTTTTCATCCAGTCATTCAAGGCATTTAATGAAGTATTTGGAGTGTGTCTCTCCGGTGAGCTGGGCTATGCATCCTTTAGTAAGAGCAGATTTCAAAGCAGCGTGTTCCTCGACCCCGGACCGCTGTGTATAATGTCTTAGTAGCTACATGTGCTCTTCTAAAAGGACAGGTGACCCATGTAGCTCCAAATTGAAAACTTATATGAGCTTTGGCATAGGATTTCAAGGAAGCAAAAACCATTCCTGGCTCTTTCTGGACCTGTCAGGCCAGGAGGGAGCACAAATGTCACCTTGTGTGAGGAGTGCTACCCCCACCGACCTCCCAAAAAAACAAACAACAGCTGCATATTCCATGCAAGAGCTTGGGCAACGGGGCATCCAAAGGAGCATAATATCTCCCAGCAGGCGATTCCCCTGCACGGGCCTGTCGGGCATGATGTACGTAGCGGACCGGTATCTCCCCCACCAGAGCTCAGATTGTTTTGATATTTTTATGAACATGTCCTCAATCATAAATCACCCCGACGAAGTGAGGCCGATCCCTCCGCTCCGCGCGCGGCATCAGATTACAGGCAGGAGACAAAGTTATCGGACACCTCGCCACGTGTCTTGCGTTTAAGCTACAACACTTCCGCCTTAAAGGCTTAAATTCAGTTTACATTCAAACATTAGAACGCGGCGGAATACAATATACATAATATTATGGAAATGACCTCGCCCCCGTATAGTGGCTGGGATTCAAAAGCAGCCTTTCTATCCATCTGTTTTCATCAAAGCTTGAGACAAAAGCAGCTGGACAGGGAAGAGCTTCTTGCAATGTCAGGATTCGAAGTCGTATCGCTTTAAATAACCTCGGAGGACATCATTTTGGGTTATTGTGATGCTATCCGTGCAAAAAGTGGTGTATTAATGCATTATTTAAGCACAACACTGTGTCCATTTGTATCACAATTAGACTCCATTCTCCTCTTCTTCCTCTTTCTTGTGTGACTTCTCAGCCAGCCAAGTGCTCAGTGCCCCCCCCCCGACTCTGGCCAAGCAGCAGCCAAGTCGCTCCGCGGCCGCACACATTTCCATGTCACACTAACTTGCCAGTGTGCGCAAAACTGTCAGGCTCTCTTAAAGGCCCTGGATGCTATGTGTAATTCCTTTAACAGAAGGCCATGCAGATATCCTATTCATTGTTGTAATGGCGTGCTCATGCCACTCTGCATCCGGCGAGCCCGCACAAGGCAGCTGGTAATTCATTTCATTTATTCAGCCCGACCCGCGGTGGATCCGAACTCGCCTCGTGTTGCGTTGGCGGCTGGAGCACGTGGCCCGGACACTCGGCAGCCTGCGTCCTTCAGAGGTGATCTCAGTCTCATGTGTGATTCTATCACAGGCGAAGAAAAAAACACATCATTTATGTCTTCATATCTGCAGCCAGATGGGATGATTTCATGAGGAGCACTTGGAGGAGAGAAAAGGTCACGATCAAAACTGTGACGATTGATGAAACGGTATCCACTTTGAACTCTGACCTCTCTTGACGAAAGCCTTTTCCGTCATCGTCGGATGAGAGGTTGCCTTTGTTTGTTTAATATGTAAACGCCATCTGCATTTCGTTTAATCCTCCTCAACAGGTAGCCAACTCTGGAGCAGAGCCCCCCCGTCACTCACAACCTAGGACATTTGGCACTCTGACACTGATGCAAATCTGCGTATTGCTGCTTCAAAGCGAATATCTCGTTCGCATGTGGTTTGCCGCTGCGGGCGTGTTCAACTGGTTCTCAGTCAGCGCAGAGCGGGAGCTTTATCTCTCCTGATGGATCTGGCCACTCATTATGAGGTGGACTCGTCTAATGAGCTCTGATTTCACAAAGGCCTTGGCTTGAGTTCAATCTAATATGAGTGTTTGGTGCATTAATGCGTTTTGGAAGCAAGCTCAATGCCAATTTTAATTTTAAATTTTAATTTGTGTATTTCTAATTTGCCAATACACATACGTATATTCCCATATTTATACACACATACACATATATAGAAATATAGATATATATATATTTTTAAATCTGTAGATACACCTATCGACTCTGTCACATACTGTATCAGTGTCATAATGTGGATGTAGTGATGATCTGCTCATCGCTGAATCAAATGAAATGAAGATGTCAGAGATAGGATGACATTTCTGCTTTTTATGCCTTCAAATGTAATGTTTGTCAGTGTAAGGGAATAGGCAACTGATAATTATTTAATAAACCAAAAGATTTTCATAAAATCTGAATAGATTTTGGCTTATTTTCCCCCAGCAATATCAATTCAGTCTATTTATAATCAACAATAACCTCTCTATACTAAAATCCGGTCCCAACTCGTCAAACACCGACAGTCTGTCAGTGCCCATTGGCGTCTGATACTTTTAACCTACAATGTAAACTCACACGGGTCGTTGTTAGACAGTCAGTCTCATAAGTTTGACTCTTTTGTTCTAAACCTAACTAAGCGGTTTCGTTGCCTAAACCTAACTTCCTGAAAAGAGACGATACAATTGAAACTGACACATTGTCCCTGCCACGTCCAAAACGGACGCAGGCAGCGTACTTAGAGCGTCAATGTTTGACGTGTAGGGCCTCTGACAAATTGTCTGTATTTAACAAGTCGGGAGTGAGAATGCATTGCTCTATGAAGTAGTTTTCATCGTTCGAGGCGGAGTCCGCCATTCCCATGCGGTGTACAGATTCCTACCTGAGCACAAGGGATTCACAGGAAACGATCAGCTTTAAATCCAGTGTTGCCGTTTGTGATTCTATTTCATTACTATGAGCCTCACTGTTTACTCTTGAATACGCCTCTAACAGTGTATTAAAGCTACATTAAGTTACTGCTTTTGCAAATTGAACATCTTACTACTCTTACTACTGCCAGTTCACATGAAAATGGGGCAGTTTTTACTGTATGCAGTCATAGAATAAATTGTATTTGTCACTGAGGATAAGCATTTTAACTATTCTTTTCTTTGTTTAAATAAACTAATCAACAATTGTATTTTGTCAAATTGGTCAAATCACCATGTGTTATGGGAAAGGTTTCGCTGGTAGTGATGAACCCACAGAGAATTATTATCCAACTCAATGTTTTGGCTTAACGGCCCACAACTTCTCAGTTTTGGCTCAGTTTTACCGCTCTCATCACCCTTGTTTCCAGTTACAGCAGGCAGCTGTTTTCAGCAGAGAAAGCTCTGACAAATGGAGTGCGATACCTGCCCGGCAACAAACAGCACATGCAGACAATTTTAGCAACTAGCTGCAGCATTGCTGGAGATTAAGCAGCTGAAGAATCGAATACTTTTCTCTGGAGTTGGTGGAGACCAAAACATAGATAAAAGGAGAGCGTATAATGAACCTGGATGGACACAAACGTGACACAAAATGATGAGTGATAAACTGTTCACCATATCAACAATATAAAGTGTGACAATGTTTTGTTTCCAGCTTGTTGCACCCCCCCCCCCCCCCACCCGCCCCCAAAGTGGCCAAGAATGAATCAATTTTTAAAACTGCTGTGTGTGAAGTCTCTGTTGCTTCACTGAACAATGAATCGACGACTTGTTTCAGCACTGGTGTTTTCCCGTGCCATACACTATTACTTGCTATTGTCTGCCTGCTACGTTGTCATATGATCTGCTTGTTTGACCCGCTGATGAGCCCTGACAGCAATGAAGCCGATCATTATGCGCTAATGTGTTGATGGTGGTGGCCTGTTCATATTATGGGCAGCTGTAGCTAGTAGGTAGGCCATTAATCATAGGAGTGGCGGCTCCTCTTGGCCACATCTTTGAGCAAGACACCACACCAGGTATTGTTGTGTATATTATAAAAAAAAGTGTTTGACAAATGCTTTCGCCAAATAAAGGACATGTAAAGAGCACTATAGTCACGTCTGACACCTGGAAACGGTGAGCTGTTGCTGCCAGACAGGAAGTTAAGGACATAAGCAGTGTTTGCCAAGAGAGGTAGCATTTGTCTTGCAGGATTGTCGAGCAACCTTTCGGTCTGCCATTTGCGGCGATGCCCTGTCGGTGGGTATAGATGTAAGAGAGCCCACTGAAGGGATGCTTTCCCCACGTGCCCACCTGCCTCTCTTACCGCAGTCTGCTGTACCATGTGGAGCCCCAGATGTAGCACGCAGAATAATCCACACTCATACACTCATGAAAGTGTCCATCTGGCCCCACACGCACACATTAAGCCCCCGGAACCATACAGGCATGGGGACACTGGGAAGCCTCTGCAGTCCTGTCGTTGTGGCATTAAGCAGATGCAGGAGCGTGAGATACTGCTGTACTTCCTCTGTTGTGTCTACAGAAAGGGCCCAGCTGAGGTGGCGCACAGCTGAGAGGCACTTGGCTGTGACCGAGAGGTGAAACGGAGAGGCACTGAGCGGGATAAGCCCGCAGAGCTCGCTGCTAGCAGAGCAGAGCAGAGTGAGGAGGATCTTTTTACATTAGCTGTGCCTCAGGCACATGCAGATAACAGCAAAGCTCCTGCCTGGCACCAACAGTAGAGCCCTGCTTCACAGCTGGCAATGTTTATCCAATCAAAATAAAATACTTTATTTTAGTTTTTTATATCTCAAGGTTTTCTTTTTGCAGATCTGGAAAATATCTTATGTATCTTCCTTTGACTCAACACAGAGAGACCTGAAAATGATTCATTGTAAACCGGCCTCCGTTTCTATTTGTTATATATATAATATAATAGTTGAATAATTGTTTACAGTAACACAACATTCAGTTCTTTGTATGTTAGATATGTCCTGTAACATCCCTGTGTTTATAGAGGAGCATGTTATTTACAGTACATGTTAAGCCAAAATGTCTTCTGTGGCTCTTGGGGAGCAAATAACCCAGATGATGTCTTCGGGGTCATTTAGATGACGTCATTAGCGTTATCTTCGCATGGGCTCGTAGACTACAACTTAGTAACAGAAGAGATTCTCTATTCTTTTCTCACCGTCAACAAAACCCACGAAAAGTCCAAAACCAACAGTGAAGCGATGCCTAAAAGGTACTGTGTGTGTATCCACAGCCTGATATATCTTATTCCTTTGTGCCATAGTGCTCCGCTGTTGTCCAAATTCTAGTAAAACACAAAGAGCCACACTGTTGACATGTTCCTTCATTAACATGAAAACACACACACACGTAGTTTATCTTGACTCAATCCCTCATACACCGTCCTGCTGCCCCAAAAGCTCCAAATGTGTATTAATTCAGTCCCAAAGAAAGAAACAATTGAGATTCTTCAAAAGTAGTTTTCCCCCCCAAAACAAACACTGTATTTGTGACCTCTTTAAGGATTTATGTCTTCGGTACCGGTGGGTTTGGGGCTGACAGCGACAGACAGGGCGGTGCCAGGTTTTTGACATTGATAAGAATACAAATTTATCGTCCACCTGAACAATAAACTTGTTCTGTGGCGTACCTAAACATAAAAGTAGCAGAAGAACAGGTAACATAAAACAAGTAACATCTACAACAAATGTAGCAACGAGATACCACTGGGAGAGGGAAAAAGAAACAGTGCACAAATTACAGATGAAATACCTCAAAATCTTTCTTTTAAGTTTGAAACGCTGATTGGAATAAAAGACTTCTTAAAAACTATGTGCGGTTGCAAGAGAAAATAAAGGTTTTCTCTGTGCTCCCTGAGGGAATGCAGCTTACTCATCTTCATCTGGCTGCTTCCCAATTATTGTGCTCGCAACGCCAACTATTCTTGCTAGCTTGTTCTTCGGCCTGCAGTTCAGGTGGCAAAAGTCGAGTGGAACGTTAAAACACTTTCAATCGGGGTTTTGTAAACAATTTCTGAGACTGACTGACTCACTCGGAAAAGTCTCCTGAGAAGATAAAGCCGTGCATTTCTTCAAAATATACTTCATGTTGTCAGTTAAACTGGTAGTCCAGGACTGTGCCAAGACAAATGAACCTTTCAACCGTTTGAACAAGTTGGCTGTCAAAGACATCAAGGCTCTGTTGTGAAATCTGGCATAAATGATCACATTTGTAGTCCTATCAACACTTCCATCTCCCAAGAGTATACGTTGGCGCCCCGCCCTGAGAGCGTGTGTTTTACTGAGGCCAACTGAGGCCATGTCATCTGCATACTTAAAGGCAAACTCTGCTCTTTGATCTTGAACTCATGTGTGTACAGGGAAAACAGTACAGGGGAGAGAATACATCTTTCAGGAGCACCTGTGCAAACAGTGAGCGAGTCAGACATTGTTCCACGGATGGAGACTCCCTGTGGTCGCTTTGGAAGAAGTCATCATTTGTAAACGGACACGTGCCTTCATAGAGTTAAAAGCTGAACAAAATCCACAAATGAAATATGCCCAGTATCTAGAATATCATCTGTACCACAGAGGAAGTTAGAAGTCTCTCCGTGGTTTCACAAAGGGCAGAACTGGTCCAAAAGCATACTTGCTTTTGGCTTTTTGGGCACAGACTTAATGATCCCCCTGATTTAGACACTGTGCGTCTTTTTAACAAGTACTGGAATAACCTTGTAAAGACTCGTTTTAATTGGGTAATTGGGACATGTGCCTGTAGTTCGTCTGGGCCAGTGGCCTTTTTTTGGCTTCACACAGTCACACACGGGCCCCACAGAGTCAAATCTACTGTAATAAACATTTAGCTCATTAGCAAAGGACTGACTGTTACTGACAGAGCATTCTTCCTTCTCTCTGGCCACCCTTATTAGTACATTTTAGCCTTCCTGTGCTGGTCTCGTGTCACCCGTTGTCATAACAACATCATATTTGTCTTCGTTGTCTCCTTTTTTTTCTGTTCCTTGTCACCACTGCAAAAGGCCTTTCTTTTTTTCTCATGAAGACATCTTAATTCTTTTGATGCCAAAGAGTGTTTTGGAAGATTCTCAGTCTTTGTCTTACACACATCATCCTCACAGATCTTCATAGAGGAGGAAACAGTCTCTGTGATTTCATTAGCATCTAGTCAAGATGCAAAGACAATGTCCCATACAGTGTCCTCTCGTTGAGACAGTCCCCCACATTCCAGACAACACTTCACTTCCACTGGTGTCACTAATACACCCAAAGGTGACTCACATTGTGGTCTGCAAACAGCCTCACAGACATCTGGGATGTTCCCGAAGTAAGTGAGTAGCTGTAAGTGAGAAAAACGGCTGAAATACATGTGGCATTGCAGATGTGACGCGCCATGTATAGACGGAGTGTTTTTTTTAACCGAGTACACAGAATCCAACTTTCAAGTGTGTGGTACCTAATTAAATAACAGGAGTGTTTTAACTACAGGGTCATGGATACACACAGATGAATTGATTCATTGAAAACACCCACACGGTTGTCGCATTGCCTAAAATGAGGTATTTATATTTCTTTGCATTTTTTTAGACGGATTGTACTTCTCTTTTCGACAGTTATATTTAGTTTGTTCCTGTTGAAATAAAAATAGACCAGCAGCATTAAAATAGCGATGAGCAGCGCGATGAATACAATCGGGTCCGCGACCCACTTTTGGGTCGCTACCCACCAGTTGAGAATCACTGCTCTAGAGCCCTGTTTCTTTCTTCTCTTTGGCCTCCTGATGGGTCTTAACTTAGGTCTGACATATCGACGGCGTGTCAGTGAACAGGCAACAGTGTTAAAGCGTGAAGACCAGGCAGTCAGGCTGACTTTCCAACGAGAGCTTCCCTGCAGCAAGAATGCCGTTAATAATCCACTGTCTCGCTAAATGTATTGTACTTCTGTGTTAAAGGGGCCCTGCCGTTGAATATACTTTAATCCACATTAAACAAGGGCCACTAAAGCTACAAACTCAGACGAACAAAAGGTGGGCACAGGGTCAGCAGCGGAGTTGGGCCGGTGAAATGAATCCAACATCATCATCATCTTTTCATGGGATTTGTTGACCACATAAAAATGAATATAGAATGATGTCAGCACCACCTTGCACCACATTTTTCAAATTTGAAAGGAAAGACTTGACCAGGACATGACCCCGTGAGCAGCTAATCCGAGCAGCGTCCAATGTGAATGCTCTCTCTGACTCACTAAAGTAATGTGTAGTGCAGCATTGCATTACCGTAGCCTCGAATTAAAAGCTTTTACATATGAAGATAATCCGTAGACGACATGGCGGTGATACAACAGGAGGGCTACTTGTTAGCACCTCTTCCATCTCTATGACAATGGTTTATGTTTTAAGGACTACAGTAATGTCTCGCTGGGAAGCTTCACTCTCATTTCTGAAGCAGCAGCGGGACAGACGTTGCTCTCGCCCCCGTCCTCGTCACCACTTCACAGGCTATTCAATTAGCAGAAGAAGCATGGGAGATGGAGCCATAATGGAGCTGATGAGATGCACAAGGACAGGTGACACTCATCAGAGCGGCGCCCCATTGTCTCTGTGTGGACATCATTAAGGAAAGACAGTGATTCCAGGCTCTTTTTATTTGTTTTTCTCCCTGAGCCTGAACACACTCAAGCAAGCTGCATGCATTAGCATTTTATTCGATCAATTTGCAATAAGTGAAAATATACCTACGGAATAAAGGGCGTAAGGGTTTGACATAGAGCAAAATAGGGACATCTGACAACTCGAAAATAGGTTTTAAAGTGTACGATTTCATAAATGCCACGCTGAAAGACTGATATCTTGAATGGGGAATATGCTCTGACCCCGTATATGTAAACTCCTTCTGTTACTGGTTCAGAAGAAGCTGAGACGTCCACTCTTTCTCTTTCGTCCATTTTCGCCTCCGATGAAGCGAGACCTGCCGCTGCTGAGGCCTCAGACCGATCCCAGCAGCCCGGACCGGTTCTGTCCTCTTCAAAGCCTCTGGCCCGGACTGTTAGGGAGCTCAGCTCTGAGGTAGACAGACACCTGAGGAAACACCACCCGAGCACAGACGTGAGGACTGCTTTTGTTACAGTTTATGTACAAATGAAACAAACAACATATACCATAAGAGAGCTTCAGAGCTGTTGGTAAACATATTTATTTGAACCTTTGGACTAGCTTTTTCCACTGCTTCCCGTCATTATGCTAAGCTGGGCTAAGCGTCTCCCAGTTGAAGCTTCTTATTTAATAGACTTGAGAATTGAGGAAAAAAAGAAATCGATCTGTGGCTTCTTTATTCAAAGTTAATTAATATTGAACATGTCAAATGTTCCAAATTGCACCTAATTCGACACTGCACTTCCTCGGGTCACGAGAAATACACTTGTGTGTGTGAAGTAGATCGGATGAACGGTTGTCGAGAAGTGCAAAGAACACACAGAGGTTCCTTTCTGTAGTTACATAACTAAGACCACGATCATTCCCTAACCATAACCAAGCGCTTTGAGTTACCTCAACATAACCATGAAAATGTTTATAATGCTGGGAGCACACAAGGTAAGGAAACAATGAAATAGGTTACCTGTAAACAATTTGCAGCATTTGTATCGAATTACATTTGTTCCAAAACCTATTTGCCCGTGTAAATTGGTTCCAGGAGACAGAGTTGTAACAGTGTACTACTGTCTTCTGATTGGCCAAGAGGTTACAAGTACCTCCACATGCTGTGGGCATAGAATGAGCCTGTGTGCACACTCTTTCTTCTGAAAGATCTAAAATTGTGGGAAAAAAACAAGATGTTACAAAAGGCAAAGTGTGGTACTTTGTTCTAGAACAGTGCACTCAGCTGCTACCACACAGGAAAAAGAATATGCATGTTTAAGTCTTGTTGGGGCTAAGTGATATTATGCGATTATGATATATGCATACTAACTACCAGAGCAATGCATTAGTTATCATGGGGTTCATGTGACTGATGTAGGAGCTAATCATGAGCGCTTGACTCCGAGGTGGTTGAAAAGCCTCACACTGTATCATTTCCCACAATCAGCAGTCACTTCATATCAAGACATACACCTCCCAGTACTGCCTGGCAACCGGATGGAGGACCTGAGGGATCAGGACTGATGCTCATTATTTAACTATAACAGTTAATGAAACGTTTTTGATTCAACATGTGTAGGAGCTGTTTGGTACAAAGTAATGCACTGGACAGCCAACAAACAAAAAAACCCTCCCCCAGCAGATCGACTGGGTGCATAACCTCAGTCCTCATAGTAATTGGCTGCGGAGGCAAATCAATGCCTCAGATCACAACTGAAGCAGTCTGCTTGTTTTCAACATCTATCATTTGTTCTTATCAAGCACGATCAGAGCAATTTCCCCTCCCTTAATATAGGTTTGATGGGACGACGAAAAGCTCAATTCTCAGAGAATTGGAAAACACATTTCTTGTGCTTCGTGGTAACTAAACTGTCAACAGATAAGAGGGTCCATAGTATCAACTCCCGGGTAATTCATCTTGCAATTGTGCCGCTGTGTTTTCCGTTGCAGCAGTTTGGGAATATAGTTTGAGGCCTTCGCTCAAACGTCACAGCAGCAGACGCTTCGTCCGACATGCCCGCACAAAGGAAACATGTGAAGCACAATGCACAACGTGTATACTGTGAGCACTGCGCTCTCTCCGGCCTGAAGTTCTCTTTACTTATGTGTAGCTGCTACATCCCCCCCCAAAAAAGTATGTTTGTACCCTTGTGTTCACTTCTATCTGCAAAAGGGCGATGAGCCACTCGTCCTCAGGCAGCTCTGCAAACTGCTGTAGACAGTAGCGTGAGGTGAGAGAGCAGTGGAGGCCACTTTGTATCATGTCAGCGCTAGCGGTTAGACGCCATCCCCACAGTGTCCCTTGTCACCAATCACATCCTTTTAAACCACCCAGGGAGCTCGACGCCCCCCCATCCCCCTTACACACACACACACACACACACACCCTTATCTGTCAATGCTGCTTAAATAATGTAATTAATGACTTAATTAACATTTCCATAATCTATTTTAATAAATCTAACACGGCATAATGAGAGTTTCTAACCTCCAGGCAATGGCATATAAAATCACAGTGCAGGGCCGCATGGTCACGGCCCCGTCGCAGCGCCCCCAACTCTCGCCGTGACAGTAAAGGAAGGAGAGGGCGCATATTGTGTGACAGCCTTCCGAAAGGCAGTTCAAGCCTGACAAATGTCATGTGACTTTGTGAATGTGTCCAATAACAGACCTGCAGCACGAGGGGGAGGGCAAACAAGATATTATTTTGGAGGTTGAAAATGTTGAAAGGAAGCCAGGGTGCAATAGATGGAAATGAGAAGGATTCATTTGAAAGAAGTTTGCAAGTAGACGGAAGAACAAATGATGCACAATTCAGTGGGCTTCTTTTGACATTCATTTTTTTAGCATTGAAACTCAAAGCTGTTCTGCTCTTTTCTTTCTCTGCTTAATATAAAGCATCTCTCTATTTGCAGGGTAACTTACTTTCCTTTTGAACTAAAGAAAGACACACAACTGAACAAAAACAAACTAATTAACATGAATGATTCGTCTGATATTGTGAACAAATTCCATGAAGCCCATTGATGTTTTAAGCACAATGTCAATTGTTAAAAATGGGTCACAAGTTAGTCGTCTTACTTTGAAAAAGAGGCTCGGTCATTTTCAAAAACAGCTGGGCCCGGTAGTTTTAGTGTTTGTTGAGGACTATTTTCAGCAGCAGATTAATTCACATATTAAGTGAATATTTACCGCAGCAGGACTGTGTATGTGAGATTGAACACAAAGTAACTTTGGTGCTGCGTTCATGGAAATGAAGCAACATGTCACCCACACAAACAACAATTAGAAGGATGAATTAATCGTTGAATTTGGTCTTTTCGTTGAATTTCTTGACTGTAAGAAACATATAGAATATTGGTAATATTATCCATTAAAGGAACAGAAGAGAAAGGAAAAGCATTGTGCTGATTCACAAAATGGCCGTTACTTTCATTTCATTATGGTGAAAAGATACTTTCTCAACCAACATATTTCACCAAACGATCTATTCAGAACTGACCTACAATGATAAATATTGACGACGTAATTGCTTGGTAGCAAACAAAACTAGCATCTGAAGTGTTGTAGCCATGGCAACTGACAACAGGTAACAGAGGCTCATTCACTGTGAGGATAGCAAAGGGCTCTAGCCCCCCAGCCAATAGACTGGCATTATTGCATGTTACCATTTCACCAAGAGTCAGTGTAAATGAACACACGAGTACACTCCCACCGCGGTAAAAAGGTCTTCCTGAAGTGTTTACTTGTTAATCTTTGTCTCGTTTCAGTCTCAAAGACAACCAGGCCCGAGCGGTGGTGGGTGAGAGACGAGGGGGTTGCTCCGTATGAGGACTTCCACCCTTGGGGTGAAGAGTGACTGAGATGCACCGTGACAGGGGGCAGCAGGAGGCTGGCACATGCAAGGCAGCAGAAGCACCATGGGGCACTGATCTATGAGGCCAAGCAATCCTAATAAGGGCACCCACTAACCTTCCACTTGCACCAGTAACAATGTAAGCGCCAGTGAACAGAAAACCTGCTTAGTGCAGTGGGACACCTCCAGTGTTTATAATGATACAACATATCTGTGGAACGGGTTTAATGTACTCGTTTAAGGCTTTGAAGTTTCAAAACAATGCAACGGATGATTCACGCACGTAAACAAAGTGTTAGCATTTTAACAGTGTGACTGTTCGCATGACAACATATCTGCACCGCTTTCAACTCGAGCTATGAGCAAATACCTGCGGCCGAGATCTGCCAGGAATGTAGCTGCAGCGTCTGAAGCTGCTGAATGTGTTGTAAACAAACCAATTTCCTGTCATGAAATTACAGCTCATTACTAGCGTGGATACGGGCTTCAACAACATAATGATGCAGAAGCACATTACCAGTGCAACCATAATTATTAATTACCAGTTCACTCGCCACATTCCTTGCAAAGGCGCTTGATGGGGGGTGGGAAAAAGTTACGAGCCTTGTTGAGTTAATTACAAACAGCCTTGCTTGTGTTAGTCAAGACAAATACTGGAGGAAGGACAGACACGAGTTTTAATTCTGCTACAGGCACCACAGTAGTTTAAGTTGATTGGATTATTACATCACTTCTACTACTCCCATTATATTTTACAATGAATTTTCTTATTAAGCGGGGGAGCTTTTCTAAATCCCATCATTCAGTTGACGATGGCCGGTCAATATGTCGCATTCATTTTCAAACATACCATTCGGACTATTCTCTGTTCCAGCAGCTATTCTACAGAAACATGCAGCCTGATTGCTTTTGGTAATTACAGATTACGTAACCTGTGTTTGTAATCTGATTACAGTATCCGCCATATGTCGCTTTCCAATCACAGAGTAGATATTCTTTTGGCCAGGAATCTAATGCATCATTTACAAGCTAGATGTTGATAAAAACAGACTGTTCATTTACTAATGGTTCATAGTACCACAGGCCTCATTCCAATTAGCAATATCAAAATTGGAACGGCGCATAAGTGAAAACCAGAGAGGTGGGGGTCAGACGACAGCATGTTTTCAGAGATGATTATTTGGATGACACCGACACTCACCGCTTCTTGTTTTGAAACTCACATAGAACTAAAATGCTACTTAAAACTATTGTTTGCATTTGGCAGATGAAAAACATCTCGGGCCAGAATCACAACCAGAGAAGAAAGACTGTCACCTTTGTTGTAATTAGTAATGTTCACCAGGTTCAGACCAAGGGCACTTTCAATCTAAAAGTACAGATAGGGTCAACACATACAGAGTCAAGAACAGATTTCTCACTTTTAATCTGCAGGATCTCTGTCAGCAGACCATAGAAGGCTGCTGCCACTTTAAAGGTGAGGGGCGGAGGAGGGGCGGTGACGGCAGTCATCATGCAGTGAACTACATGAGGTACCAGGTCCAGCAAAAACAAAAGGCGTTGATCAGCACAAGCCACGTTTGCCACTGGAAGCTCACCGACCGCCATGGAAAAGTCCTGTGGAGCTGGTACTGGACAAGAAAGAGAAGTCTCACGGCTTCACCTCGCAATCACACGGTTGTGTCTAATCACTGAAAAATCTTAACATTTATCAGAATGGTTTCAGTTGTAGATGCCTGAAAATAATAAAGAAAATCTCAAGCCACAAACGCTGTAGAGGATGGATGGCATTGTTGGTCTGTTAGTCCAGTCTGAAATATCTCAGCCACGCTTGGATGGATTGCCATGAAATCTTGCACAAAAACGTCCTTCTGTCCAATACGTGGGTTTATGACTGAACACCTGCAAAAATACTGACATTCCCATCAGCCCCAACTTGACTCGATGTTTAGTGCTGCTAATTACAAAATGGTAGCATGTTAACATCCTAACTACGATGGTGACCGTGCATTATCTGCCATCAATTGTCATTGTTATCGTGTTGTGCTGACATAAGCATTTTGTTCAAATCGTAGCTGTGTCTAAGCACAGCCTTATAAAGCTACTAGCGTGGGCTGTAGACTGATGATCACACGGAATAACCATTTATTTTTTCTTCTTTCATTTAGCCATTTAATCATGGCGCTCATCTTAGCTGATTTCTGATAAGGAAGGGGAGTTGTTTTTGTTGTATTTTTGCCGTATCCGGCCCGACATCATCATTTCCAAAGGACTTCCAAGAACTTGCTGCAGTGGTTGCTAGGGGCAGTAAAAAAAATTAATAAATCATGACAATTGAATAAATAATGGGGTTATTGTTTCTGTACATTATATTTACAACAGCCTGTACAGCCGTGTCAATCTGATCTAAGCTGGCTGTGATTATTTTCTGATGTTACGGATGTAGCTTAGCTAGCCATGTAAGATGACTTTACCATTCTTTATCCACCTACAAGGCTCTGATTGGTCGAATGTTTCTTCAACCGGCTGAAATAGACATTAATGGGCATAACACCCGACCAATTTGAATCTGCAGCCACTTAGAGGTCTGGAACTCGGCTATGTAGACTTGTTAACTTCTTGTTAAAATCTTTACGAGGTGTGAAAAGGCTTCACCGAATCACTGTCTTACTTTGTGTCATAAACAAGGGAAGAATGGATCACCTTGGTCATCTTGTTCAAAATTAATTTTTGATATTTGTTAAAATTCTAATTACATCCTGACAGCAATAAATAAACCTAATTCTCTGACAAAAAAAAGAAAACAAACCGACTATCTGTGGATGTCAGATGAGCCCGTCTGATCGTTTCGATTGGCCTGAATGTAACGATTGGACGAGCTACCTGCGCCTATTTTGCCCTTGCAGTCATTGCTCTTCACAAGTCTTCCACAAGCCGCTCGCTCACCGGCTGTGAGTACTAACAATAGCCATGTTTGGATACTTTTTTCAAAATCTAGTATACTCTTGCTAGTTTCTCAAGATGATCAACCCTTTGCTTTAAATCATTGGTCTATTGCAAGAGTTTTGCACTTTAAAGCCTATCATTACAAGATAATGTTCACTGAATGTCTATGGTGACACAAACTAGTGTAGTTGGTTTTAAATTGTGTGTTTCCAGCTTAAAACAATCAATAATATATATTGACCTCGCGGTAACCAGTACAACGGGACATGTTTTTCCTAGTAATTGTAATGCGAACCCATGATGGAGAGTAAACAACCCCCTATTGTTGGAATAAACTCATTAATACAACCTCACACCTGTTCTATACATCCAGAGCTTGTTTTGTTACCTGTGGCTTGGCACTTAAAACAAACATAGAAAAAAAAGCTCACATAAAAACACTAAAGCATGTATGCAGTCATCAAGCCAGTATGCAAACATTGCCTTCAATCCTCGCCAAATATTGCTTTGCTCTGGAGGCAAACCAAACCACTCGAACAGCGTTTGATTAGTGTCTGGAATTCATCTGCAAATGCACACTTGCCTTGTCCTCTTTCATGGCTGCTATTCATTAATTAGATTATTTGTGCAACTGAGCTATCCTCAATGTTTAAGGTTACATCAGGCCCCAGTAAGTGGCTGCCTGATAACAGAATGCATCCATCTTCATTACTCAGCCCTTTCTGTCTAGGCTTGCTCCTCCACAAGTGAGCTATGTCAGTAGGTTCTAAGTAACTGATAGATTTCATTGCATTCAGATCCTGAACTTTTGCCTCCTTTGATTTAAGTCGCTCTGATTAAATTACTAGGTTGTGGTTTTCCCTCATATCGGGTTCCTTTGTGGTCATTTTTTTCTCCCTTCGCAGGGTGGAATAGTGGGGCAGCCAAATGAAAAGCAAACACCTCTTTGTGTTTTTAGATTATAAACCCTCTTTATCAACGCATTGTAGGGATTGTCACGTAAACATTGCGGCCAAGCAATTTGTAAATACTGTGTTAATGTCACATTCCATCCTACTGGATCCACTGGGATTGAGCCATTGTAACCAAAGCAAGTCAGTAAAACTGGTTCTTTTTCAAAAGAATCGGCTCTTTCAAACAAAATCCCTTTAAACATTCTGGCGGATTTTTAACATGACAAGCAAAAGCTGTAGATGAGGTTCACAGTCAGGTCAATACATTGAAGAAAAAAAATCTATTTCAATTCATTCGGAACATGGAAACCAATAATTCAGGTATGATTAACTTTGAAATTAGATTTCTACCAAATTAATTTTTGAATTAATCATATATAAATCACAAGCTAATGATGAATTTATAAATCCTTTTGCATTTGGTTTCAGATTGCACACCAGTTCCTTCTGTGCACCAGTTATAAGAGAAAAGAAACAACATGTTTTCAATCTTAGAGGAAATATGAATAGACTCAACACCCAAGGCAACAACAGAGTGAATGTGTTGCCACACAGTGACGGTTTTCAGACATGGATCCTGATCACACAAGCTATTAAAAATGGGACAGAATGTGGTGATAAGGATTTAAAGGTGCAATATCCCAGACTGGGAGTATTTCTATTGCCTCTCTAAGGCTCTCAACATGGCGACGGCTGGGCCGGCAGCTGACAGCAAATGATGCTAACAGTGCACGTTACGGCGGAAGTAGCGACAGTGCTAACAGTGTTTACCCGAGGGGGAACCGAAGGGTGGCTGCTACGCTTCCATGACATCGCTGTCGATCGGGACGACATTATCATCTGTAAGCGCTGAATAAGAGCAGTGCAGAGGGGCAGCCGTGAGCTAGCCAGTGGGCCTGCTAACATGCGCTAGAAGCATGTCAACAAAGCAATGAGAAGCTGGAATATCATCGCGACTTCATTCTCTGGTCAGGTACACATCACTTCACTAGTTGCTTGCTTCTATATTAATGCTCTGAAGCTCCTTTAAGGTTCGGTTGAAAGCAATTGAACACATTTTGGTGACCCAAAAAAAAAGCCTGAAAAGGCACATTTAATTGAAACTGTTTGCGTCACATCCATCAGCGCTACCTCAGCCTTTAGTCATATCAAGGCCAGGCCAGTTTGAATCAGGTTAAAAGCAGCTCAATACTCAATATGTTCATTGTATTCCCTCAGCAAAATTAACTGTCAGCAAAGCTAAGCAAAGAAACCAAAAGGAGACAGACCGTCACATCTGTCTCGTATCCATGTGACTCTGCATGGAATGTGAGCAGGGCTTTAGTATTTTGGAGGCCAGTGGTTGAGAGGGAAAGGAGACACAATAGTCCATCTACTCCTTGAAGGAAACCATGATTAAAGACACGCCGTATGAGCATATGTATCACAGGCCTGGCAGACCTACCTGCCCCTTTTTGGTGAGGAACACCAAATTACATTTCCTCTGCACCTCATCTTAAATTCAAAGAACACGTGGTAATCCAAACAGTAGACTGAGGAGCAAGCTATAACTTAAAAAGTCAACATGCAGTGCTTTAACCACCGGTTAAAAATCGCAGTGTGTTAATTACATCCTAATGTTTTATGACTGTGACCTTTAAACACCATACCAATCAATCCATACAGGAGGGAAGCAGCCTATTGGGAATATTTAGATCCACAGATTCTGAAAGTAGGGCACTATTTATCCAAACACAATCATTATTAATAGCCGGACAGTCAACCCAAATACATTTTCTGCATATTTTCCACATTACCCCCTCTCCCTCCAGAAGTACAAACACAACACATTGTCCAGCATGGAGATAATTAATTCACCAGAGCTGTCACACTGGTACTGCAAAGGGGACAAAGGCACAAATACAATATTATCCTTATAAAGTCATGCTCACACGTGTTTGACCTGCCTTTTAAATGACTGGAACATACTCTCTGATTTATCAAACAATAATAACAAAAAATGTTGTATTGTTCTCAGATTTCATGCTCGGGGTGGAGAAAACTGTTACGTAGAAAATAGCAATTATACGGTATACCGTAGTCAGATCAACCACGGTATAGTTTTCAATTTCATCCTGTTTTGTTACTTTTGCTGTGCCTGGTAGCTTTGGATTCTAGGATAGCACGAACGCAGTTTACAGTGATAACGGAGGCAGATTGAACACTAGAAATTCAAAGTACCTTTTGGAAGAAATTTCTCCTTGATTTCAGTAGACCAAAACAGGCTTCTCATTTTCAGCAAGTGGCATTCACTTTTATCTATCTGAAATTAGAGCGGTTGCTAGATTCTATTAGCTGTTGCTAGCTAAATGAATAAAGTTAGCTCTGTGAGTTGATTAGAAATGTACATAAGGCTGAATAAGGGAACAGATTAGCATGCTCATTTCAGACGCCTCTGCAACACAATACGTAGGTCTTTGACATAATGTCGACACTGTTACTTCTTCATATGCAGTTGATCATTTTTTGTTCTTTTAAATAAATAAAAATTCTAGCCGACATCTTGCACACTGCACCTTTAAACCTTTGGCAGGCCTGTTACGGGTGCTAAGCTATGATTAAACATGCACTGTTAAGGGAGGATGGTTTGCAAACTGTCAATTCCACCTTCAGATGTCAAAACAACGTGCATGTTTCATGGTTGTGGATGTTATGTCCTGTGCGTTTTATGAAATTGGGATGTATATGCCTTCAGCTGCTAAAATGCCATGTATCATGTATACCTGCTACAGTAGATATCTGGATTTGTTTTCCGAAACTTAGTAACCTTTAACTGGCCGGTATCGACAATTTTTAGTTCGATCTCCTAATTTCAGTTGCAACACAAATTAACTGCATAATGTGGCAATGCCCAGCAGCTCCAGAGACAGTGTACATGCTGCTTGTTTGCTAACAACAGGGATGAAGTTCTACTGAACAGGTCCGGACTAGAAAGTCCATTAACTTATTGAGATTAAGAGCCTGATGCCTTCCCTCCCACCCGACCCTCCGTGGCCTCTTCCCCCGACCGGCACCACACCTCCAAAGGAGAAAGGTGATTGATGAGAGCCATCAGGCAGCTTGGAATCTCTCCTCTCATTAGACTCCTCATGCATCTCGCTGTTTCAACACACGGGGGGAGGGAGTGAGGAGGTGTCCATCCCTCTGACTTTTTAGAAGATAAGTACTCACACTAAAATATTTACCTTCGACATTAATCTCTGGGAAATGAATTTGCCATTATACTTTCTCCCTGAAAAAAATGTCTTTTCTTTTTTAACAGAGTGTGGTTTCCACTCCCTACTCTTCATGCTCAGTGAGCTTTCTCTCTTTTGACTCTCTCATGGGACTGCTTGGAAATGAATGTCCCTGAGGGAGCGGTGTTTGGACAGTCAGGGTGGATCTTATCATCGACCACTGAGGCTCTCCTGAGGAGGCTTAGCTTGAGTGGTGGAAAGGAAAGAATGTTACATATGCATATCCCTAAAGCAGACATGATCAATCACATTAATGCAAGTGCAGCACATTATTGGGAGCATTACTATAATGTGCTGCTGATTGCGCCGCTGCAAACCAAGCGGGGCCTACTCTGTTCACATAAATAACTTCATTGTAACTAAGGCAATAACAAAGACAAATAGTCAGAATCAATGCCCTCTATAGTAGCAATCTAGCTTCCCTGTTCACTTTTATTTTACACGTGTTTTAAGTCAACTGAAAAGTTTTTTACGGCAGCACTTTTGATGAATGAGGCCAAAAAAACAATGCAGTGTTAATAAGGAATAATCACAGGTATAAAGTGGAAATTTTTGCCTTTGAGTGGCCATGGAATTAGAATTGACCCTTTTGCTTAACCCCTCCACCAAACAGTGATCGTCCAAATCACAGCAATGTCAGCAAGCAAGAAGCAAGAGCAAAGGTACAGAACGTTACCATGTCCAGCTAATAGGTTTACTCCCCAGTAATCCCTACAAACGATATCTGCATATGAATGCAGAATCTGCAAAACAGGACAAGAGTTTGGTATCAGAAGGGCTCTGGTTTCTGTTTGTAGTCTGAGCAGTATTGACCAATCACGTTTGAGCGGGCTTTGGCCGGTGTTGAGCACAAAAAGAGGCAGAACGCATCAACCGAAATGTAATCTCTGAAGTATCAATGTTTGTGTATTGGGTGCAGAACTGTTGCTGATCTGACCCAGCCTTGGCCCGGAAGGCCGTTATCCGGATATCCGCTGGCAACACCAGAACCCTGAAATCTTGGCCGTTGCTCCAAAAGGCTAAATCGCCGCCAGACTGCTAGCCAATGGGTTCCGAGTTCGCCCACAGTAGTGACCTAAACTCATGTTAATTCGAAGGCCAAGAGTTAGCATATCATTATAATATCTAATACTCCTTTATGGCGTGCGCATCCGCTATCTCACAATCGAGCTAGCTACGGCTGACAACATTTCAGATCTTTCAGGCCGTTGAGTAGAGATGAGCAGCCTGCTCTCGTCTCCCTCTGTCTGTAAAAATATTAACAAAAAATCCTGACTGGTAAATCTGCCCTGTTGTCTATCTGTTATCAGTGTCAACCGCCTTTGTGGCGTGTGAGAAAGGAAAGCTGGAGAAGCGCACCGACTGAAACTTGGCTTGCGTCTTTGTTTGGGAGTGTAAGACAGCGTGAGAGGATGTGAGGTGAGTGGGAAAGACACAGAATGCATTGTCTGAAACAGTGTGTGTGTCAGAGAGAGAGAGAGAGAGAGGGAGAGAGGGTCCGTGAAGGGTGGGGTTTTGGTCATCTGCCATCGGATAAGATATCCTGACAAGGCAATCAGAGAGAAACAAATTCTGCAGCCACACAGGTTCAACTCTCTCGTTCCTCACCCTGATGAGCTTTTGAAAAATGGAGTGCGGTTGAAATTGGTTTTGTATGAGAGGCTTCAGATCTGTCTCTTGTCAGGAGTATTGCCACCTGTCTTCATTGGCTGCAAAGGTCCGTTAATTAATCTGCCTCTCCCTCTTATTGGCCGGAGAGGACGGGGTGAACAAAGTGCCGCCTGCCCTCAGCACTAGCGTGTCAGAGGCACTACTCCCGACAAACACACACATCTAATTCAGGATACGACTGCTTCGATGTTAAGCAACATCCCTAATCAGTATCATTAAAACACTACAT
The DNA here is from genome assembly GCF_949748355.1 of Melanostigma gelatinosum. Classification (NCBI taxonomy): domain Eukaryota; kingdom Metazoa; phylum Chordata; class Actinopteri; order Perciformes; family Zoarcidae; genus Melanostigma; species Melanostigma gelatinosum. The sequence continues at coordinate 6,743,126 of NC_136637.1, forward strand.
CATGTCCTTCCTCTCTAATTTCATGAGTGAAGCGATTTAATTGGATATTTAATCTAATTTAGTTCATGAAAGTCCTGGGAAATTTAGTTTGAGGGACAGTGATATCTCTTGTGATCAATGAAGCTGCAAATAGAGCTCTTCAGAGATTCTCTACTGACTGATTAGTGCAGACGATTCATAAATACACTTGCAAAAAAAAAAAAAAGGTGCTATGACAGAAATATATGCTCTACTCCAGCGGTTCCCAAACTTTTTAGGCCGCGCACCCCCTTCTACATCCCGACTGGGTTCGCGCACCCCCCCCCCCCCCTTAATAAAAAAAAAAAAAAAAGAAGCAACAGAGCCTTTTAAGCCTTCATAGCCGCATAAGAATCGGACCAATGAGAGAACAGTTTGCTCGTGCGTGGCATTTGTTTACAAGATTTAGTCCGCTGTTAAATGTTGCAGTGTGAACACAAACCGAACAAAGGAGCAACTGCAACAAAGCAAACAAACTGAAGGTGTGAAAACGCCCTGAAACACTGCAACAAAGTTTCAATAACTTTCAGTGACACAAGGCATCACTTTTAAAGAGCAATACTGATGCGAGCACACACGCACAGGCTCAGAGGCAGATTATCACATTTAATTTACAATTAATGAGCGACTAATGAAGCCAGGATGTCTTCGGACAAAGCATCGATGCAGCGACACAGTGTTGTTGGACACCGGGATCATGTCCAACTTTTTTGCTTCTTTCTCCCCAATCATACATTCCACCATCTCTCTGGCAGCTGGCGAGCTCACGTCTTCAGTGATTGTGTGCGGTAGCCCCTTTCTCGCTATTCTGTAACCAGATATGAAGCCCGTAGTGCGTCATTTATAGACCCAACACATGAATGAGACTCCAGTTGTTTTTGGCTGTTTTGTAACTCCTCCAATTTCGATATAAACAATGTAAGGGGCTTTTGACTTGCACTGGCATGCTTGGTGTTCAGGTGGCGACGTAAATAAGAGCTTCAGACTGTTAGCCAGAACCTCACTGCACACCACGCACTGTGGCTTTGGGGAATCTGCGTTGCCAATCCAAGTGAAGCCCAGACACAGATACTTTTCATCATATTTCCTCTTTTTTTCCCAGTCTGATGCTCACCCTCGTTTGCTCTTTTTTCACCTTGACTCCGCGATGGGCCGATGTGCTCCCGATTTGTCTGTGCTATCCCTTCCTCCTTTTCGGTCTCCTCCGTCTCATCTTCCTCTGACTCTGGCTCGATTTCTTCTCCCGGTCTCTCCCCAACGCACCTCTCCGTTCCCCTCGCCTCCGATTCCTCTCTCTCTCTCTGTCCCTCTCCTCTTTTACGACTGATAGCTTCAGATGTCCCACCTGACAGTTTTAAAATTAAAATTACATTTTTTTTAAATATTTAATATTATTACACCATCAGACCGCCATTACACTTTTCCTCTCGCGCACCCCCTAGAGGCAGCTAGCGCACCCCTGGGGGTGCGCGCACCCCACTTTGGGAATCCCTGCTCTACTCCATAGGAAGGTTAAAACATGTCATCTGATATCATTAAATGTAAGAGCACCAGCACGCAATCCAGCATTGATTAATTGGACATGGTTGGATTAATATGTCGCTGGATATCGATGCCAAACTCATCAGAGTAAATGTGTTATTATACAACCGTCAGCTGTGATGCCGTAGATGAGCAAGAACGCGACGAGTCCAAGTTTCTGCAAGACCAGAGGCAGCAGCAGCAGCAGCAGCAAGAAGAAGAAAGCAGCTCAATGGACTTCTTTCTTTTGTTGCAGGAGGCCCAATCCCACAGGAACATGTCACTCTGGCATCGGCCCCGGCACAGCGTCAAATTGATCAAGTGTTAGCTGGGATTGTCTGCTGCTGAGTGTCTGCACCTGTGCATTCCTGTGAGGGCTGAGATCCCAGCCATTCTTGAAGTGAAGTTTGAACTTGGCCTGCTGTTTGCGGCTCAGGCGTACCCAGACTTGCCTAACTGAGAGCAGCTTGTATTGTACACACACACACACACACACACACACACACTCCTGTCACTCTCCGCTGTTGCTCCGGAATGTAAACCACCGGTGTGACAGTGTGATGTACAGGGGCTGCACGTTTTGTTGTTGCGGTGCAGGTGCAGTTCGGGGTGCAGCATTGAAGTGCTTGCCAAGTTACAACATGCATGTGATTCGAAAGACGAACAGTTACTTGGACTTAAATGCGTGTGCAAAAAAAAGTTCTTCCCTGTACAAGTCTGAACAAAGACGCAATCAAGTAATGTTCTTTATGCATGCCGCAGTATCCTTAATCAACAGCACTTTTACATATGTTTGATTAAAAGGAAAAATGAGCTGTTGTTTCTCCAAGGACATCTTCTCATGTGAAGAATACTTTTTTCATTTAGCAGATGCTTATATGCAGAACGGTGTTGTTGCCGCCCACAGGTATAATCAACCAGAAAATTAATAATCATTCTGCAGGACTACAATAAATCATTACGCTTTGGACAATTAATAATGGAGGCGAAGCTCGGGATGTCTGATTACAATAGTTACGATGCATATCATCAAGATTTAAATCTAACGTTTCACAATGGGATTTCAGACACCAGTGCACATTACTGATGTTTAAATTTGGCATTAGGGCGGGTCACGGGGGGGGGGGGCTGAGGGATGGTGCGTATCTTCTTCTACAGTTCGAACCCAACTGCTATTAGAAAACTTACAGTGCAGCACTTTTTGCAGCTAAAAATTTACATTTGATGCACGGTAAGCACAGGCTTCACGAGTGCTTTATGGAGCATCTCGTCTGAAACGTTCTGTAAACATAAGCACATTTTGTTTAGGAATTAAACTAGTTGAATACCATTGCCTAGATTGGAAACTTTTAAAACTGAGGGACAATTTTCAGGTTTCCAGTGGTCGTCCTATTCTCTCTCTACTTGTCAAGGTGTTTGGCTGATTTACACATCATTTTCCGCATACATATAAAGAGGGACTTTCCACTAGCACAGCTTTAATGGAGATGATCAATCACTGGTAAAATGCTGGTGCTGTCTTGCTTGATTTTAGTGCTACGCTTGAAGTAAAATACACTGCAAATTTCAACACTTCAATATTTCTTAAGTGAACTGGAAGTCTTTTTAAATTGTAATTTTTCTTAATGAACTATATGGTGTCGTGCAGGGATTCTGCTTGGGGCCACTGCTTGTCTCTATTTTGATCAATGATATGCCACAAGGTTTCAACAAAGCCGATGTAACAATGTTTGCTGATGACACCACGACATCAATACAAATATCAACAACAGCCAATGAATGAATGAAATTGTAATAGAATGTTGAGAATGTAATTGAATTAGATTCAAATTAGGTAACCCAAAAACGTTTTAGTTTGGTGTGTTTCTAAAGGTCCTCGTGCGCTCAGGGGAAAAACAATACATTAGGTTTTTGTATCAACTTATAAAGCACTCGTTAGTGATGCTAAACCTTTTGGGTTCACCCTTGAATAGCAAATGAAAAGGACAATATTTTAGCTGGGCTGGCAGTATCAGCTGAAAATGAAGCGTACATGCATCAACGCACAAGTTCTGAAAACAACATGTTTTTCCATTATTTTTAACGTTCCCTCATAACCCAGGTGTGCACACGTCTCCCACGCTGTGAGGCTAACTAACACTGGCTCCACTCAGTTTTTGACATCACAGCTTTCAAGAGTCAAAGAAGAAACACTGCAGAGCACTGGGGGTCCAATACCTGAGCGCAGCAGTCGGATCATTGAGCGGACATAAACTTTCTCCACCTGACATGTGGTGGGAAGAGGATTACTTAAGCACACTCTGCCTTGGCTGACTCACAGTTTGTGGAATCACAAAGTAATCTCGAGGCACATTCACTTCGGAGGCAGCTTGATGATCCCGGGCCAGTGATTTATTCATCTTAGGCACGTTGTGAGGCTGTAAGAATTTGTCAAGTTAGAATCCTAATTAAAACTGTTAATCACAGATTCCTGTTTGTTCAACACTCGAGTGAAATGAAAAATGTGATCAAATTATTCATCGCTCCCTTTCAGACAGGTAAGTCAGCATAGCCGTGAGCGTCAGTGTGCCGCAAAAGTTTTTACTTTAAGGCTTACGAAGACTTGAAGCCACGACTTTTTTATTCATTTGACATACATCAACGTTTTAAGTTGACATCAACAATTCCACCACCTGATCAGTTTGGATTGATCTATTCATGTAGATCTGCATAGGTTGAGACATCTGGAAAACGGGATCCAGGCTATTATAAAAGTATGCTGTGGGCTGGTTTAATATTCATGTTCAGCACTTGGCTGCTCATATTGAGAGTGAGGCTTGGGGCGACATCACACAAAGGTAAAGTAACTGCTTCATTTTCTCATGCAGCTGTAACGTTTCATGCCATCCACATACATTTTGATTCTGTCTGTCTAATGAAATCTCCTCCCAGAAACTATACAGTACTGCCTCTGTTCTCGTTTAGCACGTACAGTCAGAAAAACAATGACAACGAAATATGTAAATCTTACTTCTAAGTCCACTTGTTCGGCTTAGGTATGGCCTAGACAGGTACGGAACTCCGGCGAATCCCCATAATCTTTTAGTTTTACTCCAGAAAGGGAAACCAGGGAGCATCAGGTGCCTGATGCCTGCTGTTATGACACTGTTAAAAACAATGTGGACACCAGCAGTGGGCCCTTTGATGTACAATAGCTGCCTGATAATAACTAAAAGAAATATAGCACCTGAAGACGTTCGCCTCAATGCACATGGACACAGTGAAAATCTCCACCTTAGGTCAGAAAAAAGGTTCATTTTACTCCAATCTTAAAAAAGGATGTGAGATATGGTTTGAAAATAAATTCAACTTTCCTGTACAGAAATGCCAAAGATATGGTTTCAGTAATTTATAAAGTCATGTAAAAAAAACAACTAATTTGGTCCGAAAACAATCAGGCAAAGAAAAGGAAAATAAAGAGCATTTAGCAGATGTTTTGTTCTTTTGCGTTTTTTTATACATATGTTTTGGGCGGTAACACTACATTAAGTTACCCTGTGACAGCGTGATCTACATAGCAGTAACTGTAGGATGAACAAATTCTAGCCAATCAACGGCAAACATGAGGGTGATAAACACTGAATCTGTAAACCTCCCCAACTACTAGACAATGTGTTCGGAGCGTCAATCAAAACGTTTCTTTGACTTTGTGACGAAATTAGCTTAAAGAAACTGGGCACATACATAGAAATTGTGATTGAGCCTGCTAAAGCTTGCCACCAATGTAGACTGTAAAATGCATTGCATTAGTGCTGTTAACCTATTCATGTGATTGATGTATTCAGTGTAAATTCCACATGTTATAAAAACTCTTCTTCAAAATCTTATTGCAGGCCACAAATCACCACATCAAGATCCCCTTCCAAGGGAACAGTCTAGAAACGCACCATGAAGTCTCCAGGGACTCCACTTTGGGAAAATCCTGGTTAGTGGATAATAGTGAAGAATGTGAGGGTTACTGTAGATTAATTAGCCTACTCCCTCCTGTGTGACATCCTGCTTCTCTCGCCAACGAAACAAGGCAACTGTAAAACTGTACAAGATGGTACTTGTTCAAGGGAACAGTGCCTCGTCACCACCATCTGTAATGAAACTAAACAAGGGCCACGGGGGGCCTGAGGCTGTACCCTGAGTGCCTGTGAAGAGATAGAAAGCATTACATCATGCCACGGTACATCTCTGTGCACTATCAACATGAATGTTAATCTATGTAATTCAACAGCACTTTCTGATCTCTCCCAACATGGGGTAAAAGCTATTCAAGTGAAATGAAAGCTATTAAAACAGGGCTCGATTGACATATCTAGGGTAAATCTATCTAGGCCATAGTCTACAGTAGATACAGGTCATGAAGAGCATGGCTATGTGAAACTAAATACAGTGACATCATGCTTATTGATATGACTTAAGCAGGGGGCCTTAATTCAGCTTTGTCTCAAATACTGTTCTGAAATATACACTGAAATAGTGTGGTCTGCACTGGCTCTTGTGACTCCAGATTCTTCTCCATGGTTTCTAGATAAGTAGACTTTTGGTGACTACTAGTGAAGCTGTGGTAGATAACAAACCATCGACCCCTGTGAAATACGAACGACAGACTCTACGCAATTGTTGTGCTTCAATTGAAAGTGATGACAACAGATTCATCACACATTTACAAAACATTCATAAGACGTACGTTGACATAATTGTTTGGTCTTTGTATTGGAAGCTATTGTGATGCTAACCTCAGCATGCTAACGTCCTCACAGCGGCAATGAAATATATAGCCAACGAGGAAGTGCCTTAAACTTACATTCTGTCTAATGACCAGCAGGGGGCGACTCATCTTGTTGCAAAAAGAAGTCTGATTGTATAGAAGTCTATGAGAAAATGACTCTACTTCTCTCTTGATTTATTACCTCAGTAAACATTGTAAACATGAGTTTATGGTCTCAATCTCCAGTTTCAAGTCTTCTTCAATACAGCATGATGTTCATTTTGTAAATTATGATCCATTTAGAGTCAAATAAATGATAAAGCAGGGTATGGTTTAGGGCGTGGCTACCTTGTGATTGACAGGTCGCTAACTTATGAAAATAATTAGTAACATTTTGGTTGCCTAAAAATGTCTTATTTAGTGTTTGGTTGTTCTCAACAGTAATGTTTACAACAGCAAAGTCACAATATGAAATGATTATCTCACTGGACACATATCTAAAATGTCAACAACAACAAAAAATGTCCCAGATCACAATGCTGAGTGAAATTATAAAGAATGAAGACCACAGACATCGTTCAGTGTCATTCATTCGTCTTGTCCTCTTGTTGTCCCCCCTCTGCCTATTTGAGTCAGTGCTCATTCCAGACTAACACTGGATTGTTGTGCAGTGTAAAAAATGAATTGCACCTTTTAAAAATGTACACTATGCGATTGCTTTATATTTTCATTTATCTTAGAGTCCACTTAATAGATGATTGGATAACATGCATTCAGTCACTCGGTACATGAACAGCAAATAGCAAGAAGCAAACAAACCAGTGATTACCAAAAATGATGAAGGTGAATTACTATAATATTGATTCCTGAGCCTTACTTATTGCATGTTACTGTGATGATGCGATGTTAGCGATGCATTTCAACTTAATGAGCTGAGACAATGGTAAATTAGCAGCTAGGTAATTGATACATTGCTGTTGTTTTCACTGATTCTCCCGATGGGAGGCTGCTGCAGACGGGCCACACAGAGAGTTTACGACCTTTCTTTCTGCCCCTTAGGCCTTTGTGTTACAAATGGAGCCGTTATTTTTCGAATGTGAACTTGCTTGTGTTGCATTATAATATTAAGATTTATATAATATTAAGAACCTTGTAATGAAGCAATGTCACCCACCGTCACTGGTTCCAGAAGTGAATGGATTATGACCAGGTCAACCAACGAGGGATTTCTTTGTTTTTGTTTTGGTAAAACTTGATTTCGTACAAATTGCAGGTGAAATAAAAATTCTATTTTGGATTGTGTCAAATTTAAAAGCAGTTGATTTCGAGAGAAATGTCTGTAAGAATTTTTGTACTTCATTCATTTCAAAAAAATTCATAATTGGAAACATTACTCTCCATATTAAGTGTATGCCTATAGACATTTTGACAGTTTTGGGATGTTCAGCTGGGTTATGTTAGCTTGGCATTTCATTGGAATTCAGTAAATTGTTACCTAAAAAATTGAAGCCAAGTTATGTTATTATTTCCAGAAAACTTCCTTGGAAGTGATTAAAGTATTAGGAGTGTACAGACCTGTAAAATATATATTTTCAGAGGCCTGATGTGGTAAGATTAACAAGGAATTCACAAGAGTTAAAGTGAAACATCTAATCAGTAAATAAATTGTGTGTAGCATGTTTTTGTTCTCCTCTCCTATCCCTATAATTACCTTGCCACCCTTCCCATTTACTTTGCAACCCTCTAAAGGGGTCGGGACCCCCAAGTTGAGAAGCGCATACTATACTTTATGTCTAATTATCAGTGTGTCAGTGAGCAGTCATTGACATTTAAAAAATATATAAGTCTATAAGTCTGACAATGTGAATGCAACTCCAACTGCAATTCTGAACAAAGCATCTAATTGTTGGAATAATTTTTAAATGGAAGGTGCAGTTCAACATGGGATACGTTTATGAATTAGTCAGAGCAGCTGTCACTCAAGTCCTCTTCATCTGTGGCGAATACCCGAGCCCTCAGTCATCTTAAGGTGTTCATTCTACCGTGTGACAGCCCCTGTGGGTGAGTGGGCCCCACTCTAAAAGCTCATCCAGACACAGATGCGTAGCACTAGTGACCTTTAATTTCATTTAGGCTGTGTACAAATGAGTTCAGCATAGCCCACTTAGGGGGAAAAAAAGAGCCTGTAAAAGAAAGTCTTTGCAAGATTGTAGCTTCTCTGGGTTTCGGCACACTGGCATTATCTACTCCCGAGCTTTAATGACTTCCCGCCGAGAGGAGCCACGGTGAGAGCCTTTCAGTCAGACTAAGAATAGCATTAGACACAAGGTTATCTGGGCATTCCACTCACTGTAACATGCAATTAACTCTACTCCTCCATTTTCATTACACAATTATTCATTAATGTCAATTTAATTTTATGCATTGTTCTACATGACCAAAGCCTGATTACGGGGCCCTTGCACTCCAATATCCCAAGTTAACTGGTGCCAGCCTCACTCGCAGGCCGACTAATTGCAATTTAGCCCTAGACAGCACCTCCCTCTTTAGGCTGTCCGTAATGGAGCAACTGATTCACAGACAGGTAACGATTGGAAAGACAAAGTGCTTCTCTCTCTGAATGGAAAACAAATGCACTGCTGCTAAGCTGTTTTCTTTGTGATAGCACTATGGTCTGCCCTTTGTATTCAGAGAGGGACAAGAGGTAATATGTTTCCTTAAATCCTATTTGTCTTCAAATTCCATCTCCATATAGAAATAAGGAGAACCTATTAAATCACACAGCAATGTCTTCACGCGGGAGAAATGGAATTCAGTTTAGAGACAGATAACAATTTGCATTTGCCATGTCAAGATTAAGGCACCATGTGCAAGTTCTTCATTATAAACTAGTCAAAAGTATTCTCAAATGGTCTAAAGAAATGGGGAAGAACAAACTTTAATACATGTATTCTCATTTTGGCTGTTGCTGTGTCATGTATTTAGTTCAGAGAGGTTTCTTTGTGGAGTCAGACAGAAAATCCTCCCCTATAGCTGGAGCATCTCCTACTTCTTATAAAGATTCAGGCTTCTCCAGCTTGATGTACCAATGGTAATGTATTGTAAAATATGTCAGAAAAATGGTAAGAAAAGAACTGTGACATGGAATCGACTGTCATTCATCGTGTCTCTGTTACTCAGGACTTTGTCAGAGTAATGCTTATGTTTCCAAGAATACAAAGAGAGCTAATGTTATGTCTGTTTCTATGCTGGAAGCTGCTTTTGTTGTGGTTCTGTGAGTAGCTATAACGTTTGTACAGAGTAGCAGCAGTGGCTTTTTTCTCCAAATCCAAACAGAAGCAACAAGTACAAAGTAACCATAACCTTTAATCAGAACGGCCGCAATTATGAGAAACTGACCCAAATGAAAAATACTTTAAACTCTACTTCCTGAATTCGGCCTGCTGTTGATATTCAGCATGTGCTGACCAAGCTAAGGGTTAACTGGCCACCAGAGTATCCCCGGAGAGCACCACTCTCTGTGAGACGTTCGCTTAGACCTAGTTCAACCAGTCTTAAAGGTCTTTACTGATGGAGCGATGTATAGACCCGACCAGTGTGAAGTAGTTGCACTGCTACTCTAGCACGAAGGGGGGCAACTGTACACGCTACCAGTAAAACAAGATTGGTTTGTTGTTTACGCTGGGCAACAGGAACGGCTGCTGACGACGCATGGTACCCAAAAGCCTCACTGGTCTTTGCTTGAGTTTCAGTACAGAACGATCTTTTTCATCTGGTGGGCAAAATGGTGGTTGGAGCTGGAATGGACGGTATCAAGGATGAGGCAAAAGGAGGTGTTCCAGGCCTGGTTAGACCAAGACCCAAGGTAAAGCGCCAGGCTTTGAAGCAAATTCATCATTGTGGTCATGTGATGCCAATGGGGCGCAAAAATACTTTTTTCCCATTGACATACATTGGAACAAATTGTAACTCTGTAAATCAGTGGATACCTTTTTTTTGTAAGGTAAATCAACTTCCCAGTAAGAACACTTTCAGGTCCTTGTTTTAACCATTAGATCCTAAACGTTCTAAAATGCATTAATAACCAAATCCAGAGGTATTTGCCTTCCTCCGTTCATGTGAATGAGCGCGAGAATGAGGCTGGAGGACCAAGAGCTGGGAGCAACTTTCATCGGACTGAATTGGGCCCCGCCTCCGTCCCTGTGTCCTGTTCTCTTTATACATCCACTGGGTGACTGACTCAGCAGTGAGCTACCTTGAGGTCAGAAAAGGCTTTGTCAGGCTATAAGGTCAATATTTAGCCTCAGCTGCACTTTGTGAACTTTAGCTGTACTTTCTTCCAAGTGTCAATATTCCTGCAGTTGCTGACGTTTAGCATAAAATGTCACACCTCACTTTCATCTTCTGTTATTGACGTCTACCTGCAAGACAGCACCTCGCTGGTCGAATCTCACCAGGTCTAACATGTAATGTCGACCTCAAGCATGTTAAGCTGCTTACAGTTCCTACCGTATGCTTACGTGCTAATATTTAGTATTAAAATGTTTCCATTGCAATTCAACGCATGGCCTCTGGGGAAGATTGGCAGCATGATTGAGTGGTGGTGCCTTATCCAGCTTTCTTCATACATCCATAGACACTAAGTTATGAAAGCATTAAACTCGAAATACATTCATGTATGATGGGATATTGTTCATTACTTTTTGCGGTGCCTTCTCAAATACATTGTTGTACAAGTGTAAATCACAACCTGCTGGTAGCGCGAGACGGGAGATAGAAATCCATCCAATCCACTCACGTGTGTGAGATATTTCACTCTTGGCCAATATATTGGACCGAGGGACGGATCAACATCGAAATCCCTGGAGCCACATTGGGAGCATGGCTAAAAAAGGCTATGACTGACCTTTCAGTTCCCTCCATCTGATGGTAATTATGTGCCGCAATCCCAATGTTTATGAAGGTATTAACACAACAACTGTTTGGGCTTTTCCTTCCATCCTGTCTCTGTCCTCTGCAATATCCTATGCAGCAAGCAATACTATTTTGTGAGATAAATAAAAGGGTGGCAAATTGTTTCACGCACTTATGTCAGGAAAATTGCCTTATAATGGTCAAAAAAAATGATAAACCACAAGGGACCTTTTTTTTTTAATACACCTGACATGGAACACATGATTAAAGAGTGCAAATTTGAGGGTCACCCCAGGCCAATTGGACCTGTGTTTCATGCACTTATTCACATCAAAGACTCTCAGGCAAGTCTCCTCAAGGCATACAGTGTGTGATCAAAGCGCTCTCCTCTTTGTGAATTCTATTTTATCCTTGTTGCTCATATTGTGTTTCAGGGTAACCATACAAATCGCAAGCATAATTGGGAGGGTGAAAGACGTCTTAATTCTTCCAGAACCATGTTTCATGCACAAAACAAGAAATTGTAATGTGAGATAATGATTAATGTACTTCTTTGTTGATTGACCATTGAAAGGACTGCTCTTTTATTCTTCTGTTCAGCAGACTCTGTAAGCAGTAGGGCAGCAATTATTGTTCATTTTCAGACTGGGAATAATCAAGGCCTTCAAAAGAAAATGAGATAATAAGCATATAAAATATGAAAGGAAAGGAACAGCCAACAGGAGTCTTCACTCCGCATAAAAGAAGATGTGATGAGCTTGGCCAAAGGTTCACAACATTTTGTTTGAATATAATAGATATAATTACGTTCCTGTTGAATTGAATTCACTTCGTAACAATATATCAGAATGAGGTGAAATATGTCTGGATTAAAAGTGTGATATTTCCATTTCCCATGTCTTTGCTCGTGAGGGTGGATCATGTTGCAATCTGTTGTTATTGTTATTATTTTTACAACCACGGAAAAGTCTTTTAAAAAGCGTGATAATTAGATAAAACATTTTTTTTGCTGCTCTTACTGACTTAGATGTCGGATCCTTGACATATTCCATATGGAGGAATGATGAGAGGAGATGATGCGACAGGTTCACTGGGACAAACAGCTGAATTTGGGTCAAAGTCCGACCGTACACGAAGTAAAAGTCGAGGTAGGCTGAAAAAGTTACGTTTTAACTTCTCCCTGCTTTCTACTCGCCGGTGTCAGACGCCATACTGAATTCTGTGTCTCATCATAAATGGACGTAGCGGGGTTGGACCCCAATAAAGGCAAAACAGAGCCATATCACTGGTCGACGAGACTGGTGCTTGTGTAATATAATATCTCTTGTTATTTACAACGAGAATATTTGGGGGCGATCGCCACACAACATACATAGATAAATAGTTTGAGGAAAAACGATTTGGCTCCTGCTAAATTATTCAACATATGATGTGTATGACGGCTTTCACTGACCTCACAAGAGCTTCTCAGCTAATCAACAGGAGTGCTCTTCAAGGCTGGACACATTTTGGCTGCAAATTTTCATATTTCTCATTACGCTGAATTCCTCTCATACTGACACGTTTTATTTAAAGGTGTAATAAAAAGGGATTCAGACTTCAGACTGGTGTTCTGTCAGGCGATGCAGGGACAGATGCAGAGCAGAAGAGCTGCAAGAAAGGAAGAAACGCTGCTAGCTGCTGGGCTGATTTATTCAGTGTTAAATGCCATAGGCTTAAGCTGTTGGTGACATTGCAGCACATTCTACATTAGATTCTTAAAAAAAAATAGTTTTGATATCTGCGCAAATCAGAGCGCATATGCACCGATGCTAATACATCTGCAATATAATATCACGGGTAGATCTTAATTCACTGTTACAATCATTAAAAGGCAAAGGCAGCATGTGTCTACATTGAGTATTCCTTCAGCAGCTAGCGTAGCATAGAAGTGCTAATGCTAGTTCATTAAGGATGTGCTAACATACTCTGCTGAGCACCACAGGTTTTTATGCAGAAATGTAAGGTTTTAGAAAATGACATCTCCTTCCAACTTCTCCAGGTAACGAGTCTCACTATTACACAAGGTTTAACCAGGACTAGCTCCAAATCCACAACACCAGCCTGAAAATGAAGAAGACCTGAAACGATTGCCTGAGAGTCTCTGGAGCACAGACGGTTGGTTAGCAGTCGGACCCTGGTGATTGGCCAGTCTGTGTTGGAGGGGCGTGGATTAGCGAAGGGTCAATCAACCTTTCACGAAAGATGTTAATAAACATTACATTCCATATTCATCATTCGTTTTCTTGCTTTAATATTAGTTACAGAGTTACAGAGAACACATATGTGGTACTATATCTGGTGCATGGGGGTTACGTTTGTGTGTGATAACCTACAAAATAGGGAGAATTTAGCAGACATTAAAGCTGTCATCATTACTGCAAATGTTTATTTAGATCTGTGAGAGAGAGAAAACCACACACACATCAATCTGTCTGCTCTCTATTCACTCCATTCTGTTGACGGTCGTTGTGCCATCAACATCCTGGCTTGGTGGGGATTGATTAACAGCTCTGTGCATCCCCCGATTTCTAATTTCTTTGTGTCTTTTAATTAAAACCCAGTGCACTTCACCTCTGGCTGTATTGTGCAGCAGTAGAACGAAAATGAATGAAGTGGGAGCCCAGGGGGTAAGAGCTCTCCTCATGGGATTATAATTGTCAAGATGAAACTCTTCTAAACAAGCTTCAGCTAAACACATTCTCAAACATGAATTAGATTAGACTTTAAAAGTGAGTGCATGCGCCCAATATTTTGTTATTCTTATGTTATTAATCCACACCACTAAATAATAAATGCCACTGTAAGTATTTTGGAGGATGAGACATTTGCTCTTTTCCCCTCCTTCATTCATAATTTAAAAGTGTTTGGACAAGGCAAAAACAAACGAATCTTGCACAACCAAAACTCTGCGAAGATTTGTTGATTTTTTAAGTATATAACATTTCAGAGATGCGACGTTCTCGCGCTGCACAGTAGAGTGATTTTCTGGGTAATCAAGACGACGGCGTAATTACATCGAGATTACAACATGCAGTGTTTCACATGCAACGCGAGACGGCTCATATGCTGCATATCAGTGTGTCTGTACAATTAAAGGACATATGGGAGAACATCGGCATGAGCGCAGGAGGCCCTGGATGCTACTGGCAGACTGAACTCTCTTTGTGCTCGGTCCTCCAGTTGAAGTGTTGAGATTGGCTCCTCTGATTGTCCGCTGAGAGTTGTTTACATTTCTTCAAAAGCTCCATTTAGTTTCCCCTGACAAGGTGGAATAAGTGACTTGGCCATGATGGATGGAGGCACCTGTCCTAATGGTGGCTCAAACTGTGCCCACTAGTGCACGGTACATTGATAAATTGACAACAGTTGGGACATGCTCTGCTAGCAGGGAGAATGAGGCTACTAGGACATCCGACTGCTCCCCATGTTTCCCTGTCAGCGTTGTGGAACCTCACAATGTGGAAGTCCCCAAACAGCTGCAGTCGCGGAATGAGCGCTCAGAGGGGTATTTGACGATTAATGTTTGATCTTCGTCACTGCCAAAGAATAGAGCAGATGCATGCGACTGTAAAGGATTCGGTGGAAAAATCTGCCGTGTAGGTTAAAAATGTTGTGGTGTTCTTGAACCATTTATGTGTCGAAGAAAACCCGATTTAAATGTAATAATTGACTAAATTAGATTTGAGGAAATGAGACTAGCTCTTTCCTTAGCAATAGCGTATTTAACTTTTACAAATGTGTCATTGTGGTGACTTTTAAACGTCTTACGGTATAACAACAATATTAGAGTGTTCGATCAAATATAGGCTTTAAAGCTGCACCAGTCTATATTTGTACATTAACAATGGATCAAATAATAGCAGATAACTTTCAGCTCATTGTGTTCGTTTCACTGACCACACCTTTACTTTTTACCGAGCAGGAAGCTTTGCAGGCTTTGTGCCTAGCCCCAAGACGGCTTGATTTATGCGTACACATATGTTTGGTTGAGGTTTTGAGGAAAGATTGTGGTCATGGTAGGAGATGTGAACCATGGCATGTATCGTATGACTTTGTGTAATGTTAAAGGGTTTGCTTGTAGAATCCACAGTGAAGGATTATCCATTCCACGCATGCTCTCCAGAGCATTTTGGTGTCTTTCAGCTCATTGTTTGGGTTTTCTGTTCCTCAACGGTTTGTCTCACTCTCACACCTCGAATAAAACCCGCTGCAGCAAGTTGCTGTTCACTGTGAAACAGCTCTGATAAACCCACAGTACACTGACTGCCCAGCACCAAACTACAGACAAAGTTAGCAGCCAGTTGGTGAAAGGCAGATACATCCCAGAGGAGGTGGTGGAGACCAAAACAGAGCTACCAGGAGAGGGACTATTACATGTGTAATCCACCCTAATGTTGCCCCATTTCAACTGAATGTGTATGCAACTACTAATACGTTCCAATATGTTAACACTGCTGCTTTAAGCATTTGAACACATAACAAATGGTGTGAGTTTGTGGGTGAGGACAGTCTCTTGGCTCTGGATTCAGGCCTCCACATGGCTTGAGACTTCATCATGCATAAAATAAGTGTTTCCATACAGAAATGTAATTCAACTAATAATGCCTCTACAAACTGCGATCGGCTGTTTTAAAGGCTCCAGATATGTAATCTGTATTGCTAACTATCTCTCACACAACTCATACAGTTTATAATGAGTTCAGTTTACTTCAAATGAGACTCATAAAGCTTCCCTTGGCATCCTCCCTGCTGTCTGTTTTGCCTTAGTGTGATATGGGGTACATAACAATCAGCACCGCCCTAATTATTTTTGGCACTCACAACTTGCTCTGAAGGAGAAAATACCAATTTGAGGCCTTTAAAATGCCTTAACCTTCTTTTAAAGAGCCAATTAGTCCGCATATCTACCCATGAAGCCCAGCATTACACCATTTCTGTCAGTTCTTTGGGGAGAAACCTATTTTACACAATTAATGAGGATGCTTTGCAGCCTGCATTTCAAAGTCCAAACTCTATTGTCAATGAAAATTTGTCTTTCAAAATACCCTGCATGTGTGTCAGCGCATATTCTCCACCTTACAACACAGACCTAGTTTCAAAGTGCGTTGAATTAAATCTAAACTTAAACGTGGAACTTTAAACATGCATTCGTGCCATTTGCTGAGTTTCTCATAACATCTCTCCCTATAGGTTATGGCTGATCGCGTTGCACTGAGAGGTAGGGTAATGAGATCACCCATCACCCTTCACCCTTCACCCTTCATATCGACAGAGTGTCTTCTGCTAATTCAAATGAAGTTATTTGGAGAGCCAGTCCATGTCATTTTCTCACATCTGCAATCGTTTACTCTGCTGATTAGTGAGACTCCTCAGGTCTTATGAGATCAAATCCAGATGTTGCTGTTTGTTCACTGCTTTGAGAGTAATAGCTAAAAAAACACCTATGTGTAACAAACTCTAAAAAAGTTCCCATAATCATGAATAAGTCCACATAACAAATTGCCTCCTGAATTTAATCCGTGTAGTGTTAACTGATCTTCTATATAATATCAGACAGGCTATAATATTTATACTGTATCACAGTAACATCGCACTTAGAGGCTAAAGGCCACCATACACCACAAGTGACTGTTAGTGATTTGTCTCATGGACATAAATGTCATACATGTTCACCTTCCATTTGAAGCTGTTGTGTATTGACTCTGTGCAGGCATGCGTTCAGCTTTGTCACACTGCAACCTGCTGCGTCTTGGAACACCACAGCTGATACACACCTCATCGTTTTCTGACCCATCTTAATGCAAGTTTTGCTTTGTTTATTTCTACATATTATTTAACAGGCTGTGATCTTAAGTACTTTTTTTTTTTACTTTCACCTTCTGTGTTTTCACTTATGTTGACTTGATAATTGTGCAAAACTAAAATCGCTGACAGTAGCTTAGACAATATGACAATTTTCCTCAGTCAGACTGCCTGATGCTGATCTGGGTCAACAGGAATCTGGTAATTGGTCCCCTGCGTCCAAAGTATCTATTGTTGGGGTCTGGCCATATGGCTTAAACATGTGCTGTGGACAAAGAGAATCAGGCCTTAACTTTGTCGAGCACAGGTCTCATCCTGACCTGTAGTTTTGATGAGAGCCAGCTCCTCTGAGAGGAATGTCACACTCAGGTGTGAATTCCCCCTCCCCCCAAAAAACTATGGTCCAATCTCATTGGCCGAAGGCCAAGCGAACCCAGGACCTCTTTCTTCTCTCTGCCCCGGGAGAAACCCCATTGAAACGATCGCCTCACATCACGTGCTGCCCAGGCACACGTGATTACATACAGCAGTCTCACCGCCATTTTGTCCGAGTCACTCGACTCCGCCATCTTTGTAGTTTCTGGCTGTAGTTCTTAAGGCCCCTCCCCTTTTGGCCCGCGTCACTCGACGCCGCCATCTTTGTAGTCTCTAGCTGAAGCTGTAAGACTCCCCCTCCTTTTCACCCACAGACACACACATACACACACACACACTGACATACACTCTCATCCATTTTATTCATTCTTTAGTTTAGGCATATAAAATTGTATGATAACGTTTGTTGGTTGCAATAGTAATTGATCTGATCATTTATTATTTTGATTTAATAAACTCTGTTATACTTTAAGGAGCAGTCGTCTGTGATTACTTGTGCATATGTATTTGATAAG
Source organism: Melanostigma gelatinosum (assembly GCF_949748355.1). Lineage (NCBI taxonomy): Eukaryota > Metazoa > Chordata > Actinopteri > Perciformes > Zoarcidae > Melanostigma > Melanostigma gelatinosum. The sequence continues at coordinate 6,761,051 of NC_136637.1, forward strand.
ACTGTATGTAGTAGCCTGTGCTCGAACTTAAAACCTTCACTGTCACTGAATGTATAGTCATACGCAGACTATTGACATTATGAGTGACTACTAATTATGAGACTTAGTTTTATCGTTTGGTTATTGGTCCCTGTTCGCAGGGTGGTGCCCCGTTTATATTAATAATCATTAATAATTGTTACATACATCAATAATTCTATTGATGTCAAGAATTCAGTTTCTTAAATGCTGATAACCCAAACACGCTCCTTTAGATCCCAACACTATTCTAACCTTTCATTGAAAAAGTGTTGCAACTTGTCCCAAATTCGCATCGCTGCCGGTATGAATAGTTTTGACGTGAAATATTAAACTGGTGAGTATTTCGCAATCCCATGTCATTTATTCATCACGACCCCCGGTGTATAAAAACCCTTCAGGCTTAAAATAACTGAGAATTGTCGTCCAATGGAAAGTTTGCGGTTGTGTTTATTTCAGGTGTGAAATCAAGACAAAGAGAAGGACTGTCAGAGAGAGTGTGTGTTGGTGCATTTTGAGGGGGAGGTGTGTGTTCAATGTGAATGTCACACATTTCAGGAGTCACCCCCCGTGAGCCTAAAATCATTTATAGGCCTGTGAGCAGTTTGCTTTGCTTCCACTTGACTTCTGTGATTTGTGTGACGCTGTCATCAGCTTAGCCTAGATTTTTGGGAATTATTGGAAATGTTGAAAACATGTGGCAAGCTTTATTAAAGTAGCACTAATTCATCCTCTGAGCTTATCACACCTTTCACTTTTGAGAAACCACATAACCTACACGATTATTCAGTGTGTCAAACTCTTTAAGCTTTTGCAATCAAACAGCAAATGCGGAAAGTATCTGACTTTGAAACCCAAAAAATAAATAAAAAATAGCAGAAATGACAAAAAGCCTATGCATGAGCGAGGTGTCACCCGCTCGGTAAACCTGCATTGAATCAATCAAAGCAAGAGTAGAGGTGATTGTCTATCTCGCTGATAGCTGCAGACCTAAAGTTGCAGAGCACAGGGCCAGACAAAAACAACACCTAAAGGCTGATCTATTTCCTTGTTTGGAAGTAATATGAGTTCCTACGTACATTCCTGTGATTTAAATCAAGGTCATTAACTGTGATGTGTTGGAGGATGCAGAAACTGGGACATTAATCCTGAGGAAATAGTTATCTGCCTGAAGAGGTGTGATCAGAATGCAATGGGACTTGGATAGAGGTGGATGAGAAATGTGACAACAAGTCTATGTCACCAGACATTATCTTCCACAACTTTTGCACATAACTCCTGAACTATTCAAGATGTCACAGAGGGAGGAATATCTAGGGCTGTACCTCTTGTTCCCATGAGCCTCATTTTCTCAGCTATTTATTGCGCATTGCCGAAATCCTCCCTCGGTCCTGGGCCTACTTCTCAAGAGGGAAGACAAATTAATAACGGGTTTTACTTGCGTTTTAGATAAGAATAATGGTGGAACCACAGAAGTATGAAAGCCCTGAAACAGGCTTATAGACGAGAGGCCATTATTTCAAATTTGCTTCGTATTATTATATCATATATCTGTACGAAACCTGCTCCTGTTTTAATTTGTTGATGTTGCTTTCTGTTCATGCAGACTTCCTCTATGTTTACCGACTGAATAACTTCAAAATGTCCATTTCCACAGCACTAATTCCATCAATACAACAACATTCATGTCATACTCGTGTTGTTTCTCTCCTCTTTAGAAACAATAGTATGACTCTAGGGAAGACAATGTCAGTATGTCAGTCGATGGGTCCACCACTTTCGTACAGACTTAAATATCTCAACAACTACAGAGTGGATTGCCATTACATGTTTTACCGACATTCATGGTCCCTAGAGGATACATTCTAACGACGAAGGCAATCCTTATTTTCCTCTGCCACCAGGGGGTCAAAGTTTAAAGGCATAGAGAGAAATATCTCAACACCAAAGTTTGAACAAATATTCATGGTTCCCAGATGATGAATCTTACTTTGGTGATCTACTGAGGAATTTCCTCTAGCTCCACCATGTGGTTGACTTTAGGTCTTTATTGTAATATTTCAACAACTATGAGTGGATGGTCTTGGAATTTGATACAGACATTCAGCTTCACGGAGGACACATAATAACTAATCTTCCATCTAAAATTTCAGTTTCTCCAACAATTTGGACTATGACAAAATATCTGCAGAAATAATGACGTCCTCATCAGCCTTATCGGTCCTGTAACATGCGAAAATATGATGGTGAACAATGAACATGCTAAACACGCTAGCATTGCCATTGTGAACATGTCAGCATGCTGATGGGAACACTTGGCTCAAAGCAGCGCTGTGCTCAGCTGCAGTCTAACTAAGGCGCTAGCATGGCTACAGACACGTAGTCTTGTTTTTCACTAGTTCATTTCAGTCGCTTTCATTTTTGCTGCTTTTTCCTTTTAACACATTTTCCCATGTGTTGACCAACATGCAGCATTTTTATTCTGTTATAAGGAGACTTGGATATTCTGTGCATGTATTAATTAGGCCGGTGCAGCATATGGCATGTGTAAAATCCCTTTCTTGGGAATTGGCAGGTGTATAAAATGTCTGGGAGCTCCTTGTAGTTTAAGTAGCTGTCCATGTCCGAACATATTACTTTACATATTTAACGGACTATCCATTGACATTTTTATTCTACTAGCAAATTATGTGTAGCAGGTTAGAAAAGCAGATAACATCTGTGTGTAAAAAATGGGATTTCTTTCTACATCAAACCTAAATTGTGACCAAAGGAGATTAGTTAAGCTCAACCCAATCGAATTTCAGCTTTGCTCTCCAATTTGCATGTTCTGTAGCTATAAGATAGGATGATTCACCTTTTACAATTTCACAGATGGGATCATCAAGGATCAACTGATGCATCAATGTATTTTGATTTTCCTTTTTTACAGCATTAAGTAGCTTTTGATAAAGTCTTAATTTCCTTACTACATCATTATTAGCTTTTGATACCGACGTGCCATCTGGCAAATGTTAAAGCACAAGCAGATAAGAATGCATAATGAGTATGGTTGACTCTGTGACAGATTGTAATAAAAGAGAGGGGCTGTGACAATTATCGCAGAGACAGTGCGTGAGGGCATTTGACAATGTGGCAGGCCTGCACTTGCTAATTGCAAAGCTGCTCGTACATTTCCACTATCTCATCGACCATCGCTATTCCTTTATGTGCAATCACATCTTTTTCTCTTTTTTTTCCACTCCGAAAATCGCACTCTGCCGCATAAGTCTGTGTGTCTAAATGGATTTTTATTTAGCAGTTAAATTGAGTTCAGTGATATATAACAGAAGACCTATAACACTTTCCCACCTACACATGGTGAGAATGAATCCAAATTGTTCCATTTCGCAGCCGCGTCAACTCCTCCCCAGCACCACCTGTCATCAGGATATTTTGCAGCAATATCAGAGGAAACACTTTGTGCGAGCTGTGTGCTTTCATCAATGTCCCTTAATTAAATCTACCTTTCCCCCGGCTCTTCCTTGATCTCTGAAAATAAAATACAGAGTAAACACACCTAATTAAAGAAGTTAAAACACAACCCAACCAGGTTCTGCCTCGATGTCAGCGGCTGGCGTATATCTGCGGAGGCTCTGCAGTGCACTGTAATTCCTCTCCGGCTCGCAGTCAGTGCAGGCAAAAATCATGTGTCATTAGTAAATTACACAGGTGCCAGAATGAGTTATCATCTTGAGTATGAAAAGCTTCATAATAACCTAAGGAGGTGCTTCTAAAACGGTCCTATCTTTTAAGCTGAATGAACACGCCACACTGATATGAGATTATCCAGCTTTAGAGCAGACACTGTTGCCCCGAGGCCTGCAGACAGTTTATGATGCACTATTTCCCCCTCATCTTTTTCAACCTCAACCAGCCCAAGTGCAGGGCAAAAGGGAAGAAGAGAAGAAAGATGCATGTGTTGTATAGGTGGAGGGTTTTTTCTTTCTTTTTAAATGCTTTTATAACACTGTGCTATTTCCAGAAGACTATTGGGACGCTGGCTGACAGTGGTAGGAGGATTTACAGTGCAGCTAACCAGTTGCGTAGTGCCTCTCACTCGGACGCCTAATGGATGAGTGGATGTGTAGTGTTGCATTGTAGCAATTAAAGAATTTGTAACATTCTTGATTCACAACAGCTAATTTTGGGCTACATATTTCAAAATCTCTCATCTCTCAAAAATAACCAAAACAGTTCGAACTTTGTGAAAGTGGCATGTTCATATTCATTACTCATAGCGAAAAGCTGATTGGAAATACAATTAGGTCCAATAAACACTTAACAGTCCATATATCACTAACCAAAGAAAAATAATATATATATATATTAGTGCTGGGCAAGTTTTTTTATTTTTATTTTTTAACTGAAAGACAAGAGACAATACATATACATAACAACAAGAGGATGAAAAGAACAGTGGGATAAAAGCCAGCAAACATCCTATCGTCAGACTGTCTCATGTTTATCGTTTTGGATTAGAGATATGATGTCCCTTCAGGGTTGCCGTAGAGAAAAGGCGACTTCCGCTGCTCTCCCTGAAGACTACTGTACATCGCTGGTAAAGTCAGCAGACACTCAGATCTCCGTGGTCAACTCAGCAGACACATACATGTTAGTGTACCTACCTTTTGTTCATATAGCAGTACTTTTAAAATAAAAGTGCGCAATACACTACTTTATAATTCATTATTGAACTTTGCCATAACAATGCGATTAATCGCAAAAAATCCCTGCGATTAATCGCGATCAAATATTTTAATCGTTGCCCAGCACTAATATATATATATATATATATATATATATATATAAATAGAGTTCTTTAATGCAGCAGAAACAAGGAACAATTCTTTGTACTTTAAAATGAATTAATGTATATATGAGAGTCAGCTGTGCGGTGAATAAATGGATGAGTAGATTAACAAAGTGACTGCCTCTATCTGAGACTATGTCTTGTGAAAACACGTTGGCTTAGCGGCCTATCATTTACTCCACAGCTCTTTAGGCCTGGGTGCATATTTTACCGAGCGACGACGGTCCAGCAGCTCAAACATTGTCAAACAAAGAGAGCGCCGTATTTAATCAAGATTAAAGGAGAAACTGTGGAACAGGTGACTGTGAGAGTACCCAGGATGTTCACAGGTCCGATGTGGAATTCAGAACGAATGATACTGCGGCAGAGTGACGGTTCAAGAGACAGAAGATATGTATTTCCAAAAAGGTTGCTGCCAATTTTTGTTAATACAACTGTAGTCTTTTCAGTTTGTGTCTTTGCAGAGTACAGGTAGACCATACAATGTGTCAGCAACATACACCAAACTTCATAAAGGCTGTCGTTCATGTGAAAATTTCCGCAAACGTGTGTCTATTGCACAATCTGCCCTGTCATACGGAAAACATGAGCGATTAAGCTGTGAGACTGTTTGCGTTCCGCATGTTTCCACCCCCGTCTTTTGACACATTTTTCGATTCAAAATGCCAAATTTGAAAACATGGCTGAACGAAAGCCCTTATGCTCAACTGAGGTGTAAGGTTTGTATTTTAATATCTAAAAAAAAAAAAAAAAGCAAATGGATTTTTGGGAATCCAACTTAATGTCACAGTACTTGCTTCTAGTATTATATTTGTGCGGACATTTTATAAATTCAGGTATTGTACTAAAGTACAACTTTGAGGTACTCAGAGGACTCTTTGTACGACGTACTTATCTGACTCCATAGTTACTTCAAAGATTAAGATTGTACATATAAAACATGATCAGTTTATAAAATATGACCCAACAGTATAAAGCAGTTGGAGTCCTATCCACTTTATATTCATCAACTATAGTCCCGCAATGATAACTTAATATAGTTATTATAATAAAGCACTTTGGAAAAGGCCATTTTGGACAAGTACTTTTATTTTTAAGTATATATTTAGGTGATACTTTGCTTCTTTACACTGCTGTATTGATGCTTTTACTTCCTTAAGGGAGTATAGAAATTCAAAACACATAACTAATTCATAATCAACAACTGCATATTATATAAGGTAAAGAAACACGACAATAATGTGTAAAAAGTTGTTTCTTACCTAAAAAAACAAACATAATTTGACTGTGTACTTCTACCTGTAACCTGTTTGTCAGTCTATTGCACTTCCAGGTGTAAGGCCTCCAGTGTGTGGCTGCCTGACGCTCATCTCTCCAGGAGTTATAGGAGTTAATGAGAGCAGCTTGACAATGGGACACTACCTGGAGCCCGAGGGGCTGTCGGGGAGTGAGTAAACCATTAGCCCTAGCCCCGGGGCTAACGGCTCCTGAAAAATGAGGAGTTCCACAACACCATTTTATGACTTAGTCTCCACGCAGAGCCTGGCTCTGTGCTGGTGTACACTGGAGACAGAGGCGAGGCGCTTTGTCCTGTTACTGCCATTGCAGATATCGAATGCCGTGTACTGTCAGAAACCCGAGGCCCCGAGCTGGTCAAAACAAGCCAGAGATATAACACTGACATACAGTAAATCCCTGCAGCCGACACACATGCACTGGCTTTTTGAGAGAGGCAGTGAGAGTTGATACAGACCAGAGTAATGGGTCTCTCACCTGTAACATGATTCTGTCTTCAGAGGGGGGGGGGCTGAGGATGACTGGGTGTGCCCGCCCTCAGTCCTCCTAGTTGGACACCACTATTCTGCAGCTCATTGTCTTTGTGTGATGGGTCAAGCAGATAAATCCTCCGAGCTCTCCGCTTTTGCAAACAGCCACAGGAAAATGATAGCCCTGGGAGCATATTTTTGGCATCATATAAATAAGAAAATGGACAAAAAAGAACAAGAAATTATACCCCTAAAAGAATTATCTGGTTTACAAGCCTTGTAGGGATCCACAATCAGGCATGTGACATACTTTTAGAAGTCAAACCATAAGACCTTGTTGTAACGCCCCTATTTAGCATTTATAAGCAGTGTATAAGCAATTAATAAATGGTAACACACTACAACACTCTTAGTTGTGAACAATAAAGAAAAACTATGATTTATGAACCTTAATAATGTTTAGAAATATGAGCATTGTGACATTTAAATCAAACAAAGAAGCTGGTAAATGTATCACAACATACATATAACAACGATGGACTCTGCCATCGTGTTCTTCAACCATGGATTAGCCTGAAAATGGGTCCAAAAGTAAACTGAAGCTGTCGATAGCAACACTCACAGTACGTCAATATCTAACATGGTCTTTATTAACCAAAGCAGGGATGATCAATCCTATGATAGTGAGTTGTGTTTATGTCACTACCACATAATATCTGCAGTATAAAAATGAACAAGTAAAGCAGCCATAAAAAATAACTTAAATAGGAAGATTTGTTTATGTTATAATAAAGACAAGAATAAATAACGTGAGGAAAAAAAACTAAAATGAGGATTCCTCTTATTAAATTGTCGGGACATTTATGAATACTGCAAATGTAATGACTTGTATTTTATTTGTGGGAATTACTGCCACCGGGTGTTAACTTAAAGTGTTGCAGTTATTCGCCAGTGTATTATATGTGTGGCACATGTGACAGGAAGTAACGTATTCCTTTTCCTGGTTTGGTCACAACATGGCTCCGTTGTACTGGAGTGATTGTGCAATAGAATCTTTATCCATCCTGCATTTTCTGGCCCTCTGAGTGGCAATGCCAGTGAGTATAATTTACTTTCATAGCTTTCGGTATTTCTGAGGGTTTATTTTGTTAGTTTATTATTAGAAATAGTTTGATGACATGTGCAACATGTAACTGCTGAATATACGTAGCTGGCACAGCAATTTATGTTTCCATTGTTGTTATACACATATGTGTATTCTATTCTATTATATTTCATCAAAACTATGTGATTGTATGCTTTTTACCTGTTTTGTAATCTCACACTTCTTCATATTAAAACCTGTCCATATACAACACGCTGGTCTGTTCCTTGGAGGAAAAGTATGATGAAGAGTTTAGCTGACTGCAAAGCCCAATACAAGACACAGAGTCTACATTGAGTCGGAGCAGAACAGCAAACGTAAACAAATACATTATTTGGATATGAACAGATGTGTTGGTTGTATTATTCTTGACAGTAGATGAGCTGAAGTTAGGGGCTGTCTCAAAAGTATGTACTAAAAGGCCAAAAAAGAGATTTTCAATATTTCAGCAACAGCTTTCTCTTAGCTGTCTTGACTTTCATCAGTATCTCCTCCCATTATATGCAATATTATAGGCCCAATGCAATTCTGACTTACATGTTCTGTTGTTACTACTGATCAGGTACGTGGTTTAAACATTATTCATTTCATGTGTAAATTCAAAAGCTACACTTAAAGATTTATGTATGATGAGTAAAATCGGAAGTAAAAAAAAAAGAAATTGCAGAAAATGTAGCAGACTAGACCATTCTGAACAACTTCCTGTATAAAGCATTGGTACAAACCTAAATACAGAAATGTTTGTGACATTAGCTTTAAATTAGACCCTTAATAAACACTTAAAAAATGTCCTGATATCTGCTTACAACATACTTATTACATTGCATACCAGCATTGAAAGAGAAAGTGCCATTCTTATGTTAACTTGGCAGAAGTTTGGTGCGGGTGGAAGTTTGAGTTAAACTTTCCAAATCTTGAATCTACAAAGGTTAAGAACACCCGCTGATCACCACACTTGGGCTCTTTTGAGTATATTACAATTACTCTAAAACACATGAAACAATTCCAAACATGGAGGTGATTTATTACATTAGCGGTGAGTCGTAGAGACCAGCACAAAGGGAGATTGTATGAAGATTACAGTGATGAAATAGTCAAATTCATTATCTTGACAGATGGATATTCCAATTTCTTTGCCGCTGAGCCATGTAGATTTTCCAGAGTGCAAACACGTTTAAGTACTTCTTCAGAGTCAATTAAATCAGATACTAGTTAAATTACCATTTTTATTGACCTACAGGTTCACATTTTTGTAATTTTTAATCACTATTGGAAAAGACTATTAGAACAGCTTTCCTATGAAGACAGAACTGAGGGTCATTTAGAGAGCAGCAGAATTAATCACACAATGTCACTTCGAATCTACCTTTCAATTCACTGTAAAGCGCGCTCTATGATTTACACGTGCATGGAGAATTATCTGTGGTTAGTTAAAGGAGAGATTAGGCGTGGTGATGGGCCGCACCTGCCTAAAGCTCCAGGAAACTTGAGCATCACACCTGAGCCCAAAGTAAGATTATTAAAATGAAGGTTGTACGGTATTTCAGAAGGTTTAAAGTTAAACATCCAAAGTTCAATATTACGCTACAAATCATTTCCCACCCCCGCCCCTCTACCTGTGGAATCTCCTCTCCCTCCTCCACTGTGTGCGGTGCGAGCCAGCCGCTGGAGTGTGGACGGTAAATAATATACCAAGAGACCATTAACCTTTAGTTGTGGTGTTAAGATGGAACCTCAATTAGCAAGAGTAAATAAACCTTGTGATTACTTTTGGCTGGCCTTTATCTCGTACATAACCTAATTAAATGGACCATCCAGACATAAAACCGCAGCTAATCAAGAGCTTTGCTGAGGCGATGCAATATGACTGGGTGGGATTTTAGAAGCACACCCACGCATGTGCGAGCGTTCATGTGTCCCTTACACACACACACACACGCACACACACACACACACGCACACACACACACACACACACACACACACACACACACACACACACACACACACACACACACACACACACACACATTTAGTTTTAAAAGAATGAATGGATAATGAGTTTTTCTTTTGGAATACCTCCCCATCAATCAGATACTTACATACTTACAAGGCATGTCAACATTAAATGTTTTTTAATCAGATAAAAAAACAGATGGAGATTGAGCAGAGTCAACCTTTGTGATTCCCATCTAAGTTAATCAATTACTCAATTATTAAGATAACTTATAGCCGACGTGCATCCTCTCCATCAAGCTGCATGGCCGTAGGTGATCAGTGGGTGATTGTTCACAGTACAACCAATGAGTTTGGCCTTCAAAATACATTGGAAAATCCATTAGAGGTACACAATATAAACTAATTTAAACATACAAGACCATGGGGTATTTGCAGCTGCAATCTCATGCCAGATGGTATTATAATGTGTAATGTACCAAAACTTGAACCATAATGGCTTTAGGAGTCACAGACCAACCGATATTTTGAAACCCCTACCTTCCAGAATGTTTCTTTCATTAGTGTATGGATGTTGCTATATACTAGGGGTGGGAATCGCCAGAGATCTCGCGATACGATATTATCGCGATACTTAGATATTATCGCGATACTTCGATATTATCGCGATACTTCAATGTTATCACAATACTTTCACGATACTGCGATATTCTGAGTATTGTGATAACATATATTGTGATTTATTACTTTTTTCAACTTCAAATTATGTCCCCAAAGGAAAACTGTGTCAACAACATGTTTTATCTGAGTTCTTTCTCTGATGTCTCCATCTTTGTTTCGACCAACTTCCTACCAATCACGCACGCAGACCCGGCACCTCTGCTCACCTCACCAGAAAACAACTCAGCGCCATCTAGTGGACTGAAAAAGAAATTGATTTTTTTATTTTTTAATAGTTTATATAATAAAATATCGATACTTGGTGTATCGATATAATATCGCCACGCAAAATATCGCGATACTATGCTGTATCGATTTCCCCCCCCCCCCCCACCCCTACTATATACATTCAGAGAAGAACAGGCCATTGTACATCCTTGAACTGTGACTATTTCATTTTAATTGAGGGTTTACATGTTTACTGTACAATGACATTGTCCCAATTTATTTCATGTCCTTCCCTCTGGACTTTTTTTTTTTAGTGCAATGGATTTAATATGTTTGATAACAGGATATATCAATATGTTTGCTGTTAAATTCTCTAAATCTTTTTCAGTTTTTGACCTTTGGAGAGTTCTGAGGTTATATGAATGTTGCTTAAGATTGTATTGAGTCGTTTTTTAATCTTTCTGATGCTTTTTGTTACTGGTGACGCGTGTGCTTTGGGTGCGTTCAAGGTGACCGGTCAAGCCAATCTCTGCAGCTGTCCGATAATTTAGCTGATTCAGCTCCTGTGTATTTGTTTATATATATATATATATACATATAAATATGAAATAGTGTTGTGATGCTGCCCACGTACCCGGTGAGGGCGGGACAGACCTTAACGCTGTGATCAAATAAACATTTGAGCAGCAGGCTGAGACTTACGCTGCTCTCATTATTACACACTCTGGAAAAAGAGTGCTGGTTAATAATGAATACAACGTAACTGTAAACTACACTACATGTGCGGCCTGTTAACACGTCCAGACTGTGTGTGTGGGATAATGATGTGCTAATAATGATGTAAGGAAAGTGATAAAACGACATTACGCCGTGTCTACAACAAAGTTAATTACTGTGGTAAAGCACAGAAGTTGGTGCTAAATGACCAGAGACGTCAGAGTGAAATGGCTGTGGTATTCCCTTTCGCTCAAAAGGTAGAAAACCTACAACAACCAGAATGCACTGGGCTTGTTACGGCCACTGAGTAGACAAAGTATGATGCCTTTTTTTCTTGGTGCATTTTCAGGGTGAGAAAAACTGTCGCTATTGTATTAGCTTGATACTCAGAAGTCTGTTTTGCCGGCTTTTTATTTTTTTTTTCAGTTTCCTCTTCGGAACACTGAAATATTGTTCATTTGAATATCATACCCACATTTCAATGGCACAAAGCCGGCTGAAAATCGGGCCAAATATCACTACATAGTACCTTGTCTGGATACATCATTTTAATTTGAGTGAAAATCAAGTAAACAAACATTTTCACTTGGGCTTGCAGCTAAACAAGTGTCACATTACTTAACTGCACCAGTGTTTAAACACTGGAAAAAAAAACATCACACATCTTCAACCTCCAAAACTGTTTCCAAACAGTGAGTATCAGATTGGGCTTCCTTGTGTCTGCAGGTTGTATTTGGTTTAAATAGGCTTCAGAAAATTGACTCCACCCAATCTGAGCATTGAAATGTAGACCGTGTAATCAGTTCTCGTTCACATGTGGGCCAAGATAAGGCTGGTTTTATTTATGTGTAAATCTATCCTGAGAGGCCTCATTCTTGGCTGTGGCAATAGTAAGCCATGCCTCCGAGCTATAGCAGTGTGTGTGTGTGTGTGTGTGAGAACTGGCCCTTCACTTGGGTCCCCACCCTCTGCCTTGGGATCCTTGTGTAATTACGAGATGATCTGGGCATCGCACACAAAGCATGGTCACACTGCCTCAGGAAGTGAGCACAATAATCTTTGCAACAATGGCAAGGAAGCCTCTTCCTCTCTCGTGGTGGAAATAAGGAAATGTAACTCGAGGGAAGATAATATCATTCCTTAAGTGTGTTGTTAAAAGAGAAGTTCAACACCTTTAAACAAACTAAAATCTGAGAAATATAGCATTTTCTTTAAGGCCTCGGCTCAGCAGCCATGCCCGTGTATGGACGCTGCACTCCTTGTTTCAGCAGAAGTTGCGGCGTAACACAATACGTCTGTGCATCCTCAATCATTCGCATCCATATCTGTTGCTGTAGCTCGGCGGTGGCCCGGTGCATTATGAAGAAAAACTTGATTGCGAGTTGTCACCTGAGCCTCATTCCCCTTTAATTACATCCGGCGTGTGGACGCGTATGCATGCAAATGGCTTATTTGAAGACTGGATGACAAGGAGTTAATTTGAAAAGCTACAACAAAACCATTTGTCCCCACCAAAACAGCACTCGTTGTATGACAAATGATGCTTTAGTCTTATGAATAATTCTCAAATTCTAAGCAATCAAGTTCTAAAGATATCGTAAATCCTGTTTAAATGGCCTCATTCATTACACCGTGGATGTGTGTGTGTGTGGGGGGGGTACTAATAAAGTATTGCGTCTGAAATTGTCACTGACTTCATGTGTGGCTGGGAGATGTTCGGTGCTGATGTATGGCGCGACTGACTGTATGGTGATGGAAACGTCGCCGTGGCCTCGTTAGCATTCTGCTGTATCCCTCGGGCAGGGGTGTCAGATTCTCTCAGAATTTACAGCCCACTTTAGGACCGAAAGATTCGGCGCATAATGGCTTCGAGGAGCCTTATAGTGAAAATACTGATCCGCACGAGCAAGGTTCTGCTATGAGGATGACGTGGATTCATGAACCATGAACATGGCCATTCAAACCCTGTGTGGGTTCGAATGGGTCCACGCCAGCACATGAAGCTGAAATAGTTTATGTCAGTTTTCTTTCTCACTGATCACTATTATTGAATCACTTTAGATGCTAAGACAACTGTCCAACATCCAATGGGCTTTGCGCCTACTGGCTTAGTATCAAACTCAGGTGGTTATCAAGAGATTTTATGTGCAGGTTTGGTATTTTTACGCCAACAAATCATTATAATGAGGCCACCACCATTGGCTCACTGTAAGCAGGAAAATAAAGTGCATTTTAAGGGAAATAGGGTGAATAATCATGCTATCAAACATTATTATAATACTAATGGTGAGAAATGAATATGCTTTAATTCAATTCATGATGAATTCCAAAATGCTATCCTCTTAACCCTCTTAACTGACCTGCCAGTTGGTCTGTCATTACAAACGGTGTCCTTACAAACAAATGCTGCACCAAACATTGTACAAACCCATGAAACAAAACAACAAATGAAGTGAAAAAGACAAACACAGACACACTGAAGTTTTGTGACTGCATCTTGCCCGATTGCGATGCTACGGCATTGACAAAGTCTGTTGACAGACAGACATAAAAACACCTGGCACAGTCGTGTGAACCGCTTCAGTCCTAGTTCCCGCAACAGTCGGTGTCTCCGGGACCACATTCTGACACGATGACTCACACACGACGTGAAAACAATACCAGCGTCGCTGTCGCTTGCTGGTAAAGAAGTATTCTATTCCTCTGACAGCTCCGTTGTTTTCCAAGAATTATTGAGAAAGTACAATGAGCTGGACGTGGGCACTGTAATGAAAGAGGCCCCTTGCAAGTTTCCAGAGTGTAAGGTCATATTTACAAATGTTTCATTTTGTAAGGCCAAAATCCCAAAGATATTCGGTTCACGATCAAAGAGGATAAAAAAAAACAAAGAGTAGTTGAATTTGAGAAGCTAGAACCTGTGGCTATTTTTGTTTAAAAAAAAACAACAATGATTAATTATCCATATAATCTCTTCCATGAGACAGTGCAGAAGTATATATATATATATATATATATATATATACAAATTGCCTGTGTTATAGATGCGCTGCTTCTTGCCCTGTGTGGACATATGAAGGTTCTCTGTACAACATTCAGAGTGTATTAATGTAGCAGGAAACAACTACTTACTTAAAGACATAGTGGAGTAACATTAACCTGAGTGGAGAATGAAGTCGCTCTCCCTCTGGGTGCGCTGTAATCCTAACTTCTCTGTGCTTTGTTTCAATAGCCGGGCCGGCTGTGCTCATAGCTCTGCACAGTGATCATACGGCGGATACGGGTCTGTCAGCACTGTTGTTTCTACTGTGAGTGCTGTGAGCACAGTTAGCTGAGAGCTGCCGGTCGGCCGTCCCAATGTTTAGAGCCGTCGGCAGGCAATAGCTCTGAATTTTTAATTGAGCACCTTTTAAGAAGTTGGATATGAATGTAAAAAAACTCATTCAAATTCAAGACCGATGTGAGAGAAAATACGACAGTAAACTCTGAAAGCTACGCGGGCCTCGACAGCATTGAAATGAATGCGGTGCTCTCTCGTCCTTCAGACGTCTCCTTCCTTGAGCACTCTGCTAAGAAGGGTAGAAAATGTGAGTTACAGCTAAGCTACTTAACCGCAATGAATCAGGCCTAACATTTGAAAATTTGACACTGAAATTACTGTCATTATGGTGCATTATGTCTGAGCATAATGATTGTTTTGGCGCTGTTTGAAGACAAAGACAGAGTCTGGAGGGGAAGTAGAGTCAGAGGAAAAGTTGATTCCATGGCTGTTAACGATATGTGAACTTCAAACCGTAATTTCAGCAGCCATCATTCGCTGCCATCTCACAACCCGTCTTTTGATAGCGACATGTAGTTATGCATCTGCAAATGATTTCTCTTCCTCTGGACATAGAGTGAGCCATACCCACAGAAAAATAGTTGTTTTTTGTAGGCTGAAGTTTGCTTTGTACGGCATGTGCTTTAGTGAAAAACAAATAAGAGAGAACATGCTGTAAGGGCTTAACGGCACGACATGGTGTTTTATTCTTTTATCTCTAATTGATGGTTTTGGAGAACGGTACACATTTCCATGGGCATCCTTTAGCAAAAGTAGGAATAGTTCGATACACTGTACTTTTGCAGAGTTTTCTTTGTCCTCTGCTGTGGTTTTGTGAGCACAGAGTTTGCACCGCACTTCCAGGGTGTTGAGAAAGAGATGAATTGCATTCCAAGATCGGGGACCACACAGTAACAGCGACCACATTTTCCCCTCAGCCGTGTTATCAAACTACCAAAGTGGGCCCGTCTAAGCCTCCATTTCTCAGGATTGCAAGCAGCGAGGAGACCAACTGGAGCTGTTATTAATTCTCCATCAGTTTCAGTTTGGATGCCTGAAAGCCAATTAAAGGAAACTTAATTGAATCAGCCTCAGGACCCTCCCGAAACAGGAACTTAAAATGAATTGTGCTTGGGGACGAATGGCAGGAAAGAGAGGGAGGGCATGAAGGTTAAATAAAAGGGTGAAATTACCAAGAGTCCAAGTCTGTGCTTCGGGTGATGGCTTCAGACTGACCCTGCTACGATGTAAATTACATTTTGTTTGCAAACTTATCCAACCAAACCAGATGCTGTAGTGTTTGTTTGTTTTTTGGCGATGACTTCAGTCTAAACCTGACACAAGTTTCAGACAAAATTTAGTGTGGGAACTGCACCAAATACAGATGCTGTTTACATTTACATTTGTGCAGACCACGGGTCAGCTGCATGAAACTATTTGTACGCACAAAGACAGACATTCGCATCCTTTTTTGCAAAAAGCATAAATGAGTAGCAGTTGAAAGCACTTCTCCTTGCCATGTCTTCAAATGTCAGTCAAACATTGTCAAAAACTATTTGATTATTTTTTTGACAATAAAATAAACAAAACAAAAAATATTGCAGAGAGATAATTATCATTTTAGTAGCTATATTTCTTCACAAAAAAATTTAAATTCCAGTTAAATTTAAAGAAAATGACTTACACAAATTATTGTAAAGAAAGAAAGTCTGTTTAAAGAGCTATACAGAGCAAACACCTCTCTGCTGTTATGTGTCCATTGTTGTGCTAAAGTGGTTCACTACTCAGCAACACACACACACACACACGTACACTCTCTCTCACACACACACACTCACTCACACACACACACACACACACACACACACACACACACACACACACACACACTACCTCAAGGCCATGTCCCCATTGTCCTGTGAAAGCCACGAGGAGGAATTCCTTTCATGTGTCGTCTCCTGTCACAGTACTGTCCTGACAGAGGCTTAGTGACATATGAGAGGCCTCGGCAGAATGTCCTGCTTTTAGTCAAATGAGGAGTCTGGCAGCTGCTGCATTCATCAAAATCAAAGGATAATCTGCTTTCCATATAAAATCAAGCGATGATTAACATTTTTTTTTTTATTCAAAGAGGAGGATGGGAGTGTAGATGCTAGCACCTTTAAGGAGACACTTGAGAGACACGGGGCGGGAAAGATTCAGAAACCGTGCAGAATTGTGTCAGAAGATTTGAAGTTCCTTGAATGTAGTAGTGCATAAACTAAGCTCTTCTGTTCGACTGTGTCTCTCTCTGCACTGATTTCTATATTATCACTTTAATTGGCCACTGCCAAAGCCAGCTCATTCAGCGAGACATAAATCCCAGAATGGGCATAGCTGTAAAATGCTAACACTAAACAATATCTAGTGTCAAAAAATCTATTTTGGAGTCTGCAATAGAATGTCTCAAAAATGTTCCATTTTTAGTAAATCATCTTACTTTACCTTTGTACTTTATTTCTTTTGTCCGAGCCAACGAAGGAATGAGGTAGGTACCGTCCAAGCCACAGTAGATCAACAATAAAACTATCGATGTGTGTGTGATGGAGTAAACTAGCTTTTATCATGGCTGGAGATGCTCTGTATGATCTGCCACTGAGAAAAGTAAACGGTCATGGTTTCCCAGGTTGCAGATACTCTGCAGGGATGAGTCCTAAAGGCCGGAAATAAGTTAGCATTTTTGCACTTCAGGTTCCCTCGTCTCGAGGGTTTTTGTTTCGGTGCCTGAACGAAGGTCCGTAGTTAACAAAAGCTAAGATATTTTAACAATTTGTTTTCCGATATTAAATACATCCGTAGATATCGGTCTTGTCAATATTTAATCTTTTATAAAAGGCGATTGCTGACAAGTGGATAAATGAGACTACAAAACATCATCACGTCAACTAGTCCACCTTTAAAGTCGCTTTGTGTGTCAGGTGACTGTGTTGTAGTTTGTTTAATATTAACATTATTGCCTTCACCCTTCAAACATTTTTAAAGTGGTGTTCATTTGAGAAGATTATCTTGCTGAGCAAAACACACAAGTATCACAAACTTTTGTTTGCCACAGTTTATTTTTCTAAAACAATCCCAATGGCGTTTTGTTGATGGAACCAGTGGGATGCAAACTTTTGGGGCTGACCTATAAAACTACATCATCCCTGCAGCACTCTATAAAGTCTGCTCAAAACACTGGGAAAGACATATTTGTAGGTGGGTGTTCCCAGGAAATTAATCTGAAAATATGAGTTTCCCAAAAAACTTCATGAACAGCAAATGCGTGTCAACATGTATTTTGTGGCGGTTGCCATGGAAAACTGCAAAAAAACCGAGAAATCATTACAGATATGAAGCAAGATTTAAAATAGTTGGCATGTCCTACATATTTTTTGTTGTTATTGTTGTTGTTTTTAAATTTCAGCTGAAATTTGTTCAACCATATATATTGTTTGCATGCTGATAAATCAAAAATATCTTCTGACTTGCAACATTGTTGACCATTATAAAGCCTGTGTTCTGTCACGCAAATCTAAACTGAATTTATTACCAGACAAGAGCTGTAAAAGTGAAGCAGCTGGTGAAATTAAGTTCCCTGAAAAGATATAAAAAGCCACCCAGTTCTCCATTATACCAACATGGTTCTGACAGTTATCAGGTGAGGAACCCCTCACGGTACTAAAAAGAATTATAATTTTTTTTTCAGAGTGCATCATTAGACACACAGTCTGTCCTCGGACAAAGGCTAATCAGGGCCGACGAAGGGGGCTGTGAATGTGCTTCCTCTGTCACAGCTCCCAAAGCAGCCTCTCCTCCACCGGACTCCAATCAAAGGGAGTAGAGGCCATTAGGCGGCTCTGGACCTCCTTTTCTTTATAATTACACCCTCCTGGATTGACCGAGCACCAGCCAGCCCTTTGCTATTTGCGGTAATTAGTCCAGAATGTGAGCTGTCAACATGCAAAAATCGTGCCAGTAGGCCCACAATGCCACGGCCACCCCCACTGTGTTCAACAACAAGCACCTTGCCTCTGCGACTGGAACGCATTAACTTTCTCCTCTCTTTTTTTTTCCCTCGGCGACTTGTGTCAAATTCAGGTCCCTCCAAACAAAATCTTAATAATTAACTGGCAAATGTGAACATGATTGCTTGTGACACACCTACTCTGGTAATTATTGCTTTGAGGCCATGTGCTAATGAAATTAATGCATTCATTGCCCCAACAAATTAGCATATCTCATACAAATGGCCCACATTTGAGACTGTGTTGCAAAAGGGGAAAACAACATACAAGAAAAAAAGCAGCATTAGCAATAAAAGAATCCCAGAAAATGAAATGGCAATGGAGATTGTAAGATGAGCACTGCTCGCTCAAAGTCTTAATGGCTAAAGCTTCTTAATGTTAACCAAGGGTGATTGCAGTAATGCATTTCAGAGTGAAAGCAGCGCAGGACCAAATGATTATCACTACCATCATTACAGTCATTGCTGATGTACACATACATCTCTCTGAGGACAAATATTAAATGGCCGTGCCACTGCAGACATTAAAATGTTATTATACTGATGCATTAACTTACTGGAGCAGAGTTCGTATCAATATACAGTGGAGGCTTCCCAACAATCGTTCTCTAAATGGCACCGCTGCCACTCGTGGCCTTCAACAGTCCTGCTGCTAACCCCTGTTCATGGCTGCTTGGACTCCCCGTGGGATGTCTCTGCCCGGCATCAATAATTGATGACGATGCCATCGGTACAATGGACTAAGACAAGTGCAACGATTAGTTAGAGATGCTGCACAAGTGCAAGAAATGTCCCCGCTTAGGTAAGAGACGACCAGAAACGGTTGTAACACCTTAAAAAAAATGTGTTTGCCTGCAGACAAAAACTGTCAGATAGTTACAGTCAGGTGAGAGTCTGCTAGTTAACATGACAACTCATGGTAGCATTTCCAAAACGTCTCTTGATATATCGGGGAGACCTTATTTTGTACAGCAAATCAGTAAACTACAGCAGAGAATCATCTCAGGCAGGGCCCGACATTAATGCTTGCCTGGGGCAAGTAAACTCTGTGTTCGGGCAAGTGGAATGCCTCATGCAGTTGTCCGATCGGGCAAGTGACAAATAAATGTGATCTTTATCAGGGGCCGATATTCTGTAAAAAATGTGCAGCAGCGAGATCGGCATTAATGCTTACTAATCGCCGGCCCCTGATAATGCACAGCAACATTTGGAACAACGTACTTAATTTGACACGTTGACACTGTTATATTGTATTCCATTGCATGCTGCTCAGAGCAATCGCAGCAACCGGCTTGCAAGGGGCCTCTCCCTAACACAATCCTTTATAGCGTACACTATAAAACGCAGATCGGCAGAGATCTTTTCCAGACGTGGTTTGTGTGCGAGTAATTGCAGAATTGCGGCAGTGTATGGTTGATTGCGTGCAGCGTAATGTCTCAGGGAGACATCGATTATTGTTTCAATGTATGTTTTAAATCTCCTTTACTTTTGCCTTTATGCTTTTAATGGTTTCATGTGAAGCACTTTGAATTACCTTGTTGTTGAAATGTGCAATACAAATAAACTTGCCTTGCCTTGCCTTATAACAGAGCTATCAGCTGTTAACAGATTGCATTGAGTTACATTATGGTGCGTTCAAGCTCAGTGACTCAATGGCTTTGGGGGCCATGGTCAACTTACAAGGTTATCATGATGTGTTTATGTTGTAATCTTGTAAAAACTATTTTTTTGGATGTGTATTCACAGCAATATGAAATAGACTTTCGATTTTTTTACTTTCTTTTGGTCCAATTATCCAAATCTGTAGATTTTATTTATTTTCTTAATAGGCCTACATTTTCCATTGAAGCTAGTTAGCCTGGCTTGCTAGCTTCCACTTTTCAAGTGGAATTCTTTGTGAGTTTTGACAGTGTGATCATTTGCCTTCGCCACAACTGGACCAATGAAAGAGAGACAACTACAGCTAGCTACACCATCTCCTTTATGGAACACAGGACAGACACAGTGTGGGAGCTGTCAATTACTCAGGTGTAACAAGAATATAACGGAAATGGGAACCTTATTGGGATCAGTGCTGAAGTTGGAAAACTATGCTAACTAGTGTGTATCTTCCATGTGGAAGCTAATAAGCCTAGCTAGGCTAACTAGTGTGCACCTTCCACGTGGAAGTTAACAAGCCTAGCTAGGCTAACTAGTGTGCACCTTCCACGTGGAAGTTAACAAGCCTAGCTAGGCTAACTAGTGTGCACCTTCCACCTGGAAGCTAACAAGCCTAGCTAAGCTAACTAGTGGCAGAATATGTAGTGGGGGCTAGCAAGCTAATAAGCCCAGCTAACTAGCCTCCAATTTCTGAGTGAAATACTATCTTAACAGCACGATGGGTCCTCCCAAATAAAAGAGTGTAAAGGAACAGGCATCTTAAATCACTAATGGTTGATAACCAACGCTATGTGGGCTAATATCAACACAAAAGTTAGCAGCATTTCTCCTAGCAACCCTGGCTCTCAAACGTCAGTCAACCACTGCCAAGGAAAACACCCACCTTGGGACTTCAAGTTTAAATGCTGTTTCTACAAATGTGTCCAAAAGCTATTTTATCCGCTTAAGAACAATACGTACACTAACCACAGGATCATGAAGTTTAAACTGACGAAGAAAAATTCAGAAGAAGTCAAAGATCACAAACATACTCATCACCCTGTTGGGTAACAAACTCAATCTGTATGTAATAGAGACACTCGGGAACAATTAGTCTTTGACCCCCCAAATGGAGACAAAGACAAATTCCTAGATGAATAACAACGATCAGTGGAGACTTCCCCATGGACTAAATGTTTCATTTAAATTTCATCAGCGTGTGAATCTGTGTGCGCGCATGATTTCATGTTTAAAATATCTTAAAATCCTGAAAGGTCGTTGTCAGAGTAACTGTGACATTTTCTTCTGCAGAGCGGATCCCTCCCATACATAGACACGAGAACAGACAGCAAACCCACCGCTGTAGAGCCAACAATGAATAAAACACACTGTGGCCAGCTTTTGATGCTTTGACCTGAGGCACAAGCATGAATACATACAACACATCAACAGCACATACCTCCTAATCTGAGATGGTTAGTGATGTGGCCCACCTTATCCAGCATGCAACCCCATCTGTGATGACAGATCAGCTCCGCCGTGTCATGCGAACAAAACTCACAAACACAAGACACAACATGTTGACGGGAAATTTGCATTAGGAACGTACCACAGCGAGGCGTGATTAATTTCTGCTCATGAAATGAATACAGATTTGGTCATTACATGGACTGTATCCTTTGCCAAATATTGTAATGTCTCTCCCTCCTATTCCGCAACGAGTGCTCTGCTGCAATAATAAGGAATATAAGACAGGTTACAGCTCATAAGCAACACAACGGCTGGAAAATCAGCTAAATCACGGAGCAAAACAAAGACCTGATTGCTCATTAGTATTATGGATCTGCTCTGCTTAAATCTGTTTTGTGAGATGCAGCCACTGTTTAATGACTTAAACGGTGTTTGTTTAAATGCTTGCTACCTACATTTCACACAAGTGAGATTAAAAGAATGAGACATCATCAGATCTCTCATTGAATTTTTTAAATACCCTCCCTCTCAAAACACGCGCGCATCAATAGATTTACCTTGGCTTTGCGGATAATGCAGCGCAGCCTGTCTTCACTCCCTCATCCCTGTGGGGAAACAATATTCGAAAGTCATTTTAGGGAACCATCAAAACAACAGTTCTTAAGAAGGACTTGCTGTAAAATGACATGCATCAGTGACAAATCCAATGTTTGTGTTTCGATCAATAAACTAATTATGATTGGTTGGAAATGGTGATTGCATTTTTAACCCAAAATGCATTAAAAAAAACGCAAACACAATTTCAAAATAGGAAACACAACCACATTTTAGAAGTATGTCAGAAAAAATAAATATTTCCATTGTTATTGGGGAACTCAGTATTCACACTACTAATTAAAGGGAACTACAGGCATTCTTGCTGACAAACACACAGTTCTGTCACAGATGAAACACATATCTAATACACGTCAGCATGTAAACTCATCTTCTCACCATGTTTATCATGTGTTCACACTTTGGTCAATCCTTCACTCTCCACTAAATCAATTCTATATCGAGCAAGCTAGTGGTTAGCCTTTCCAAAAAACCCTCCTCTCACTTCTTCCCCCCCTTAAAACTACTTTGCATTTTATTCCAGACGGATGGGGTTACAAATTCTGAAGAGCAATTTATTTTAGTTTTTTTAGTTTTTGAAGGATACCATTCCCATTGACTTCAATAGTGAAACCAGATGCATAAAAATGAAAAACATATTTCTCCGTCGGGATGACAAGTGCATACCATTACTTTCCCAAAAGCCTGCATCCTCGCTCTGTATTTTGTCAAGCCCGTCGTTGATCTGGGCAGTGAGACACAACAGGCCACGCTCGGCTGGTGTGGTGCGGGCCATGCAGTCCTCCCATGCCCTTGTACGTTTGTGCTGCGAGGGGTTTCACCCCTCTAGGAATGCACTCCCTGTAATGAGGGTCAGGGGTCAAAGTGCTGCCGCGCCTGGAGGCCGGGATCTCCTAGGCACACTCAGTCACTGACTCTGTCCCTATATTTAAATCCTGCCTCAGGACATGTTTTTCAAAGGGCATCTCCTAACTAGTTCCTGGTTACTAATTAGTTTTTGCGCCATGCTATTTGTCTTTGGGAACCTAAAATGGAATGGGAAAGAGAGGGGGGCGGGGGGAATGGGGGGCACAAATGAGGCAGTCTAAAAAAAGACAGCGTATGGTTTGCCTCAGTGCCGATGATGATCATTCAGACGGTCCCCGGCTGCAAACATGCTGAAGTGTGTATCAACAGTTGAGGAAGTGAATGCCAGCGCTGTTTTGTTGTGTTTGAACTCAACTCGCCCGCTGTTTAGTGACAACATCTGTGTGATACTGTTGTGGGTGAAATTAAATAAGGACGTGGAATGTTCCCTTTTTCTTTTTGTTCAAGCTGCTTTTAGGAGTGCTAACAGTGCTTGCTATCACTCCCAGCTGGCTAGCTCTCTCTCTCTCTCTCTCTCTCTCTCTCTCACAAATCAAATCATTATTGGATTACATTTTCTGGCTTCATAAAATGCAGTTAAGAGGCACTTTAGACATATGTGCATGACCTGCTTTCCAGAGATGGCTATCAGAGCAAAAGTGACAGGTCAATTGCTGATTTCTGTTCTGTAAAAGGGAAAGGGGCTCCCTACCCTGAGCACTCTAAAAGGTTGCACGCTCTTTCGCTCTCCCTCTCCATTTCTCTCTGTCTGCCTCTCTTACACACACACACACACACAAAAAAAAACAACTAAAGTAGCCTTGTAGCATCGACGCACACTCTCGGCAGAGATCGTTGTTCTGTGCGTGTGTGTGCGCCCGCTTCGTGTGCCTGAGCGTGCGTGTCTGTATATAATTGTATAGTGGGAAGACACACACTTAATGGAAGTGGCTCTTCACTCTTGACAGCTGGGTGGTGCAGATGAAAGGGCTGCTGCAGCATGTTGTCCACCACTTGTGGAGCATCCAAAGAGACCCAAAGCACATGGGAGTGGACGGCACGACAGCAAACCGTTCGACAGCAGACGTGCGTTTATATTAATATACAATTATTGTATGTGATCATAGCTAATTCATATATTATAATCAGTGCAGACACTTACAGTTACAGTGTACTCTGGTGCAGAATTAGATCTGGCTGTTATTATTTAGTGCTGCACTATGTGTGCCCCGTATGGACGCAGGCGTTCGGTAAAGATGTATACAGTCCAAAAGGGCATGAGATACACAGATTGAATATATTTCACTTGATCTGCTGTTTGGCTCTCTAGTCAAAGCAACACTCGAGCCACTTTGTATTTCAGTTAGTATACTTAGTTTTGCTGGAGGACTTATGAGATAGAGAAGTAAAACATATCGGTCAACATTAGTACAGCAGATTCCGTGATATCCTGACTTTAACCATACATACTGGATACTACACCTCCCATCAGCCCACCCAATAGCGTCTCTTCATCAGATACACCCTGCTCGTTAAATGCCCACACAACTCCACAGAATGTGACACAGTCTTTTGTGTCAAAGCCCAATACCTCTGATGACCTCATCAGGAACCACCACATTTATGTAAGATACAACTGTTTTCACAGCCGGAGTAGTAACTACCCATGATCAGTAATGTAATGCTGACTTGTGAAATTGGTGGACCTCCTTCTTAACTGTCTCACAATTTTATATTAACAGCTAAACCAAAGGGGATTTTTTTTTTTGCAACTTGGGATGCAGAATTCCACAGCAATGTTACAAATCACAGATGTTTGACCCTTTATGCCTTTGTAAAGTCGGAAACAGATGCCTGTTCACGCAGACAAATTCTATTCAATTCAATGTATTTTGTATAGCCCAACATCACAATTTTGCCTCAGAGGGCTAACAATCCCTAGCATTCTTGTGGAGTGATGTTGCTTGTAAATGTCATATTCGCTCACCTGTTAGCTCTGTTTTGGTCTGAAAAAAAAGCTGTCTCTTTAGCTGCTATGTGCTTTGTCAGTATGCTGTGTAGTGTTCGTACTTTAAACTTTACTGTGTGTTTATCAAAGCTTTTTTCGTTGGCAACAGCTGCCTGCTGCTACTGAAGCAGAATTGATAAAAGTTGTAAAAGTTGCGGGGCGTAAAACCAAAATGCTGAGCTAAAAAGGGCTAAAAAGCTCAGTAGCGCTGAGGGGAAAAGCAGGCTTGGGTGATAATTATCATGGCTTCATGACTACGAGTGAACCTTTTCATATCATACATATTCAATTCATCCATTGTTGATACAAACAATGGATTAGTGCAGCTTTAACTCACAGAATATTGTATGCTGTTATGCTCACTGCTTAGCCAGCGCTAGTAGTACTATAATGTGATTATTGTGATGCCCTTTAAGGCAGTTGAACAGTGATTGCATTATGTATAAATAAACGTCTGTCCATGCAAACTAACAAGCTCCTAAAGCGTATTTTCATATCATATGATACAAAAACTCATTTGCATGCAGAGGCGGTATATTAGTCATGTGAAAAATTGCAGCTGAAAAGTAAAAATCTGCAGACGAATTTACATTCTCACATCAACACACTTCTACCGCTTACTTTTTAACTTTAACTTTTTTATTTCCGGGAAAATACTTATACAGAGGTAATTATGCATTTTCACTGGCAGCGGCGGTTCGCAGGGAATTAATGGAGGACGAGTAATTAGCATGAGCAGCAATAAGCACCGTGACTGAACAGAAAGAGAAATGTATGGCACCTACGGAAACGCACATTTCATTAACTGAGAAAAGAGGAGCACGGCGGGATCTTTCGGGAGGTGCAGTGCAAAAAGCAGCACATCAGTGGCCGCTGTATCCACACAACTATAGCGGTTGCTATATGCTACAGTTGCTAATGAGCCATTTTGCGGTCGGTGACAGGTGTCGGGTGGATGATAGCTTGCTGGATTCCTGCCAGTCCATTATGAGGCCCTCCTCGCCGTTTCAGCATGTGCTTCAGCTGCATAACGATGACGTGTTATCATTGTTAGCAACCCACATTAAAACTAATTGGTATTGCTATTTGAAAGGTAGCCCATTACCTTGAGGCAAACGGATATGTTTTGTCTCAATAAGGAATGCTAACATGGCAAACACATTTATTCCCTGCTAGAAGTGCAACAAAGACATCCCCTCCCCCCCGTTCACATTCTGACAAATGGCTGATGACAGAAATATCAAGGCTCCCTATGTGGAAAGTCTCTCTTACCTTCTGGATCCACGTGGACAGACACACACGATGGGAAAGTAAATTCTTGCAGTCACAGAAATGCCTCAGCGGGTCACTGGCTTGAAGTTCAACCTCCCCGCATGTGAAGCACTCTGACGTCTCTGTAGGAGAGGAGGGGAAGATGAAGGTCATGAATGCTTTTGCACTGATTTCACGTCGCATCAAAGGCTAATCCCAGATCCATGATCAGAGTCATTGCTGGTCAGGGAATTGTTAATTGACAAAGAAGGTATCATAGCTGTGGATCAGGGTATTTTCTTCACAGGGTTTTGCAAATATTCCCACTCATACTGGAACTTCTTTTCCCATTACAGAGTTCAACACGCGCTGCACAGCTCCCTCGAGCATTAGACCTTTATTTTGTGCCCGGTGGGAGTGTGGCAGAGTGAATCTGGGAGTTAAAGGTAATTGTAGCTGGTTGACATTCCTGACAAGACGAGGAACACAACGGCGCAGAGGTGAGAGAGACAATTTAGTTTTTCTATCTCACGATTATTTGTTTGTTTTCTCTTTTGCTCTTTTGTGATATTATTTGATTTACGTGCAGAATTGTGTTACTAAAGACCAAAATGATCAGTATTACAATCTAATTAATTATATTTGTATCTCATACTGCAGAGATAACATGCTTTTATGCAGAAAAAAACATACCCTCTCCCCAAAATATTATCTTGTTTCAAAGTTGGCTCCTCTAGATCTCAAGAGTGATATTAAAGATTGTAGTGGCTATTTCATCATTGCTCAACATTAGCTCATGAAATGTGAACAGGATTCACATGTGTTGAGGCCTGCTCTGACATAACCTTGTGTTTCGCAACAGGGTGAAAAGAAGGATCAGGAGTTGATAATTGCTAATGACGACACGTTGTGCGCTGCCTTCACAACTTATGACAGCTGCTTTGAACTCGCGGCTGAGACGATGCCCAATATCTCGGAGCAAAATGAGCTGTCCCGGTTCAATTAGGAGTGGACATAAAAGGTGAGCAGCGGCATACATCATGTGCTCGCTGCCAGACGTGGACTCCTATATAGCCTCGGGCTCGGGGGGTTAGCCACAGCAACCTGCATCTCTATGATTTAACGGAAAACTTTGCCAATGTCTCCGTTACTGATGATTCTCAAACAGGAGCTTTGCAGCTAAATTATTGGACAGTAGCTGGAAGCTAGATTTGTTGGTTTCATCCCATAAAAAACATTGGGAGAGACAGCAGTGAGGGCTGGCTGTCATCTGTGCGCTCGCCTGAATGTGGGGATAAACTGCTGCCTCAGAAGCTCCTGTCTCCTTTGGGCCTCCGGTTGAACAGGACCGCTTCAGGTGAAAATCAATCTTCGGGTGAAATATCTTTTAATCAAAGGGTGGGTTTTTAATGTAGCCCCATCAGATTCTGTGTAAGCAGATTTTATCACTGACCAGGCATATATCTCCCCTCGCATTAATATCTCAGAGACAAGCTCTGAAATAAAAAAATAAAAAAATCCTCCCCAACACCCATTTGGGTTAAAAGTCAAAAATCTGGCACATGTGTGGTGTCTGGGTGCCACTACCTTTCCCTCCCTGTTACTGACACCAGCCACCTGGCATTCTACTGGAAATCATTCCAACGGGGCACTTTGCAAATACAACTGTGTGTCAAATTCCATACGATATGTTTGCTTCCTTTTCGTCTGCCTGTCTGACAATACATCAAGTTGAGTTGGTTTTCACTCAGTCAAAATAACGTATGTGTGGAGGCCTTTGCAGGAAATAATGGAGCCATGCAGAGACATACATATAGAGTATGACAGTCAGCCAGTGTTTGTGCTTCAACAGCCTGACCGAAAATATTTCCAAAGTTACTGTGATGGCAGGTTCACCAATTATACCCACAAGTCATTCCCTCGAATTGGTGCTGCTTTTACGATCATGATGGCAAGCCCTGAGGCACTTCTGGAGCTAAATAACGGATGCACTTGCTGTGAAAATAACTGGAAAACAACATTACAACAGAGATGTAAACATTCGTGGCGTCAATCGCAGCCGAGCTGACGCGTCTGCGTGATCTGTGACACCCATAATTAACTGTCAGGGGTGTCAGTGTTCGGCAGCGTTTCACATGACGGTGAGCGCTTGACTCCCTGGTTGAAGTCACCCTCAACGCACGGTTTAGCAGCGAACAAAAGTTCCTGCAGCAGCAGCAGCAGCTCCGGGCTGTGTTGTTACCAAAGGGGGCGGGGAAGTACTGAAACAAAGTTTGTCAGTGGAAGACGCTGATCTTTACTATCACAGAGGAGAACATCCAGACAAGACCTCTATCCAGAGCTCTGTTTGTACTACTTGACTGTGTGAAAATGCCTTTAGTGGTGGGCGTCCGTCAGCGGCGGTTGAATTCCCCGCTGCAAAGCGTCACGGGCGTGAATCACCAGGAAGAGAATGATAGAGGCCATGTCAAACTGAGCAGTGTCATATGATGGGCTTCAAAAAAGCTGTACAGTGCACTATACAGTAAACAAATGGGGTAAAATGGCAGATTGAGAACATTTAATTGTCCGTCGCGTTGCTAACGACCTCATTAACAAAAGAATGATGGGAAATCAGCATGGTCTGGGCGAGGAACCGCCTGTGTGACAGCCATCTGGCTACACTGGGGGGTCGGGTTGAGTGGGGGTTGGGGGACTGGTAAGTTAACACCGCGGCCGTCACGACTTCCAAACGCAGGCCTAGAGCACCTCTAGATGGAGGCAGTTATTAGTGTTTTACTAAACAATGAGGATTCAGGGTTTAGTAAAGATATTTCTGTTCATGTATATGAACTGTGATGGGATCCAAGTCACAAATGAGATTAAAGCTACCCGCTGAATATCTCTTGACATATTAACTAATATGAAAGCAATAAAGGAAACAGGGAAAGGATAATGGCTTACATTTATGGCAGGTTACTTCACATGACAAACCTACAGTACATGAATAATCTGTCTATGAAGATGTTTTTCAAGCATCTCCGAGTCGGGACTCGTCCTAATTGGTCAAGAAATCTCAGTTTAAAATGGACAACCCGTTAAAATGGGAAGAAAAAGGGAAAATGCGGCTTTGCACAAGTGATGATTTAGGTCTGCAGTGACCACAATTTCAGCAGCCGTGAATTCGACTTTGACAGCACATAAAGGGCACCAGATAGTGATTCATTCATTTCCACAAATTGCATTTGAGTAAAACGGTGGATTAATCGATTCACTGTTTTTAAATGATCGGCAAAGGGCCGTTGATGTTTGAGGAAAAAATGTTTACATTGTCACAGTGTATTTCCCAAGACTTGGTGACAGACAGTACAAAACCAACTAATATTTCTTCCATTTGCAAGGCCTCATACGTTTAAGGGGCACATATAGTAATCAAAACCCATCTTTAATTGGATCCTCCCTGTCTGGTAAACGCCACGCCTCCAGTGTGTAACGCAGGCTCTCCGATGTAAATATGTGTATTATTATGAAATATATAATATGTATATTATTGTTATAAAAAAGCCCTGATGACATCATCAGGGTTATTTTTCAGTCCTCGCAAAGCGCTGAACCGAACTGAATTGAATTTGACGTGCAAAATAAGTGGAGTGCCTCTTTAGCGGAGTGTTGGGTGATTATTGCTGCACGTGCAATATGGCTAATTTATAGCCACTATTATTAGCCATGTAAAACAATGTGAGTCAAGTAGTTTTTAATCGCGTGTACATTCATTTCTTTAAGCCACGCAACTGGCTTGTTTGCTTATGTACAAACTCATATGTAAATAGTTTAAATATAAATATTGTTAATTAGGCTATTTAAGATTATGACTTATTCATTTTGAAACAATATTTGCACATACACTAATTAACTTAGCAGCAAATACCATTTGATCATAAACATATTATCTACATGTTAAAAAACAACAATGGTTTCTGCATTTCTAATTTTACCCTTTGGAAAATTCTAAACCACAACCTCCTGAAAACTACAATACATCATTGTAATTGAAACAGTTTGATGCTTTGTTGGTGAAAGTAAGAGCAGGAAGAATCGAATGGCCCTCGAGTCAATGCTCTGACGCAGGAGAGGTTTTAGTCCTATAGCTCAACTCTCAACACAACTCCTTGGAGGGATTCTGACGTGCTTGACGGACACACCCTGGCCTCAGTGTAGGAACATTACCAGATTTAAAATGAAAAATATTCAGATTCAGATTTCTACGATCAAAATATGAAAGTGGAAGATATGTTCCTCGTGAAATGTTAAGTGAAACCGGTGAATAAACTTCTGCATGAGGACTTCTTCCACTCACTTCGAAGTTCTTCTAGAAAGAAAGCATCAGTTTCTTCCACTTCCTGTTAATATTCCTCTGTTTTTACTGCACTCACTGTCAGCTGATCGCCCTTTGTTTTTGTTTTTTAAGGAAGTTATGAAAACGGGCAACCAATCCCAGCTGCGCACTGGAGCATGTCAGGACAGGAAGTCAATAGGGGGAATAGAAGAAAAGCTTTAACTGGTGAAGTCCAGGGCATTCTCTGTCTAAAAACAGATGTTGTGAGTGAGAACGTGATGACTGTAAAACATTCTTTTCCAGCGGCATGCTTTGTTTTGTTCAGGGGAAAAGAGTAGGAGGTTGGCAAGGTCCGATAATGAAGGAGGAGCACGTAGTGGAAGAGGTCGCTTTCTTAAAACAACACTTGTGCAACAAACCATCACGTATGCTCTCTGCTTGGAAATGACTGATACATCTTGGAATTTTCCCACACGCTCTCTCTGCAAATTGACTGAGTACAAATATCAATGGACAGTTCCAAAGTAACAGTTGTATCATTTATTTGTAGAACTCGGGCTTGAAATTTTTTTTAAAAAGATTGTATTCGTCCGTTCAAATGATCTTGTAGTAGGTTCAGTTTCTGAACTCACTTAAAATTGCATGAGCTGCAGAAAGGAAATTGGTTTAATTGCAAATAATACAAAAACATGTTTTTTATTATTAAAAAAAGCATTAAAAGGGGGAAATCCAACAGTAGCGATTCTCTCAGTGGCTAGCGGCTTAACAGTAATGATGATAATAAAAACAATGTAGCACTATGGCACTTACAGCACAAAAAAAGTATATCAAATCCAAAATGTAAAAGACAAAACTACATACAATATTTGAAAATAGTTAAAATAAATATCTACTAATCAGATCTAGGAGTTCAAGGGTGGCATCTTTTTTTAACCTTCCCAAACCCCAAAAAAACAGAGCAGAATTGTCAGCAGAGGATAAAACAGTGTGTTCATCTGCACAGATCGAATATAAGCTGTGAGCGTTAGCAAGTCCTTCATCAACCAAAATTCTGTTATGAATTTAGAGCAACGTCAGCAGCTCTCTTTTGCCCAAACAAACAACTATGTTTGTTTATAAATGATATCTCTATCTATTATGCTGTACTATAACTGGCTCTACAATGGAAAGCTATAACAATGCTATTCCTTTGTGTCTTCTACATGAACCATCATGCTTCCATCAACTGGTGAGAATGCTGACTTTCTCTTGGGGACATGCAGATTTTGAGCAACATATCATGTGCATATTTCAGAGCCTTTTTCACAAGGTTCTTTGTTTGGAAATGATCGCACAGTTTTTTACTTCATGCAAAATGTGAAGGTTTCCACACCGCTACCAAAGCACTCAGCTCCAAAAACACCTCGGAGAAGTTGTTGGTATGAGATAGGTCGACTAATTAAATGGCACGTCTCCTATATTCACGAAGAGCACTTATTATAAAACAAGCATTCGCATCCAATCCGCTAGATAAATGACGTAACACCAAGAGCCACGAAGCCCATTACATTGCTTCTTTAGAGATGGATCGCGTCCAAACACACAATCAAAGGATTTGACTGGGATTATCTCAGATTAGAAACACTCAGAGACAAATGAGGAGATGACAGGATATCATGCATTGAAAGGATAAATTAGCAGTCACATACCAGACCAAATTTGTGATGGGGGGGGGGGGGGGATTGAGTGCTGAAAAGCGAGGGACAGCTCTTCAGTTTTTAGTAAGCCCAATGATACATGGCCAATGTAAACCACAGTAAAAGCTTTTCCCTCTCCCTCTAAAACCTCCTGCCATCTAAATAAAGTCCACATCAGGGAAAGAATCAACCGGTAAAGACAGAGAAATGGACACAAAGTAGCTGGTGAGAGATTCATGTTAGTTTATGACCCCGTGGTGTTACTGGGGGAAACACTGTCACACCGTGTTTTTAGTACATTTCTAAGTTCACTCTCGAGTCTCACAAACATTTTGAAGTGGATTTGAAGTCATTGCTCGAAGAGGAACTAAATTCATGAAATAGAATCCTCGCATCACATCGTAGTCTTGGAAAGATGTTTCAGTTAAACAGTGTGGCTGACCAGATTGTTTTGGTGTCATTGTGATGTGAACAATTGACATTGAAAGTATTGTATTTTGCCACTGAAATTAGTTCGAGCTTTCCTTCTGTTGAAATTAAAAGCACATCGGGAAAAAGAATTGATTACTCTGTGTTTTTAGGCCTTCGGCAATTCCCTTAAAAATGCAACTCCACAGAATTTACAATAAACTAAACCATTTTTAACCAAACATATGAGAATTGTGAGCTTAATTTAAAAATCAAATGTAAAAGAGCCCGGTTTCTTGCATCGCAGAAATTTTAGTTCCACTCTCATTTGAATATTTAAAAGTAAAGTAAAGCGAGCCCGGTGCTGATAAAACACTTTTCAGGAGGATAAATAATGTAGGCAGTGCTTAATGCTAGCAAGTACTTCTTTGCATATTTTAAAACCAATGAGGACCTTCATTCAATCGCATTAAAATAAGGCTTTCACTTTTACACAGACACCAATATAAAAGATATTTTGGAGGGTTTTGCGCATTAAAGAAAAGTAACCTTTGAACTCATAATCTTCTCTTGTCAGGCTCTTTTCCCCTTTGTGCTACGACTAGGTGGCATGGACACTAGGAAGCAATACCCGACCTGCAGCGCCTGTTGAAAGCTGAAAAGCTCAATTCATCTACTCTTTGATCCGTTTCATCGTCTTTAATGATGAATGATGTGACTTACAGGTTGTCTTTGTGCAGGAATTAGTTTGAGTTTCTCCGCTGCAGACTGAAGGTTCATAAGTTCACTCATCTGTTCGATTGTGGCTCTATTTCTGGATATTGTATCTTTCATGAATAACGATTAGTGACTGCAGGATGATTGGTTCTGCGGATACAGAAAAACTTATATCCTTTTTTTAAAACAAACATCTTAATGTCTCCAACTAAACGAAATAGACCAGAACCCCCTCAGTTAATTGCTCTAAAGTTATTACACCAAAAGCTAAATTCATAACAAAATAAACCTTAAAATAAATGTGATTATTTTAGATCGGTTTCCTCACTCTTTGGATAAGGAAATATAAAATGTAACGATTCGTTAGCTACGGTGAACATTTTTCCATTTTCAAAAAGATGATTAACCATATTTAGTTGTTCCTACGGCAGCAGATGAGAGCCAGCGTAGCTAGGAGATACACTTTCAACTTCCATGGTGCGTTTTTACTGGAGAATGCCGTACTGTTTATTCTATGAACTTTAGCTGTGTTTCCATTCAATTGTGAAGAAAAGTTTTTTGTCAGCTAATATTAGCTATCTGGAGACGTAAGTAAAGGTGTTCAAAATCACAGAGAACTGATAAACGTCCTGTGTAGCCTTTGGAACGGAGGTGATATTACATCCATTCCCAACGCCTGCCCACACAGATATTGAACCAGTACAATTCAATTGTGACGTTGTTAGTGTGTACCAAATTTGTCCACCCCTTGGAGAACACAAAAGCTAGGGGTGCTACTGAAAACCGAATAAAAATGAAATTTTTTACTTTGGTAAAATAAACTAAAATAAATATTTCAACTAAATTGAAATAAAACACAGCGGATATCTATATGTACTGATTTCTCATCAAAAATTCAATTCAATTTCAGTTAAAGTCAACCTCCTGACACTATCATCCCCCGTACACAGACACACACACACACACTGTATTCTCAGTGGAGTACTGAATGCCTTTGATCATTCCACTTGATCACAGCTTTAAGATGTCAGCTGCGTTTGAGATAGGGAGAATTTGTCATTGGCTGCTGCCAACTTTCTCTCTGTCATCCAATTTTACTGCCTTGATTTACAGCAGAAGCTGACAATTTGAGTGTGAACGAGGGCGTTTCACAGACACATAACTCCATATCTAACACCTTCTCATAAACAATAAACTGCAGAAGTTATTTTGTTCTTGTCTCTTCCTGCACTATTAGCAAGGCTCTATTAACAAGCACCGCGGGGAACGAATTCTGATCTTTTGGATGATTCACAGAAGCTCTGCTTGCGACCGAAAAATAATAACAGTCATTGTCACAGAGTTCTACAGCAAGGTCAGATGTTCAAGGTTGCAACACAGTTTAAATATTCAGACTTGACCGTGCGAAGCTTCAGGAGGCAGAGCATTGTCACTCCATTAGAGAAGGGACAAGCATAATTATGAAAATGAGATAAGGGAGAATCAAAATTACCTGATTGAAAAAAAGAGAGAAAAAGTCCTCCAGTGCAGAACTTAGTTTGATTGATTCGGAGCAGATGAGCCCAGGGCTCCACTGTTGGCAGCCCAGGGTTCATGCTGTAATGATAGCTTTATAATTAAGATTAAAGACCACAGAGCACAGACAAGACACTCGAGTGGTGTTGCGGGCTTCTCCGATGACACTGGGAATAATTGAAGAGAAGTATCTACAATCCCTACCTCCCCAAAGAGTAGAAGACTGCGGGTATCACTATATGCAAACACTGGATGAGACTGACAATTGGAATGAGGTTGAAACATCAAGATCTCTCAATTCTTTCAGAGTGCGAGATATCTCACAATCCCCATGTCGCTTGCAGATCTAAAAAGCAAAGAGCTCGATTTATGTATAACTGTAGAGTGTTATCTTAAAGATTTGAAGCAAAAGGCATGCGCTAAACAGCAGATTATGTGTGATTATGATGATTCACTCTTTACACAGGGCAGATTGGAGAGCCATCTGGGCAGCAGTCATGACTGAGACAGACTGACTTCTGTTACTAATGAGTTGGACAGCATGAAAAGAACAACCACATTCTCAACAACTTTCTTCTTTTATATCCGAGGAGACGGTGAGACTTTGTGCCCAGCGTTGTTGGTTTTTTTAACGTTCTACGAGGAAATCATCTGAGTGTAAGTCAAAGTAAGACAAATCTCCCCGCCGGAGACATCCTTTGTTCAATAACATTTGCAGTCAGTCGTCTGCTTTTCGGGTGTCTCGCCACAGCTTGTGAAGGTTCATGTTCAAAGTG
Source organism: Melanostigma gelatinosum (assembly GCF_949748355.1). NCBI lineage: Eukaryota > Metazoa > Chordata > Actinopteri > Perciformes > Zoarcidae > Melanostigma > Melanostigma gelatinosum. The sequence continues at coordinate 6,796,985 of NC_136637.1, forward strand.
GCCATCATTTCTCACCTTCGCTGACATCTCCTATCTGATGAGGGTGACGCTGAGTCGCTTAGATGGCTAATAATCATATCAAAGGTGCCGTGTCATGCAGCAGATTTAAATAAGAGGGTTTTTGGGGGGAGCATTTGCATGCGTTTGTGTGCCTGGGCTAAGAGGCTAATGTCGTAAAGTATGGCGCAGACGTGACTTAATGGAATCTGTCATGTCATATGCTAATCTCCGGTCCTCTCAGTAACATACAGCATGTTAGCACAGGGAGATTTCAAAGAGCGCTACAGTAAGTCAGGGGGTGGAGTGCTGAACAGTGCGAGATGAACTACAGTTTGTGTTTGTGCTGAACCTGATTAGCAGCACAAACAACTACTGTAGTTCATGATCATTGAGTTAATACAGTATATCATTAGTTAGGCTGCTGTCATTGTTGTTGCTGTAAAAATGGAAAAAGATGACACTGAATTTAGCAGCCAGTACTACTTGAATTTGCATTAGTAAGCTTTTATTTCAAAGCTTACTAAGAGAAGTAGAAGTTTTCACCTACTGCCACTAAGAACTCTTGCCACTCTCTACCAGCCCTTGCCAACAGTAAAGCTGCATCTAGGCTCTGCTTTTCGGTGGAAATATAACACTCGTCAAAATCCTGAAGAAGCCAGAAAAGGAGAGGACGGCTGTTGCAAAAACATGTCATGTTGAACCAGGTTTCGTATAGTCTGGTGAAGCAGACACCTATTGTGTGGTTGTTATCACGAAATAGTTCCTCGACAGGTAAATTAGTAACGAGTAGCACAGACGTAATGAATATGTCGGCCTATCACATGCAGCAACCCACGGTTTCACCCACAATCTATAATGTCGAAATATATAGTGAGAGCGGTCTTGGTTCAAAATATACATTTTGTAGCAGTACTTCCAGCTTAATCAGCCATTCCAATAAACCCAATAAGGAGCGTTTGCCGGTGGGAAGCCTGCAGGGGGTCTGGTCAGGGCATCATCAAAGGGGAGGGGGGAAGTGAGGGGGAAGCCTGAGCCCTGTCTGTCACGCCCTCATGCCAGAGCTCATTACTGGCAGGCGAGAATAAGCAGTTGGAGAAATGCGTATTTGTACTCGTCTAAAACTAGTGTTGGTAGCGTAGACTGGATATTGTGACGACCCCTCCCTTCCACCAGGGGTCTGTGTCCTGTTTCCTCTCAGGTGGTCTTTCAGGATGTTAATCAGCAACTGATGGGCTGATTTGGTCCCAGCTATAAAGGCTGCCCCTCTTCTTTGGCTGGGCCCCCTCTCCTCTCTGACTCGTGTTTGGCTGACAAGGCTGCTGCTTTGTTTTGTTTCTTTAGTTTAGTTATTGGTTCATTAAATAAATGTGTATTTCTTACTTTTAACTCGTTTTGTCTCCCTTCATGTTACGGCCTTTTGAGCTGGGTCGTGACGATAGAAAAAGTGGGCGTAGTCCTCATGACGTCACACATTGGTTTGTGGACTGACGTTTTGAACCCTTGAGTTCGGCTTTTTGGCCGTCACCATCTTGGATTTTGACCATAGCAGTCTTGGTTTGTTACAACCAGTGAAAGGAAGTGACTATATTTGGACTTAAGTCCTAAAGTAACTGCCAACTAGGCGGCAACCTCCGGGTCTGAGAAGTGAAGCCAATGCGGAAGTGCCTCAAACTTGCATTCTTTCTAATAGCCAGCAGGGTCGACTCCTTTGGTTGCAAAAAAGAAGTCTGATTGTATATAATTTGTCTTTGGTCTCAATCACTAGTTTCAAGTCTTCTACTAAACAGTTTGATATTCATAAAGTAAATGATGGCCCCATTTAAAGTAAAATAGACCATAAAGCAGGTATGCTTTAAGGCGTGGCTACCTTGTGATTGACAGGACGCTACCGCGGTGTTGTCCGTGTTTTTGTCTCATAACTTTAACCTTTTCACAGTGTGTTTTCAGATCATGAAAGTTAACTGCAATTGTTTTGGCTGTCAAAAAATGTCGTATTCAATGTCAGTTGTACTGAGCTCCACCCTCTCATATCACATCTGGTTGCAAAAAGCCAAAATTACGGCCAAAATGCCAAACTAGAGGCTTCAAAACAGCTGTACACAAACCAATGGGTGATGTCACAGTGACTAAGCTTCTTATATACAGTCTAAGTGCTCCCAACCTACATCCCGCAAGCTCTGCCTCAATCTCTTACTGATTGACTTTTATTTTTGTTATTTTCCTTCAGATCCCTCTCAGTTTTTATTGTCTGCATACATTCATTCAGATTTGAAGAATAAAGCTCTGGGAAACACATTTCTGCTCCAATTAAAATTTTGTGAAAGTGCCTGAGCCTCAATTTGGGCTGTCCTTGACAATATCCATTGGCAATTAATGGCCATTCACATTTTTCCATTAACTATGAATACAATGTTCTCTCTAAACGTACCTTCACAGGATTCAGGGTTATTTGTAATATTTGCGCTTGGATTTTTTGGTAAAGCCTAATGCCTGGTTCAGACTTCATAATATATTGGGGATTAAGAATTCATAAACTATTGCCGTGACTCGGCCGGCAGACATGAAAGACGTTGTTGGTCCCGGACCAATCAAAGCTCGACTCACGTGATGTCACTCATGACAGCTTCTTCCTGGACCAACTTCCAGGAAGAAAAATGTAAACAAACAATGGGGTAATGTATGATGCTGGCTTTCTTGTGTTTAGTCAAAAAAGAAAAAAGTCATGAAAACAACTGTGACCCATCCTCTGTTACACAGTTCCAACTAGCATCAACAACATCATTCCTCTTTTGCTTCACCATGTTTATAGTTGTGTCTTAATGGTTAACATCATGAACGTGGCGGGACATATCCGGGAAAGCAAAAACAATTCTCTGTTTCTCTGTTGGGACGTCGCGAGGCACCCCATATTCAACAGCTGTTGTCGGCCCCTTTGACACGGCACACCGGATAAAACAATTCGATTGTCACGCCCAACCCCCGTTGTCGGTCCTGATCCGAGCAGACACCCTACATCTGCCGGGTCGTGTTATAACCGGGCTGACGTTGTGTAGTCTGAACCTGGCATTACTCAAATCCCAACGTTGACTTTGGAAAATGTTTCCATGTCCATCTTAAGACTGCAAGAGTATGTAAACACAGTATTTATGGCAAACTGACAGTGCCTTCCTACTGCATGAACAGCAGCAGCTTTTTGATGTGTCGAGGCCTAAATTCTGGAGAAAAACCTATTTAAATGAATCCACTCCAAAGACATTTGAGGTATGTCTTGGTGAGATGTAGTAAAACCAATAACAGTGAGTCTTATCCATCATAGTGTTCTGTGCCTCTCAAAAATGAACTGGAAAACTGATTATGGTGGTTAAAGCTCAGAGTCCTTGTTGTTGGGAAAAGCCTTTCATTTTATAACAGTGTCATATTTCATGCAATTTCATGCAATTGCTGTGAGCAGTGGTGATTTTTACTGTACAATTTGCTGTGCTTTTGGTTGATCTCACACATTACTTTTTGGTATGTTAGATCCTGGATCACTGATATTTGTCTTTTTTCTTGTAAACTGAAGTGTTCAGAATTCAGTGGCAATTTCTAGTCTTGCAAAATGTTGTACAGCGAGGCGCATACAAGCCAATGAATCATAAACTGATAAATCACTGGCGCCTGTTCATCAGTTGCTTCATGTGACCTTTCCTTGATGGGGGTAACGCTCTCTTTTCATACAAAGTGCAATTTCCACACACTTTTGTCATTGGCTCGCCGCGCACACGGTGGGAGAAAAGAGCTAAATTTGGTCCCAAGTGGCGCCGCTGCCAAAATACCAAAGAATGAAAAATAAATTTGTTGGAGGAAAATGTCAGGTATGAAGCTGTGAGAGGGACTTTGGAGGTCTGACAAGACACAATTACAGACGGGCCCCCCGCTGAGGACTGGGATGTGGTATTTTCACATTGGTAGTCTCTCAAGTGAGCCCACAGCAGCGTGGCCCACCCCTCTTTGATCTGTGTAGAGGGGGCGCCCGGCGCATCCCTCTTTCCCTGCTGTATATCGTAGTGTACTGTGGGGATGAATGTCAGGACAAAGTCACCAAAGGACCGGCCATCATATATTTATACATATATCCCCATGTATACAGTTTTTCCTCTCATCTAATAATCTTTGCAATTATTCATACCCTGAAGACAGCCTGATAAATTGCCTGTGGTAATTAAAATGATTAAGTGAGAAGTGCAAAATGGTAATTCAGCCTCGCATGACAGAGTTAAGTAAACCTGGTTATAAAACCTGCCTAATTAGCTGTCGTAAAGTAGAGCATGATGGTAAACCAGGGAACAGGTAGTTACAGAGAAAGAGGTATTTGATTTCAGACTTGCCAGAAAGTCATCTTGATTATTTTTCATCCTTATTAACGAAAGCACTTGATGTAGTACCTTTGTTTGCTATAACGTTTAACATTGTCACAAAAAGATTATGTATTTTTGTAAACTGCCGGCACAATAGAGTTACCAAAAGCAATTCATTTTAAGCAACTCACTACCTTTATGTGGAATTAAATGACTACAGAACACTTAATGCTGAAATTTTACATCAAAATAACATCCACCTACATTTTTGCGGTCTGAATTCTTCGATTAGTAATTTTCAATATTCAGTAGGGGTAAATACGGTTTGCAAATTCAGGTACAAAATTAAGAAGTACTCCATTTTCAAAAACTTTATTCAAATCACGCAAAATGCAATCGGCAGCAATCAAGCCTGAATGGAATGGCTTAGACCTCTGGCCTATCAGATGACATTCTGAACGTCATCTGATCCAAGCTTCTACGACCTAAACAAAAATACAGTAGCAAAAGTGGAATGGATTCGTAAAGTTCGTCACAGTTAAATGAATAATACATTTTCCTTGTTCCGATCTTTTGTGCCTGTGTTAATTCACTCATCTAAAAATGTGTTTAAAAAAATCAAATCAATCATTTTTGGATCACAATCGATATCTTTTCTCTTCCTGTAAAACATATAAATATTTGAATACCTCTCATCATTTAAGTTAGGTCTCAATTTGCTGGGCCTCTCCTGAGTCAAGAAGAAGCTCTCTTATCCTGTCCTATCTTTGATACGAAGTAACACAACATGTCGCGCCTAATGCACAGCCCACAGAGACATGCACAGTAACCTTTCCCAACATTGCCTATCTCAGCACGAGTCTGTCACATGCTCGATAGCATTGCATGTGACACTACACCCGGGGGCAAATTTCTCCCAAACATGATTTGAGATGATTGAAAGCTTTTTGATTTAAAAGTGTATTCTCTTTAGCTAAGTGCTGTTATGATCTAACGGAGCGTGTTTGGGTTATCAGCATTTAAGAAACTGAATTCTTGACATCAATAGAATTATTGATGTATGTAACAATTATTAATGATTATTAATATAAACGGGGCACCACCCTGCGAACAGGGACCAATAACCAAACGATAAAACTAAGTCTCATAATTAGTAGTCACTCATAATGTCAATAGTCTGCGTATGACTATACATTCAGTGACAGTGAAGGTTTTTAAGTTCGAGCACCGGCTACTACATACAGTCTTATCAAATACATATGCACAAGTAATCACAGACGACTGCTCCTTAAAGTATAACAGAGTTTATTAAATCAAAATAATAAATGATCAGATCAATTAATATTGCAACCAACAAACGTTATCATACAATTTTATATGCCTAAACTAAAGAATGAATAAAATGGATGAGAGTGTATGTCTGTGTGTGTGTGTGTGTGTGTGGGTCTGTGGGTGGAAAGGAGGGAGTCTTACAGCTACGCTAAAGACTACAAAGATGGCGGCGTCGAGTGACGCTGGCCAAAGGGGAGGGGCCTTAAGAACTACAGCTAAAAACTACAAAGATGGCGGAGTCGAGGGACCCGGACAAAATGGCAGTTAGGCTGCTGTATGTACTCACGTGTGCCTGGGCAGCACGTGATGTGAGGCGCTCGTTTGAACGAGGTTCCCCAGGAGTAGAACTAGGAGCTATGTGTATGTGCGTGTTTCGTGAAAGGAGGAACGAGAAAAAAGGTGGGGGCTCATGGATCAGACTTCTGCGTGCTGTCCGCGTTGTAGTGATAATGGGGGTGTCTGGCGTATCGTACATAACGTGCCGTTGTCGGTAGAACTGCCAGCAGTTATGTACAATAGCCGAGATTCCACACTTCACTCACAGAGCTGATTTAATGAGCAGAGAATACTACACGAAGTGTAGTAAAACCAATGAAAAGAAATCAAATAAATCCAAGCAAACAGTCACAGTTAATACACGAATACAGCGGAGCTTCTCTCGTCCGCGAGGAGTTGCGTAATATCTCGATATCACGCGACAGTAATTTAAACAACAAAAACACGGGAATATCAACATATAAATGAATGGCCTGAATTAAACTTAAGTTAATTTAAGCTAAGCTATGCCCAAATGCCAAGAATCTTACTTGTAGATGCTTCGTTGCAACGTGGAAGTGTTTGTGGCAAAGCTGTCCGTTTTCCTCGTCGGGAAGGGGGACAGGGGGGAGCTTGCGGGTCGGCGCGGCTTTGCGGGCGCTGTGTGTCGCGCGGCGGTGAGCTGGCGCGGCTTCGGTCCGTTAGCGTGGCTCTGGAGCAAACGCAGGTCCGGTCTGTACTCGCTGCAGGGAGAACAGTTAACTTCGGATGAGACGACGTGTCTGCGCGTCTTGCCGGGAATCCTCGGTCACGAGAGGAGCGAGGCTTCGTCGGGCTCCTCTGTGCCGGTTTGTGCACAAAATAAAAAGAAACAAAAAGCAGAGAACGGATCGCTGATGCGGATTCGTTTCGCGGGCTGTTTCGTCCAGCGAAATGGCTCGTGACCTGTCAGGGTTTGAGGGTTTGAGGGCCGTTGTTTCCTCGTGGCCTCGTGCGTGCTGGAGGGGGGAGGAGAGGCCGAGGTGTCTTCATGCGTCCAGGACGAAGGTCCGGGTGAAGAGCGGTTGCGTGCTTCCTAACTCAACCGAGGTCGAAGGGGGAAAAGCTGGTTCTTCTGTGGCCTGGACGGGGGTGTCCGAGCGAAGAGCCTTGTGTGCCTCCTGTTACCCCGGAGGGAGAGTTGGAAAAGCTGGATTCTCTGTGGCCTGGACGGGGGGGGGGGGGGGGGTCCGGGCGAAGAGAGCGGTTGTGTGCCTCCTAACTCAACCGAGGTCGAAGGGGAAAAGCTATGAGGTGGGGTCTGCAGATAGTTTTATAGAACAGAGGTCGAACCACAGGGGTCCTGGGGTCTCTTGGCTCTCGGCCAATGAGATTGCCGCGGTTACCATGGTTATTTGGGGGGGGGGGGGAATTCACACCTGAGTGTGAAATCCCTTTGCTCTCCTCAAACTACAAGTCAGGATGAGACCTTTGCTTGAAAAAGTTAAGGCCTGATTTTCTTTGTCCACAGCACATGTTTAAGCCACATGGTCAGAGCCCAACATCCCCCCTTTGTTCTGAAGAGCGAGGTGTTGGCTTCGGTCGTTAGAGCAAACCAAGGGCTGGCATGTGCATCCATGTGGTGGGGAAACCTGAAGAGGTGAGACAGTCCAAGTGTTCCTGAGACCAAAAGCAGTGGTTAAAACAGGCAGTGTTCATTGTTCATAGAGTTCAAGTTCATAGTGGTCAAGTTCATGGTGTTCAAGTTCAGAGTTCATTGGCATCTGGGCAGATGACTAAGGTGGCATCTGGGCAGATGACTTTAACTACTTCTACCTACATCTACTATCATACACAATTCAAATCATAGGTGAGCAAAACATTATTCCCAAATAATTCAATCGCTATTATGATGTTGTGATAATCTAGCATTGCGGCATAGTGTCAAAGAAAGTAACAACCCAAATAAACAAAAACAAAACACAAAAGAGAGAGAAGGAAAGAATAGAAAGACAAGAAGCAGGTGAGGGGCAAACAGTGGTTACTGGTTCAACTCCTAGACAGGACTGGAGTCCGTCGGCGGAGCAGTCGTAGGTTGGCTACGTGGTGTTACGAATAGGAGGGAATCCAGTTAGTCTGTCGCTTCTGGATCTATTAGTACATGATATGTGCGTCTACCTCTCTCTAATCGGTAGATTTAGAGCGAGTCCTGTGTCTAAGTTTTGGAATCTATCGATATTGGAGTTGCGTTGCCAAGACTATAGGCCAGAGGTACCTGTGAGGGTTGCATAACAGTAGTGGTAGCAGATTTACAGATTTCGTTAGCACGGCTAGTGTGACTAGCTAGGCTGGTCCTTCGCTGCTCCAGCTGTTGACAGCTGAGCCTTCTCGGATGAGGTCCTGGGTTAAATCTGACTGCTACGGCAGAGGTTATGTCCTCTTTGGTTACTTCTGGTAGAGTCTATAAAGCATGCAAAGGGTTCTCTATGAGAGTGGATCATCAGTTTACAGTCACAATGGTTTGTCAGGTCATGCAACTGTTCTGGTTGAAGTTGGCTGTGTTAGCGGTTAGTGCATGTCTACAGGGTGAGTTGGAGCATGCAGTTAAACGTTAGTAGTCAATAGTAAGCTACCATTCTGCCGGTTGGTTTCGGCACTGGCGAGATTAGAGTGTACTTCCTGTGAAGTACATCTCTCTAAGTTTCTGTTGTCAGAGATCCCACCCCCCTCGCGCTGTTCAAGTGGCGAGGGCAGATATCCCACGTTACCGTCAGCACTCAGGGAAACGTCGCGAGCAGTTTCACTCTGGAGTGTGTCATGACGGGCTGGTGATATCTCCCTCCCCCCACCCTCCTAATTAGAGATGGAGACAGGTCCGGCGCACAGGTCAAGTTCAGTTACCTACGGCACTGGCGACTTGACAGAACCGGCCGATGACTCGGCTGAAAGAAGGCGGTGGCTTCGTGGAACAAGCTGGAGGTGGCTCATGCTGACAGAGCAGGAGAAGAAGGCTTAGTTGACAAAAGATCTTACGAGCTTGGGTGCTCGAAGGGCCTCTAAGGTTGTGGCACCCTAGAGGTGTATGCGAAAAGGTGGGGGAACACATGAGGCTCGTTTCTGACCCGGAGTCGGGTAGAGCAAGAGTGTTATGACCCCCCAGTAAGACTGAAGAATATGTATAGATATATACATAACGGGCATTGCCTTTGCGAACAAGGTCGCCCAAGAAGGTTCAAGAACGAGGTGCGAAATGGGAGTGGTCGTTTCCGGAAGTGTGCTGAGTTCTCTTTCCCCCCCCCTACCACGTCGACTTGGCAGCAGGGGGAAAGGTCACTTGGCTGAGTCAGGTGGGCTGCGAGTCAGCGTTACCTGATGGGTTGCCCTTGAGGGTGTCTTTCACCCCCCTGGTTCCGTTGGTCTTTCGACCGCCAGGGTCGTTTGTTCCTCGGGGGTGACCAGGGCTCGCTAGGCCAAGTCCTCTCGTCGTCTTCCGACGCTAGGTCGGTGTCGCTCGACTGTTGGATGCCTAAGACTATGGCGGTGTCTTCGTACCGATTTGTCGGCCGTCCGCGTGTCTTCCATGCAAGTTGCGCATATTTCCTAATCTCTGGCATGGTGAGGTTACTCGTTCTGCAGTGCATAGTAACATCGTATCTCACGTTGTCGTGGAGATTGTGCAGGAATAGCGACTTGAAGGCATGGTCTTCTTCTAGACCTGGGGCGTTACGTCCTTGGAAGTACGCAGATCTCAAGCGCCTGAAGTAGTCTCTCGGAGACTGTAGCCTTTCCTGGGAAATGGCAAAGGCGCCGAGGGTGGCAGAAGCTGGGTTGGAGTACAGGGAGTACTCCTCCCTAAGGGCGTGACAAAGGGATGAATAGCGGTCGCGGATGCTCGGCTGGAGCGTTTCCACGAAAGCGTGGACGCTTCGCGCAGTGGTTTTCCACACTAGCTTTAGCTTTTCGCGCGATGAGGGGCGCGATAGGTCGAGGAGGCAGCGATCGATCTCCCTTAGGTAGTCATCGATGCTCGAGTCGTGATTATCGGGATTGAAGCGCTCTACGTCTTTCGCCAGAGACTCAATCTGTCGAGTACACAGGCCTCCAAGGTTGATGGGGCCTGAGCCATCCGAGTCGTCTAAGTCTCCATACTCGCGATGGTGGTAACGACTATCATCCTCCCTCCCTGAGGGGGATGGGGTCAGTTCTTGTTGTGCGCGTGAACCGCGTGGAGGATTGCGTTCGCCTGAGGTGGTTTTGAAGCCACCTGGGCCGACTAGGACCTGGTGTTGGTCCTCTCTCCTCCTGGTTGGGGATGTCGCGTTCAAGAAATGCAAGGTGGTTCGGGTCTCGGGGAATGAGGGAGCCGAGACCAAGAAATGACTGGGCTGAAAGGCTCGATAGGGGGTAGCAGTACCTACCGGGGTTGCTGGAACACCTTGAAGCGCTTTCAGTTTGTCATCACTCTCTGATGCTTTAGAGAGTTCTAGGTTGACCTCTCTGAGGTCACTGCGCAGGCTACTATTTTCTGACTGTAGGGCTCTACAGTCACGTGACAACTCCTGAACCTCTGTTCGGAGTGTCCAGATCTCGCGTTGCTGCTCGTCGCTCTGTGCCCGGGTTCGGGCAGCTTGCAGCTGCATTTTCTGATGGTAGGTGAGCAGTATTTCGCCGATTACGTTCTGAATCAGGCGCTCTCTGTTACCTGCTGGGTTATTTACATAAGCCACCAGCTGCTCTAATTGCTCGTCGCATAGGACAGCAGTGTATTTTGCAAAGTACTCTCTTTCCTTTGCTGTGAGTCCAAGGACATCAGCCACCGCATCTCGTAATGCGGTGTCTTCTGGAGCTACAGCTCCAGGAATGGGGAATTTCTCGTCGTTCATTCTCTCTAATGAGCGTGACTCCCAGTAGTTGTTAATTCCCTAGTGTTAGAACGGAAACTGTTAGTGTTTACGGTTCTCAGTGAAATGTCTAGTTCTGTAACTTAGGATTTCTACTGTTAGATGTTAATTACTGTTAGTGTTACGGTTCATGCAGGCGCACAGTGAAATGTCTAGCTCTGTGACTTACGTTTCTACTGTTGCTGCTCTGAGGTATCACTACTGCTTTGCAGCCAGAGGTGCGAAAATGCTAATGTGGTTTAGCACTTTGGGCCTGTGACAGCTGTGTGTAACTTCTTTGGAGGGATTTAAGAAAACAAGCAAGGTATTACAAATAAACGATCAAATCTACTACACAGCTGGCTGTTAGTTTAAGAAATGAAACGAATAATTAAACCTGGAAACGAAATAAAATTTCGAGAAGGGAATTAAAGATTAAGATTAAAAATCTGGATTTAAAATCAAAAATTTAATTACAATAAAACAAGATTTTGAAGATCAAAGCCTACCTATTTTGGGAAATAAGTTTCAGGAATTTGGATCATTCAAAAGAAGAAAAAAAATAATTTTTCGAAAAAAAATATTTTTTGGAAAATTAATTATTCAAAATTAATTATGGATTAATGTGCATATATACTGTAACAAAACTGTAATAACGTGCCCTCACACGGGGCACCATTATGTTATGATCTAACGGAGCGTGTTTGGGTTATCAGCATTTAAGAAACTGAATTCTTGACATCAATAGAATTATTGATGTATGTAACAATTATTAATGATTATTAATATAAACGGGGCACCACCCTGCGAACAGGGACCAATAACCAAACGATAAAACTAAGTCTCATAATTAGTAGTCACTCATAATGTCAATAGTCTGCGTATGACTATACATTCAGTGACAGTGAAGGTTTTTAAGTTCGAGCACCGGCTACTACATACAGTCTTATCAAATACATATGCACAAGTAATCACAGACGACTGCTCCTTAAAGTATAACAGAGTTTATTAAATCAAAATAATAAATGATCAGATCAATTAATATTGCAACCAACAAACGTTATCATACAATTTTATATGCCTAAACTAAAGAATGAATAAAATGGATGAGAGTGTATGTCTGTGTGTGTGTGTGTGTGTGTGGGTCTGTGGGTGGAAAGGAGGGAGTCTTACAGCTACGCTAAAGACTACAAAGATGGCGGCGTCGAGTGACGCTGGCCAAAGGGGAGGGGCCTTAAGAACTACAGCTAAAAACTACAAAGATGGCGGAGTCGAGGGACCCGGACAAAATGGCAGTTAGGCTGCTGTATGTACTCACGTGTGCCTGGGCAGCACGTGATGTGAGGCGCTCGTTTGAACGAGGTTCCCCAGGAGTAGAACTAGGAGCTATGTGTATGTGCGTGTTTCGTGAAAGGAGGAACGAGAAAAAAGGTGGGGGCTCATGGATCAGACTTCTGCGTGCTGTCCGCGTTGTAGTGATAATGGGGGTGTCTGGCGTATCGTACATAACGTGCCGTTGTCGGTAGAACTGCCAGCAGTTATGTACAATAGCCGAGATTCCACACTTCACTCACAGAGCTGATTTAATGAGCAGAGAATACTACACGAAGTGTAGTAAAACCAATGAAAAGAAATCAAATAAATCCAAGCAAACAGTCACAGTTAATACACGAATACAGCGGAGCTTCTCTCGTCCGCGAGGAGTTGCGTAATATCTCGATATCACGCGACAGTAATTTAAACAACAAAAACACGGGAATATCAACATATAAATGAATGGCCTGAATTAAACTTAAGTTAATTTAAGCTAAGCTATGCCCAAATGCCAAGAATCTTACTTGTAGATGCTTCGTTGCAACGTGGAAGTGTTTGTGGCAAAGCTGTCCGTTTTCCTCGTCGGGAAGGGGGACAGGGGGGAGCTTGCGGGTCGGCGCGGCTTTGCGGGCGCTGTGTGTCGCGCGGCGGTGAGCTGGCGCGGCTTCGGTCCGTTAGCGTGGCTCTGGAGCAAACGCAGGTCCGGTCTGTACTCGCTGCAGGGAGAACAGTTAACTTCGGATGAGACGACGTGTCTGCGCGTCTTGCCGGGAATCCTCGGTCACGAGAGGAGCGAGGCTTCGTCGGGCTCCTCTGTGCCGGTTTGTGCACAAAATAAAAAGAAACAAAAAGCAGAGAACGGATCGCTGATGCGGATTCGTTTCGCGGGCTGTTTCGTCCAGCGAAATGGCTCGTGACCTGTCAGGGTTTGAGGGTTTGAGGGCCGTTGTTTCCTCGTGGCCTCGTGCGTGCTGGAGGGGGGAGGAGAGGCCGAGGTGTCTTCATGCGTCCAGGACGAAGGTCCGGGTGAAGAGCGGTTGCGTGCTTCCTAACTCAACCGAGGTCGAAGGGGGAAAAGCTGGTTCTTCTGTGGCCTGGACGGGGGTGTCCGAGCGAAGAGCCTTGTGTGCCTCCTGTTACCCCGGAGGGAGAGTTGGAAAAGCTGGATTCTCTGTGGCCTGGACGGGGGGGGGGGGGGTCCGGGCGAAGAGAGCGGTTGTGTGCCTCCTAACTCAACCGAGGTCGAAGGGGAAAAGCTATGAGGTGGGGTCTGCAGATAGTTTTATAGAACAGAGGTCGAACCACAGGGGTCCTGGGGTCTCTTGGCTCTCGGCCAATGAGATTGCCGCGGTTACCATGGTTATTTGGGGGGGGGGGGAATTCACACCTGAGTGTGAAATCCCTTTGCTCTCCTCAAACTACAAGTCAGGATGAGACCTTTGCTTGAAAAAGTTAAGGCCTGATTTTCTTTGTCCACAGCACATGTTTAAGCCACATGGTCAGAGCCCAACAGTGCTCCGAGAGACCATCAAGGAAATTTAATTGCCTCACTTAGAGAAAAAAAGCAGGTTTTCTGACCCAAACGATATCAGATCTTAACATCTCAATAGAAACACATGGAATTGGATGGTCAACTGGGCGCCTAATGTCATTGGGAAATGCAATTTTCTGATGGCATTTCCTAAGTCTGTCTCACCGAAAGAACAAGATTTATCAAAATCTTAATGAGCCATTTTCCGAAGTGGACTTTGGCTTTGGCTTTATGGTAGATTATAGAGCCAAACAACCATGAATGTTGACCTTATAAAAGGAAAGTCTATCTGTATGAAAAACAGCCTGACGTGACTGCGCACGAGTACAAAGGCCAAGGATTACTAAATCTGGTTTATAAAGTAAGAGTGGAAGGAAAAAAACGATGTAGAATGTGTACTATACATGTATTCCCCCCCCCAAATTTCCCACATGCTACCCAGCATGGTGTGAAGTCCAGACTGGCCAGCATAGATGGAGCATGGATAGTCATGGTCGTAGCTAATGCCAAGCTGAGGTGGACCATCCCCAACCTCTTCAAACACGATGGAGATACTGTCGGAGTTGAGAGTCCGACACTTTTCTGCAATAAAATCGGTGAGAAGCAAAAAAGGTTCTTGAATAAACAAGGAAAATAAATGTTCGAGCAGACAAGTATTGTTATGCTACATTTAGGGCAAGGGCAGAGCTCTTTCCATCAGGCCATACATTAATGTTCTTGATATTCTACTAAAAGCAAAGAATGCAGTCCATTCCAACAAACCACTCAACACTTTCAGTGCCATTACACTATCTTCAACTTGGCCTGGCTCCAGACAAAAGAAAGGGAATAATACAAGGACGGCAATGTTAGCTAATGCTGTCATCAAGGACGCGCTCATTACAAAAGCCTCTGATTGTTGATCGTACTCATTTGGTGTTTTGCGGATGTCACTATCCTTTTAAGACTAGTTGATGGTGAAAAGGTAAATTGTGCTCGATGCTCGCACCTCTGCTTGTTCCACCGCCTTTAATGTGTGCTGTGAAATAGATTTTCTGAACAGTAAAAAGCTGTAGTCTACCTTTATGCACACATTTTATGTCCTTTCCATTTCCTCTTTGATGGCCATTCTACCATGACTATACCATGAAATGTCAAGGCCCTGCGGTTCAGACCACTTCTCCTTCATACTGGTTTCTTGTCGTTCATGGTTGAGAAGATCTTTTGCTTCTTTAAATCAAGGTAACCGCGAAACACCTGCGTGTGAAATGCAAATCGAAGACAGAGCCCAAATATTGCAACTGTGAAAGAGATGCTTGAAGTTAGACTTGGCACACAATTATACATTATGCAAGGGATTGTTATGGCTAATTGTACAGCCAGTAGTAAAGGTAAACAGTGAGGTGGAGAAAAAGCAGGCTTTTAGCTGGATATCATGAGAATGCTTATCCACTCTGCACTCAGTCCAGTGGCTTTGCATTTCATGCCCGGCATCAAGTGAACATTGTTATACCTTAAGGCAGCGGTTCCCAAACTTTTTAGGCCGCGCACCCCCTTCTACATCCCGACCGGGTTCGCGCACCCCCCCCCCCCCCCTTAATAAAAAAAACAAAACAAGAAGCAACAGAGCCTTTTAAGCCTTCACAGCCGCATAAGAATCGGACCAATGAGAGAACAGTTTGCTCGTGCGTGGCATTTGTTTACAAGATTTAGTCCGCTGTTAAATGTTGCAGTGTGAACACAAACCGAACAAAGGAGCAACTGCAACAAAGCAAACGAACTGAAGGTGTGAAAACGCCCTGAAACACTGCAACAAAGTTTCAATAACTTTCAGTGACACAAGGCGTCACTTTTAAAGAGCAATACGGATGCGAGCACACACGCACAGGCTCAGAGGCAGATTATCACATTTAATTTACAATTAATGAGCGACTAATGAAGCCAGGATGTCTTCGGACAAAGCATCGATGCAGCCTCTTGTGTCCAACAGTGTTGTTGGACACCGGGATCATGTCCAACTTTTTTGCTTCTTTCTCCCCAATCATACATTCCACCATCTCTCTGGCAGCTGGCAAGCACACGTCTTCGGCGATTGTGTGCGGTAGCCCCTTTCTCGCTATTCTGTAACCAGATATGAAGCCCGTAGTGCGTCATTTATAGACCAACACATGAATGAGACTCCAGTTGTTTTTGGCTGTTTTGTAACTCCTCCAATTTCGATATAAACAATGTAAGGGGCTTTTGACTTGCACTGGCATGCTTGGTGTTCAGGTGGCGACGTAAATAAGAGCTTCAGACTGTTAGCCAGAACCTCACTGCACACCACGCACTGTGGCTTTGGGGAATCTGCGTTGCCAATCCAAGTGAAGCCCAGACACAGATACTTTTCATCATATTTCCTCCTTTTTTTCCCAGTCTGATGCTCACTCTCGTTTCCTCTTTTTCACCTTGACTCCGCGATGGGCCGATGTGCTCCCGATTTGTCTGTGCTGCACCTCTCCGTTCCCCTCGCCTCCGATTCCTCTCTCTCTCTCTGTCCCTCTCCTCTTTTACGACTGATGGCTTCAGATGTCCCACCTGACAGTTTTTAAATTTAAATTACATTTTTTTTTAATATTTAATATTATTACACCATCAGACCGCCATTACACTTTTCCTCTCGCGCACCCCCTAGAGGCAGCTCGCGCACCCCACTTTGGGAATCCCTGTTCTAGAGCATTTGTTGATGTCATGTTTGTTCCGAATGGTGGTCACATGACTACACTTGGTCACATGACTTCTCCGGACTAAAAAACCTGCAAAATAGAATTACAAAAAGGGATAGGCTACAGAAAATATATTGTATTAATAAAAGGTTTGTCTTCCTCTATAATCTTCCTCTACTCAAACTGACAAAGTTTTACTTTTCAAACTTAATTACAACACTGCAGGCCATCGCTCTCTCTCTCTCACATACACACACATCAAATTTGCTTCAAAATGAACACTTACAAATCAAAGTTTACTAGATTCTGGGGCAATACATTTGGTCAACACACATCTCTCACTCGTAGCTCTGGTGACTGGAAGTCCCTGTCATACTGGAGAGTATTTATTTGTGAACTTCACAATAGTTGTGCAGAACAAAATAAGCATTGATAAGAAAAGGAAAGTCCTCCTTTTTGTGTCCTTCGCCCTCCTCAAAGCCGCAAACCGTGACTTGAAATGTCCGCTCATTGTATATATTTGTGGATTATTTTGTCCAGTCTTTATTTTTTAAAGGAAACACTGAATAAATCATCTCATCCATCATTTACTCTCGTCATTTATTGTTGTTTAAAAAAAATTACCATTTCAAAAAATTGTTACAGGCTAATTGAAATCTAACTCTGCTCTAATAAAAGTAATTGTTTTATACATACAGTATATGTATGCAAAATTGTTAATTGTGATGCACCAGCTGGTATTTTGCTGGTGATTGAAATCAGGACAGTTTAAAGTATGGTCCTGGATGTGTTGACAGCATTGATGTTAACTTAAGGAATGAAATTAAGAAGCTGGTAGTGCAAAATTGAGTTTTCATGTGATTTCATAGTAATGGTATTGGGAAGGACTTCTTTGGGAAAAAAGAGATTCATTTTTTATTAATAATAGCAGAAGAAATATCTAAGTTGTAAAAGTAATAATAAAGATAGAACAGATTGATAAAATGAAATAAAGTATCACGGAATATTTGTACAAAAGTACAAAATATGAAGACTTGTAAACGCTGTAGCTGTTTGAGTTAGGGCGACATAAAGCGTAATGGTACTTTAAGATCACTTTCAAAAGCCGCACTTAAATATAACTCAGGATAATCAAATACTGCCAACTGAGAGCAGATAAAGGCTGAAGGAGCCTTTTCTCTTGACTTTATAGTTTGCATAGAGTTTGCATGTGAAGTCTTCCATCATTTAAATCCTGCAATATTTCATATTTGACCTCTTAAAAATTACAAAATTTGCGCAATGTTAATTATTTAATCGAAAATGTTTTCATAACACAAATGCAAATGTGATTTTGTACATTCAAGCACATGAACATGATAAATCATTTGTAAAATGTGACACTTTTAATGAGCGCAACAGCAAGAAAGCACATGACAAAATTAACAGTAATAATATTAAATATAATAGCACACAAAGTTATTTTGGCAGCAGTTTCAAATTTCCTTTTGTTAGACTGCTGAAGTCATGAAGGATGCCCACCTTCGCGTGTGACCAGCAGATCACCACAGAGCGTATACAGTGAATAGTGAAATACACAATACACCTTTGACTTCATCCTTGAAGTTTTTGTTTTTATTAGTTCGTCCATCAACTTCTGACGAGACGACTATCGCCGAGCACGCAGTCCCACAGCCGACCTCTGCACCACAACTGCACACAAGACAGGGTTGAGTGTGTGTGTGTGAGTGTGTGTGTGTGTGTGTGTGTGCGTGTGTGTGTGTTATTGATACCAGCATATGTGTTTGCATGGCTCCTGCTTGGTGAATACAGGGCAAGTGCACAAATGTGGGTCACCCAAGCACACCTAAACAACACGAACAAACGTGGAGTAAGGATACAAAACCTGGTTTTAATGACCTGAGAAGAGAGCAGGAGTTTTGTTTTGAAACAAAATTTTGAACTGAGCCATGTTGGTTTTTAAAAAGCTGACTTTTCAAAATGAAACGGATTACTTTTCTTTCTTCAGGTCAAACGCGCCATAGAGCGTTTGAAAGACTAAATTAAATTGAAATAAAGCAAAATATCTGATAAAAAAAGTAAACAACACTAACTAACAGTTCTTTGCACTACAGGCGCAATTTGATCAGTGGTCAAAAGGTTCTGAAAAGTACCAATTCCAATTATTAGGTACTGCAAAATTTGAAAGATTTAGGAAAAATAATCCATGGTTTTCTCTGACAAATGTTTTTTTCACATTATGTAAGATTCTGTACTTGTTTTCACATCCACTGCAACACATTTCAGGGATAAGTTTTATATAACCTAGTCATATGAATGCAAAATAAATGGCAGTGTTGATGAATATGAATATGTCATGAATATGATGAATATGTCAATGTATAATGTTTGAACCGCTCTTAGTCTGGGCTCTCCCCTGAGACCTGTTTGCCTTGGGAGACCCTACCAGGGTCCCCGGACAACATATAGCTCCCAGGATCACTGAGCCACGCAAACTCCTCCACCACGTTAAGGTGGCGATTCACGGAGGAGTATCAGTGTGTGCCTATGTGTGTGTCTGTGTGTGTGTGTGTGTGCGGGGGGGAGGGGGGGGGGGATAGGGTAGAAGTATGTGTGTGTGTGTGTGTGTGTAGATAGGGTAGAAGTGTGTGTGTGTGTGTGTGTGTGTGTGTGTGTGTGTAGACAGGATAGAAGTGGGGATAGGATAGAAGTGGGGATGGGTGAAGAGAAGAGAAAGGATGTTGCTTCTCTCTTTTCTACTTCCTCTCCTTCTCTCTCTTCTCCATCAATTTCTTTTCTTTCTTTTGCCTTTTCACTTCCTCCTTTTCTCTTTCCTCATTGTCCTTCTTCTCCTTCTTCTGTCTTTTCAATTCCTCCTTTTCTCTCTTCTTGTTCTCTTCCATCTCTTTCTTCTCCCTCTTCTCCTCCTCCTTCCTCTCCTCCTTCAGCGTATTTTCCGCCTCCTTCCTGGCCTTCTTCTCCTCCTTCTTAATCTGCGCCTTCTCCTTGTCAGTTTGTTGGGCGAGCACTTGAAGCCTGAGGTTATCTACCTGGAGGTCAGCGTTTTCTCTCTGGAAGCTCTCCTCCTTTGCAGCAAGTTCGCTTCTCATCCGATCTTCCAGAGCCGTGAGTTTTATTTTCCACTCCGCCTCGCTCCGGATGAGCTCGCTGTCTTTCTGAGTAGCGTAGCTCTCCAGGTCCAGGATGGTCTGCTTCAGCAAGTTCTGTTCCTCAGTTTCGAATTTTGCCTCCGTGGCCATCATCTCGTTGTTCTCTTTCAAGGACTTTACAACCTGGTTGAACTCGGCATTCTCGTTCTGCTTTTCAAGCAGTCTTTGATTAAGAGAAAGGATAATTTCGTCCTTCTTCTTCTCTGTGACCACCTTTTCTTTTTTTCTACGCTCTAGCTCTGACTTGAAAGCATCGATTATTTGCTTTTTCTCACGGTTCCAAATGCGCTCTTCTGAGGCCATCTGCTTCTTCATGGCACAAATTTCTGATTTCTTAACCCTGATTATTTCCAGTTTCTCATTGTCCCAAGTGAGCTCTTTGCTGGCCATCTGCTTCTTCATGTCAACAATTTCTGCTGCCTGCCTTTCACAGAGAACCCTGATTCTTTTCTGTTCCTCACGGTCCAAAATTAGCTCTTTGGCGGCCATTTTCTCCTTCAAGGCAACACTTGTTGATGCCTGCTCGTTGTCTGTCTTTTGAAAGTCCATTTTGGCTGTTCTCAAGTCCTGTATTTTTTCACAATGGTAATGCGCTATTGTTGCTTGAGTGCTACTTTGAGTATGTCTCTCTGATGGATGTCAAATGATATCTAAGTTTCCCAGAGGATTTGAGGTACCTATATCAACTTCATCAAAGGCAGTTAATTCTAACAAAGATTCCGTGACTAAACATGACATCATCGAAGGTTCTAGAATGTCAATGCAGTCAGTGTCATTCTAGAACCTCATTCTAGAACATTCTAGAATGTTATTGACATTCTAGAATGGCGCACCCCCCCCCCCCCCCCCCCTTAATAAAAAAGGGGGGGGGGTTCTTTTAAGCCTTCATAGCCGCATAAGAATCGGACCAATGAGAGAACAGTTTGCTCGCGAGTGGCATTTGTTTACAAGATTTAGTCCGCTGTTAAATGTTGCAGTGTGAACACAAACCGAACAAAGGAGCAACTGCAACAAAGCAAACGAACTGAAGGTGTGAAAACGCCCTGAAACACTGCAACAAAGTTTCAATAACTTTCAGTGACACAAGGCGTCACTTTTAAAGAGCAATACGGATGCGAGGACACACGCACAGGCTCAGAGGCAGATTATCACATTTCATTTACAATTAATGACCGACTAATGCAGCCAGGATGTCTTCGGACAAAGCATCGATGCGGCGACACAGTGTTGTTGGACACCGGGATCATGTCCAACTTTTTTGCTTCTTTCTCCCCAATCATACATTCCACCATCTCTCTGGCAGCTGGCAAGCTCACGTCTTCGGCGATTGTGTGCGGTAGCCCCTTTCTCGCTATTCTGTAACCAGATATGAAGCCCGTAGTGCGTCATTTATAGACCAACACATAAATGAGACTCCAGTTGTTTTTGGCTGTTTTGTAACTCCTCCAATTTTGATATAAACAATGTAAGGGGCTTTTGACTTGCACTGGCATGCTTGGTGTTCAGGTGGCGACGTAAATAAGAGCTTCAAACAGATGTTAGCCAGAACCTCACTGCACACCACGCACTGTGGCTTTGGGGAATCTGCGTTGCCAATCCAAGTGAAGCCCAGACACAGATACTTTTCATCATATTTCCTCCTTTTTTTCCCAGTCTGATGCTCACTCTCGGTTCCTCTTTCTTCACCTTGACTCCGCGATGGGCCGATGTGCTCCCGATTTGTCTGTGCTGCACCTCTCCGTTCCCCTCGCCTCCGATTCCTCTCTCTCTCTCTGTCCCTCTCCTCTTTTACGACTGATGGCTTCAGATGTCCCACCTGACAGTTTTTAAATTAAAATTACATTTTTTTTTAATATTTAATATTATTACACCATCAGACCGCCATTACACTTTTCCTCTCGCGCACCCCCTAGAGGCAGCTCGCGCACCCCCAGGGATGCGCGCACCCCACTTTGGGAATCCCTGCCTTAAGGGGACAATTAAACCGGCCAACACAAACAACACTTTGACGATTTTAAACCTGGCTGATGAGGGTCAAAGGTTACATGCAGCCATGTGGTCAGCTTTTGCTCTAAACCGCTGTGTGCTGGTGCAAATCTGCCCCCTGCCAAGATACGGCGTGATCCAGCGGTGTTAGCCCGCAACAGCAACACTTTAAAGGTGCTCAGTGTGGAATTCAGAGCATTTTGGCTCCAACACGCCGACGGCTGAGCCGGAGACGCGCAGCTAACTGTGCTAACAGTGCAAGTGGTGCAAACAACGGCTACAGAGCCGGCAGTGTTTACCTGCAGGGTAACAGGAGGAGGGTGGGCACTACTCTTGCGCGACGACACCATTGGTCAGGACGGCGTTATCACAACCCACATAAGAGTCTCTTCATTCTCTGCTCGGGTAGACATTACTTCACGATCTCTTTACATTACAAATAGTTGTTTGCTGCTAATTAATGCTCTGAATATTGTTTAGAGCACCTTTATTATCACTGTCAGAGATTACTACATGAAGCTAATACCTTTTTCTGGTCTCTATTTGTACAACTCAATAGTAACAGCACAGGTCTGTGACTAGGGTTGTAACAGTATGAGATTTTCATGACACGCCAAGCATCTCCAAAAAGATCACGGTTTTTACTGTATTACTGTATTACACTATGATCATCAATTAAAATGACCCTTAAAGGAATGAGAACAAAATAAAAAAAACACAGAATGATGAAGCTAATTTTAAAATAAGCATGAAACAGTAATATGTTACATAAATAAAGCATGTTAGTTTACATGTTAGCAGCACTATAGCATGTTAAATGAACTGCTTTATGAAAAATAACATCAGCTGTGAGCTTTTAAAGTGCTGTCCTATGATTATGAATGATGAAAATACACCGTGGGTGTGGGACAGCGCAGCCAGACTGCTCCTGTCTGTACCTTTTATCTAGCACACACACACACACACACACACGCACACACACTTGTGTCAGTTTTACTGTCAGTAATACTGTAGATACGCAAATGAACATGGTATGATAACACTCAAATTGAATACAGCGGCATACCGTTACAACCCTGTTGAGCCTTTTTACCTTATGACCCCGATCCTCAACCATATACTTAGTTTCACCCCATGTTTTCATTCAATGTTAATCAAGATAAATATCATCATTTGTCAGATTCACGGTCTTTAGACATAAATGCCCCGTCACTACAACCTCCCTGCACCCTTTTAAATAACAGGATCCAGCAGTATTCTCAGTCTGTCAGCTGTATCAACATTCATTTTGTGAGTTAGTCCAGCTCTAAAATCAGACCGTTATCTGGAGACCCTGCACTGCGGGCCGGTGTCGGTATGCTGAGCTAACGGTGGATTCTTCGAGAAAGAAACGCCACGCTCTGCTGTTTTGATATTTCAAAAGCTTTTCTGGCCCCATCAGTTCTATCGAGGAAGCGGTCGAATAGTGTATTGGGAGTGCCACAGTTATACATTTTTAATAGACCTAATCAGAATCTCCAGTGAATTCACAGCAGCTTTCTTCTGTCAGTCTGTGAAATGATTTTAGCTAACGTTAGCTTAGCAACCAAAATGAGACGGAGTGATTCCATAGCAGGGATAGTTCTACCAGCAGATAGAAAGTATGTGGAGTAGCTGAGAGAAAAATTGTAATTCGTTATATTTAACACAATAAGCAGTGACCTTCCAGCTGTAATAGGCCTACTGCACAGCAGGACTTGCTTTTTGTAACAACTGAACGCCATGCGCTGCAAATTTAGTGTATGAAAACTCATTAGCATTCAAGCAGAGAAGTCAAAACTAGCAAGGCTGCTCTCAACTACTGTGTACCAGTGACGCGACTACACACATAAGGAAGGCGCAGAATTAAAAAGTGACTTTTTACGATTGAGTGTCTCGTGCACTGGCTTAGAGGAGGTTTGACATTGAACTGGAGGAATGGTTTGTAATATTTTAAAAACTCTTTGGTATGAGGCTTTATTAGCGACACAATATTATATTGCGCTGTGCATTATTATGTTTACGGACATCTTTGGAGATGAAGATAAGTAGGAGAGTGCAATCTAGTCAAGCTCATCACAGACTGTCCTTGAGGCTTTGAAAGAAGATCCATTTAGATTGTATGGCAGAGTAAAAGGAATATGGCCTATAATATCTACCACGGCTTTGTAGATAATGATCAAATGAAGAGGTCTTAGGAAAATAGCTTGAACCCCAATGCTGATTAGGATCCAATTATAGGGTGAGAAAAAAACACTAATTAACTTTAGGATGATGTATTTCAGACTCAATCCAACTTAACATTATTTTGTGATTTCCTTTGATTCTGACGAGAAACGCTGTTATTTAAGTTTATTTAAATATTGATAAGTTACTTCAAAATGATGACTGATGTGTTCACTGTATGCCAAATTAGTGAAACGCAGTGCTCACTGCACGTAAAACACACCGGAGCTACATTACACCACTTACAGCTAACTTCACAGAGAACAGCATCACCAACGCAACACTGAATCCGTCAGCGTGTTAGCGTGTCGTTCACTACTGAGTCAGCTACCGACAACTTGTACATACTTCTGGATTTTATATTATTATTTATTTACAGAGCCTAAGAATCAAGTATGCGACTGTTGCTTTTGTCTAGAATTATGATTTTAGGGGGAAAAAGGTCAAAGAAAAAAATATAAATATAAAACGGAAGGAGATGATAAAAAGATATTTATAAACTAGATTTTTAAAAGTAATGTATTATTGAACATTTTCATGCTTATATTATGTCGATTGTGGGTTTTAGTAATCAATATTTCTTTCACAATGTCTTCACAATTAATTTTTATTTATTCATTCATTGACCACCACGTGGGCTTCCATTCCCGCAGGGGGACAACTTCAAACTACAACAAATATGGCACTGCTTTTTGCCTATTGTATTTTTAAAAAGAAATGCCACATTATAACAAATGTAGGGTTAAAATGTCTCTGAAAAGCAGCCTAAGATTACTGATTATGCCAACAGCCAACAACAAAATCACACAAAAACAGATTCCACATGGATAATATAATAATATATTGAGGTTCTAACAAAGAGGACTGCGTTAGCACCCTCGTGTTCCTTTAGAGTCATCCCAGGACTGCACGGCCTACCACGGTTTGTTTGCTGTGCAGTAATGAACTAGCTTGACTCACTAAAACCGAGCTGCCGCCGTCACACTGTGACAGCGGCGCTCACAGCTGCCTGGGAAATAAGATCAACTATTAGCAGATGAAACAGAGCTATCGGTTCCATCTCGCTTGAATCAGCAACTTGTTTGCCTCCGCACAACCTTCAGGAAATGCAGAGGGCCTCGGCTGGTACCACGAAATGACGCCCAGACGCCGAGCGCAATTAGGCCCCGCGTGGCATGGGCAGCCATTACGCAGGAAATCAAATTACCTTCATTAACCTGCCAAGTTGGCTGAAGGCGTCGCTACCCACTGCTTCTTTCCCCGCCCTCGCGGAGGAAGATGAATGACAAACCAAAAGAGGTGTAGCATGCTGATGTCCCCGTGGAGTCCTAATACAACATCCCCTCCCAAAATTTTCTAATGCATTCATGCTCATGGAAACCATTTCTGCTGCTTCCACCGCGTATATTTTAATGTTGCAAAATGAAATGCGTGGCTTGAAAACAATATCGCACGGTATGAGATAATTAGCTCTCCTGGCCTGACAAATGGGCCGATACCTATGTGCATACATGCTCTTGAGCGCTGCATATGTTGCCTTCATGAATAGGCATTGTGCTACACCCCCCCCCCCCCCCCACCCCCTATTGTAACGCATTTATTTATTGCCATGGATCATGGAGGAGGCTTAGAGCCACATCACAGTCATGGAAGAATGAGGAGGCCTCCCTTTCTTCCACCTGTTTTAAACAGTGCTCCGACTTTCTACCACTGACCTTGTTTTCCACCACGGAGGACGTCAAACAGTGTTGAATCTACACTCTTAAAGGGAAAGAAATCCCCCCCCCCTACAAAAATGGATATTTCTCATGGGAAAACGTGGATCAAGTCAACAACAAAATGCAATCCTGTCTTGTTGCACGCATAATCATTTGGCCTTATGTAAAATTGCCGGCAGAGGCACCAGGGGGAACTGATATTTGTGGTGACTGGCTATCAGAGCGGGCATCAGAGGTAAGTGATTCTATTTAGATGGATAATAAATATGCGGTCATGAGGAACCTATATCCAAAACCCACATAATGACTTTTCTGCTGTGGCTGGAGGAGGAGGCTGTCGATCAGTCCTTTCAATATTTACAGCAATTTGCTCCCCTTCATCCTTCTCAGTGCTAATTCTATTTCCTCTTCATTACGAACACCATATTTTTAATGAGAGAGCCCCTTCCCCGGTCTGAATGTCTCCTCAATTCTCATATTTATCAATCACACAGAGGCTCATAGGCTGCAGGCACACGGTATCACGTGGTGACATCAGTCTTGAATTCCACTTAGCCGATGCACTGGCTGATTGGGGAATTAGCTTCAATGCTGTTTTGAGTGATGTTCCTGTAACAGTTCTGAGACAACTATCCCACAAAAGCATTAAATACCCAAAAACTTTAATATATATTTTTTTATTTATATACATATATTTTTTGGTGGCCTTCCATTGTGTATTCATGCAAATTCCCTGAAACATTTTGGACCCATGATAACTAATACATTATGTATGAAAGCCGATGATGCTTTGTCTGAGTTGATTTATTGCTACTCACAAAGTGCATGCCCATGCCACCTGGAGCTGGGCGACGTATCAATATAATATAATATCCTCAAATGAGAGTAGATATTATCTGGGATTTTGGCTGTGGTAATGTTGTGATGTAGCTGAAATGTTGTCTTTTTCTGGTCCTAAAGGCAGCGTTACAGTCAATGGAACAATTTTCCTTATTAGACTCTTGTGGCTGAGCGAAATGAAACACGATTCCCTCCACCTGCTTGATCCATCTT
This sequence comes from Melanostigma gelatinosum, assembly GCF_949748355.1. Classification (NCBI taxonomy): domain Eukaryota; kingdom Metazoa; phylum Chordata; class Actinopteri; order Perciformes; family Zoarcidae; genus Melanostigma; species Melanostigma gelatinosum. The sequence continues at coordinate 6,823,468 of NC_136637.1, forward strand.
CATTCCTCATGATGATTTCAAAAAACGTTAATATCTTACAAAAGCACCAATATCCATTCCATAAATATCGACACATTACTTGATATCAAGATAGTAATCTTTGTTGTTTTTCCAGTATTATTCCAGTGGTGAAATGTATGATCATGACAACTTGATGAAAACATGATTCTACCGGTATGAATGTAAACCCAAAACAATGAGCTGAAAGTCACTAGACCTTTTCTGTAGAGCTGAGGGGAGCCACAGAGAAGTGTTTGCCACTACGAGCAGCCCCCTGCACATTTGATCACATCAAACATGGACATGTGATCCATGGTGAATATGAAGATACAATACAGCAGCTTTGAGTTAAGCCTGGTATATATATACATATATATATATATATATATATATATAATATATATATATATATATATATATATATACATATATTTATACACACATATATTGCTTTAAATCTGAGGAAAACTTACCCAGCAAAATAAAAAGTCGCCCCAAAACACTTGAAAAGGAAGGAAGAAGAAACAGAAAAATGGAAAGATAACTCAAGGTGCAATGGCAGCCATGGTGGGAGCATGTGGGAAGTGTAAATAAAAAATAAAAAAACAGAACAAAAGGAAGTTGTTTCAGTTAGAGGAAATACTGAATAAACTTGAAGTTATTATTAAAATGTTGTAATAAGGTGGTGAATCCCACTTTAAATTCAATATTGAACCATCTCTGCCTCTCAACAACTCAGGAACAGTGCTGGACTTTGAGGTGACTTTGGAGTAGTGGCCATATGGGGTACTGCAGGATCACTTGATCCACACTGACCCCAAAACATCCCCAATCTTTACAAAAGAAGTTTCTGTAAAACGGTGAAAACATTTATTTTTGTATTAATGTCACAAACCTCCCAAAAATGATTCTTAGTATAATCACAATTTGATGCATTCGGTCCAATAAAATGTTGAAAGTCTAGAAGAGACGTATCGTAAATGATCTAATGCCGATCAATTGTGCGGGAACAGGAGCTCGCCCGGAGAGTCTCCATCCTGCTCTATCACTTATGTGCTCAGTGAACAGCCTCCATAGGAATGAATGGGCCGCCGTCTTGGAAGGTGTTGCCATAGTTTTCTTAGTACAGCCATGTTAATATATATACCAAAGTGTACCAAAGATAAGACTTGACCCGATTTTGATTACCTTAAAACATGTTATTGCTTTGTCTATGAAATATGCTAAACAAATAAACTTGCCTTGCCCTTTAAGAAGTCTTTGTAAATCAGAATCCTACCGTCACATTTAGGTTCAAATTGTTGTCGTTTTTTTAGTGTGTTTGTGCCCAACTTTATAAATGATCTGTCACTTTTAATTGAGTTTGTGAGTTGGCAGGTGCTTGTGTGTGTCAAGACGTTAAATCCAGTGCTTTAACCGTCTCACATCTCATTTCACCACTCAAAGGAACATCTTCAGAATGACGGCAGACATGCATTACGGTAACTAAAGGAATCCTGGGTAGTATGTCATTGATTGACTCTAATAGGTTACGGTAAATCACTTTTTTTCTCCCCCCATCAATTACTTTCATTTATTTAGTGGACCATAACTCTATTTGTGAATGAAAAACCTTATTCAAAAGACAAGAAAAATTAAGCTTGTGGGTGCTGGATTGTTGGAAAATGGAAGAAAATGAGGTGTCTAACCCAAAGTGACATTTACAAATTACCTGTTAATTTCAACTGGGTTGAAGGATGATAGGACTGAATTACACTGACAGGAGGGTAACCGGGTAATGAAAGCCGAGTCTGTAGTGGCTAAATGGGTAACCTGCACGTAGAGGCAGAGCGGGTTTATTCCATGTGAGCACCTGAAGTGCTTCCGGCGTCTTATCTGAACTGTATTCTGTCCACACCCACCGTAGAGGCTCGCGCGCCCTACAATCTACTTTTGGTCCAATTAAGTGGAGGCCGGATGATGAATAGTTACAATCAACCTTGTTTTAGAGGCCTGTGCTCAGGAGGATACTAACCATGCAGAGGGAGTGCGAGAGGACGTCCGGGTGTCAGAGTGCAAGGTGAAGTGGCGAGACTTACAACGGTGTCACCTTGCATCCGTCCCAGCTAATGTCTGCTGGAAAAAGTCCCTCTCGGTGCTGAGACAACAAGACGCGAAAAAACTGGTGCCCCCCCCCCCTCCTCCTCCTCCTCCCTCACCAATGCCCCGAGCAAACGTTAGGGAAGAGAAAACAGTGCCAAGTGGAAACGGGTGACATTTTGAATTGAATACCTCAATAATGGATGCAATCTCCCCGTAACCTCCATGTAGCTGGCAGAGCCGAAGCAGCACAAAATCAAGACAGGATCCCTCAGGTCAGTGGAAACAGAGGACGTTGGTTAATGATTCTTGTACTGCTCTGAGAGCATCATGCTAGATACCCCCCCCCCCCCCCTCCCCCCCACACCCGTGCCTATTAGATGTGCGTTTCCAAGAGTTTTCCAGGAATCCGGATTCAAACATAACCACGATCCTGAGTTTTGCGCTGTCGTCTTTATCAGCTTCTCTCATAGGCCGGTAGTTTCTCACACACACACACACACACACACACACACACACACACACACACACACGCACACATGTGAGAGAAAGGAAGAAAGACAGAGAGGAGGGGAAAAAAGAGATAAGGTCAATTAGGAGTGTGTGCTGATTTGCCTTACAAAAGGTCACCCAAGTCTTCGCCGCAATCTGACTATTGTAGGATACTGGCTGCAAACTCCTTAACGATCTCTGCTGTGGCTGTACAGAGCACTAGACTCCACCCTGACCTCTTTAGAAAAGGCCGGCCCCAGCTTCTCCCTCACTCTCGTCTGACCGGAGAAAACTAATGAGTGTGAGGCTGTGGGTAAAACCTAATGGGGCTCAGTAGTTTTTTGCTCCGGGCTGACTGCTGAAAATGAACATTTAACCACAGCTCCAGTAATTGAAAAAATGACAAGCAGTACATACAGGCCATCGCCCCACACAAACACGCGCACACACACACACACACACACAAACGGTGGCCAAATTATTCAGATTATTTGCCACCTCCGGATTAGAAGCGCCTCTCCACAATGTCACTTCCAGCACCAACCAGCAGCAGCATCGCAATACACAGGAAGAAGCGGAGATGTGGAAGTAACATCAATTAAAATGAGACCGTTAGCCTCTAGTTATGTCAGAGATGGAGTAAGTGCAGAGAGGCAAGGTCTTGATGTTACATAGACTTTACTGTGTGGGTGCAGGCTGCACAGTAACGAGCAATCTCTCTATGAGGAGGAACCGTCTCAGGACAGAAAGACAGAAAGACATTGACACACGGCTCCCTCTTTGGAGAAAGAAACAGGACTCAAAATGTAATGTTACTGCGAGAGTTTCAGAGCTTAACTTTGCTCACAGCTCCACCTGCTTGTCATTTATTGACACTGACACTTATGTCTTAAGTCAAACTGGAATGATGCATGGTGTCTGAATGGTGTGACCTTCGACCCCCAAAACAAATAAACGCTGTACAGTTTGTGAAGAACAGATGCAGAAGAGAACTGTCTGAGTGTCAGACTCAAAACTAAAAGGTAAATGACAGATTTCCTTCTACAGCAGTGTTGGCTCAGTGGAGTGTGTGTTCCATTGCTGAACTGTGATATTTAACATGTTAATCAAACATTAAAATAAAGACTGTGCTGGTCAGAGCATCAAATACACACTGAACACTATGAAGTGAAACCTGGCCATTTGTATGTCAGATTGTTTAGTTTAATGATCAACTTACCTTTTATTATGTCATTAATAGTTGTTTGCCTAAAAGCAGGCGATGGGAGACATTATTTACTGGTAATACCACAAAAATACTCCATTGCAAGTAAAAGCGATGCATACAAAATCACCTTAACTCATAAATTGTCACATTGTTTTTGACATCTAAAGGGGAAAAGTGTGCTCACCTTAAATCTTAGTTTAACATGTGTTAGCACGTGATTCTGTAACGTCACAACTACAGTCTAGAGCCAATCGTGGTCCAATATGCAAGGACAAGGCGACGGCGTAGTTGAGATGCTGCAATAGCATCAGTTCTATCAGAACCAGAGAGTATACGTCTTCATTGAAACAAGACTTCTCAATGGAAAGGATGTTTTCGCTCTTTTCCTGACTGGCTTTGGTCAAAGTTTGATGGTCAGATGGTTCGTCGAATCACCACCTCATAGAGCAAAGTCATTTCTGAAATCACCTACCCTTTTTTAAACAGTTTCAAAACACCCTCTGACGGCCGCCCTCGATGCAGACTGGCCAATCATAGCGCAGCATTGGCCAGCTTCGACCAGGGTCCAACAACTACCCATTCTGCCACACAGACCGCCATGCCATCGTTTCACGTTGTCTTCATCTTCAGGCTGGTCTGGTGGATTTGGAGCTAGTCATGGTTACCGAGGTGTAAAAGTGATGCTCGTTACCCGGAGAGGTTGGGAGGAGATGTACGTTACACATCATTAACTAGCCCTTCTATGCTACGGTAGCTACTGCAGGTATACTGAATGGTTCCACATGCTGCTTTTGCTGTTTAATGATTCTATCAGTGAATAAACAGCGTTGTTCCTTAATTGTATTGTCTTCTGCCTCGGTCGCCAGGTGATGTGGTGGTTCAGTTCAACACTGTGATCTGGATTTAATCTGAGTTCACTGCTCAGGCAGTTTGATATCCTGGATGTATCCTTCAGACGCATATTGTAGACCCTTCTGTCGACTTCCCTTTCAAATCGCTTTTCCCAGCGCAGTTAGTGACAGTGTGGGCTCCATGGTAACGTAGCTCTGATAGCTTGATGGAGTAGCAGCGGTGGGCGGGGCTTAGTGAAGTGATTTTAGTTCCTTTTGCTTCAAGCAGATTCATAAACCCGTAATGTCTTTTTGATTTTTGTGGGTTCCAGTATTATATGACGATAATATATTTGTTCTGCAGTTAACATAAATAATCCAAGACCTAGCAAATTTCTGACAGCCTTATGCTAAATACAATGTACCGTGAAATACTGTGTCCTCTAATGAATATGTGTCATCGAATGTATTCCAGTTGTTACATTATGTGTGCTTTAAACTGTTGTCGTTGTGGACCGCAAGAACCCTGGAGTGCCTCAGGAGGTAGTGGTGATTTCAAATATATAAAATAAGACTGATTAAAGATAGATTATTATCTCAGACATTAACCAGATTGAACACCAGCACTGAAACCATGATCCATCATAATAGTTGAGCATTATCTTAAATGTCCAATGGCTATCCCATTTATGAATGTTATGCTTGATGGATGATGGCAATTAACAAAATGCAATCGCCAAAGAGTTCTCAGAATCCGCCCTCCACCACACACCCACACACACACACACACACATACATTTAAACACATGCCCATAGAAAGAGGCTAAACCCGGTTTAGTGTGCTGCTTCAGTAGATTCATTTGAATGCAGCAGTATAGTTAAAAGGGAATTATTCTGCTTTCCGAGTCATTTTTTAAACATTATCTGAACGAGATGCAATTACCAGCAGTTAATGGGGCAGCTTCACATTTTACACCTTGTTCCAATGAAAACAGCATTTTTTGTATGAAACAAAAGAGGCTTGTGTCTCTTCCTGCCAGAAGGAACAACCTCAGCATACAGACGGCCTGTGTGTGCAGTCTGAGTCTCCCACTGACCGGTAGACGCTCCGCACTCACCTTACAAAAACAGTAAAGTACAATCCAGTAGATAGAATCATCTTTTCGTCATTATATTTAGGTACAATGCTAACGGTTCAGTCATCGGTCTGTAACTTATACATTGATATTACTTTAGAAGTTTAGGGAGGTACACCATTGACTTGTTGAGTTTAAATATTGTCCGGGGTGTCCACTGCCAGTTCCAGAAGCCATCCTCTGACCGTCATCCTCTTACAAAGCCGGGTACGTCATCAAAGATGCCATCAGAGCAGCAGCACATGTTGGAAGTCAACATGGAAAATAAATGTCAGGCTGCAGGAATGAAGTGAAACGAAACGGCCGATCACTGTGATTATCAGGCTAAAGTAACAGAGATCTTAACATCTTAGATGTTGCAGAAGGTCGAAATTGAATTACAAAGATCATGCTCTCTCTCATCCCTCTCATCTGAGATTCACATCCAAACTCCTGGTTAACAACCCAACAACCCAACAACTGGTTTGTCCAAAGCTAGCTGAACAGTACAGAGCGAACCGTTATTGCAATTAATGGTTTGAACTGTGACAGACACTACTATTACTTTTACTTCGTACTTCTTTTCATTCAGTTTCATGAACACTGCATGTTATTTGAGATGCGGCACATCGAGAAAAAGACATGAATTGTATACTATATTGTTGAACAGTTGAAACTTCACGGCGTGTGGCACATCAAGCCACAATCCTATCAGGAGGTATCTTCCTTTTGAGAGCCGATGGAAGACGGCCTACTGTGAGGTGCCGCGTGCTTTAAAGTTTCAACACGCAGAATGCAGTTCTGTAATTCAGACACGATATGCAGAGAACATAATGGATTTGTGGGATACTTTTGGTTTCCACCCACATAAAGCAGATCATTGCTTTATTCATTGCCTCTCAGAATGCAACCATCGGGCCATCACTGTGATAGGAGGCTTTCCCATTACCTTTTTCTTTCTTTTTTTCAAACCTCCCCACACTATCAGCAAAGAAAGAAGTCTGTGAACTCGTTTATCCAATAACATGTGGACCAAAACATCAAAAAGAAAACAAAAGACTCGAGGCTCAGATTCTGACCTTCATTCAAGCGCTGCAGCGATGGGTCAATTCATTCGTATTCTTTGTTTCCAGCTTCCTCATGTGAGGGTTTTCTCTGTTGTTTGTGAGAGCAAAGTGAATATTTCTGTGTGTTGCACTCACAGGAGTAAGCAAAACAACAACAAGACATTTGAAGATGTCACATTTAACAGTCTAAACGTTCATCGAGAAAATAATGAGATAAATCGATAACGAATTGTGAGTTGCAGCCCGATTTTAATCATGAATTCATTGAAACTACTGCTTTTTTGAGTTTCATTTAAATCTCTTTTTTCATTACAGTTTTGAACAGAACATCTCTTTTAAGGCTAAACAGCGATCATGAAAACAATCTCACTGGTTACACAAAAGGATTCTTTCCCTTTCAAGAGTCGTCCGAGTACAAGAGGTGAAAAAATCTCATCGATGAGGCGCATGACTGTTCATCCAAATTACAGCTTTCAGATGAGTCTTACTTTGAGCTGCTCTCATGATGTCAATCAATTGTCTATGCTTTGGTTATAACTTGTCCAATGCCTGCATCTATCTTATTCCAATCCGATGTAGACACACACACACACACACACACACACACACACACACACACACACACACACACACACACACACACACACACACACACACACACTCACTCACTCAGATGCATGCAAATGGTTACAATGGACATAACGGGCATAATAACGGATTTTGTTCCTGAAATGGGATGTTGTGCTGCAGGTAGATTTTAAAATAATAACCCAGACATCTTTTTTTTCCATTATTCCACTTCCAGTATTGACCTTTTTTTTTGTTTTGTGCAGAGCACTCCACCGGTTTTTCCCTCCCCTCCCACTCCGCCGTACCCTTTTGCTTGGCCTCTGTGGGGTCTTCATTACCGCAGCATATAGATGCTTCTGCCCTGACCGCCTGCTGTAATGAGCGAGTGGCTCTGCATATGGACACCGGTTCATTGCAGACTTACAACCCCCGAACATTTTAATATTTGTTTGGCGGACTGCTTCCGAGGTAATGAGGGGTCAAGTGATTGGGTGTTGGGCCTACAACGCAGTTGATAATGATGCATTCAAATGCTTGTTGAAAGCCGCGTTCGCTCCTCCTCCTGTCACTGCCTTCATAGAGTGCGCTCCTCATTCATAACTGTCAAGAACCTACTCATCTGTACCCCCCGCTTATTTGGTCAAAATCACACATACAATGTATTTTCCACCGCGGAGAGGAGAACTAATCTGGTTTCTTTTGACACTTCCCTATAATGACTTTTTTTGGGAGGGAGACAGTAGAGGATAATCCTCAGATTGATATGAGCCCATCCCGTGTCTGAGAGTCTGGTAGAAGCAGGAGAAGCAAGTTGACTTTCAGATGTACCCTCTGGCTTCTGCAGCCGGTGAGGTTGGGGGGGGGGGGGGGGGGGGGGGTAAAGAAGAGGTAGAAGACACTAACAAGTTCATGCAATATTAATGAGGTGTTGAGATGTGGGACATGCAAGGCAAAGCGCCCACTGTATATGCAGGAAAATGATGTCTTACACAAGCACGAGGGCCTGCGTTTGTGAGCTGCGTTTGTGAGATGGGTAATTAATGGTTACAAAAAGAAAAAGGGCCACAACCGATTGTAAATGTTGTTTTTTTTACTAACACTGAGCTTCTTTAAAATATATTTTGGATCACACAGCTCTATGTTATCAGACCTGGGACTGATGAGGAAATGGCTTGAGCTTATCTCCGGACTGGCCTGAGCAGTAATTGGGTCTGCACTGCCCAATCAAATAGACGGCCTTTTCTTATGTTTTCAGGGAAGAAACCTTTGACTTTTCAAAAAACATATAAAACAAATCCTTGCGGCAATGTTTTCCCCCTCAGGTGGGAGCGCTCGGTCTCTAGGCCAGACTACAAAATAAAGACGTCCCGTGCAGACACATCTAGAACATTAGTTTGACTTTACCAACAAAAGGCTTGCAAAGTAGGTCAGTAATCACACTAACTGGTCCACCTCCATTTGAAATGTATAGATGATAAAGATAGTATCCTCACAACTTCAAAAAGCAAACCGACTTTAAGTAATTCGTTAATTAAATCAATTAATACGACAAGCCTTTTCACCAGCGTGAATATTTCTAGGAACGATGTTGCAGCAGAAAAGCTCTGCGACACTGCTGCACGTGAGAGGAACCGGTCCCAGTGGGAGAAACGAGACCATCTGCCCCTCTGCAGGCGACTGTCCCCGGATAGAGGATGGAGTTAAGCTGAGACAGCGAAAGAGAGCAGCAGGGTAAACTGTCCCGCTATGAAGCCGCTCTTGCAGGCAAAGCCCTGCAATGGCCCGCTACAAGCCACCTTGCAGCTGGCACTTCTTCTCTGAAATCGACTGTTGTTTTCAGAGTGTGGCAGTGATGAATTTCATTTTCAACTGCCCGCGTGCCACAAGGGCACTGCTTCCAGTGCTGAATGACATGCTCCTGGGTGTCTCACCGGGGGGGGGGGGGGGGGGGGGGTGACACCGTGGCCATGGATTTGTCACTGGCTTAGAAAAGGCAAAGAGTGCCACATGCTGGGAATACTACATCACAAAGAAGCATCACTTGCAATGATGAGGCCGGGAAACTGCTTACAAATACTAATATCTAACAATAACACTGCACACAAGGCTATAAATGGCAAAAACAATTGTATCAGTATTCATCACTTGTAAGGACCAATATCCTGAGCTCAGGCATCTTAGTGATGTTTAAAGAGTTCCATCTGTTCACGCCAACATTGCAGTTTTCTTACTAAAAAAAAGAGTGAGTGCCTGAGAAAAGAAGAAGAAGAAAAAAAAACAGATTTCAAGAAATCCGTCTCAGCCTCACCCCTGTGCACTTGGCTCGACGATACACTGCTCCAAACTCCAAATGCTCATTATGCAAATCCGTAGCCTGAGGTAATGCAAAGCCAAACAGCCAGAGCATATCAGAGGATTCAATTCTGTGGAGTGAAGACACTACAATTAACATCTCACTTAACAACGTTTCTGTACGGCGCATCAAAGGAGCGAGGGCTGTGAGATAACCTTGTGTTGCTTTCATGTTTAGATATGCTGGTTGGACATATAATATATCATTCGCCCAGAAGGAAATATTTTACCTAGCATCGGTGTATGATGAGCAAGCGTTGCTGATAAGGAGACTTACGGCAATTTGACATGCTTCTGTTGTCGCCTAAGAAGGGTTTTATCAGCAACATGAACTGGGACAAACCTGCGTCACTTCATCATAGTAAAGAACACAAGGTGCAAATATCTGTTCAAGGAGCTGGTGAATAAGTTAAAGACAACAACGACTAGAATTAATTAGGCCAGGATTGATTTAGGAAAGATAATTAAAGTTACCCTGTGGAGCGTTCATTGTAAACAAACATGGTTTAGTTTGCATTCAGCGCCGCTTACCGAATGGTTTGTGAGTCCCTAAGGCCTTCAAAACATGCTAAATGCATTTCATACCTTACAAAGGCTAAAATCAGTATAGTTACAACAACTTGCAGTCTTTTTTCTTCACCTCTGTTGGTGCAGTGCTACATTAACAGTGCATCGCTGCAGCTCACTGCTAACTAGCCCCGTTCTGGACTACATCATTAAGTGGTAGAAATGCTATACCATTAGAGCTATAAGACACGATAAAGATTTAGCTATCCTTTCTTTCTCTGTCGTTTTAAGAACATCAACTCGACTCACTGCACTGTTCACCAGTGTGCATATGTGCTTTCTTTTTATGCTAAAACAACCACACAGCTGCATGTTAGGAAAATCTAGTGGAGCAAACAGGAAGTCAGGACCAAACGATGGCGAGACAAGTCAGTGAGTCGTGTTTGCGGTGTAGCTGCACTTAATGGAGAGAGGACATGACATCACCAGAAGAAGAATTAGAACATGTGAAGGCAAAACCTACAAATATAAAACCCAGAGTGTAATTTAAGGGTCGGACATAATTCAGTATGATCATTTACTGTCTTCCAATGGAATCCTATCGGGATGAAATAAAAATCGAGATATTGTGATACACAATTACGTCAACTAAATTGACAATAACATGAAATGACCGATATTGTGAAAGAAGATTTTTGCCCTAGTGTGAATGAAATGTGTCTTCAAATGATGAATACAGTAAGACAGAACATTTGAGTGGGTTGTGCACATCATTACAGCACAACATTCGCAATACTGTATACTGGTTATATATTTTAGGTATTAAAATACAAACACAGAGGGGGACTCAAGAGGTCTTCTTGTATGAAATCTGTTCTTAGGAGTTTGTGAACTCAAGTAATGATTAAAGTAAGAATCTGTCATTACACTAATTTCAATTAAGCAGTGCAGCATCACTTTAACTGTCTGTATGTCATGGGCTGATGACATGTCAACATGAGTCCAACCTTTTCTTTGGACCACCCGGGGTAAACAATTTGCAGATTTCTATATTAGTAAGGCACTCCCCTCTATTGGCAAACTGTGGATTTGATTTTCATTTCTCACTCTCCCTCTTCGCAATGCTCTCACGGCAATATCGCTATTAAAAGACTCCATTAGCTAAAAGCATGCTTTTCTACTTGTTATACCCCACTGTTTTCTATTTGACTATTATTATCTCCAATTCATCAACTGTGACATTATTCTAATATGATAGCTTTTAAAAATGTCACCCCAGACATCTCTGATAACAAGAAGCCCATTTCTCATAACAGAAATCATCAAATAATTCCTTAATTGCATCATAATGATATAAGCAGATGAGCGTATATTTGGCAAATGGAACATGAATCCACAAAACAACAAAACAAATGCATATCAACCATTGATGGAAACATCTGTGAATCATTACGCAAACTTAGGTTAATTCTTTAGAGTTGGGTTCATTAAGGGGTATTGTTAGTTTCAGTGGCTGGCCCTCATTATCATGCATTTAGGAAATGAGGCAAATATAAAAAGGCATAAGAGTCCAATCAATAGGTCTTTTCATTTTGCCTTAATGGCCCGGCCTTTTCCCCCTCTTGGACTAAAAAGACCACAGGGGGGGCAACCATAAAATGTAATTTCTCTGCAGGAAAAAAAAGACGACAACATAATAATGCCTCCTATCCCCTTTCTGCATATTTCTATAACATTCTGCAAAATTGAGTATGGATTTAACATCAAGAGGTTACATTAATTTTTCAAATGAGATGTTAAAGTCAATATTTGAAGCAGGATATTTCAATTCGTGGGCTTTACACGATAGGGGCTGCACGCTCAGATGAGCTTGCTTGCAGGCATGGCTAGTTTTTTTTTGACTTGCTGGAAAAGTCAAACCCAAGGATTTTTGTCAGACACGGCAAGAAATATAAAAAACATTCTAAAATCACTCCAGGCAATACTAAGACGTGTGTTAACCCGCTATAGCAGAGCTTGTGAGCAGAAGTCATTGAGTGCTGAGATTTGTCGTGAAAACATTGTCATTCATTGAAATACATACACTACATACACAAAGAAAAGGCTGCTGGACTGCACAGCAACACGTTGAGAGGAGGGAAATTCCTGGAAATGATAAAGAACTATATGCCGAACGCAATGTTATTTACCTTTGTTCCCAGAGTACAACCAACTCATACAGTATCAAATGAATTCGAGAGCCAATAAGATTCATTTCTGATATTTTTTAATTAACGTCAGTTTTTTTCAGAGATATCCATTCAATGATTGTGAATTTTGTGAATTTTCTTCTATATTGTAGTTTCCATTGTTACTGTTGTAGCCGCATGTAGCAGTATGCTTAAGGAACTTGAAATGATCGCTACATATTCAAAGAAAGAGTGCTGATTATTCAATTTAAGCATTGTCATAAACTAAAGGTTTCATTAGAAATAAACACTTTTTAAACATGTTAAATGCATATCCCTCCACGTCAAATCATTACAAAGCCCTTCTTTTAAAATCTGCAGCATTTATATCATCTTGCGGTCTTCCTCTGCTGTTTTATTGGCACATTGCTACTCATCACGGCTCATTACCGCGACCAGCTGTGCACAATGTCGCCCCTGCTGGTTGACCACGAGATACAAACTAAATAAAACTAAATATCACTTATCTGTGCATAGATTATAACAACCATGATTTGGGATCAGATGTTTTTTTGTAGGAAAACAAGGTTTAACTCAACCAATAAACAACTGGGCGGGTCTCCTCATTAAGACACCTTACAAAGCAGATCACTACGTAGGAAGAGGTCCCTTACATACTGTTTGTATTCAAGCTCTGTAATCACGTCCGAACAACAGAATGACCAGCAAACTGCTTTTAAGACAATATTGTTCACAACAGTCGAAGCCAACTGATCCAACGGACTTCATATCGATCTGACTATGTTTTCTGCACAGGCCTGAATTAGGGCTGCGCAATTAATCGCACGATCACGATTATGGCTTCCCACTATTAACAGAAAATCACTGACTGTTATATTGTTAAAATGCGCGCACCGCTCACTGCATATCAAATCAAGCGCTTCCTAACTAAGAGCCAGCCAGAGAAGGGCCATCGAGATGTTTTGGCTTCTGCTTGGGGGAGCCGTGATGCCGCCGCGCGCACCCTGCTGCGCTGGTTTGTGCAAAAACGTTGCAGCTGCAGAGTAGAAGAGCAGATTATTATTCATTTAAACAGAGAGCAGATGGGTAAAACAGAAATGCACTGAATTCAGATGAAGATATTTCAAGTCCTATTTTGACCTGTTATTTATCAGGAATGTAGCACAACGTGCTCGTGAAAGCAGAGTTCTGTTGATTTGAGGTCATACCTTTTGGTCTGATGTTGTGTTGCGTCTAGATGTACTGGGAATAAGTCTTATTTTGATGAAAAGATTTGTACATTACCAGGAATGTGCAATAAAAAAATGTTTTCCCTAAAATTAATAAATATCGTTATCCCGACATTGATCAAAACAATCATGATTATCATTTTGTCCATTAGCGTGCAGCCCTAGCGTGAATTAATCTCGTTGAGCAAAGCAGAACCACTTCCATTTTCTCCCACATGAACAGCTGTATTTTCAATATGGCTTTAACCGGCTAATTAGGAAATAATAGCTGATTCCAGCAAGAAGTGATTCGAAAGAAAGTTTTACCTCCTCCTCCGTCAGCGGGGGTATTCTTGAGGGAGCAGGTCGAGGGGTGCCCCTCTTCCCAAAATCCTCCACGCCTCATCCTTCATCTCGCGGCTGCTCGTCATGTCCCGTCACCGGCACAGTTACACCTGAACACTCTGCTGCTGCCAAACACCTGGCTCCATCTCCCACTGTCCAAATGAAAAATAAGCATAAACTGCCTTTCTGAGTATCCAGCAAATGAGGGATTTCATGACAAATTGGGTGGAGGTTTAATATGCAAAAGGGAGAACAGAGGCAGAGAGGAGCTAAAATAAAGGAGGGTGTAGTTAGCATTGGCAACAAATTGTGCTAGTGATTTAGATTTTTGTTTGCCTACTGTGGTTGCATTTTAAGTCTACCATGCTTTGTTTTTTTTCTGTAAAAACAAACAGAAGAGTTCTTTAATTTAAATTAAACTTAAAGCTCATGAAGATTTTTACCTTAAGTGGGTCAAACTATTGTTTTAATGAGTGTTTATTTTGACATATATCAATATCTACAATGTACTACATTTCTACAATAGGTCAGGAAGAAAGATATTTAATAATTGTGTTATAATCTTTAATGCAGTTTAGTGGAAGAAGCCAGCACACGATGTGCATCATCCTGAGGAGGATTCCAGATTCACACTGCAAATAGTAAATTAACTGCCTCAATAGCTTGATGGATGTGTTTCTTGAAACTTAATTAGTATGAAGATAAGTGGGCGTTCAATAAATGTCTTGCAGCTGAGTACATGTGGCATTCAAAAAACATTTCAAATGGCATTAAGCCAAAAGAGTGCAGGAGTGAAAGAGTGACAAAGAGGCAAGAGACGTGAATACAAAGGCAACTAGATGGTCATGGTTTGCAACACCTTTTGAGATGCACAAAATAGTCAGCGCTCCCTAAAAGCCTTCTAAGTTGGAGGATCGGAGAGGAGCTGGCACCGACTCGTGGAAAGCTAAGAGCTGTTTTTCCTGAAGCTGCAGCAGCAACCAAAAACTAGAAAATGCATTTCCTACTGAAAATGCATTGGAATGCTGAAAGCTGAAATGAATCTCAAAAACATTGCTGAAAATAAATATCCAATTTAAAAAAAATTGCAAAAAGCTTAATAATTCAAAAAGTTGAAAGATTACAAATATGAAGTTCTATCACACCTCTCCTGAAAGAGCTGAACATTTTGATATTCGAACGGTTTCTGTAGCTTAAAAGAATTCCAGCGGCAGTGATATTTGTTGTAGTAGTAGTAGAAGTTGTAGTAGAAGTATTATTAGCAGTATAATTATTAGTAGCATTTGAATAAGTACTAGCTGTAACAGTAGTGATATTTGTAGTAGCAGTAGTAGTAGAAGTTGTAGTCGAAGTATTAGTAATTAGAAGAAGTAGTAGAAGTAGTAGTATCAGTAGTCGTATTAATAGCTGTAGTAGTGGTCGTAGTATTTTATATAACAGTAGTAGTAGTGTAATAAGTAGTAGTAGTAGTAGTAACAGTAAAGTCAGTTTTTGAAGTAGCAGTAGTAGTAGTACTAGTAGCAGTCGTACTAATAGCTGTAGTAGTATTAGTACTGGTTATTAGTACTGGTAGTAGCAGGAATAGCAGTATTAGCAGTTGTGGTATCAGTAATAATAGTAGTGGTAGTGGTAGCAATAGCAGTAGTGGTAGTAATAATATTTATGGTAGCAGTAATAGCAGTAGCAGTAGTAGTAATAGTAGCAACAGCAAAAGTTGAAGTAGTAGTAGTAATACTATAAATATTAGCAGCAGTAGTAGTTGTCGCAGTATTAGTAAGAACATTCATTATTTCAACAAAAAAGCCTAATTTTGAGCTAAATGTTTCAATACAGTTAATCCATGAGGCTTTTATTTTGAAAGGGTGGGACTGGGTGGGGGAGGGAGGGGGAGAGGAGACATAATCATCATGTTTGACACATAAACAGAGGTTATTAAATGACAGGCTTCATCACAAGCAGTTCAGTTAGAATTCACTCTCTGGGGCTTTTATTTTGAAATGGGGTGTGGGGTGTGGGGGAGAAGGGGAGAGGAGACAGAATCATAATGTTAGATAAACACAAACCGGTTATTAAATGACAGGCTCATCACAAGCATTTCAGTTAGGATTCATTCTGTGGGGCTTTTATTTTAAAATGGCGTGTGTGTGTGTGGTGGAGGAGGGGGGAAAGATTTAGAAATGGGTTACCGTGTTCTGTGGAAGATGTTTTTGAAGCAAAATTTAACATTGGTCTCTATGGAGCAGAAAGTTGGTTTTCCTCTCAATTAACGGCTTCTGTGTCAAATGTTTTCTACGACAAGGACAATATTAGCTACTTTTACATCCAGAAATTATGCATGAAGAGTGAGGACTATATTACATCGTGCTGTAAACACAACAGCAGATAATTTCTCCCAAACCATCCCCCTCCTCCAGCCCATCTCCAAAACACTCCCACCAACCCCAACAATGGGTACAGAAACATCTAGAAAGGTGCACTCAGTAGTGTGCAGATCTCCAGCAGGTACGTCTGCAACGACCACTGCTGTACTGTTTGATTTGAGGGATACAAACCACAATAGGTCGAACCCATCTAGACGTCTCACACATTGAGTATGTAGTGCGTCCGCACTGTATAGTATGTGGATTCTGTGTACGGGAGAAATGCGGGAGTAATACGACACTAAGAGTTTCTGAGTATGAGGCGCAAGCTTACCGCACATACTCAACAGCCCCGCAATGCATTGAGTCTGGGTGCCTTGAGGCGAGCCATGAGATTCTGAACCAGGCTGAAAGTTTGAATATATCTTCACGTGAAATAAGAGCCACCTAGATTCCCAATATGTGGTCAGTTTATCCAGTTTTCGGATATGTGACAGATAGTGGGGTCGCCTTAAAACCGGCCCGGTCCGTCAATCTCGTGAGATTTTGAACCAGAATAAAGACTGTTAATGGTAGATTCTCCGATGTGTGTCAGTTTATCCAAACAACGCCTGTTTGGAAATTTGCTGCGACTGTTTTAGAGTTGTGACGGTGTTTGGAGAAAGAGTGAGTCACATGAGCAGCCATGAATGAGCATGCATAGATTATATGGATTGGTGCAGCAGCAATATTAGCCGTGGACAGACACTGTGAACAGACACTCACATGACCCATCTCATTATGACCTGGGGAAGAGAATAAACATTGTATACAGACAGGTGCATTTTGCCCACATCTATAGATCTATCAGACTTATCTATACACATACATGTATGTGCACATGCAACAGTGTGCAATTCTTCTCTTATTATTATAATAATAACTTTTTATTTATAATGCTCATGTTGTCTTTCTCATAATTTGGCCGGACTGATACATCGGACAATATTAGCTTTGAAATTGCAGCACAAAATTCCAAACCATCATAATTAATACATAGTTTGTCCACCACAGAGCACTGACAGGTTAATGCGTCAACTATACAATACTCTGCTCAGTATGTGACGTCTGCCTCCAGCAGCAGCTAAATCGATGAAGTACAGTTCCTTAAACTTACGTCCACCATGAATCTTAAAAGGGCAGCAACCTGACAGCTGTGAACTGTTGCCTGCACACTGAGATCCATTTTCATAATGAATTTTTACAATTATAAAACATGCATTTCACATGTACTGCTGCAACAGCAGTTAACCGCACCACATTACTCTAGGGTGGGGCGTTCTGAATTCTCTTCAGCTCCACAGGAAGCCGAGGTTGAGAAGATTTTAACACCATGTGAGTGTGAAAAGAGAAATGCTCTTGTTAACACTAAGTGTGTTAGGTTAGGAAACAAGGCCCTGGTTCATAGACTGTGCAACGATTAAAGATTTGTTTGCACAGGGGTCTGTGCCCCAACACACAAGTTAACTTCAGAGAGCAGGCGAAGCGCCCTTTGTAGTTTAGTGACCAACGAAGATCATTCAGACAACAGTAATGGAGTTAAAGAAAGCAGTGGTAGCAGAGCCTGACAGTATGGAACTCCTGTTGAAAACCTAAACACAACTGGAGACGAATAAATGTCAACTTAAGGAGGACCGGGGACAGACAAAACAAACAACAAGGGGAAAATGGCTTCAGTCGCAAAATGGGACATTTAAAACAAACAAAAATGAAATACTGCTGACATCTAAGAGGCAATTGAATTTGCATACCACAAACTTTCATCTGGGGGATGTGAAGAAAGACGGCACCGCACGAACCATTTAATATTTAATAAATCCGAAACAGTAGCTGGGGCTAATTAGAATTTGCACATTTACAAATCAGCCCTGATAGCAAAACAAATTATGAAATATAACGCCGCTCTGTGGATTACCAAGGGAGGATCAGATGATAGACAAAGCAAATGGAGTATCACTAACAACATACTGTCAGAACACATCACACAGCTAATCCAGTTAGAGAGGTTGCCGTAGAGGCTTTGCTTTAAAATATTGATACGCTATTCCGTAAAAGCTTTTTTTTTTGCAAGAGTACATTCGGTCTAACACTTGCTTATTGCTCACAGGTCATTAGCCTCTCATCCTCTGCTGCTTGGCCAGTTTGCTTTGAAAGAAAGGCTTGTGATTAAATGAATGTGTTTGCTGCGGTGCTCCATTAGAGGAGGTCTGGACGCTCGCAGTCCCATTGTTTATATTACGGGCACAAAGGCGGGCAGTGTGTAAACTGTTGTTGTGTTCATTATGAGATTACTTCCTGGTGCGATGGCTTTTGGTAAAAGCCATGGATTTCTTGTAAGGGGACTCGACGTGCACTCAGGGGGAAAAACATTCATCAAACCATAAAGGCCAATGCCGAGGCATATTCAGACTTAAGTAGTTATAGAATACATGCCATACAAAATCTACATCAATAAAAGTCAAACGAAGAAATGTGGAACAGCACAGAGTGGATTATGGCTGTTCTGCATGTCAGGCTCAGGCTTTTAACAGGACGTGAGAGCGTATTTATCATAATGCAGCAAACACATAATGTAACACTTTAACTTCGTTTTACTCCAATTTGAAAATGCCCGATCAAGCTTTCACTGCAGTGAGGTCTGCTTCCCGTCTCAACACGTACAATATCTATCCCTTTGTACTGCGGCTAAATCAAACAGCAAGAGTGCACACACAAGTGATGTTCTCTGAAAACACATAGAAAACCTGGAGTTGAATTTACTGAAAATGTTCTGACTTCGTCCATTATGTAAAAGAAGAGCAATCACAATGTCCTGATTCACATGTTAAATTATGTCTGCAATACGTAAAGTCGGGTAAGCACTACTCTGTTCTATGTTGATGTTCTTTGGATGAATTCTGTTGAGGTCTGACCATATGGCTTCAACATGTGCTGTGAACAAAGAGAATCAGGCCTTCCCTTTTTCAAGCAAAGGTTTCATCCTGATTTGTAGTTTGATGAGAGCAAACCTCCTCTGAAGGAATTTCACACTAGGGTGTGAATTTCCCCCCCCCAAAAAACGATGGTTCCTGAAGTCACCTGAATGCACCGCTGCAATCTCATTGGCCGAGGGCCAAGAGACCCCAGGACCCCTGTGGTTCAACCACTGTTCTACAAAACTGTCTGTAACTCACACCTCCTGGCTTTTTCCACCAATCCCTCCGGGGTAGCAGGAGGCACGCAAGCGCTCTCTTCGCCCTGGGACCCGTCCTTGGACACAGAAGATCCAGCTTTCCCCGCCAGCGTGACGCTGGCCGCGCAGGCCACGAGGAAGCAACGGCCTTCTCCCCTCCCCAAACCCTTACAGGTCACGAGCCATTTTGCTGGACGAAACAGACAGTGCTCCACTTTGAGTAAGGCTCCCTTACCCCGCTGAGACGGATCCCTCCAACGAGACCCGTCTCCGCTCCTTTTTCTTTTTGTGCACACATACCGGCAGGAGGAAAGACGACTAAGCCTCAATCCTTCACCGATGATTCCCGGTAAGACGCGCAGACACGCCGTCTCATCCGAAGTTAACTGTCCTCCCTGCAGCGAGTACAGATCGGACCTGCGTTTGCTCCAGAGCCACGCCAACGGACCGAAGCCGCACCAGCAAAATCCGTGCGAGACACAGCGCCCGCTGCAAGGCCGCGCTGTAAGCTCCCCCAGCCCCCCCCTTCCTGACGAGGAAAAAGGACAACTTCCCCACAAACACTTCAACGTTGCAACGAAGCATCGACAAGTAAGGTTCATGGTATCTGGGCATAGCTTAGCTTAAATTAACGTAAATTTAATTCAGGTCATTCATTTATATGTTGATATTCCCGTGTTTTTGTGTGTTTAAGTTACTGTCGCGCGATATCGAGGTATTGCGCAACTCCTCGCGGATCATAAGACCCGATCTATGGTACATTCCCGTATTCTGTTTGTGTTAAGACACTGTCGCATTATACGGAGGTATTTACGCAATCGTTACGGACCAGAGAAGCTCCGCTGCATTGTGTATTAACTGCTATGACTGTTTGCTTGGGATTTATTTTGATTATTTTCATTCATTGTCTTCCACTCCGTGTGGGATTTCCCTCTTCATTAACTCGACTCTGTGAGTGAGCTGAGGTGCGTGGCTTATCACGGCATAAGTTACCGGCAGTTCAAAGAAGACAGCGGTATACTTATGCGTGATAGAACCAGCAAACTCAGGCTCCCTACAACATCGCACGCCGAAGTGTGATTCACGTCGAGTTCGCGCTCCTTTTTTTCTTTTCTTCCTCCTCTCACGTAACACGCACACACAGCTCCTATCTCTGCCCCTGGGGGAAACCCCGTTCAAACGATCGCCTCACAACACACGTGTGCATCGGCACACGTGATTACATACAGCAGGCTCGCCGCCACTTGGTCACTCGACTCCGCCATCTGGTGGTAGTTTAGCTGTAGTATCTTAAGGCCCCTCCCCTTTTGGTCCGCGTCACTCGACGCCGCCATCTTTGTAGTCTTTAGCTGTAGCTTTAAGACTCCCCTTTACTTACACACACACACACACAGACATACACCCTCATCCATTTTATTCATTCTTTAGTTTAGGCATATAAAATTGTATGATAACGTTTGTTGGTTGCAATATTAATTGATTTGATCATTTATTATTTTGATTTAATAAACTCTGTTATACTTTAAGGAGCAGTCGTCTGTGATTACTTGTGCATATGTATTTGATAAGACTGTATGTAGTAGCCTGTGCTCGAACTTAACCCTTCACTGTCACTTCGAATGTGTAGTCGCGCCTGACTATTGACATTACGAGTGGCCACTAATTATGAGACTTAGTTTTATCGTTTGGTTATTGGTCCCTGTTCGCAGGGTGGTGCCCCGTTGTTATTAATAATCATTAATAATTGTTACATACATTAATAATTCTATTGATGTCAAGAATTCAGTTTCTTAAATGCTGATAACCCAAACACGCTCCTTTACGTTCCCAACAATTCATATGGATCTGAAAAAGTACACGACTTAGC
The DNA here is from genome assembly GCF_949748355.1 of Melanostigma gelatinosum. Taxonomy (NCBI): domain Eukaryota; kingdom Metazoa; phylum Chordata; class Actinopteri; order Perciformes; family Zoarcidae; genus Melanostigma; species Melanostigma gelatinosum. The sequence goes on from NC_136637.1 coordinate 6,844,867, forward strand.
ATGCAACGCCAGCGTGTGTGACGTCGTGTACTGAATCACAACACCTACGTCAGAGTGCACATCGTTGGTACGCGTCAGCTTGTTCTATTTCCAGGCCTCAACCCATCAACTCTCCAGAGACGCAGCATTTCGTCACATTCACTCCCTGACTCATAGTTACCCAACCCTGGCTGCTGCTTCTGTCCGTGAGACGCGTCTGAAATAATGCAGCTCTCCCATGATGCAGCTGGTGTGTGCTGCAACGTCAGGCCGTCCTGGTGGGTCAACGGGTTCAAGGCCTGCTTCGCACTGCGGTGAACCCGGCTCTTCATTTGGAACACTTTAACAACAGATTCTCTGGCATCCCTTAGTAAAAGTAGCATGCAACTAAAAAAAAAAGAATAACAGGCCATATTATTTTACATATAGGAAGTAAACAATAGGCCAGATTCAAGTTCCCATCGTCCCCCTGGTCATATTTGTTCACAGGGTTATGATAAATAAAGGTGAAAAGGGAATAAGAAGAAGGTTTGATGTTGCATTAAAGGAAACTGTGGAAACCTTTGCACTCCGTGACAACAGGTGGTCAAGTAATGCCCTTTGAAAGAGAAATGTGTTGCGACATTGTTGGCCTTAATCTGCGACTCTGTAACGAGAGCCTGCTCTGATGGCTCAGGGAGGGGAGGGTTGTAAAGGTAGAACTACAGTTCATATCAACCAGAAGTTGGCTGAATCACAAACACAGCTACACAGAACAGAATGTTAAAAATGACCCAGTTTCATAGTTTATGTGCTTAAAGAGAGTAAGATAATAGAAATACCACTAATATTAATAGGTCAGCATCATTTGTTAAAACAACAAACCACTCTCCGACACAAATAACATATCTGGTCATCTGTAATAAGCTGAGGCACACATGGATGTGATAATATTTCACTTTCTTCATGTTCTCTGTAGCACTGTGGCATAGCTGACAGTTTTATAGTGTTGACACTAAAATAATATGACATAAATGTGCGAAGAGTATATCAGCTTTCAAACAATTATCGTTGTTGTTTTTCACTAAATGTTCACGCTACTTCATATTCATACATGCATTACTTCACTGTCTGAGATCTGTGATAACCATCAATAAGCTGTGTGCATTCAAACCCTCACAACCTTTAGGCTTTGGCAGTATTTATATACACATATGAGATCTACTTACAGTGCTGCCCTTTTATTTTGAAACATCAGCTCCCATTGCAATATTCTGAGTTCCTTAAAGCAGTCAACTTATTATTACGTACTATTGTTATGCCTCTATAGAGAACGTGAGGACACTTTCTGTGGGTGTATTAGCAAATCACTGCTGTCAAGGAGAACATTATTTCAGGAGAGTTGGTATTATGGTCTCATGACATGAGAAAGCGTAAATAATGCCAAGATCTTCATTTTGTACATGCCCTGAACAATAATGTTGAAAACAAAGTTTTATGTAATTCCTAATCAATCCAGGAAATATTGCATTATGATTTATTGTCGTTTATTCCATACCAGGGCTGTCGAACTGAAAACACACAGGTTTGAACTATTCGAATATCAATTGTTCCGCATTATGTCCATGACACTGTGTCCTCTCTGTGCCTCTCTGTGTGTTTACATTAATGAAGGTGTCGTTATGCGACTCCTTGTCATGAAGGCAGTGGTACTGCTGCTGTTTTTTTTGAAGAATTTTAATAAATATTTGACTTCAGAGTATTTATTGACAGCCCTGATACACACTTTAAATTCAAAGCAAATTGTGTGTATGTTGCCCTGATCCACTCTAGCTGTGACAAAACAATTAACAAAAGAAAAGTACAACAGTTATCTCCAGTTGTGGTAAATATGTATCGTTTTAATTATTTACAGTCAAATATACTTGAAGATTGGCATGTAAGATATGTGCATCTCTGGCAACTTCTGGATCAAGAAATTGACTTTGGGTTCATTTATTCATGCCTGCTGTCTGAACTGAATCCGAGCAGAATTTTAAATCAAGGACCTTCAAAAAGAGCATCATTTGATGAGACAGAAAAAAACAAACTTACAAAATATTTCACAAAATAGGAAAGAAGTGAATATATAGAATAAAATACAGATTCAAATTGGGTTCAAAAAGCATATCCCGCTCGAACTATTAATAAAATGTACACTTCTATAAATTTGCCATAAAACAATGGATGAGGAATCCAATATGGCTGCCTTTTTCTTCGATTACAATTAGCATACACTGGTTTCTCCTGCTTCCTGACGGGTGTCCACAAAGCACGCTGAATCACGAGTGCCCTTACACATGAACGCCACACAACTAGTATTGTGCTGGACCAAATGGTTCCAATTGTAACTGCATTGTTAGAATGTAAGAGATGTTCAGATTATTCTTCGTAGCTGTACAGACATGTTCTGGAATGGATGTGTAGGCTCCCATTACTTACCTGTGGTACACCTGCCATAATCAATGTCGTCCCGCTACAGTTTCATGTTGAACTGAAAATATTTTTACATTCTCAACAGGGGCACTACGTGGGCCTGAGTGGAGGGGCAGGGGCCCCTGATGTGACTGAAAACACAGACCATGTCATGTTTACCATGTGTGTGTGTGTGACTCTTTTTGCCATGTCATCATCATCCATATCCATACAACCAATGTCTTTATGATTCAATTTGTTTACAAGAGCTAATTAACTAACACAGCAAACAAGCTTTTTCTTTTGCCTATTTTCTTGAAATTCAGACAAAATTCGCATCACATTTGGATGGAAAACTGACTTCTGATACATGGAAAAATAAATAGATGGAAATGCAGGTTTTGTCAAGGATATCTTGCATTAAGCCTAACATGCCGAACAACAAAACCCGAACTATTGCTGGCTTATGTCTAGTTTCAAAACGCCAGGTATGGATTGCCCCATTGCTGCTGGTGTACTGTTCTGACATACAAAAAATATAGATCATAACAATCATCAAGAAATTTAAAAGTCAACTTTTTCACTCTTATTCTTTCTCACTTTTTCCAAATAAGACATTATAGAGTCGGGTTGCTACTTGCTAACCAAGCCAGGGTGATACTAAGGGACACACTTTCACAACTCGGTAATAGTCCTTTACAGGAAGACGTGCCCTAACATAAGCAAGGCGTATACTCTTTCAGTGAACCCACTGGAAAGTCAGCAATTTCCCTTGTTTTTTTTCCAAATTGAGACGAGTAAGACCATTTTTCATTTTTACCTATGAAACAGAGATTCTGTTCAAGGCTGAGGAAGCAGGAAATGGATATATGTGAGGTCCATGTATTGGAAAAAAGGTGTTCTTTAAAATATCTATTTCTCCACTTTGCTGTTTTCCCCTTTTAAATCCTTTGTCTTCTCTTGATGGCAGACCTTTTTCTTTTGTAATCAATGTTTTGTCTGGTGTGTTTTGTGATTTTTACTCCCCAGGGGAGCATGCTTTTAGAGCAGCCTGTATACATCTCTATACAGTTATTTAATATGTCAACCTCCTTATGTCTTTGGATTCATAAACAGCAGACTTGGTCCAAGATTTGTTGTTCTTTGAGGGATCATTAAGTGGCTTTTCAACTGCTGCTTGGTCAGTGGAGTCAGACGGGCTCAGATGGTTGTAGTAGCAGAGATTCTTTTGTGAAGGTCTTGTCCAAATAGCCTCATGTTTCAATGTTTTTTGAATGGTATTTTTGGAGGTAAATTAAAATCTCAGAGGCTGCTGCATTAAATATGTAAAGGGTATCGTAGATGGTAAAATGTTATCCTTGGTTTCGAATCTGGATTGTACATGATATCTTAATATTTGAAATTGAATTTCATACACTACGGACAGAGGTTGACAAGCAACTGATGTGTGGTAGCCTACATGACAGAACCCCCCGTGTCATAGTTAAGAAGGTCTGTCATGAGAGAAGCCACACATGGTGCATATCATTACTCTTTTCTTCTTTTTGCTTGTGCTATTCTATAAACAGTCACCCCTCACCCTGCTTCCCCCAAGTCCCAAGCCTGAGCTTAAAACAGGCACATCATACTAAGTTTATAAATGTTTAAAAATGCTAACATTTTCTGATTTGACCCATTTTTTAAGAAACATAATGATCAGAGGCCAGCTGGCAGTTTTCCACATTCTGCATGAAATGGAATATTCTCCTGCCACTACTGACATCCCGTTGATGTTGTGAGATTAACTTTAATATTTCCTTTGAAATCTGCAGTTTAAACAACCACAGATCAAACTGTATAATTTAAAAGACTGGGAGGGGTCGCTCAGTCATTTACAACTCACAATGATTCTCTTTCAAATGGGGGGAAGGGGGGGGGGGGGGAATCACAGGCAACATCCATTTAAAAGGGCAAACTTATTTGATTAGCAGCCATGACGGGAAGGCCCTGAGAGGGAAAGACATCCTTACTGTAATCAACCGGGGAGAGCTGGCTGAAATTAAGACAAGCCAGTTGACTGGTGCCACTGTGTCCAGGTAAGCATGGTGAAGAACGAGTAGATGGTACAGCTCGAGTCTGCTGACAACCTTGAGCCACGGGATCTAAATTCGACAACAATCTCCAATGTCAACAACTCAAATGTGTGCAAACACACACATTTTGCACGACATGCAATTCAGACGGCATGATCTACAGCTCAGCATCAGTGTGTCGGCGCTTGTTTCGGATGATGCACACAAAAGCACAGCCCTCACAACTGTAGATCTCTCACTGGATTCCAGTAATGTGGATAGTGTTGTTAAGATACTGTACGCAAAGTAGCGAAGATTATTTTGCCCTTCATGTGGAGCCCCTTCACAGGCATGCTGCGGGCTCCACGCCTCCATCCCCATGTGCCAACACGTCAATCAGCTGTAATTGCCATCCTGGAGGAACAATATCAGGCCGTGCGGCTCTAACCACACAGATTCATTGCAACACCTAATCTGCTAATGAGCTCAGCGTGGCTATTTTCAGCGTTGCCGCAGACATCATAGCCGTCGCGGAGGAGGCCTGGCGCGGCTGCCAGTGACAGCAGAGGACAGTTGGCCGGTTGGAGGAAGGTACAAAGCAGAGCTCCGCCTGCACGCTTCAGGACAGCACAGTCACTCCAGATCCTGTTTGGAGGGATATACGCGTGAACCCAAGCACATCACACTCGCTGCTTAATTCTCTAATCTGCACAGCCTCCGTTTCATTCCTTCAGATGCTGCATGATGATGTTCTATCGCAAAATATCTCGATGTGATCTTGGCTAGGACCACGCGGCGACCTCCAAGACTGAAAGATGAAGCCAACACGAAAGTGACAAAATCTGCAGTTCATCGAATGGCCACTTGAGGTTGGCTCCAAAAGGGATGTCAATCCCCAAAGACCCCCGTGTAATACTCCCACCTCTACAGATGAAATAAACATGTAAGCAGCCTTGTGCAAAAGGCCGTTTTGTTGTCTGTAGGCGTAGCTAAGTAACGGGTGGGTGCCGTCACAGCCTCTAGCCTTCTGCTATGTGTCACCTCGGCTCATTGCCGTCTCTAAACTTCACTTAACTTCGGCACGAAAAAAGGAGGTGCGTGCTTTATGGTGAATAACGTTAATGCGCTAATGCACGAACTGAAGGAGCTGACGATGATTGGATTTCACTGGAGTGGTGACGTTATTTTGTACGATTTCATGTGTCAAATAAATTGATTGATTGAATGAACAAGTCATGTGCTCCAGGTTTTTTTCGGTGAGTGAAATTCTAACGTTAGTATTGTGTTTTTTTTATTTCTTGGACCAACAAGACCACAGGATCTCTTATTTTGCTCTCTTCAAAAACCTGTGGGTGACGTCACGAAGACTATACGTCCATGCTTTGCACAGTGTATAGTTGAACTACTTAGTTTGTGTTTCATCCAGCTCACAAAGTCATCAGTGATCGTACAGTCAAACTGGATAAAGAATGCCGTACTTTTCGGACTATAAGCCGCTACTTTTTACCCCACGCTTTGTGGCGTCGGCTTATAGTCCGGTGCGCTTTATATACGGATTTTCCCGTAGCTTTTCTCCGCCACAACAACCGCAACTTCCGGTTCCGGTCTAACACAACATTTACTAGCTCCCGACACAGAACAGTTGCTACCAGCAACCCCTCTGCTACCAGCTGTTACTGACAGGGTCGCTACAATATGGATTAAGTACCTTTGACCTACCTCTCACTAGGACTGTTAACAAAAAAGGTTGAACGCAAGATGCTTTTAACAGTACATGTCCGACTCGCTAGCTTCTAAGCTAATTTTAACATTACGGCCAGTGTATCGTTTGGTAGCCTTGAGAGACCTTAGTCTGTAATGCAAGTATGTCTGCATGAAAAGATGTACAAAGATATATTATATATTCGCTAATGCTAATCGCGGTTAGCATTTCCCCATTGGCCGTAATGTTAAAATTTGCTTAGAAGCTAGCGACATGTTATGATGTTCAGAAAAGACAACAACTTTAGTACTGTTAAAAGCATCTTGCTGTTCAATGGGGACACCTGCGGCTTATAGACCAGTGCGGCTTATCTATGCACACGTTCTTTTTCCTGTTAAAAATCAGCTGGTGTGGCCGATATACCGGTGCGCTCTATAGTCCGGAAAGTACGGACTATATTGGTACATTAAATAATGGGCCAATAAGTCAGTTTTGTTTGTTTTCCAGCGGCTCTCTGGAGCTCTAAGTTTTGCTGTTCAAGAACAAGAGCAAGGAGAAAAAAGCAACACAAACAATCCTTAATGGAACTGATACAAGAGGCTTTTTAATTATCTAACTCAATCAGCTAAAGACCAGTGGATCAATGAATCCCCATTACACTCCCCAGCTCTGTGCCCAGACAGCAGCAGTTTACATCAGTTCAAACAGCAAGGCATGCTGCAGCTAAGTGACAGATTACAGGTTGTGGCTAATCTAATGCGGCCACAGCATTTGTACAGAGTACATCTTTAATTCAGACTGCAAGCTTCTCTCATTGTGACCACGTCACTTAACTGATACAACCTCTCTGAAATATTTATTGTCCCCTGCAGGAGATGTGACTTTAAATGTTCAGGGCTTGTGAGTTTGCCGGGTAACGTACATTATGGGATTTATAGAGCAAAATAGAACTAATCGGATTTCCTGGTTGTCATCCTAAATACACCGCAAAAAAATAAACAACTTATTAAAGGAGGGAAATGTGAGATGAAATTGCTTTAAAGAGCATTAATCACAAAACGGTAGTGAAACTGTTGAAACTGTTTTATACTGTTTGGGAATCAGTGAATCGAAAAAGAGACATACCAGATCATTATGTTATTGTTTTATAACCGTTAAAGTAGCATTTGACTTGTTCCAGCTCCTAACCTGTGAGGATTTGCTGCATCTTCGTTTTATGAGACAGTAAACGGAATATTCTTTGGTTTTTATCGCGTTCGTCGGTCAAAACAAGCAGTGTTTGATGATGCTTCCTATTTCCTGACATTTGAAGACCAAACGCTGAACGAACCAAGAAGACGCACAGAAGTAGCAGCACGGCAGCAAAGTAATGGCTTGCTGTGGATGGGGGCAGAAGCAAAAAGGTATTGCTGCGTCCTAAAAGAAAGGCCCACCTAAACACACATCAATATCAGCTTAAGTGTACACTATATTTATAATAGTTTCACATCTTTACCTTGCTGTCAGACAGCCCATTCCGACGGGGATCTGAAGCAGTTATCTATGTTCTCCTCAAAGCCACCAGACCAGAAATTTTACCTCGCTAAATACAAGAGTTGCTGGTCTAAAGCTCTCTCGGTGGGCTAGTTTGTTTGCGTTATGGTGCGGCGTTGGTGAATCTCAACTAACCTTTTAAAACACCAAAGTCACACCCTAACACAAACAGACTAACCGATTGGCGGGCAAGGGGCAGCCGCTCGTCGGCGCTGGCTGCCTCTTGTCGGCGCTCATTTCCAAGCCAGCCTAAAGCCACTAGGTCGGCTTGGAAAGGCCCGGCGGGGGGGTGAGGGTGAGGGTGGCTCGCAGCTCTGGCTGAGATTTGTGACAGCAGCCCTCGCTGCTTCGAGGGGTCGTGGACTGCTCGAGGCACGTGCTTTCATCTTAAAATGTAAATCACTTTCTTTCCAAATGCATGATGTTTCCAAAGTCAATGAGTAATCGTGTTGAATAATCGGGATGTCAATATTGTGTGTACTGTTGGATTTTGTTTAAATTCTAGTCGTTAAATGCATCTGGATCAAAGTAATCCACGTTAAAAAACAACTTTCCGACACTTATTCAAGTGACGGATATATACCCACTGGATTATATTCGGCTTGAATTTCAGTATGTCGATTTTGAGTGCAGAGTATTTTCATCTGAGGACTGTTGAGGCCCAACATGTCGATCATGTTTGGATTGCAGAGAATTCAATACATCTCCAGGAAATAATCAGGATCCAGACACATTCACCACCTGACATATCCTGACATGCAATCGTAGCAATAGCTCTAAATACACAACTACTTTACTGAGATCTTTAAAGCATTTCTCTCTGGATTCACATTGGTTCTTCTGGATTAGGAAGGATGTAAAATGACCGAGATTAAATCAAATCAAAGTCAAATGCTCAGACCGTTTTATTGAGATGACAAAGCAGCATGCCATATCGAATGGGCATTGCTGCTTGTGTCCGGCCTCTGTGCAGAGTTCGCTTTTCATTCGCAGGCATCCACACAATTAGTTTGGCGACTGCCAATTGAATGTGTGATTGGGGTTATGAATTCTGGGGGATTCATTTCGCTGCAACAATGCATCAATTGTTTCCAGTAAGAGACGCAGAGGCGGTGTTGTTGTTCAGTAAAATGATCGTACACAGAGTGTACTAATGCTTCTGTGGTGGAATCCATTGATCTGCTGTCCCCCTGCATAGTTCTATCCTAATGATATCTGAGATGCCACTGTTACAGAAACGGGGGGAAGCATGTCCCCAGCCCTCTAGAGCAATTCATTGTGGGAAGGTAATAATAAGTCTACATTTGAAAGAATGGACTGGATGAGCTCCTGTCTGAATGTGGGCTCTGAGCCTGAAACCACAGAGACTCGTGGTGGCACTGGGAGTCATTTCCAATTTCTCCTCACAGGGAGACGTCATTGACTGTTCGGGAGCAGACATGCTGCATTTGTTCAAATTTGAACACAGCTTTTTTTTTTGTTCAAGATTTTTTTATAAACAGCGGCTGAGGGTTATTACTGGCATTACATGAGCAGCTCTGTGGTTTCTAATGGTCCTGATCACTGCAGTATTTCCCCCCAACCTGGCTTCCACAAAATGAAAATACATATTAATTATATCACATGATGTTATAGACTGATATGCAAGTGATCAGATGTCTGACGGTCCCTCTAATCGATTACACGATGTCCGAGTCACATGGCTGGTGGTGTTGGGAGGCCATTCTTCCCGTTTCAATAAAAGCAGCGTTAAATATGAAAATGAAAGCTCAAAGACATCTTTGTGGGTCAACTACTACATTTTGTCAACAATAAATCTCACAAGGGAAGAATGAATCTAGTTATTTTCCACCAGTCCCTGAGGGATTGCATACCAAAATCCTTACTTGTTTCAATTTAATTACACTTAACAGCAAGTAGAAGACAAACATGTCGCTGGTGGCACTATTAAAACTTTTTACGCAATATATTTTGATTATTCATTTATATGCTGTTCTGTTGATACTGGGTTTAAAAAAAAAGAAGAAAATCATCAGTTTGTGGTAGCGGCCAAGTCCAATGATGAATACAACTGCGCCTGTTTAATGCTGGGGAATTTTGAATCGTATTTGTTCAGCTGATGGACCGACTTGTTTTAATAATACAATCAGGTAATTATTATGTCAGTTGAACAAATGTAATAAGCAACTAAAACCACAACCAGCAAACGGATTTCCAGAGCCTGTTTTTTCTCCCTCGGGTGAAGTGTGTCAGCGCTGCAGCATCAGCCGGTGTATGGTAAACACAACACTGCAACAAACCACAGGCAAGTTTCTGGCCATCGATCTTCAGTCATTAGCTATGAGCTCATGGCGCCACTCAATGACCAGCAGGACTCTCAGGGTAATATAAGCACACAGCTCCAGTATTGATCCACGGATGACTCTTTTTGTGTCAAACACTCTTAATAGAGCGCGTTAAAAAACACAAACAGTCCAACAAGCAAATACAGACATTTGTTTGCAGTGAAACTGAAGGTCAACTCCGTTCATGATTCGTTGAGTGCAAACAGATAAACAGAGAGAGTTATAGACAGCAGTGTACATTTTCAGCACCCGACTGGTCGAAGTGTAAGTCTCAGTCTTTTGAGAAACATTATACATTCTAGGTTATGTTAGTTTTACTCTAGTTTTAGCTAACACAAATGAAAACACTGAGTAAACTACTAAAAATAATGTAAATGATCAGCTTAAATCATATTTTTAATTTGACAATAATCAGTTATCCACCTGAAACTATCCTGAGGTCAACAGGTTATGTAGATATATTTTAACCTAAATGTACTGATGGCAATGAAATTTGGAGAAAATAAATTGTTCCGTCTCAGGAGTAATCCTCCAATTGCAAAGCACCAGTGCTTAGAATGTACACAGGAAAAATAATCAAGTTCAGCCTCTTTAACATCATGGAAAGCTGATTTCTACCGTAAGATGCCATGCTAAACAGCTAGCTTGTTAATTACACAGCTTATGCTGCCATTTCTTGGTAAGCGTGTTTTGTCCACCTTAGCCTGCTAGCGCTGCAGTGCGCTGCTCACCTGCATGACAGCTAGGCTCTACACTGCAAGCATTTGGCTCCATAATCAAGTGAAAATTTGAGTGTGAATGCAAAAAATGATTCGGTGCAAAGGCGATTGACAAAATACCCAAATTCACTAATGTCAGACAGTAACAAATCCGTTAGCAGCTTCTCATTTTGAGCCGGCACTGAGCGTCACTTTCACAGGTTAAAGAAAACAAACATTGACAGCTTTCAGCTGTTGATAATTCTAGAGTTCATTGCAGGAGTAAGTTGATGGCAGGCCAAAATAAAATGTGTCTGTTGTCAGGTTTGTGTGCTCTCTACAGCCAGTGCCTTTGCCCGGCCAAAGATTGTTTATGAGGTAGAAGAAGCGTCACTCTGTAAAACGGCTACGAGCCAAAAAGTGACACATCACTGCAACTTCAGGAGTCACGGTATCCTTTCAGCCAATGTGCCAGACATACATTTCATCAACATTTAGGTGAATAGAAGTATTGGATGGGACTCGCCATCAGCTGGAAGAGCAGGAGATGATACTTTCAATGAATCAGAAGAATACAATTTGTGATTTTTCTGATGCAGAGATTCTTAGTCGACTGGTACGATTTTGTCAACAAATATATTAGTTGATTTAAAAGGTTAGATCTGTAAACCTGAAATTCTCAAAAATAATCACAAAAGCACCACTTTAAATCTTGTGTTCACCAAAAATATACTCAGGAGTGTCATGCAAATAAAAAGACAAATCAACCAAAGACATCTTATGCCTATAATCAACTCTTGGTCGGAGAGGTTATTAATCGACAAAGAGGAGGCAGCCCTAGGTCATTCAATATGACTTACAATAAAAGAGTAGTTAGGACATTTTGCCTTAATGATTTCTATTTTATCTGTTGACAACTATTATCTTCTGCAGTGTTTACCACACATAGACTTTACCTGGGGGGTCCGCCCAGGTAAAGTAAAATTAGCCTAAAACGCCTATTCAAGACATACCCAAAGTAAATTGATCTGGTAACAATACCACAGAAAATTAATATTTTACACATGTTTTTGTAAGGGTATGTCTAGGCGCTTTCCAAAAAATGCCATTTGGAGACCCATGGTAACACACCTATGCTGTGTAGAAATGTTTATTCATAATTCAAACTAAAGCTTATTTATGTCAAAATACAGTATTCTATTAGTTATTTCGTCATTATTCACTTTCCTAAAGTCTCCAAAACTCTACAAAACCACACTTTGGATTTGTGGAATACTATGAGACTTCATCGGTGAGTTGCCTGAGTTTGTTTGTTGGTTGGTGGTCTGACAGAGGCGTTGATTGTACCTGCTGTTGTGATCGTATCTTGAAATGGTTTGCATAAATCGAATCACAAGAATCTTAGCTTTCCAAAGAGATGTTGCATCCGTACCTACCTATACATAGCAGTTGAGTACATGACACAGATGTACTGTTAACGGGCCGTCGGAGAGTTAAGAGGTTAACTTGTGGACTAGTTGGGGAGCAGAAGAAGAGCTCTGCTCTGCTAGCTTTGTGCGCTGGACCCATGCAGGGACCGCGGTGGCCTGACGTTCTTGCAGGCTTCTAGAGACACATTGTTGACAGATTGACATTGTGGAAAAAAGTTGTCAAGAAATATTTTTCGTCACAGTTTCCGTTGACGAAATTAGCACAGAAAGTGAGACAGTCGAAGAAAAAGGGAGACAGAAAGATAGATAGATTCCAATAACCCATAATGATTACCACTAGCAATAAGATAATCCAAGTGGGATTGAATTTTAAAAGAACTGCCAATCTAAATTCATGCAATAAACATCAAGGCAAACCATCTCTGAGCATCAGCATTTCCAATAAAAATTTCTTTCGGTGAAAAGATAATTGGATTATTTCCTGAGTTCCTGAGAAAAAAAGGGGGAAAAACACTCACTTTCATTACACCAGACTTTGACATCATTTCAAGTTCTCATTTTACAAAAAAGAAGTGGAACTGGAATGGAGCACAGTTCAACCCCTGGGCTTATCGTGGGGCCTTTTATCTGCAGCAGAAAGAGTGTCTTTTGACAGAAACAGCACCCTGAGTCTGGAGTGAGGAGGAGGAGGAGGAGAAGAAGGCGGAGGAGCAGGGAGAGTTCTGGGCATTGTCTCTCCTGGGGACACTAATGGGTTTTGGTGTCATGTGTTTTTCACTCAACACTTGACACATGGAGCCGTTCTCCTTCAATCACCCCACTTTAATGTCCATTACGATGAGGTATGCCAAAGTAACGGGCTGCCTTTTGGTCACTTATATTGTCCAAAATGGGAGTCTGTTTTAAAGACCCCCCCCCCCCCCTTTTAAAATACCATACTTTCTTTGCATCTTTGCAGGCCAAGTTGTCTTGGTAACACACTGCCGCATTGTCTCCGGTGTGCATGTGACACTATGTTGTAGCTTAAAGTGTGTAGAAGTCAATGTCTGTCTGTGAATATCTATGTGGCTGGCCATATATGCAAGCAACAGCAAACTATTGCTTGTTGCCTGTCTAATGCACCCCTGAATACCAATGAGGGTGGGGGAGGAGGTTCCACAGTATTTGGGGCAATAAAATACATATTTTATTTTAAGAAAAAACAACAACATACTCCTGAAACATAATTTATCCTCACCCTTACCTGGCACAATTTAAATGATTGCTCCAGCTCAGTAAAGTAGGACACCCCATACCTCCTAATCCATTCGGCAATTAATTTGGGGAACTTAAAACACTGCTGCAGATTCCTGCCGAGCAGTTGTCGCATAGTTCTGCTAAACAGAGAGCACTCGGGGGCAGTCCCTGAAACTGGAGTACATGATTAAGTGCATTTCTGCTCCTGAGAAGAGATTATGTCTTGTGCTAGTGGCCGAGTCAGACGACGGAGCATGGCTGTGGAACTTGGCGATGGTCGAGGTACAATTGAGATAATGATGTACCTGTCCTCAACAATAACGCTAATCATATCTCACCTCTCGGGTACCGCTTTAAGGTCAAAACGAATTCACTGCCATACATTAAATCCTTGTATTGTTTTAATGAAGGTCCGTGGATTTCTGCCGGTGTGGATTGCACTTACACCTCAAATACCCCGTGTGTGTGTGTCCAAATCCTAATTCTCTTCTCACTTAGCAAAAAAAACTAGTCCGGTGTGTACACCTCGCAACGCCAAAGATTATGAGTAAGGAGATTGTGACATACAAGACCGCAGGCCCGTTTTTAATGAACGTGAAACCTGGCCCCCGCGAGTTTACACTGAACCGCAGTCTCGTGCCCTAACATTACAGCCATGCAACACCTTTCCACTCTGCACACTCGAAAGGGCAGCAGCACCCCCAACGTACGAGGCCTCTGAAACGAGCATCTGTGTCGACGGCAGGGCCTGATGGGAGTTCTCTTCATGGAGGGAGCCGGAGAGATATATTTATGTTTCTCCCCCCATTACCAGAGCTTTAAATAATAAAGTAAAATAAATAGCATCCATTAAACTGATCACATTGTGCGAACTCAAATTGTGTTTATTATGCTAATGGTACATGAAATTAAGAAAAAGACCTTGATGCCAGTGGATTTAATTAATGGGCTTTGGGAAAGGCACTGAGACATAATTCATTTCTGAGTAAGTAAGTCTCATTTGCAGTTCCATGGGTCCTCATGCTGCTGATTGCCTGAGTTATTCTTGCAGATGTGCTGCTCACAGCATGTCCCTCCATTAGAAATGAACACCTCATTATATAAACTACCTAATTAAACATAATACAGCTCCACATTGACTCATTAATGCGTAGCCCTCTTTTCTCTGAAGGAAAGAATGCGAGGGGGGGAAAGGGAGAGAGAGAGAGCGAGAGAGAGAGGCCGAGATAACGCAAATGAGAGATAGAGAAAGAAGAAAAGGCTGTGAACAGTGCAGGCGAGTCCACTCCTGTCCCGTCGTACAAAATGGGATCTACATCCTTTCACGAATTTCAGCCATTGTTATAAACACGATAAAAAACAGTGTTGGAAACACTGGTTATAGGTGTGAACTGAACTGCTCTATGCTGTATCTACCCTCTCCTGGTAGCTTATTATTTTTGGTGAAATACACCAACATGAACATTTTCAGACAAAATCACACGCTAAAAACACAAACTCATGTCTCATTTGCTAAAAAAGTGAAAAAAGGCATACAGGGGCTAGGCAAAAAAAGAAAGATCTACCCCCCCACCCCCACCCCCCACCCCCGCTCTCTCTCTCTCTGGCTCAATCACCCACACAACCTAAAGCAAACACTGGCTGGCTGTGTAAGCCTCAATAATTCAACACTAATTAAAAAGACACAGCGCTATACAACCACTTTGAGTGCTGCAGAGTCATCAATTGTTGACATGCAGACACTGCTCCATTCATCGCTTTGCAAGTGGTGGGTGTATAAGGCGTGTGTTGGAATGTGTGACCTCAGAGAAAAGACATTTTTATATTGATGGTGATGACGCTTTGGTCAGTTCAGCTCTTGAAGCTAATTTAGCATTGCTTTTAGGGTTGGATTTGGATTTGGGGCTCGATTGAGAGGCAAAAATAATTTGGTTTGGCTGACAGTTGAAGTCAAGGTGATGTGTTTGGCCTAGTCAACAGCGGTCCTCCCAGAAATAATAGCGATATCACGATACCAGTACCGTGTATCGAGTAGAATACCGATCTCATGTACTCATACTCTAAAAAACTACACTGATACAACTACGGCAACGTAACATTGACCTCTCATCAGTTGAGCCCAATAAGCCGCCCTGCACTCAATGGACAGCGGCTTGCTAACCTTCACCAGGCTGACTGACGGCAGACAAAGCAAACATTTGCTGAACCAAAAGTCTGAAGGCTGAAATAGTTTTTCGAATACATATTCAATAATGGTGCAATGGATCATAAAGCTCACGGTTTGGATCAGGCCTTGGATCGGATCAGTACAAAAGAAAAACAAAGGGAGCAAAGCAAATATAACTTTTAGAGATCCCTGATCATTTGCCGCCGATACTAATTGCCGATCTTTGATGATCCATATTGTTGTTTGATTATAGCAGCTGGTCTACGAGGTTCCGGACTAATTTTTGTTGCCATTGTCGCAAAAATCATGTCAACCGTTCTGAAGTCTGTAAACCATCAAAAGTTCGAAATGTTATCCTTTTACTTTACTTATAGTAACAACAATTCAAATAATAAGGAAATAATTGTATTTTTATGGATGCAAACAAATCCTTTAATGATGTATGATATGGTTCTTAGTGTAAATAACTCATAATTCATCTCCAATATACATTTTATATTGCTGTGAAAAGATCTCCTTCAAGATATTCAAGTTTGCCACCAAAACTACATACACATCATGATAACGATATAATTTACGTTCATCCAATTCTCATTTTCATCCGTAACAATCAACGATCAACAGTGAGTCCGTTACACCACTAATATTCAAAGGTCAAACATGCTGCATTGATATATATATGTTCCTACTGTAATATACTTTTAATATTCATGACAAAATGTATTTATTTATCCCACACAAGTTGCTGTAGGTGTTCATTTGCATTTCATCCCCAACTACACAATGCCTGGTTGTAGCATTGGGACCAAACAGGATTCTAATAAGAATGTACCTTCCTAATTATGCTGTAGTCATGTCACAGCTTTATGAGGCAGTTATGCCCTATGGTGTTTTCCAAACGCATAACCCAACAACTCACCCCTGGACTATACAGTCGACATTAAAGGTTCTCCTCATAGTCACAAAGAGAATTCACAGCAATTGCAAATGCAGACAATTAGTCTGCGATTGCTAGAAATTAGGCCATTATGAAAACTGCAGCCTCCCCCGCTGACAACTTCACTCCGTGATTAACGGTAATAATGCTGCCTCCCTGCAAAAAACACTGCTCCAGCACAAAGTATCTTTCCCTTTATCCACACTACAACATACCTTTTGTCATCAATGTTGGCTAAGTCCTCCCAGATCAACAGAAGCATCAAACCAAACCAGTGTGACGGAGGTAATAAAGTCAAAGCAACATCTACGCCTATTTATTTAATGTACTTCAAAAGCTTGAAAGGTCTGTCTGAGGAGTTTGTAGCTCGATCCCTTTTTAGAGGACGTCACAGCCCAAGAGAGAGCATCAAAACATTTGGAGAAACTAATTTACACCCTGGGCCATTTTTCCACAGTTGTTCCAGATGTTTAGTTTATTCCGTACTTCCACAGATAGATGTCCAGTTGGGAAATCAAGCCATTTCAACTTGGTCTTGTTAGCCCAGAACTCTATGGTACACATTCTATGTGTCATGGTATTAAATCTAGTGAGGCACGTTTGTAATACATCATCATCTGCCTGTTGCTTCACACTTATAGAATTAAGATTAAAATGCAATACCAATACCACACATGTAAAGGACTGCAGCACTTACCTCGTTTGTCAAGAGATGCAGTTTCCCCAGATGTGGAGCCACTTTGAAAGCTGGCTGGCCCGACGAAAACAACAGTTTGTTGTTTGATTTTTCTTTCTTTACAAATATAATCTAAAACAAATGTCTGACCCCACAATTGAAAACAAATGGAGAGTATCACTACGAAAAAAAGACTCAATAAACAGTGGTGACATCTCGCATCCAACAGCACCGATCTCAAGACTACCAATTAGGCATTCTATTTTAAAGGAAAAAACATCCAGCCTTTGTACAGTTCTCGAAAGAAATAGGAGTTTTATCCGACTATAAAGCAAGGAATCTCACTCGGTCTCTATGTGTGTGTGTGTGTGTGTGTGTGTGTGTGTGTGTATGTGTGTGTGTGTGTGTGTGTGTGTGTGTGTGTGTGTGTATGTGTGTTTCCTTTGCATATTCTGAGAACCGTTCATCTGATGTACTTAGAACATGGGGGATGTATTGCTGGGGACCAAAGGATGTGCTGCAGTGTCAAAGTTGGTGCAATTTGGACAGGCAACACATTCAATGTTCTTATATCCTTCAAAACACTGAATAAACAAGCGATTGTGCTCTGCGCAACAGAGAGGGCGGGGCTTCAGGGCTGTGCGGGCCGAAGCCTTGTATTTAAATTGAGAATATTTGTTAGCAACAGAACATTAAAAAACAATGCCAGTGAGGTTGTCATTGCATGCAGCATTTTTGTTAAAGTCCAAAATACAATATTTCAACAAATTTCTGAAGAATATTGTTCATCCAGATGTCCATTTCTTATCAGGAGAGCAGAGATCTCTGCATGTGGATATTGTCTTTTAAGATCGATGAGATACTTCTTTATAGCGGTACGGCATTGTTGAACTACTGGGTTCAACTCTCTTCTGACTGCAACCAACAGTGATGTAACGCTGCAATATGTGTTGCTGCCATTGAAAGGGTGTGAAGTAAGGTGATAGTTTCACTCACATGGCAACAGAAGTACAATTTCAGTTTGCATTTGGAGAAGGAGTCAGGAAAGCAACAGGCCTAAGGGTCTTAAGACGTGCTCGAGGTCTGTGAAGCTGTACTTACTACAGTGTAGTGCATAGCAGTGCTGTGACCTAATGGACACGCTAACTGTTCACAATACACACATTAGAAGTTTGACCTGATGATAGCACAGGATCACTAAAGTTAATACAATTAAGCCCAGGAGATGAATCCAACAATTGTTGAGGCATTTCACTAAAAAAGCAATAATGTCATCCTGCTAGCATAAATAGAGTTAGCGCCATCTTGCTTGTAAAATGTTTGTTTTTTTCGACATCATTTCTATTTAATCCTTAGAGGTTTGACTCAATGAAACATGGCCAGCTGAAATCATCAGCCAAGCACCTCCAACAGGATCGAACCTGTTCCAGTTTGGTCGGATTATCTGGATCGTGTTGGAAAATAGGTATGTGTGTCTAAAGTAATGAGAACAAGTTGGAGTCAAACCTGATTCAAGGGGTGGAGTCCAACACGGTCAGACTGTGATGGGGACACTTGCACGAGCCAACTCTGTGGGATGCTGCTTGGTGCACTGACATTCTATGTGGGTCTGTCAATTCTACATGCTACTGGTAAATGATTGCACATTGCAACAATTAACTTGCTGCTTTTTACATGTCAATATACAATATGACAAAGTAATGGTCATTCAAGAAAAGTAGGCTTTACTTGTTGTTTTTCCATTTTGTTTTGCTCTCACAGTGTGTGGTAAGATTAATACGAGCAGCAAAGACAATCTAGAGAAAAATATGACAGTGAAGCTGTTATTACATTGTGTTCTGCGAAACCTTTAGATATAAACTGTATCTGTGAGTGAGATGACTTATCTTACAGCAAAAATACCAAAAACTACAATTTTTAAAACAAATACATTAAGACGCAGTCACAGATCATTACATGGACGTTAAACGTTGTAGATAATGACATTTATGCTTCCTGTTATAACTAGAGATGGTGGGTTATAGTATTTTGATGTAGTATGTTCATGCATTGAATGTTGTCGGGAGGGCCTCTGGTCACTGCATGCCAGCCTTTACAGTGTAACGCAAGACCTTTCCTGAAACTCTTGAAAGCTGACAGTGCTTGACGTGAGCTGTGTTAATTACAGTAATGGCACGCATTCTCATTCAGTCATTGTTTACGTATCCCCAGGCCTTATGCAGCCCGAGTGGTGCTCCAGTCCACTCGAGCACCGCCGCCTCGCTGGTCGGTGTGGCTGTGGCCTCGTTAACACAGACAGCTGTTCCTCCCAGCCACAGCCACGGCAAACACCACGAGTGGTGCCGGACATGCCGCTGAACGCACCCAACTGTCACAAATAGAAGTATCCCACAAGGCAGGGAAATGTCAATGCGTAATCAGCGGAGAAGTGCTCCTCGGGTTATGTTTTTTCAGGCCCAGCCCCCTCAACCCCTTGATGAACCAGCCGCTGCCCCTCAAGACCGTTCATGAGGCCGTCTCATGGACCCCCGTCCTGTCCCTTTAAATGGGTGATGTCAAAAGGTGCAGTTGGTGTTTAATTCCACCTGTGGTGAGGAAAGTGTCTCATGTGCATGAGATAAACAGTGTCATAGGAATCCAACACTATTTCTCACTGTGTGGTCTGCTATGAAGGGCTCATTCTCAGCTAACCAACCCACAAGGGCTCGTAGTGTCAGGTGATAATACAATACACATAGTTATGAATATTATATTCTATTTCTGACAATAGATCCCCCTAAATCCTACACAATGACTGTACAAAATGCCACCACTGTCATTATGATAATATGTAAGCTGAAGCAATATGCTGAAATCAGAATTGGTTAGTTGTAGCATGTCAGACATGAATGAAGCTGGCACTGATTGTTTGTCATTACTTAACATGAATCTTTATTGTCTGCACTTGACATGGTGGTATCAAAATACACAATTTGTTTGCAAGTTAATTCCATTCCAGACAATTCCCTAATATCTCAGCCCTATTCCTAAATGTATGTTTTAAATACAGTATATTACACTGTTGTTGTTCATTAGGGATATTGATTGCTACTAGAGATGTTATGGATTTAAAACTAATTGAATTATTATTTTTCCTTAATTCTCCAATAAACGTCTTACTGATTTATTTATTTTCTTTACAATGTTTTTTTAGTTTTTCTTCTACAAATAATGAGCAATATGGCAGATGTAGGGCAAATCCTTGTCTCCGATTGGCTATTCTTGCAAATAGCATAGTGTGATCAATGTTAGGTTCAGGAACCTCTCGAAACTGTGGGAGAGCCGCACGTCTTCCAGCCGTGCCAAATACTCAGCCGGTTCAAATTATGATCAAAAGTATTTCATCTTACAGAAGCTAAAACAATTGCAAAGTGAATTACACTATTTACACCATAGATAGAAATATGATCCGCGGAAAAGAGTCCACACATGCTCCAACCAGGAAGTTTGATACCTACAGGATGCAATGTGACGAACTGAAAGAGCACTTCCGTTGAATCTTCTTTCATAGTCCGTAAAAGTCATAAAATGTCTGTCTCGGTTACAATTGGCTTAAATCCAGCTAGCTCCTCCTTCTCGCATCAGCCAGCTGACCGCCCTCGCGTGACCATTGTCTGGCGCTCCTTCTGCGAGTCCCTCCTTCTGTTAGGCCCCGGTTGTACTTCCTTATGTTGCGATGGTGGTCCCTGAAATGCCTGTCTCAAAATTCTGTCCCTTGGTTATTCTTCACAGTTTAATCCATTCAATGATTGTCTTTTATGGCTCAATACTTCTACGGTAAACATACTGTAAACATATTATACATTTGATAAGTATTTGTGACGTTCCAAATACGTTGACATGTTTTACAAGTATAAAGTGGCATACCACACACTTGCTAACATTTCACTATCCACCTATAGGGGTGCTATAAATCCTATACTAAAAAAACACTTCTAAACCTAAATTCCTCACATCATCCATGTGATCACTTGAGAGATTCTCCTAAAAGTTAATCTCACTCTTCGCTGTAAGGATTAAGTCAATCAGGGAGTAAATGTGTCTTATTCTTCACACATTCAGAAAATTCACTTTTGAAACGTAAATTGGTGATTTCAAGCATTAAGTGTGATTCTTATGCTGCGTTCACACCAAACGCGTAGATTTTTCGCAAAAACGCGTCCAACTGGTCGCGTTCACACCAAACGCCGCAAAATCGCGTAGCGCCGGAGAGGGGGCGTGGTTTATCGACTGGAAGCCGTTCACCTGGCCGCCATTTCTTTCCGCTGTCAACCATGAAAGGAATAAGGACAATTGCTGCTTTGTACGTGTTGTGGAAGTCCCTCAAACGTCGGAATGCCAAAGGCCGTCATGTCTGGTTCATAATATTGTTCAGAGGAGCTCCGTGGATTGTATCGAGCTGTATTCACTGTGTCTAGCAAGCCACCGGTCGCTGTTTACTACAGCTGTAGGAACACAACATAAACTGATTTGGCTATGATTTAACAAAAAATAAACCGACAAAAAGGGACTCCGAAATAACTACATAATGATGCCGATTTGTAGGTTACTTGTCTTCTCAATGGAGCTCTGATGGATCGGTGCTAGGCTATGCTAACATCGTAGCAGCTCCACCAGCACTCAATAACGTCACGTAGACGTAAATACGGCAGCGTCTATTCATTGTTTGTACCGTATGGTTTACACACACACATGCATACACATAGTTTGGTCCGGTCTCTGTTGATATGAGGTATCGTAGAGCTCTGGGTGAACACAGACGGCTACAGGATTTATTTCCTGATTCAACAGCGGCAGGAAGTCAGTGACGACAGGGGGAGCAACTCAACGCTGATAGGCTATCGCGCCACAGCGTCACGCGATTATGTCGCTGAAGTTGAAAAATTTCAACTCACGCGTTGGCGTTTTTTTTTTTATTATTACACTTCCCTGAAGACCAACATCTATAAATGACTTGTTTTGTCCAGCGAACACTCCAAAACTGAAAGATATTCAAGTTACTATCACTTAGCTTTCTGTGAATCCATAACAGTTTCTATAGTGCAGTGTTGGACTGTTCCTCGGGTGGACAGCTTGTCAGTTCAAACCACTTTGACCATGCAGCAGCTTGTAAGAAGCCGTCACAAGCGGAGATTTCTGATTGCAAGTCCCATTTCCCATCCCGATTTGCAAAAAAAAAATATTTTCCACACACATAATACTGTGGTACATACCTTGATATTTTGAAAAAAAGCTACGACATGGCAAACCATTAAACTCATGGGATCAATCAGCATGATCAAATCATAATCAGTCCATCTATGCCTGGCAGATTCTCCACAACCTAAAATAGTAAAGCAGTATCAAATAGTTTGCAGAAATTGATGAATGCTTTCTAAAAATGTATCGCAATATTTAACTTTTCAGCTTATCAAGTCAGAGTAAAGATGGCAGCGATGACTTCAAGAAAGTGGGATTGAAATGTCTAATAAGGGAACACTGCCTTCCCTCTGAACGTGTGAACTATAAAAGCTTTCATTTCCCTATCATCACCGGGATCTAATACCAATCTGTATTCTTTATTCAGGCCGCCTGTGTTGCTGCCAGACAAAGCCTTTGAAAAGCCAATTCCTGGGAATTAAAGAAAAGAGATTAAATTATCATCAGGTGCTCCATAATTGAATGTCAATTTTGAATAAACTTGAATTCAATTCCTGGTCATTAAACTGAATGTGGTCCGCCTTTTTCCAATCATAGTTTTGAGCCCACAGATGAGAGCGAGGTAAGAACTTCACAATCATTAAACGGAGGGTTTGGTTGGCCTCGGTGAGCTCCGCTGCTTTGATTCTGGCTCGGGAGCACGAGCAGCTGGAGAACAGATCAAATTGAAACAAAGCTCCACAAAATTGAAGGAAACTTGAGCATAATAATATTTAATAATTCAATTCTCGCAAACAATGGCAACCGAGTGAAGTAATCTGCAAAAGTGTGCAACATCATTTGCATAATTGACACAGTCCCCCCCCTGTCTCCCTCCTGTAAATGAATGATGAAGACAATAAAAGATGTTGCTAAAATTGGGAACAATAACAGCAAAATTTCATCAAGGCCCCCATGCTCTGATTAATCTGCGCCTGCAAATCAGTGCAGGGGAAAGAGAGGGAGAAAGAACCGGAGGAAGGGGGGGTGAGATTGGGGGGTGGAAGGCAGGTGATTAACAACAGCAGGGATTGCCGCCGTGGACAACGTGGCCTGTTTTACTCAGCTCGAGGGGGGCACCATACGAACACTTCCACACAGCTGCTGCAGGCACTGGCTATAGCTGGATCATCCCCTGAAAGGCTGAATGAGTGCAATCATTTGTATTGTCATTAACCCCTCGTGCACCGTCTCCATGCCTCAGCACTTACAAACCCATAATTTCTCTCCTCAACACCAAAAATGGCTCCGACAGAAGGACACGTTGACACAGACGTGAAAGAGTTCCATGACATGAAAAAGAAAAAAAGAAAAAAGCAGCTGCTATTGAGTATGACACCATTTTATGTAACATTCCTAAATGTTTGTGAGCTAATTATTTGCTATCTGAGCGCACTGTTAATTATTCAGTGTGAAGGAACGGTATTAAATAAAAAAAACGTCACACAATGAGAGACCGATTTTATATTCAGGATTTCTAATTAACGGTTTCTGTTTATATTCGTTTTCTATCTCTCTGATCATTTGGATAACAACTTTCATCATCATCTTTTGATGTTTACAAAATACCCCCCCCCCCCCCCCAAAAAAACAGGCATCATCTAGATTTATGCTGCATAGTCGGCTGCTGATAACATTTGCATTTACCAGTGAATTAACTTGATTAAATTCATATTACAAGTCTGATTCAACTTCGGACACAAGAGATAATTATTGCTTGGTAAATGAAATAGCAGCACGGTTAGATGACGCAACAGAGAATAAGGGGGCGGGGGGGGGGGGCTTAAGTGCCATTATGCTAAACAATACAGGACAACAGATTTGACACATTACAAGGAATACAACCCATGTAAGAAGATCCAAGTCAGTCCTTTCCATCTTTTCCAAATGATGATATCTTTGTCTGTGATCGTCAGTGTCTCCTGTCCTCTGCAGACTTTAGCACAAGATAACATTATATAGTTCAAACATGTTTTCACTCCCTTCCTCTCCAACAACCTCCCGAACATCACCCTGGTCTCAGTGGCAGCTTTAGGCACGACAATCTTGTAAATTCAGTGCAATTAGTAGCCTTAACATACCCAGAGACACTCATTTGATTTTAACCTCCTCTGTCCAATTAACAAAATGTAGGTTGGAAAATAAATGGCAGACGCCTAAGCAAATGAATTATGTGTCCGCCAAGCTGTTAGCTCGTGTGCAGAGAGCAAGGGCTGGCAATAGGAGCCGGGCACACACCGCCATATGGCCTGTGTGGGAGCTGACATCGTTCGGGGGGGTGCAAATTCTCACAGATATTTATGTCTCGGTCACAATGGATAACATGTTGGAAAATGCTGCGGAATTAGTCTAATAGAAATGTGTGATTGTTTATCGTTTATGATGATGAGTGCTTGATTTTGATCTGTGTGATCCCTTCAGCCAATTTGACTTTCTACTGTAAATAAAATTCTACTGAGACATAAACATTATGGGTTTTAATGGCAGAACAATTGTCTCTAAATGCTGCTCTGAACAACAGTTTTTGTTTCCTTGACCTAAAGAACTACTCTTGTTACAACACGACCCCCCAATTCTACACATACATTGCAGTTTACTGGTCCCACCGCAGTACGACTAGACTGGGAGAACAGCGGTTGACTTTCTTCTGTGGCTCTGATGGGAGATTTACAAAGTTTGAGAAAACGACACGAATGATGTCATCGTGAGATCTCAGCTCAGGCCGGAGGCTTCGACTTTCAACTGAAAGCCTGCATCGCAAACTGGAGTTGTGGTGTTTTGAAAGAGGTGGGTGAGGTATCGAGGGTGTAATGAACGACCAGTTGCATTATGGGATACATAGGATCTAGTTGGGTTGCAGCTTTGCCCACGCCAGAGACGGGAAGTCCGGATTTCTCGTCCTCTGCTTCTTCGATTTGAACCCGTCTTTACTCTCTTGTAGATCCCTCAACTGGAAGGAGTAAATTCATGAAATGATTACGACCAAACAGGTGATGTAAGAATACCACGACCACCCTCGGCACCGTCTCCATCAGAGCTCTTTGGTAAAGTTTGGTTTGAGAGCAGGAAGGAGGACACAATGCTCAGCTATGTTCTTCTCCTACAGAATAGGATCTGTGGCCACCTAGAGGTAACATACAGTAATACAAACATCTGGTCTCATGTTCAGGGAAACAATAACCTCAATCTGCCTTCATGAGAGGATCGTGACGGCAGACTATTGGCAGAATATTCATAATTAACATAAATGATGATGGTTTTATGCAGACAGACATCTAATCCACAGGGATCTGGTAACCGCGCACTGCAAATGTCTGATAGCAGCACACCACAGAATAATCCAACTGCAGTTGTTGTGTTCCCAGCACCAGTTTTCACAAGAAATGACAGCTATATGAAGCATAAACACATTTTCTGGAGCTGGATATTCCTATGAAACGTTCCCTCGACACGGCACATAGTGTGTGAGCTAACGCCAGACACTGGTGTGTGGAACTGAAACTGAGCAAAGGCGAAATGAGTAAATGCGGGAAACAGCCTGACTGTGTGTGACTCAGGCCGAAACAAGAGACCATATTATAAAACGAATCATGAACGGATTAAGTCTCACGAAACACAGTTTAGGAATAGAAGCACTTTCACAAGCATCGTGTAATAATGGGGAAGACGATGAATGAAAAGCTGGTTTGCATGGATACAGATGTGACATTAAAATGAGCCGTCTGTTAAATAAAGTATAGTTTACTTTAAAATTGGCAGATATTCCAAATAAATTCAGAACTGAAGAAGGCCCGTGTTGCATGATGGTACGTGGATAAATGACGGCCCATGCCTGAAGCACCACGTCTTTGCATGTTGAACTAAACAGCTATTTCCAGCACTCGGTCATCAGTGGTGGGCCTGCACTTAAGCTGCAACAGGACGCATTGTGTGATATGCTTTTGAATCGTATATAGCCTCACCGCCACAGGTGATGAGGGGCGTTGATGTTCGCCCCTCCGACCCCGACATCCTCACATCATGACCGTGTGAACCTCTGAATATAATGTAGGCTCATGATGTCATGGGAACAGGCGGCCAGGTTTATGAATAACCACAGAAGCGGATTACACCTGTCTGCTGGGACAAAAGATCCGTTTCCTTTACATATACATTCCTGCAATAGAGTCCTCACTGTTTTCCTTTCCGTGTGTCCACGGCCTCATGATTACAGAATGACAGCAGCTGGCTTCACCAGCTTCATTTGGTCCCCTGCTCTGTGGTACTTTGGCCATTTACTCATTCTGAAGTTGCTTCTAATAACTTGAGGAGGTTTACTTTGATTTGAGTTGAGTGGATTGAAGACATTGCACTGGGTAGACATGCTGTAATATAAGCAACAGATGGCATGAGTCACGCTTATCTGGAGACATTGAGTGCTTCTTCCCTTTCAGAACAATGTTGACTGAGAATGTTAACCTTCCATGTGTCGCTTTAGATTTTTTGGATGATTTGGAGATTTTGCTCATTACATTGTGACAGTGACGATACAATGTTCCATCAATCCAAATGTGTGTGGCTTAGGCGTGTTGACACATACCTGATCTGGATATGCTCACATGTATGGTAGGTACAGTAGGTATTTTATTGATACATAAGCAGCGGGAATAACCCATTGCGTGGCACATGTTCTGCTGACGTTACACAGACTTCCCAGCATCTTGTTCCCACTGGAGCCCTGACGCTCAACGATTACAGCTCAACACTCGCAGCAGTCTGCCCATCAATTCAGTATTGTAAGTGAAGTTGTACCTTTTTACAAGGCAGCTCACATTACCATGTATAAGTTGACAAGTACTAACATCTCTATGGAGTTTTTTGGTGTATTTATGTTTGAGAGTGTTTTTGTTGTTAATCTGACCATGCTTCCATACGTTCACTCTACTAAAGCAGCAGCCATGTTTGAGTAAGACGTGACATTTATATGAATGTAGAGGAAGAAATAATAAATAACTATGAAACACTAATTGGGTTTTGTTTCACTGTTGTAAAATGGGAAAACAAATACTAAATACCACATTAAATGTGCACCATGTAGTTCTATTACAGTGTGATGTACTTTGTCTCCCTCAAGTGGTTTAAAAGATTAATAACACATCAGAGATTGGATCTGATGACAAAGAACTTTTTAATGTTACATACATGGATATCCCTTTTTTGTTAAAGTAGATATAATGACAAGCAAGGAAAGCACAGGTGTGATTAATGACTTTAATGATGGCTGCATTCCATTGGGGGGGGGAGTCAGTTTCGAGCCCCTGCTGCTGTGCATGCTGGTCCTCTACTGGGGGAATTAAATAGAGCGGAGCCATCATTAATGTTATTATTAATTGCACTTGTGTATTTCTGGCTTTGACAAGTCAAATGGCCTGCTGTGAAAGAACAATGACAGTGCTCATCAACAAGGTTGCAGCTACGTCTCTGTCAATGGAGTGTGTATACATCTGTATTGACTACATATGGACGTCTGGGAGGAATATTTTAAAAAGCACAAGTGCAAAATTATAACTCAGAATTTGCATAAAAATGATTAGCAGCTACATAAATAAAGGCAATGTGACCTAAAGTACTTTAATACTTAATAACAACATTCGTGTCCCAGTGAGCCATGACAATGTGACAGTAGAGCAGCAGCTTCTGAACTACTCTGAGTATATTCATGTACACAACAGAAGATCAGATAAGATATACTTTGTTGTCCCGCAGGGAAATCTGTCTCGGGCTCCAAGTCGCTGCATCACACAATCCACCACATGCACACATACAACATAAATCACACGTACACTCATGC
Organism: Melanostigma gelatinosum; assembly: GCF_949748355.1. Lineage (NCBI taxonomy): Eukaryota > Metazoa > Chordata > Actinopteri > Perciformes > Zoarcidae > Melanostigma > Melanostigma gelatinosum. Next base: position 6,873,101 of record NC_136637.1, read on the forward strand.
ATAAACAATGTGGACAGTAGTTATGAATAAGAAAATAATACAACCAGGTGTGATCACATAATAAATAATCAAGTCACCATATATTGGTCCACACTACAATGATATCATATAATACTACTAGTTGCTATTCCACAATTTAATGAAGGACAGAATAAATACATTTTTGTACCGATTTAGCCCACAGGAACATATTATCCGTGTTTAGAAACAGTAGAGTCCACAGTGAGAGTCCTACAGTACTCTACAGGCACAATGCAGACACCTTAATGTCACTTTTATGTCTCACAAGTCTGTATTCACCCTTCTGACAAAGGAGAGACATGTGCATCGCAGAGCATGTCACATGTGACAGGATTCATTAATTAAAGTGATTGAAGTCAACAAAACCGTGGGGGGGAAAGGCTTGTACTGATTAACATGCTGATTCTCTCCATTTAGTCAGTAAGATTAGAAAGCAACCCGATCCATTTTGAGATAATCGACATCAGCCCATGTGTGCGCTCACGAGGACGATTACACCTAAATGTCTGCACACTTGGGTAGAGTACCACTCATCCTGTTGTGAAATAATTATTTTTTAAATTTTATATATAAATATATATATATATATATAAAAAAGCAAGGTTTTAGTAATGAAAAAGAACCGATAAGAGTATAAAGGACCAAACGGAATAGGAGTATTGATAAGAGTAGTCAAATGCTTGCAATACCCATCCCTACTGCACACATCTGCAGGCATTGTGGCTGTTAGCCAACACCAGCAAAGGCCACGAAACTAACATTGTATATTTGTAGTGCAGATGAACTTTGTAATGCTACCTTCAGAGCGGAGATGAATACCCTGCACGTGTAAACAGGGTTCTTGTTATTTTTCTTCACATCATTTAGTTGCTCCATATTTGATCTGAATTAAGTGCACTGCACAGATCTACTAAAGCAAACTGAGACAATGAAGATAACTGTTGAATAAATGTTCATTTCAGTTCAGATATTTTGATAAATGAATCAAATTATTTTATTTTATTAAATAAAAGAAAAAAAAACATCTTCAATCGGACTCATTTTATTCAGACTAATAAAATCAATAGGGCTCCAATTACACACAAATTTAAATTTCTGATCCAACATCTAAACCAATGAACTCTTGGATGGAGAGAGGACCAGGTGTTCATATCACGCCCACTGTGACTCTAATAGCTCCCTGAGCGTCTAACACGTGTGTGGGTGAGTCTCCAAGACCAGCTCCTGGAAAACTTAGAGCTAAAGTTTGTATCCAATTTCTGTATTTTGGCATCAATGTAACAATACAAACACACAATCATTGTTTGGAAAACAAGTTGAGTCGATACATTTTAAGTGCATTGATTTGAATAAAAAATACTTTGACGTAACAAACGTCGGCATCATTTGTGATTTCTTCTACAACGGAGGTTTTCTGAAGACAAACGGAAGCCAAACATGTCAAGCAGCAGGTCCATCCGGCTTTGTATTTTGCAATCAAGGATTGACATCAAAGAGGCTCAACACTAGTGCTGGGTGGTAGGACCACACATTTGTATCACGGTATTTTTTAAGCTTCTGGTGGTTTCACGGTATTGTTTTTTTTCCTTGACTGTGTTTTTATCTAGGTTTCTAGTGGCTTACTCTGCTGTCAGGAGTACATAGAATATACAAACATGTTAATGTCATCATGTATAAAGGCTTTGCTTACTCGAGGGTGTGCTCCTCTGTTCCTATAATGTTGGGATTAAAATCGATACAGCATAGTATCGCGATATTTTGCGTGGCGATATATCGATACACGGATGCCAAGTATCGATACTTTATTATATAAACTATTTTTTTTATTATAAATAATTTAAAAAAAAATCAAATTAATTTCTTTTTCAGTCCACTAGATGGCGCTGAGTTGTTTTCTGGTGAGGTCAGCAGAGGTCTGCGTGCGTGATTGGTAGGAAGTTGGTCGAAACAAAGATGGAGACATCAGAGAAAGAACTCAGATAAAACATGTTGTTGACACAGTTTTCCTTTGGGGACATAATTTGAAGTTGAAAAAAAGTAATAAATCGCAATATATGTTATCACAATACTCAGAATATCGCAGTATCGTGAAAGTATCGTGATAATATCGAACTATCACGATACTATCGTAGCGTGACCCAAGTATCACGATAATATCGTATCGCGAGATCTCTGGCGATTCCCACCCCTAATACCGGCCAGCACTACAACACACCATAACATTAGAAAACCTTTCTGTTGATAAACGCCTCGCCACAACCAGCTTTCACAACCCTGGCTAACCGAGGACCTGGTACTGGAAAATAAAGACGGGGAAAAAGATTCAGTCGAAGCCGTCCTTAGCTTACATACGTGTGTCTGATATTAAACTCCTACGCAAACATTCAAGGATTGTAGGATCATTTAAATTATGGACCGTCTTTTTGCTATTAACGGTTTCACTATTGGTATTTTACCAACTTCTAGTGTGCAATATTACAGTAACATCCCATCCCTTCAGTTCCACCAGAGATGCTCCTCCTCCCTGAAGACCTCAGACACTGCATCCCACTAAGTCTTCCTCCAGTTCTTCAAGATGGCCTCCGCTGCATCGAGGGTACTGTCTTGCTGTTGAGAGAAAGACGGAAGGTTATGAAAATAGTGTTTTTCAGAGAAAACAAGTGCACCACGTCCAACGTTAATCCGAACATAATAACTTTGGTAACAGGCAGTTTAGTATTCACCTTAATGAAGCACAGGCGGATGTACTTCTCAAACTGCTTCTTGGACTCCTCTCCAACAAACGCTGTGACTGGAATGGCCGCCAGTTTCTATAGAAATGATTATTTTTAACAATTCATTTTTTTTAAATGGCTGCAATGCAAGAGCGACTTAAGAAGTATTGTACGTTGTAGGGAGCTAAATGAATGAACTCAATTCATTTACCTTTTCTTTAATCATCCACTTCACAAACTTGTAGTCGTAGGCTTCGTCCTCGACCATGTGTGACAGGTCCTGGTCTACAGGAAGCAGAGCACAGATGAATACCCAGCAGTGTATCTCACTGCTCGTCCATACAAAAACAGCATTTAATGAAGTTTCCATCAGCTCTCTTTCATTAGCATAATGCAATGTGAAAAACATTGCTGGTAGTAATTTACATGAATGGTAAGAGCTCATCAAAGCACGATTATTACCCCGTAGTAATCTACTTGAAACAAATGTTGTTAATCAAAGCTATTTCATTTATTTTCTCTATATTTGTGAGCGCCAGTAGTAGTTTCGTCTGGCAACATTATTTAAGTTTTTCATGTTTTATGAAGTTGAATCATTGAGTTATGATCTAAAATGACTTTAAACTATATTTCTTTGCAATTATTGTCAGCCATTTGTGAAAGCACATATTGAAAATGCACATGCTTTAAATATGATGCAAACAGGCATTCAGGTGCAAATATAACAGTATTTTAACTGCAGAGGACTGCTTCTGCATGAAGTGATCGACTATGCTTTACCAATCTGGTAATGACAGCTTTGAGAGATTAACTCTTCCCTCTGCGAGCTCAGGCTTCCATTGCACTGAGATTCTTGTGTCACCTGTTCAGTTCTTCTCTGTGTGGAACTTGAACGTCAACACAAAAACAAAAAAACATGTGAACGCAACTAAATTGCGGTGAAAATGAGCTGCCAAGCTGGACATGTCCAGACACGTTAAGCAGCAGTGGTGCAGACGTGCTAGTGACGTCGGTTTGAATGTTCAGGTACTCACTGAGAGACGTGACGTCCACCACCATGAAGTAGCCTCCCTCCGGGACCACAGGAGTCATACCGGTCTCTTGCAGGATGGCAGCCATGCGGTCCCTCTTGCCCTCCAGTTCTTCTGCCAGTGACAAGAAGTAGCACTCCGGCTGACCCATCAGATTAAAGTTTCGCATCAAGCCTTGTGCCACAGCCTCCTACAAAGACCAACAGACAGCTGGAGATTTCTGACTTAAAAAAAAAAAAAAAATCGGATCAAATGATCCTTTGGATTTCGAGGAAGAGCTTCGCAAACTTGCCTGTAAAGGTGTCGGGCAGGTGTACAGAGTATTCTGCATGACCGTCTGAAGATGCCGTATCAAGTGCTCTGGTCCTATAGACCAACCAAGCTAGGAGACAAGAAGTTCAGCTCCATGATGTGCAAGAACTGACTGTTGAATTTTAGAAACCGTGTTACGAGTCAACAGATGTCTTACCTTCCATCCGGTTACACTAAAGGTTTTCCCTGCACTGCTGATGGTGATCGTTCTGTCCCACATTCCAGGCAGAGTGGCTTAAGAGAAAGAAAACTACATCAAACCTTCATGAAACTGAGTAACCGCACTTTTTAAATTGTCAACATCAGGAACATAATTTGACAACAACAATGTTTTCTGTCGAACTGTGCAGGTGTGTACAAAGAAAGTACTTTAGATGCTCTTCGTGGTAGGAGGAGGCAAAGTAAGGCCGCAATCAAACCAGTATTTATAACGGGGACATTTCAGGATTTAATCGATTGTGTGCAATGGAAACGCAGAAGCAAAGTCAATGCATGTTGAGTCCATGAATACTGTCAGACAGCACTGGATTAACTCGTCTAGTTAGGGACCGAGCTTACTGGTTTGCTGTTAACAAGCCGCCCAATGCCTTGGCAGGATATTACAACCGGCTAGGGCTAGCATGCTAACTGCTAGCTAGCATGTGACCAGTTAAACTTGCCAGTAACAGTAACTCGCCAACTAGCCCTGCAAGTGGTTGCTGTACTTCCTCGCCGAGTTTCCAGCAACGACTATTTCACGAGGACACGTGAATCTATTTTGCTGAGTGACTTTCTGCTGCGATTGGACCCCAAAATCAAGCTCGCAGCGTGTTTTAGACGTTTCACTCTCTGCAGCTGTGCATTTAGAAGGGAGGAGCTTCTGTTGTACATAAGATGGACGGGGGCGATCGGCGTCAGACGGGTATGTTGAGCGTACCTATTTTGATATGCTGGTGTCCCCTGTAGATGAGCCACTCATAAACCTCATCACTGAAGCACAGAGTGTCATGTTTAATACAGAGGTCAGCGATCATCTGCAGCTCATCTCTGGTGAAAACCTGCAGGAAGAGGACAGGACTTCCTGTCAGCAGGCGTTTGCATCTGTCAGACCTAACGAGGGACGACCGTGACGAATCCTTACCTTCCCGATAGGATTGTTGGGGGTGTTGATGATAATGGCCTTTGTCTTAGAGTTGAATTTACTGGAAAGCTCATCCGGGTCAAGAAACCAGTCGGCACTTGTGATCGTCTTCTTTCCAGACTTCTGAAATATTGCAGAAGACATTTCCCTCAAATCTACGAAACCTACTCAAGGCGTGCCGCAGGTTGAGTAGAAACTGTGTAGAAACTGGACTTGTGGTACATGAATGCCAAACATCAGCAGCTGCAGGTTGAACTTACGAGACGTAACGGTATCAGCACAGGCTTGGCCCCCGCCATTCGCACCATCGGTAAATAGCAGTCGAAGAACGGTTCTATTATGATGACCTGGAGAGAGAGACGTTACACAACAAATACTGGGAGCATGTTTATGAATGTATATAAAGCAATGAATACAAACAACTCTGTATGACCCAGAGAGAGAGAGAGAGAGGCGTCCGTACCTCATCTCCCTCATCCACCAGTCCTTGCATGGTGCTGAACAGGGAACCATAGCCTCCTACTGTGACCAGGATTTCTTTCAGGGGGTCAATCTGGCGTTCGTAGACCTTTCCATAAACCTGAGAAAGGGCCTTCACCAAAGATGGATGGCCCTTACAGATCAACAGAAGACAAAAGTCATAAAAACAAGATAGAGTAAATGTACCATAATGTCAATTTTTATTTGACGAGATTGCTCCAATCTCAACATTTACAAACTGCAGCCTTTAATATGTGATGGAGTTTTCGCTGGTAGTTGAGTAAAATACATGTCAGGTATCATTGGTTCTAATACAAGCTGACAATAACCAAAGGTTCCTATTGCACTGCAAAATCAGTCGAAATAATAAACTTCTCTTTTCAAATTTGCTTTGACTAAACACTGCTTAACGCTGACGACTGATTCGTTCTCATTAATTGTCGCGACCTAATTTAAATTCAAGTCCCTCGGCTACACTTATCCTTTTAAAATGGAATCATAAGAAATGTTAATGAGCGAGTTGACACCAAAATCTGAAGTACATTTCATCATTTTTATCAATCTAAATTGTGTTGGTGTAAGTCGTCTAGTTGTTGTGGACAGTTTTACGTAGATTATCTTGAGTGTCTGGGTCATGATTTCTGGATTTGTTTTGTATTTTTGCCGCTCTGAGCACCACAAGTGCCCCAAACTCCCATTATACTAGAGGGCAGGCAGACATCTCTGCAGCTGATATCTCCAACACGCTTCCACTCAAACTAAACAATCAAGATTGATAAATAGCACTTGAAAATGGGGGGAAAATATGGATTTTTGACTTTGGGGTGGACTGTCATTTTAAATAACTAGATTCCAAAAACGACTTGCTTTTAGCAGTAGCAGACCATGAGTGGGTGATAACAGTGAGTTCATCGGTCTTACAAAGCCCCTGGTGTACTGGTTCATCCGGTCCACTGATGCAGCCTGCGCTAGAGCCTCCTTGACATATGAAGGCGGAGGGATGTCTGGAAAGCCTTGGCCCAGGTTAACAACAGATGGGTCAGCTGCCAACGAAGTAAATGCCACCCTACATTGAAAATTAAACAAGCAATTACTTGACAGCACTAGATATATATATATATATATATATTTAAAAAAAAGGCTTTTGACCAAAGAATACATTTCTAAGAAAAACAGACGAAAATATATTTTAAACTGCAGTTTTTCACCCAAACCCATTGTTATGATTTGATATCAACATTGACTGACAGCTATTTTTTTCTGTTCCAAGCACAGCCGACAATATGTGTGTTTTCCTCGCATGTTGATGTACATTAATCGAACATAGAAAAAGACACAATACAAATACATCAATCCTTCAGTAAAAAACACTCACATTTCATTTATATTCGTTAAAATGAGATGTATCAAAATCAAATCACATAGCATGAAGAAAACAGAGCTACAGTACTTCACACACTACATGCCAGACTTACTTTGCTCTTGTCTAACATCAGTAACCTGGCTGGCTTTCATGTCATAACGGTACAGTGTGAAACGGAAACCTGATCAGAGGTTGTGCCGTACAAAGAGAGGAATGTTTTAAACTCACCAGACATTCTTGTCCAGTCCCTCAATTCTTTTGGAGTGTGTGTGTCGTGACGTCATCATGTGCTGCAACGCAAAACGGAGACGCATTAGAGATGCGCCTTACATGAACATCTTCAGTCTTCCTTCACATTTTGCAATCCCAACTACGGACTTCCCTGTCCAACGAGCTGTGCGATGGAAGTAAAATAATCATCAACCACTCACTCTGATGGCAAACGCTAACATACTAGGACTTTGATCAGTGTCTGTTGAGACCATGTTGGTGCATAAGCTTTCTTTTAACAGTGTCTAGTTGTACGAGAAGTCCTGCCAATTAGTTTATCCCCAACTGCACAACACAGCTACATTCAAAGAGCTTTAGAGTGGGCTTACCTGTGAAGTGCAGAACCTTCTCCTGCAGTTCACGTTAGCCGGGTGATGTGCAATAAGCTTGGAGTGATTCAGGACTTGCCGTGCAATGTTCATGCTGCACAAAAAGAGAGATGAAAAGTACAATGAGAATTATCTGTTCTCATCGTGCCCCTATTAGAAGTTCTGCGTACATGTACATGATTTGGTCACAAATCATAGAACAGCAGCCTTTTCTCACTATTTGAATTTGATTTAACTTTACAAAACTACAACAGTAGATGGGGCCATTGTACGACACATAAATCCAACAGTCAACTGAAACAGTTTCAGCCCATGGTAATTAACTTTAGTAGCTCGTGTTTCTGATAGATGAAAAGGCAGGACACGTGCATGTTGTTCGTATGATTAGTCAACCATGTGCTATCGTTAGCTACAGCCGAATAGCGTAACGCCGCCTGTCAGAGGTGTTAGCTCGCACTTGCTAGCTAGCAACAGTGGCAACATTTAGTTATGGCTGCCAAGCGAGCTTGCTGTTCCGTTAGCTTTCAGATGATATTAAAAGGAGGTGGTGACATCAGATGATATTAAAAGGAGGTGGTGACAGCAATTACCGCCAGTCCTTCTTTAAGATAAACGTGCCATGTAGCGTGACTGATATAAGTTAAGACACCACCAGCTCAGCAACCACAACTTACGTGTCGTTACACTGAATTGCCCGAATCAGAGGTCCAGGGTCCGTGTACGTGTTGGGCATTTGTTTTACCGTTAATTCGGAAAAAACAAAATACGGAAATACCATGGTATTCTCGTTTTTCGTTTCAAACCAAGAACGGGAAAACGGAAATGTGCGGTCGTATTTCCGTTTTTCGTTCTGAATTCAAAAACGGAAAAACCAAGAACCAAAGTTCCCCAAGGTCCGTGTACGTTTTAGTCATCCGTTTTACCGTTCAGTCGGAAATACGGAAATACCATGGTATTCTCGTTTTTCGTTTTTGCAAATCCCTTTTTTGTTTTTTCCTTTAAAACGAGACGCAGAGCACAGCAGGTAACCCGAAAGAAGAATATTTCAAAATAAAAGTGAAGACAATATAATGACCGTATGCAAGAAATGAATACATTAATTAATTAATCTGGGCCGATGGGAGTGCGTTAGCATCAGTAGTTGACTATATGCTGTTTAATATTCATTTATCTATGTACACAGCAATAATCAACTTTTCGATTAATCGGTGCATTGTTTGATGCAATACAGTTCGTGATATAGTTTAATCAAAGTCATTTTCGTGTTCAGAGTTGTAGGCACTGATATTTATTTTTCCACCGTATTGTGCTGTTGATTTAGTGAACGTGAAGTAGATGCAAAGTCAAAGTGTTTACCATTTTTACCAGTAGATGACAGTATAAGTGTATATAAACCAAAGATTTAGTCATATTTACCTATGCCTCTAGGTTATTGATACAGATGTATTTACCGGTAATGCTGATTATTTCATCTGATATTTGATGTTTATGGTTAATTTGCATTAGTTGTATACATCATGTTATATTTGTGTAATTTAAGAACTCAACATACAAGGAAGAGCGAGCATGAGTTCATGATCATGAGGCAATAAATATTGACAATTGAAAAAATAAAGATATTTGGTTTATTGTTATTGAACATTGAGCCTAATTTACCTACCTCATTGATTTAATTGTCACACTTAAGTCCTGATTTGAATGGTTAAACAGAAGAGATCAAAGGGCCGAGATGAGACGATATAGATAGATAGATAGATAGATAGATAGATAGATAGATAGATAGATAGATAGATAGATAGATAGATAGATAGATAGATAGATAGATAGATAGATAGATAGATAGATAGATAGATAGATAGATAGATATGTACTTTATTCATCCCCAGGGGGAAATGTGTATGTTACACCAGCAAGACACACCAAGAAGCAAAGTAACAGAGTAACCAAAATGTTAAGTTTAAAAAAAATGCTCAATATATACAATAGAATAACAGAGTATGACAAATTAAATATCAGAATATAGAATATATAAGATAAAACAACTAAAATGCACAGTATATACAATGAAATAGAATAGTGTTAAATGAACTAGCTAGGTGAAGAACAGTAGTGCAAAAGTCAACCCCAGCAAACAAAAGTGTATCAGTGTGTAGTTATGTGGAGGATGATCTGGCCAGAGGTGATTTATTACAAAGTCTAATGACAGAAGGCAGGAATGTTCTCCTGTATCTGTCCTTGTGACAGCGGAGCTGCATCAGTCTGTCCCTGCAGGAGGTGGTGGAGAGGGTGGTCCGGGTTATCCAGTATGGATGATAGTTTCTTCAGTGTCCTCCTCTCCACCACCTCTTCCAGATTGTCTTGTTTGCAGCCAATGATGGAGCCGGCCTTCTTAACCAGTTTGTTCAGTCTGTTGGCGTCTCCGGCTCCAATGCTGCTCCCCCAGCAGACTACAGGAGTACAGTGCACTGACTACAACATACTGTAGAATATCTCCAACATCTTGCTGCACACATTGAAGGATCGAAGTTTCCTCAAGAAAAAGAGTCGACTCATCCCCTTCTTGTACACAGCGTTGATGTTGTTCTTCCAGTTCAGTCTGCTGTCGATGGAGACACCAGGTACTTGTACTCCTCCACCATGTCCACATCCTCTCCCAGAACTCTCAGCGGTTGTGGAGTCGTCGTCTTCCTCCTGAAGTCGACCACCATCTCTCTGGTCTTGGCCACGTTCAGAAGCAGGTGATTTATACCGGCCCACTCCACAAAGTCCTCCACTACTGCCCTGTACTCCTCCTCCCGTCCATCCCTTATACACCCGACCACTGCAGAGTCATCAGAGAACTTCTGCAGATGGCATGACACAGAGTTGTACTGGAAGTCAGTGGTGTACAAGGTGAACACCCGCAGCTTCTCACTCAGCAGCACTGATTGGATGGTGTTAAATGCACTGGAGAAATCAAAGAAAGTGATTCTCACAGAGCCACCGGATCCATCCAGGTGCGACTGAGCTCATTGCAGCAGGTAGATGATGGTGTCGTCCACCCCCACATGAGGCTGAAATGCAAACTGCAGAGGGTCCAGTGAGGATTTCACCTGCGGCCGGAGGTGGGCCAAGACCAGCCTCTCCAGCACCTTCATCACATGGGATGTGAGGACAGATGGTGCCGTCTTCTTCGGTACAGGAACCAGGCACGACGTCTTCCACAGCACCGGGACTTCCTCCTGCTGGTGCAGGTCTTCAGGACCCTGGGGCTGATGCCATCAGGTCCCACAGCCTTGCCGTGGTGGAGTCTCTCCAGCTGTCTTCTCACCTGGCCAGTCGTCACAGAGAGGGGGGGAGGGGGGTCATAGTGTCGGTGGTGGCAGAGCCCTTTGAAATGGAGGGCTCTGAGTCCATGCAGCTCACCAGGGGGGACAGAGGGGGAGGTGGTGGTGTTTGGGAGGTGTGGTGTGTGGAGGAGACAGATGAGGGCTCTGAGCTAAATCTATTGAAGAAAGAGTTTAGCTCGTTGGCCCTCTCCAGGGAGCCCCCTGGTTGTCTGCCTCCAACCTTGAAGCCGGTAATCTGCTTCATCCCCGTCCACACCTCCTTCACGTTGTTCTGCTGGAGCCTCCAGCCTCCTCCTGTAGGAGTCCTTGCACTCTCTGATCATCAACTTCAGGTCGCGCTGGACTCTCCTGAGCTCGTCCCTGTCCCCAGACCTGAAAGCTGCCAGGTTAGACCCATATATGGGTTAAATGCTGTAGTCCAAATAAAATGACTTCAGTTTTAATGCCATTGAGTTACAGAAAGTTTGACTCGAGAATGTTTTCTCTAATCTCAAAAGACAAGAGCAAAAACCAGATGAATTGGTTCTCTTTTCTTCTTTGGTGCCATGTTACCGGTCTCGTGACTCCTCAGATTGATCTCTGGAGGTGTAGGCGGATGCAGACCGTCAGAATGAATTGAGTTGGGAACCAATGCAACAGACTACCAGCTATTTAGCATGTTGGACACACCAGCATGACACTGTCGTAAAATTAAGTTCCCATCCAATAACACTGGTCTGCAGAAGACTGCTGTGGGAGGAGGGCTGTTGAAAACTGCGACGTGATACGAGAGAAAAACATGTCCCTCGAAATGTAATTGAAATTGCAGTTTAATGATATTGGAATGTAATTTTGTAGGAAAAAGAAATGTTTCTAGTGAGATACAATATTAGTTTCGTCTTTCGTTGTAAATTGGATTAATTTGCGCTATCATCACAAAGGTCAAAGGTCACATTTTGCCTGAGTACACTGTGTTGGCCTTTATAGTGGTTTAAATTATCAGATCCCCTTCCAGGTAGCAGGTGCTTGTGATTCTATACAGGCAGTATGACGCGTTTAAATAAAAAGTTTGGAATTTGATGTGGTACTTATTTCGCTTTCAAGTCAATAAAGTAGTAAAGTAAAAACTAAGTTTGCTGGTGTAATGCATGCACAGAAAACACATTGTGATGAGTGTAACCACAAATATTAACAATACCTGATGTAATTGATCTTGTTTTGAACAATAAGATTAAACAATAATAAAATTCAAAAACATTTATTGAATTTCAAATATATATATATATATATAAATAATAGTACATTGCAAATACATTGCCAATAATTGTACTATTTGCAAATATATAAAATATACTAACTTTGTATGTCTAACAATTTGCAAATTAAATCTTTAAACACACTTTCAAATAAATGTAATATCGTGCATTTTCGAGAAATACAACAAAAATATACTTAACAGAGAGCAAAAAAATTCTGCTTGAAGTTTACATGGTACATGGAAATGATGTCAGGATTAACATTGAGGAACGATATCAATATGATATGCCAATATTCCTACCAGTGCAGGTCGAACATATATTTCATCACGGGTGGTGTGTTTCCCACGAACATGTGATCCTGCTGCTTTATAAATCACAGAAGCTTTAAATTGTCTACATACGACTCAAGACGATGACCTACCTGTTGTGGCCTGCACTTTGGCAACGTCCAGTTGTCTTTTAGGTGTTCCCTCTTTCCCAGACTTCCCAGTCAGGGTGGACAGTGCAAGGACCTCCTTTGTGAACACCAGAGCAGCCAGCTCCTGGCAAAAAAGGGTTCATGACCAATGAAGCCGCAGGAAGGCCCTCTTTGAAACCGTCACTGTGCTGCCAGCCAAGGCGTGCTGTATATGAGAGAATCAATGGAACACATTGATGTACAGCTGGAAGATCTCTCCCTACCTATTAGGAATTAATAGACGTTATTCACATATGAATACAATGTGCTTCATTATTTAAAACAGTGCTAGTAGTCTGTACATCCCTCTATGGAGCGGTACCACCAGTGGTGTGGAGGTTCCCACTCTACTAATTCACTTGACTGATGTGTGACACATGTAACCTAGTAAATCCCATCACTTCATTTCTGACACATTTTAACTTGAACAGCAGACGATGGTGGGGAAGACAAAAGGAACGTGGTGTCATTTTTCTATAGCCCTTACACTGTGCAATCAACATTTACTTCACAGTGACAAGTTAAAGCAAAAACGTTCAGCATTGTTTTAGTTTCTCAAAATCACAGACATTTTCTATTCAACAGGCGTGAACTGAGTTTTTTGTGCTGTCGCAATGACTTGTTATAACTATTAGTGATATTAGGATCTTAAAACATTTTCTGTAATACAAAACAGTACATGTGGCTGGTTACATTGACTTACCATAGACTTCAGAATGAGATGCCCATCATCTTCCTCAGGTTGGATGCCTGGAGGATGGCCGCCCTTTAAGGGCTGAAAGCACTTGTCGCCTGTATAAAAGGATTACAGTTGTTGAAATATCACTCAAAACATCAATAATTACAAAAAATGTCTAGAATATATATAGGACCTATAGTGACCTTAAAATATACACTGACTTCATTCTACATTCTCTTCATGGAATAATGAATTGTCTTAGTTCTGCTTACATGACCCTACTACCTTTACTGATAGTTATTCTCATAAAGCACAACCTGGTGACAGGGGCGGACTGGGGGAAAAAAGTGGCCCGGGAGTTTACTGTCAGACCGGCCCACTCAATGCATCGCACGTATCGATGTCAGTGGCCTACTTGGAAAAATACCCATACACTTAACATTATTTTCGATGATTACAAAGAAATTACATCATATATGTTTTTTTTTATAATAATACTCCACGGTAGTAGTTTGCTCGATGAATATGCTGAACTTTGGGCTAGTATCAGATGGTTATACGTATAACTACAGAGCCTTAAGGAATGAATGTCAGCAGAGAAAGACCACACAATAAAGAAACTGGAATCAGAGGGTAGAATTAGTTTGAACTATATTGAAATGAACAGAACATACGATGGGGTGTGAACATCAGTGGTATCAGTAGTGTTGCATGCTGGGTGTGTGATTGTGTGTGTGTGTGTGTGTGTGTAGGGGTGTTGAAGGTGCATAACAAAACAATAAGTTAAGTAACAGAACCTAAACTAACTCTGCCAGCCCAGGTGCATTATAGTCACATAGTAATAAAAAACAATATCAGTATACTCATGTGTTATTATTACCTCACTACACGAGTAGTTTTTGCAGCAGCTCACTCTTTTCTGCAACACCGTCTATGATTTTCTCACTGTCCAGCATCTGCAAAACATCTGTCTGAGTATCCATCAACATAAAAGCCTCCAGGTGCTGTTGAGAGCTGGTTAACTTAAACATTATTTGACATAAATTATTAGAAATGATAAGATTGCCCTCTTTACAACTACCACCATGGATAGCTTGCTCATCGATTGTAAGCAAGTAACTACGGCTAACATGTTAAATTAAATAATCTCGATGATGCGAACAGCGCCAGCTTGCTTATTTGACCAGATCATAACGGTCTCAATTTTGGACATTTATCATTTATCTAGCTAACGTTAGCTAGGCTAGCTTGTAGCCGAACACTACCTCATCTGTGAAAAGCAAGCTAACATTGGCCAAGTCAATGCCACAACTTACCATCATAACACTGTCACCAGTCGGTGGTTTCCCAAATAAGTCAGAGATTTTTAAATATTTTGATGCACCTTCCTCCAGATATCTCTTCTTTTTCTCCCTGAGCTTTTCAGCTCCACCTTTAAAGGATTTACGTTTTGGTACCGGTGCCATGCTGCTAGCTCGCACTCAAAACGGCTTGTCTCTGAGCGAGTGACGCAAGCTGCAGATACATGAATCCGTGACGGGACGCTACGTCAATAACGGACAACGCATGGTCAAATCAACGTAATTAACACAAGGACAGCCACAAAGTCATAAGAACCAGTCACATATATTCATATGACAACAAAGCACATCAATCCAGCAGACCTGCAGCGGATCCACGCATTCCACCACACAAGAGCACGAGCCATCAAATATTTTTCATAAAAACGTTACTGCAGATGTAAAAAAACAAACACAGTTTGTCACTTACCAAATTCTTTGTTGACAAAGAATTTAATCCCAGTACATCGTTTCAGTTCCAGTAAGAAGTCCTTCTCGATTCATGGACGCCGTGACAGTCGAGCCGCCCCTGTATTTCGCCGGTCTACAGCGGCCATTCGCACCTGCGCCGGCCCCGCCCCGACCGTTGCCCGGAACGAGCGCAGCGCAGACCGCGGTTATGGAGAAAAGTTTTTAAAAGCACCGTAGTGTCCAGCCGTGCTATGGCGTCTCAGATCGCGAGGAGTATAATGTCAGTTTATACTGTTGATACAGTTTTCACTGATTATTGACTTTCGGTATTAGAGTCAATTGAACGTGTTCTGTGAAGCATATAATATAGTCGGGGCCGGCGATGTCAGAGACCGGCCCAAACCCCGTCGGCCTACCGGGGATTCCCCCGGTATCCCCGATGGCCAGTCCGCCCCTGCCTGGTGATGACTTTCACTTCACTGAAGCCTGCTTCTGGTGAACTCAGACTAGACTTACACAAAGTGAGCTGCTGTTGCTCTGTAATGACTCAGCGTCGTTGAATTGACTGAACGGCAGCTTGCGTTACGTTATGAGCGACGGTAACATTAACCCCTTGCTGTTTGAGAACATCTTCAACACCATTTACTAACGTGATTTCAGTTAGCTTTGTCTAATTCTACCACACTGAAAAGACTTGAAAACACACTTGCAACCAGTCAGGAATATACAGTTGGCAATCAGCATGGCCAGTCTACAACTCATTAAATAGTCCATTGACATTTGCATGTTTGTGAAGTTCACACGCTACTAAAACAGTCTAAAAGCTACTCAAATTGAATTCACCTGGCATTAGACTTGAGAGCAATACCATGTTAGCTTAATGTTAACATACATATCACCTTCACATTATGTTACCACAGAACTAAGCTAGCTCTTGCTTAGCTAAAGTAGCAACTAAGCTAACGTTAGCTGTTGTGGCGTTAGCTAAAGTAGCAAACACACAATTGACAGTCAGCTAAATGACTTTTACTATCAAACACTGTTTTAAAGTGTAAGGAACAAATACAACACACCTATGGTTATATATTGCCTACTTGCCGAAAACTGAGACCTGTGGACAGACAGCAGTGCACGAACTGTATTGCATCAAACACTGCATCAATGCACCGATTAATCTAAGAGTTGATTATTGCTGTGTACATAGACAACGTTAAATGAATATTAAACAGCATATAGTCAACTACTGATGCTAACGCACTCCCATCGGCCCAGATTAATTAATTAATGTATTAATTTCTTGTATACGGTCATTATATTGCCTTCACTTTTATTTTGAAATATTCTTCTTTCGGGTGACCTGCTTCTTCTTCTTCTTTAAATTTGATTCGGGTGACCTGCTGTGCTCTGCGTCTCGTTTTAAAGGAAAAAACAAAAAAGTGATTTGCAAAAACGAGAATACCATGGTATTTCCGTATTTCTGTCTGAACGGTAAAACGGATGACTAAAACGTACAAGGACCTTGGGTCCTTTGGTTCTTGGTATTCCGTTTTTGAATTCAGAACGAAAAACGGAAATACGACCGGCCATTTCTGACACTGCATTAGTTGTTGGCTTTTTAGTTGTTTAAACAGTTTGAACGATGTCCACTTGAATTATTCACTTAGAGCAGGGGTGTCCAAACTTTTTTCAAAGAGGGCCAGATTTGATAATGTGAAAATGCCAAAGGGCCAACAGTCCCTGCTGACATTATTTTAAACAATACAAGTAGCCTATACATACATTGTTATTTTATCATTTTATTTTCAATGACAGCAAATAGAAATGTAACCAAATGTAAGCATTCATGTGTGAACACATCTCAACAACTATTCTGCCTTTCTTTCACATCTTGAAAGTCAGATAACAAAGAACAAGCCATCTAAAAGCTAATTACATAGGAACCGATCAATATTCTCACCTCAAGACAATCTTAAATATGACTTAGTGAGGGTGATGAAAAGTTGTCTCACATTTAAGTTCAACACACATGAAACAGGCTAACGAAAAAAATCAAGTTGTCTCTTCGTATCTGATGATAGCTCTTCAGTGTTACGAGCCAGGCAAACTGTCTTCTTTTCGGGGCAAATGTTTTCTGCTATTTTCATAACACAGTCTTTGATAACCTCACATTCCGTAAAAGGTTTGTCATGTTTAGCAATTACCACGGCCACTCCGCAGCTTACTTTGATGATGTTTTCATGTGAAAGGGGCCGCTGCTGTGTGGCCAAGTTATCTTGGAGTTGCTTCCCTTTTCTAGCTCGGTCGCTCTCTGATAGCTTGTTGTAGCATTAGCACGTTTGGTCTCGTCGTGTCTCTTTACATTATATTCCTTAAACAAGGCAACAGTCTCATGACAAATTAGGGAGACACAGTTGTTTCGGTTTTCGGTGAAAAAAATATTGCGATCTCCACCTCTCCTGGAAGCGGCGGCCCTCGTTATCGACTTTCCTTTTTTTACTTGCCGTAGCCATGACAGTTCAAGGGTCAGAGCCAATTTCAAACAGCCAGACAGTTACAGAGTGGTGCTGCCACCATGAGGTAAAAAGAGGAATTGCATGTTGAATTTGTATGATTTATTCATTCCGTTTTGACTGTGCTGGCGGGCCATAAATAATGCATTTTAAGACAGAAGGCGCGGGCCGTATAAAATCTGACCTCGGGCCGTGATTGGCCCGCGGGCCGGACTTTGGACATGCCTGACTTAGACTGTAACGTATATCAGAAGAGCACGGCCACATGACGGGTCTTTATAATGGACTTTCTACGTGGTGAACTTGAAGGCAGCATTGTCCCGATCTGGATCCCCAGTGTCTGAGCTGAATGTTACCATCTGGGAACTATTCATGAATGGGACATGAATTCATGCAGAAGGAGAGAGAGAGAAGAGAGGAGAGGTCAGTGTACCTAGGAAGTGCCCCGGCAGTCTGAGTCTACAGCACAAATGATAATCTAAACGTTTATTACACTCACGATATTCTAGCAGCATATAAAATAACACACGCATGCCTGCGTGAGTGGAGGGGGCGTGGCCACATACTCATGACGTCATCGTAAAATTGCCTTTCTGAGTTGCACTTCAACCGAACAAGTTTACCTGCAGCACCTAAAAGATTGAGCTCTCAGAATACCTACAGCAAACAACACCTGTTGGATATCATGGCTTCCAGTGGACCCCCGGTGTGCAGCCCAGTGTGCATCTTCAGACCTACAGGTATATATATATATATATATATATATATATATATATTATTTTTTTTTTTTTTCATGTATAATGAAGTTAGTGTATATTTTAAGGTCAAGTGCTGAAAAGGTCATTTCAGCACAAAACGTGCGTTTAATTACATTAAATTGTTGAATATTAAGCGTAATAATGTTCAAAATTTAAGCTAGCAATTAGAAAAACTCAGATTGTGAGGCCACTCACAGTTTCTGGTGTCAAACAATAATTATATGTTAAGACTGGACTTTCTTCCTCGAAATAGGTGTGGAATGTGTTAACACATGTGTAGGGACATGAAAACACCGTTATTTTTGTTTGAGGGGATCAAATCGTCGATTTTTGTGTTGACAATCTCTGTAAAGTGGTTTGTCATGCAGCGGACTAAATAAAATAAATTAGTGTGAGGTGACAAGATGCACATATTTCACTGTGGATATTTGTGTTAGTTGGTGTCTTGTGGATGTGACTTTTTTCAATAAATGTTTTTCTTCCTACCTCAGTCAGCCCTGATGCTGCCCTTTTGCCCGACGACCTGGTCCTTCTTGATTCCGAGGACGAGGAGGAAGAGGTTGGCGTTGGTGTGGATGAAGTTGACGGGCTTCAGGAGGCTGAGGGTGAGCTGCAGTTCCCACCACCACACTTTGTGATGGAGGGACAACAACAAGGCTTTGATCCTCTTCCTGGTTACTACCTTGCTCACTACCTTGTTTCTTACCCTGCTCCCAACGTTACTGCTGTCTATCCTGTTTACAATCGTTACACTGATTATGATGTTTTGGAAGCTGCTTTTGATATTATTATGGACAGGTACGGGTATTTGCAACCTGAAGAGATTGATATCATTGTCATTGAGGACGAAGATTCTTCAGAAGAGCTCACGGATGCAGCAGTTCCCTCAACTTCTGGCCTCGGCTCCTCCACAAAACGACGCAGGGAAGAGAGCGACTACGAGCAGGAGGCTGCTATGAAGAGACCGAGGTGGTCCGAAGACAGCGACTCGGATTGAGTCGACGATGGGACGGGCTGACAATCCTCCCAGAAACGTCATCGGAGCAACCACTGAGTCCACATCGAAGCAGGACCAATGGTTCTCATGGTAGCCTTTGCATCTGGCAGGGCTGATGACACCCCATGTAGCGCCTTGCACTGGGGCCGTTGGATACACCCACTTTAACCCCGAGGGCCTCATATCTGCACGCTGGATCGATCAACCTTTATTTCATCCTGAGTGCTGGCCTTTGCGTCTTCAAGGCTGGAGAAAACCCATGTAGCGACTTGCACTGGGGCTTTTGGAGAGTATCTTCATTTTTTCACAGCTCAACCTTTCTTTATTCTTGAGGGCCGGCCTTTGCGTCTGGCAGGGCAAGGAACCTTTAGCTTGATCGGTGTTCCAATGAGCACAATATTTCTTGTCACAGCACCAGTGGCTCCTAGTGTTTGGTCTGCAGTCTGCACAGGGGGGGTGTGCTTGAATCACACACGTCATGCATCCCCCTCAGTGTCTGTAATCAACACTAAAGATATCACTGAAAGCTGATGCGAGAAGAGGAACTTACCACCTTCGCTTGAAAATTGACTGGCACTGCGCTGGACACCTAAATACAGAACATCCAACATCCAGCAAACCTCATGAAAACGGGACCAGGGAAACTCCCCAAAGACAGTTTGGTTAAAGTCTGCGGGTTAAAATTGCCTTAATAATATTGCCCAAAAAGGTATAGTAACATTTAAAATATATTAAATTCTTAATTCAATAATTCAAATATCATTTCTGTTACTAACCATGTTTGTTTTCCCTTTGGCCGGAAAAGTAAGTAGGAGCTTCTGTTTTGTTGAGAAAGTGACCTAGAATAGTCTACAATATATCAACAAAGTAATATTATGTCACATACCTATAAAGTGTATGCTACGTCTATTTGTTCATAATTCATTTCTTATTTGGTCATTCAAAGATTATTTGTCCGTCTTACTTACGATGATTTATTGTTCCCTCTCTTACTCCATCACCGTGGACAGAAAAGGTGAGTCAGAGCTTCTGATTTAGAACAATCTATAATGTACAGGCAATGTTAGAAATAGCTCAATGTATTATAATGTTAATCTGTTCATGCCTTTAGTATGTTTGTTTTATAATTGAAATATTGTGGCTTTGCTGCTTGCTCTTGCCTCTGCTTGCCTCTGCTTGCATTTTCTTGCATTTTCTTGCTTCAATTTGCCAGATATATCACATATATCTTGCCATATATATCACATATATCACTCTTCAACATTTGAGTGAAGACAAATCCAGAAAGTCGTCGAGCTATTTGGATTGTTGGCTACTGCTAACTAGCAGCTAAGCTAAAGCTAAGTAGCAGCAAGATGCCTCCCTTCTCCACGGATGACTACTACAAACTCCTACAGAAGATTGCAGTCTTGGAAACAAAAATCTACCGACTAGAAGTAAACGCGGAAGTAAATGGACTGTGTGGGAATGATACCACTCTACCATGGGCTCAAAACACTGGACAAATGCAAGCTAAGACACAGCTAACTAGCATAACCAGGCCTACCAAGAAACAGGAGGAGAGAGCAGATAATGAATCTTATGCGACTGGCTGGCCTGCACTAGCACACGGGCAGAACTCCTCCTCAACCCCTGCACCCAGACGGACAAAGCCAAGGACAGCTAAGGAAAGTAAAACCAGCAAAATACCTCCACAACAACCAAGCCTACAACTTCAAAACAGATTTGCTCCATTGTCGCAGGATCATAAATCTCCATCTGATGACCTGGATAAGCAGCTATCTCCTCAAAGCAGGGTAAGAACTGAGAGTCAATGTGAGAAAAGGCCGCAGGCAAAGCGAGTGACTGGGCCTGAGACTCTGATTGTTGGTGACTATGCTGTAAAAGATGTCAGAAAACTGTGCAGCAAGAACACCAAAATACTCTGCTTTCCGAAAGATATGGTCTCTGACATGAGAGACAAATTCCTGGACATCGTGGCTGACTATCCCACAGCGAAAAACATCATCGTGCATACAGGAAGCTGTGATATTGTGAAACAACAGTCTGAAGTTCTGAAGCGAGACTTTATTGATCTGTTAAACACAGTCAGCTCTGTCAAGGCTGAGGTGTTTATCAGTGGCCCTCTTCCACCAGTCAGAGGAGGAGATGAAGGATTCAGCAGGCTGTTTGCACTGAACAGATGGCTGTCAACTGCATGTACTGACCATTCAGTACATTTGATCAACAATTTCTACCTTTTCTGGGAGCGCAGACATCTTTTTGCAGCGCATGGAATTTGCCTGAACACGTCAGGGTAAAACTGTTTACCTCTAACCTATTTTTCTCCCTGCGTCACCCGTCTGTCCCTACTGCCAAGGACAAGATACAAGAGGAGTCTAAACAAGAGATAACCACACAGCATCGCCATGGAGACCTTACGGGAAGGATGCCCCCGCCTAACGACAGTCAAAAGGAGGAGTCTCCAACCTCATCATCAGGGACCGCCTTCGCCTCCGATCTCCCACTTTCCACACCCTTCCCAGACGAGGAGTCGTTACCTCCCTCCCCAGCACCTACTTCCACCCCCCAAATTCCATCCAGGTCCCTTTCCTCTCTCACACTCTCCCCATCCTCCCCCCACCTGGAGTTCACTGACCACATGGAAAAGCTGGTCATTGCTGGGACCAAACACACTCCTCGCCACACTCCTCGACGGTTCCACAACCATCTTCTGTCTCCCCTACATCAGGGGTTCTTAACCTTTTTGACCTCGGGGCCCAACTTTTCAAGTACAAAGTGTCCCGGGGCCCACTCTGACTATATGCATCAAAAGTGTCAGACAACCTGTAGGTCATACAGAAACAGAGCAGTGGGCCTTTGGAGTCAGTAAAAAGTTAAGATTTTTGTCCAAATAAAATAAAAAAGTATCTTTCAGTATAAATAACTGCTGGTGGCTGTATCTGTACAGGTAAAGGACCGTATAGGGCTGTAACTACACTATCAGTGAACAACTGCCTCAAATTTGAAGAAGATTGGACAAAGTATGACCATTCTACAGTGTTTCTTCATGAAGAGATCCAGGCGGAGCTCTAAAAGGACATTTGGAGACCCAAATGGACACATGGTAACCAAATGATATTCTGACACACTAAAGGTGTTTCTCCCTTTATATTGTGATTTTATATTATTTTCCTTTCATTTTTAGCCTTTGCAAATACTATGAATATATGGTCGAAGACGTGGTGTGTGAGTAGCGGACTTGCTGTGCTTAATGGCTGCGACCGAGCGCACGAACGAGAATGAGAATAGCTCAGTTACGCAAACGTTGGTTTACGGCTTATGGAAGAGTAGAATAAGGTTTGTACTATAAGTACTAGCGTTTTCTGAAGGCAGTAGCTCCATGGTAACATCCGCTAGCACGTTGTCGGGTCTGTAATGTGTCTTTTTCCGTCGAAATGCTGCAAGATACGACTTGCAGCGGTTATGGCGACTTTGGACAGTGTGTGTGGGCTCCTTTTGTGGATAAACCATAAGAAATGAAAGAAAATCGATGATTTCTTTGCAAAGATGAGGATTTTGGGCATGCTGGGATACCAAACACGGACATGTTTTGTGACGTATTTGCGCAAACAAGCCGTAGGAATGGAAGGGGAGGGGATCGAGGATGCCGGTGTTGAACAGGCAAAACCCTTGTTAAATAAATGAGATGATACAATGTGATGATCACAAAGACATTTATTATCATGTGTATGTAAACCTGCATACACAACAAGAAGCCCAACAGGCTTTCCCACGAGCGTTGGATGTTTCGTCGCTTGGTGTCGCTTTATTTTTGAAGGCTTCAGTGCTTCGTTTGATAGCATTAGCTCACATTCCACACACTGAGCCCTCGGCTCTGCCTCGTTGCCTCCGTTCACAAACCGTACTTAAGAAAGTCAGGGTTGTATTTGCGCACACATTTAGACTTTTGGGGGGTATGGCACCACTGTCGTCTTCATTTTTTCTTTTTAATAACTTATCCATAACTTTCGCTACAGGCTAGCGGCTAGCTGAGTGTCTTCTTCTGCTTATTGCAGCTTGTTAAACAACTGACTGACGCATTACCGCCACCAGGTGGTGGGAAGCTGTATTGTAACTGAGCGTCTCATGGATAACAGTGATATCTCTGGTGTCTTCAATTGATAACCTATGCGGTCCCGCGGCCCTCGCGGCCCACAGGTGCAAAACTGAAAGTTTTTCGCGGCCCTCTAGGTGGCGCTCGCGGCCCAATCATGGGCCGCGGCCCCATGGTTAAGAATCACTGCCCTACATGATAACGGAAATAATTGATATCTTCTGGGTCCAGGCTACAAGGCTAATGACACCAATGACTCTCCAGGAAAAGTCGGGGCCCTGTATGCAGCTTCAATTCCTGTCCTGCAAGTTTATAGAAAAAGAAAGGTGAGGCTGCGAAGAAACAATAGTAAACATGCTAACTTATCAAACTTAGCATACATTCCTCGTCAGCCTGTCCAAATAAATTGGGCAAAGAAAGCTTTAACCACATTAAACTTAGCTTTATTAAATGTCAGGTCTCTGTCAGGAAAAACATTTTTAATCAATGATTTTATTGTTGGGCAAAAACTGGACATTTTGTTTTTAACTGAAACTTTGTTAAATCAAGATAACAGTGCAGCTGTTCTTATTGAATCAACACCTCCCAACTTCAGTTTCATGAGCGAAACAAGAGCGCATAAGAAAGGAGGTGGAGTTGCTATTTTATTTAATGATTCTCTTCAATGCAAGCAGATGTCCTTTGGTCATTTTGGTTCTTTTGAATATGTGGCTCTGAATTCCACTCAAGCTTTATTCCTAAACATTTACAGACCACCTAAATACTGTGCAACCTTCTTTGATGAGTTTACTGAACTGCTGTCTGTAATCTGTATTGATTTTGACTGTGTTGTTATTGTTGGTGATTTTAATATCCATGTTGATAATCCCCAGGACAGAGAGTCTATAGAACTATGTGGTGTCCTTGATAACTATGATCTGACTCAGCATGTGACAGGACCCACCCACAACAAGGGGCACACTCTGGACCTAATCATCACCAAAGGTGTAAACATTTCCAAGGTTGCTGTGACTGATGTTGCACTCTCTGATCATTTCTGTGTTTTCTTTGAGAGTGCAATCTCCTTGCACACAAATGTCCAAACCAAGGTTGTGACAAAGCGTTACATCTCTGAAAACACCAGTGAACTATTTATTCAGAAGTTCTCCTCCACACCAGCCCTCTCTTGCCTCTCAGTCAATGAGCTTGTAGATGGCTTCAATTTTAAAGTTAAAAATATTATTGATGCCATTGCACCCACTAAAGTGAAGGTTGTCTCGGGTAAGCAAAGATCTCCTTGGAGAAATGCTACGCTGGTCAAAATAGAGAAACGAGAGTGTCGGAAAGCTGAGCACAGGTGGCGAAAAACTAATCTCCAGGTTCACTGTGACATCTATAAAGAGAGACTTCGCAATTATAATTTGGAACTTAGAAATGCAAGGCAGTCATTCTTCTCTGACATCATAACCAAAAACAAGAACAATACACGCGTCTTATTTGCTACCGTCGACAGGCTAACAAACCCTCCAGTGTCGGTAGCTGCTGAGCTCCAATCCACCTGGGCATGCAATCAATTTGCCTCCTTTTTTATTGACAAAATTCAGAAAATTAGACAAGCGGTCAGTGCCTCCACACCAACCACAGGATATGTGTTGTCCCGATCTCTGAATAACATCCATTCAAATATCATGAAACAATTTCATTCAATCGACCGTAGAAGCCTAGAAGACATTACACAACATCTGAAGTCATCCTCCTGCTGCTTGGATATTCTACCAACACACTTTTTCAAAAATATTTCAAACTGCATGACCACTGATCTCTTACATATTGTAAACACATCCCTTCTCTCAGGTGTCTTCCCACAAGCCCTAAAAACTGCAGTTATTAAACCGCTCCTAAAGAAGGCTAGTTTAGACTCCGCAACAATGAAAAATTATAGGCCAATATCAAACCTCCCATTTTTAAGTAAAATAATTGAAAAAGCGGTTTTCCAACAGCTGACCAACTTCTTGGCCGTAAATAACTGCTTTGATGTTTTCCAGTCAGGCTTTCGACAGCACCACAGCACTGAAACTGCTCTTGTTAAGGTTTTCAACGACATCCACTTAAACATAGACAATGGCAGAAGTTCAGTCTTAGTGTTACTGGATCTCAGTGCTGCATTCGACACGGTCGACCATGCCATACTCCTAGAAAGACTAAACATCTGGGTGGGACTCTCTGGCACAGCACTTAACTGGTTTGAATCCTACTTGAAGGACCGAGAATACTTTGTGTCTGTGGCTGATTACACATCAGAGCTGACTAAAATGACATGTGGTGTTCCCCAAGGTTCAATACTGGGGCCTCTTCTGTTCAACATCTACATGCTTCCACTAGCTCAGATTATGGAAAGCAACAAAGTGTGTTATCATAATTATGCAGACGACACACAAATCTACATAACTATGTCACCAGGGGACTATAATCCCATACAAGGGCTGGGTAACTGCATTGAACAAATCAACATCTGGATGTGCCAGAATTTTCTTCAATTAAACAAAGATAAAACAGAAGTAATTGATTTTGGTACCAAGGATGAACAATTGAAAATCACCGCTCAGCTTCAGTCACTGATGTTAAAACCCACAAACCAAGCCAGAAATCTAGGTGTAGTTATGGATTCAGACCTCAACCTGAACAGCCATATCAAGACAATTACAAAATCAGCCTACTATCACCTGAAGAATATATCAAGGATTAGAGGACTTATGGCTCAACAGGATTTGGAAAAACTTGTCCATGCATTTATCTTCAGCAGACTGGACTACTGTAATGGTGTGTTTACAGGTCTCTGTAAAAAGTCCGTCAGAAAGCTGCAGCTGATTCAGAACGCTGCAGCTCGAGTCCTCACTAAGACCAGGAGGGTGGATCATATCACCCCAGTTCTGAGGTCTTTGCACTGGCTTCCTGTCCAACAAAGAATTGACTTTAAAATCCTACTGTTGGTTTACAAAGCACTGAATGGTTTAGGGCCAAAATACATCTCTGATCTGCTGCTACCTTACGAACCATCCCGACCCCTCAGGTCGTCTGGGACCGGTTTACTATCTGTTCCCAGAGTCAGAACTAAACATGGAGAAGCAGCATTCAGTTTTTCTGCTCCACATATCTGGAACAAAGTCCCAGAAAGCTGCAGGTCTGCTGAGACCCTCAGCTCATTTAAATCAAGATTGACGACTTTTCTGTTTGCTGCTGCCTTTAATTGAACCACATTCAATTAATATATTAATCAATTTCCTGCATTTCTGCATTTTACTACTGCATTTTATTTCTTACACTGTTCTTAATTGCTGTTAAATCTCCTTTTCTTTTGCCTTATGTTTTGATGCTTTTAATGGTTTTAAAAGGACTGCACAATATATCGCCATTTCCTCCGGGACCGAGTTCGTGCAAGGCGTACACTATAAAACGCAGATCGGCAGAGATCTTTTCCAGACGTGGTTTGTGTGCGAGTAATTGCAGAATTGCGGCAGTGTATGGTTGATTGCGTGCAGCGTAATGTCTCAGGGAGACATCAATTATTGTTTCAATGTATGTTTTAAATCTCCTTTACTTTTTACGACTGAATTTTATTTCTTACACTGTTTCTTTAATTGTTTTTAAATCTCCTTTTCTTTTGCCTTATGTTTTGATGCTTTTAATGGTTTTATGTGAAGCACTTTGAATTACCTTGTTGTTGAAATGTGCTATACAAATAAACTTGCCTTGCCTTATAATTGAAATATTGTTTTATTAACCATTCTGTCTGATACTTAACTTTTACAAAACTCCACCACCTGAGCTGCTGCTGTTCACCGTGGACAAAAAAGGTTGGTATGAGCGTCAAAATATATCATAAAATATATGAATCATTTACTATCTTTGATTCACGCTGACCCTAACGCTGACCGATATGATGGTGACGCTTTTAATGGTGCTTTTGAGTGTATTATTGACAGGTACAGGTATGGGCTACCTGAGGAGGAGGAGGAGGACCCTGAGATCGATGTCGTCGGACTTGAGGACTGCTCCACAAAACTACGCAGGGAAGAGAGCGACGAGGAGGAGGAGGCTGCTGCGAAGAGGCCGAGGTGGTCCGAAGAGAGCGACGAGGAGGAGGAGGCTGCTGCGAAGAGGCCGAGGTGGTCCGAAGAGAGCGACGAGGAGGAGGAGGCTGCTGCGAAGAGGCCGAGGTGGTCCGAAGAGAGCGACGAGGAGGAGGAGGCTGCTTGCGAAGAGGCCGAGGTGGTCCGAAGAGAGCGACGAGGAGGAGGAGGCTGCTGCGAAGAGGCCGAGGTGGTCCGAAGAGAGCGACGAGGAGGAGGAGGCTGCTGCGAAGAGGCCGAGGTGGTCCGAAGAGAGCGACGAGGAGGAGGAGGCTGCTGCGAAGAGGCCGAGGTGGTCCGAAGAGAGCGACGAGGAGGAGGAGGCTGCTTGCGAAGACGCCGAGGTGGTCCGAAGAGAGCGACGAGGAGGAGGAGGCTGCTTGCGAAGAGGCCGAGGTGGTCCGAAGAGAGCGACGAGGAGGAGGAGGCTGCTTGCGAAGACGCCGAGGTGGTCCGAAGAGAGCGACGAGGAGGAGGAGGCTGCTGCGAAGAGGCCGAGGTGGTCCGAAGAGAGCGACGAGGAGGAGGAGGCTGCTTGCGAAGAGGCCGAGGTGGTCCGAAGAGAGCGACGAGGAGGAGGAGGCTGCTGCGAAGACGCCGAGGTGGTCCGAAGAGAGCGACGAGGAGGAGGAGGCTGCTTGCGAAGACGCCGAGGTGGTCCGAAGAGAGCGACGAGGAGGAGGCTGCTGCGAAGAGGCCAAGGTGGTCCGAAGAGAGCGACGAGGATTGACTCTACGGTGGGACGGGCTGACATTGTGTTCCATTTGGCGGGAAAAAGTAAGTAGGAGCTTCTGTTTTGTTGAGAAAGTGACCTAGAATAGTCTACAATATGAAAACAAAGTAATATTTGTTCATAATTAATTTCATTCATTTTCAGTCATTCAAAGTTCATTTGTCCATCTTACTATATGAATCATTTCGTGTCTTTGATTCAATGAATACAATATTATTTGTCTTACCGTTGTTGTCCTCTCTCACTCCACCTCCTGAGCCGCTACCTTTCACGCTGGACTAAAAGATGAGTATGAGCATATATACTTGTATGTAGTTTTATAAACTTAGTTCAGGAACAGGGCCACGCCCAGAACACAGCTCATTTCCTCTGCACAGAGTATTTAAGCACAACGAACTCGTTCACTTCCTCTTCGACTCTGTCTTCACATCCCTCCCTCAACCCCGTTTTTGTCTCTCTCTCTCTTGCTCTCGCTCTCTCTCTCTTTTTTGCAGGATTACAGGGGACTCAGCACCGCCTGAGCTTCCGAAGAGACGGCCCCCACCCTACAGTCTCCATTCCCCCCGTTCCCGCCAGCCACCGGACATCAACGGCCCCCCATCGATCGCCTAACCTCCTTTCTCCAAACCCTCCTCGTTTCTTCTTCCTTACATCCCTTCATCTCTTCATCCCTACCCTTCATCCCTCTACCCTATATCTATTCATCCCTCGACCCCTACCCCACATCCCTTCATCTCTTCATCCCTACCCTTCATCCCTCTACCCTATATCTATTCATCCCTCGACCCCTACCCCACATCCCTTCATCTCTTCATCCCTACCCCACATCCCTTCATCCCTCTACCCCTACCATATATCTATTCATACCTCGACCCCTTCCGCTTCTTGAATCTAACAATCATTCCACGATGCAATAAACCATCGGGGGGAGAACGGTTTTGAAGCAACAGGTGCTCCTGGCGGGACCAGCTGTCTGCAGAGGTGTCTGGTGACCACGAGTATTGTTATCCAAGTATAACAATTGTAAAGCTGTGATACCTATCTACTAAAATTGTTTTGTAGCACTGTTGTGCTAGGACTGATTCTTTCAAAATAAGCGTGTGTGTGAAGTATTTAGTGTGCAGTCTTTTATACTTCCTTATTTCTGAAAACAATTCTTAGTGACACGGCAGCCGTCGATGAACCAGCCCTGCAAACCCAGTTGGCAGACGATACGGTGGACAGCGGAGATGCATCCCAAACACTCTGGAGACCACCCAGATGTACCACAACACCAGGGCCTTTGTTGTGGCCCCCCATCAGGAGTTTAGTTATTTTATATGTGCACTTTAATTGTGTATACTCACACACAGTTCATAATGTTGTTTTTGATGTTCCAATATTCATTTATAGTTATTTTTCTGAATTAATAGGGTTTTTTTTAATTAAACGTCAGGAGATTAAGATTATTACTCCTCACCCTCTGGGGTCACAGACGATGGATAGAAAAATATTTCAATAAAGAGCTAAAATGTCAGCCTCATGGTGGTGCTAGAAGAAAAGACTGAGGATCAGTCATTAGAATACCGGTACAGCCTCTGTGAAACATAAATGCACCAAATGTGCCATTCCATCAATACAATATTTTGGAAGATTAAAATATTTCCTCATGTGGCTTAAGGCCAATTGTTGCCGCAGACTGGCAGAAAGGCTAGTTGGTGTCCAATGAGGGACATGAGCGACACTATATTGGTCCATAAACGTCTCCAGTGCAATTAGTGGGTGTTACTAGCTCTACCCTTTTCTGTCACTTCGGATTGCAAAAAAATAAGATGTTAACGGTCAGAAACCAAGATGGCGACGGTCAAAATGCTGAACTCAAGGCTTTAAAACAGCAGACCAATGGGTGACGTCCACTTCTTATTTACAAACCTTTTAATAAAACGCTCCATAAGGAACAAGGTACATCATAAATACAAATACATCATAAGAACTATATCATAAAAGATCATTATAAGAGAACCCTAAGACTGACATGGACCCACGTTTGTCCTTTGGGGACAAGGGATCTCTCAGGGGAGATAGCAGGTCAACAGTAAATGTTCTCATCTGAAAGCTGAACCTGAATAACTGATGCAGCTCAGCAGTGTGTGTCAAGTTGTTTTCGTCATGAATCAGAAATAATAATTTAAATAAATTGTGAAAGTGTAAAAGGGCTTAGAACATTATGATAGAAGTATACATGCTCTATTCTGTCTCATAAATTGTTTTTTGTGTCGATACTATTTATTGCACAGATTTGGTCTTAAAATTAACTTGAGAATTGATGAAAAAAAAGATGATCACAAATCCTGCAAAAAAAATACATTAACATGCCAAGACCTTGAGGAACATCATAGAAAGGTCATGCTGTGTTTTAGTATCTAAAACTTTTGACATTTGGTGATTAGATGGCAAGCACTTCTGTTCTGGAAACGGCTCAGGAACCCCTTATTGTCAACCTATACGCCATGCTTCCTCTGAATGCCATAGGTCTCTAGTTTAGCTGTGATCGTCCTAGAGGTCACTACAGGTCATTTTATACAGTGATGTCAAGTTTTAAAAAATGGTCTCACTGTGTGAAATGGCTACTACTATAGGGACTAGCATCATCACACATGAAGACAATTGGTCTCACTGGATCCACAAGAGTCTCAGCCTTCCAGTCATACCCCAGTTGCAATGCTTTGCAATTCTAAGACTATTTAGGGGCCCCAGTACGCAGAAATATTCAAACACACCATTTTTTGAATCGGGGGAAATAACACATTCATAGTACATGCAAACTGCTTCGTTTTTGGATGATGGAAAAGCATTATCAAAAAGTGAACATGTGTGTGACGGGGAGACTTGTGTGTACACATAGAAACCATTTTTATTCACCTATCCTGAGAGTTTAAGGGATCCCTCTGAAAAATCGCCATTCCCGTTTTCACACTTTGGAGCGTTTTCCAGCCTCGTCGTGACAAATGTGTTTGGTACCAATGGATTCATCGGGTCGTCTGGTTTTATATGATACCTTCATATGATAGGCTAGTTCTGTTGTACTTTTACTTGGGTAGGATTTATAATAAAGGATACTTTCACTTGTTTTGGTGTATAGGCTACTTTTGCCAAACTACAGGATGTGTATTTAGGTACTGTATGGTGTATAATTATGAAAAATAAACTTGTATTGACTTGAACTCAAAGATACGTTTGATCATTAGACTGAAAGGCAAAATGTGAAGCAGATAGATATTCAGAGGACACAAAGGATAATGCTGCTGAAGCTATTGTTGTTGTTTTGTTCCTGCGAGTATTATTAGCAGAAAGACTGCTCCTGTTTTGGCCTTCCCTCCCCTCAGCAGTCTCATAAACAACGTTCACCGCAGGCAGGGAAGTCTCTGCTTGGGTTCCTCCACAAGTCCACGCCCCTGTGGCTGACAGAGGGCTACATGCCTGCATGGTCCCGGACGAGGATTCAGGAAGGTTAGCGGACAGAGAAGGAAAAGGGGGGCAGCGCGCACATCATGATCCGAAACCTCTTCGCATGAAAAGCCGAGCCGTCACATCCTCAACTCCAGCTCTCATCTAACGCAAGGTAGGTCACTGAGCACCGCTGCGATGGAGGAAGAACAAGAGAGCGTGTTGGTCCGACGTGTATACATATAGCGTGAGCGTCTCACCAACCGGTTTACGCCGCGATCACCGTTAGTTTACCTGGTGTATTCAAACAGACGGTCGTCGTGCATACAGGCTACGCATTCGTGTGCGTGCCCGCGCCTCAGAGCCGCGCGTTCACCCTTATGTGTCCTCCGAATCCTAAAACAGAGAACTCCTTAACCGGATGACTTATTGATGGTTCGCGCTGATCTCAGGATGAATCGCAGCTCTTCTGACTGGATTAACACTTGTTTTTTAGGCGCTAGTAACTATAAAGTCTATAAAAGTGCGCCTCATTAATAGGTGGGTTTTTTTCTGCAATGCGGGTAGGTTTTTTTTCTTCTTCTCCATATCCTTAACGAGACAAGACTTTTTGTACGCCTGGGGCTGGGTGTGTTCCAAACAAGTCTGTTTTTGGATATCTGGGATTCAGACAAATTTCCTGTCAGGAAGGGACAAGGATATGGCCCGGTCAGCTCAACTCAATGGCTGACTCATCCAGTGCAAAGACAGGCTTTTTCCTAAGGACCCAACACAAACTGCAGCCTTCACACCCTGACCCCAAAGCCTCCTTTCTCTGTGTCATCTCTTTTATTTTTTTCCCATGAATCCACCCTGTTATTAAAACAATATAAAATGGCCATACAGATGACATTTAAGTAACTATTTTTAACTTTTGCCATCCAGCCAGATTATAATGTATTAGCTGTTAGTTTAAGGACTCAGTCTCCTACCCTTAAAGGGGTACATCACCAATTTCACATATGGTGATTCAGTTTACTTGTATCTGTGTGGTCTTGATACTTTTTAATAGAAAGCCTGCATTACAAGCTGGAGATGTGGGGTTTGTAAGATGTGGGCATTTTGGAGGCATGGAGGATCTGAACAAAGACACTTTTGTGTTGCATTGTGGGAAACATAGTTTTTTT
The DNA here is from genome assembly GCF_949748355.1 of Melanostigma gelatinosum. NCBI lineage: Eukaryota > Metazoa > Chordata > Actinopteri > Perciformes > Zoarcidae > Melanostigma > Melanostigma gelatinosum. The sequence goes on from NC_136637.1 coordinate 6,905,990, forward strand.
GGGGGAGCTTTACTCGTGAGAATACATTGACCTCCTCTGACTGCCCACAACCTTTTATAAACTATTTTCATTATTAGCATCGCTCCCTTGCAAACAGGCTGCAACCTCCAGGTCTGAAAGTGCAGCCAAATGTGAAAAAGCCTTAAACCTGCATTCTCTCTAATGGCCATCAGGGGGAGTCTTCTGGTGGTGCAAAGAAGTCTGATTGTATAGAAGTCTATGAGAAAATGACCCTACTTCTCACTTGATTTATTACCTCAGTAAACATTATACACATGAGTTTATGGTCTCAATCTCTAGTTTTAAGTGTTCTTTAATACAGCATGATGTTCATTTTGTAAATTATGGTCCAACTTAGAGTAAAACCATTAAGCAGGCTATCATTAAGGTCGTGGCTGCCTTGTGATTGACAAGTTGCTGCCACGGCATGGTCCAGTCTGGGAGCTGTCTCTGTTTTCGACTTACAATCTTTCAAAGTGTTTTCAGGTGATGAAAGTTGACTGTAACCTTTTTGGTCACCTACAAATTGTTATTCAATGTTTGGACATACTCAGCTGTTCCCTCCCGTGTCACGTCTGATTGCAACAGCCAAAAACCAAGATGGCGACGGCCAAAATACCAGACTACAGGCTTTATAGTCATATTGATAGGCCACTTCTTATATACAGTCCTACAACTCTGGATAATACCGCAAAACACCAGTAGTAGAAGTATTCAGATCCTGCATTAAAATGTACTTAAAGTATCAAAAGTAAAATTATGCATAATGCTGAAAAGCTCGATTCGGAGTGCCCGTATATTATGTTGTTAGATTGTTCAGGTGGAGCTCTTATGAACTACTTTATATCATGTTGGGTTGTCTCATCTACTAGTCTAATAAACCATTTTCGCAACCCAAAGGCTGCTGACTGGTACTGAGGCTCAGAGCATTTGCTGAAGGGCCACAAGGAAATATACGATCCTGAAAAAATAGCTCAGTACTATTATTTAACATTGTAGACTATTACAGGCTGTTTTTGCAGTAATTACCTTGTGGTCCGCACCGCAATTTATCCGTAACACTCCGTCACTCCCCTAACAAAAATATAGGGATTTTGAACTGAAGTTGGTAACTTGTAAGCAAGATAACCAATCCATCATCATCACCTTTCAGCATTCAGCAGAGTGTGGCTGGGAGGTCACGAAATTGTCGCTAGAACAACAGTCCACAGTTGGGGAAAGGTTGGGAAGGTTAGCTTATCTTAACCACCATAGCTGTCAAATACATTTAATGGACTAAAAAGTCCAATTTTACAATGTTGTGGAATACAAGTATAAGCGACCATAAAGCTTATACAAAAATAGAAAAAGGCCTACTCAAGCAAAGTTCAAGTGCCTCAAATTGTACTTAAGTACAGTGCATGTAGCCTACTTATCTTACAGCAGTGTAAAACACACTATTAACATTTTTCATGGGGACTATTTATTTAAAAAGTAGTTCCAACGAAACCTGTTCTCAGCAAGGTCTGCGTATAAGAGTAACAAGATCATTCTTTCTGGAAACAGATGTTGCTGTTGGATTTTTTATTTATTTAATGAAAACATTTTTTCAATACTAGAAACAAAATTCCATTGAGATGGATATGTGCAACCTAACACAAAAACTGCTCGGATAGATACAACTAGAGCTGAGTGAGGAAAATGTTTCTTTGTCTTTCAACCGTCTGTAGACAGTTCAGTGTAAACATCCCCTGAATACATCCTGCCTGTTGTCATGGCACTGAGACGGAAGAATCAATAAAAATGTTAAATTGAACTATCAAAACTGTGATGTCTCTAAAAGCCCCCAGGCTTTCAGCTACCTATTCAACGTTACCTTGCAGCTAAACTCATTAATAATGAAAGGAAGTTTGAGTGTATGTATTCAGCTATTGACAGCACTTGACGATGTGGGCCTGTGGAGCTACAGATGATAAAAATACATTATGGTCTGGCACCTTGTAGATTTTTCATGATACCAGCATAAACTTTTGAGACATATACGGGAGATATTTGTATTTAGACATTTTTTATTGTTTCCAGCATTGAATGCATCATACTATAATCATGTTAAATATATTTCACACTGAGATGTTTTACTACAAAGATCACTGGTGCTGATAGAGAATTTTCATCGACTGGGTTAAGTTTGAATGACACTGCAGCCAATCTACTGCCAGACAGACAAAAGAAATAGGACACTTGCAGCTGTAGTCAGCACTTTACAGAAGGTGAGCACAGAGTGAGCAGAAAGCTGTATCAGGGACACGCCGCTCTTTTTCATGCTACATTTGTTAACAAAGACAGATTTGTAATAGTCTTCTAAGACAGTAATAGCTAAGTAATAGCATAATAGTCAATCAGTCATCGGGTACATTGTCAAGCCATTTTTCAATGTGCTCCTTGGAGTTTGAAGTTAACGTCCTAACAAAAGTTCTACGAAATGAGTCATTTATTTAGTCGTTTATGGGCACTGACTTTTAAATGGTTACATTTGTAATATGCATTTGTATAATGTTGGAGCTCCACTAGAGAGGGAGTCATCAGTTTGAGGAAACATTCTGTATTCACTGGTCTGTTTATCACTGAGCTATCACCAAAGAGGACATGGTGTGAATATTCAAGGTGCAAGGACTATTTGTGTTTTTGAGTCCATATTATACAAGACTAAAGCTGCATTCATAGCAACTCAGGTGTTGCGCCGATTAGCGCAGGAGAGTGTGACAATGTCGGATGGGCCATTGAAATCAGGTTGCGTTTGTCCAAAAGTTGACTCTGTTTCAATGCAGGCCACTGAATCTTTCCCGGCATCCCCTGTGGTGCCCCACTGCAATGAGTGATTAGGTGTGAATGCAGCCTAATGTCTGATTTATACTCTGCAGCTCTCTGCGAGCACTGCAAACCTTCTCTGTGACTCTGTGGAAGCTCCACGCAAGCATTTTCGCAGAAGTTTAAATGAGGTATAAGAGCGTTCTGCTCTAGGAGGCTCACAGTCAGGTACAGCGGTGCTTTGAGCTAATTGCTAACATCAACATGCTAACATGCTCACCTTGACAATGCTAACATGCTGATGTTTAGCAGGTATGTTCACAATGTTCACCTTCTTATTGTTTGGCATGTTCTCAAGCTAACATTTGCTGGGTAGCACTAAACACAGGAGAGGCTGATGGGAATGACATTAGTTTTGGTATTTGGGCATCTTTCGTCGCAACAATCGCAAGGTAAACACTAGGCTACAAATACGGCGTTCACATCACAAACCCCTGCCTACCCCTGGCATGAAGCCATGCTAGTGGCCCTGTGAGGCACAGCTGTACTTTCAGCTGAATGCTAACAGCATGTTAACATGCTCACAATGCCAGCACTAAAATGCTGATGAAGAAGGTATGTTTTGCCGTGTTCACTCTCTTAGTACAGCTTGTGAGCATGCTAACATTTGCTAATGAGCAGATATTTGGGCAAATATATATATATAGATATTTTGACCTGATGGCGGCGCCAGATGAAAAATTGAGGATTGAAGCAATTACAATTCATCTTGAGTTCATCATTTTTGTGAGTTGTTACAAACCGGAATCTCCTTTATTTACACTGTGATTGCAATATTGGTATTGTTCTTTTTTTCCTTTGCATATACTGAAAATGATATGTGTATGATATATATAATTTTCCACTTTTTTTGTTAACAGCCATCATGATTCCTGTGATGGAATTCCGGCAGTTCTCCGAACAGCAGCCAGCGTTCAGAGTCCTGAAGCCGTGGTGGGATGTGTTCACCGACTACCTGGCTGTAGTCATGCTCATGATTAGTGTCTTCGGATGCACTCTTCAGGTCAGTGACAAAGCCTCACCATGATGTCTCTACTTTGGTGAACAGGCTTCTCCTTCGTGAGTTACATAAGGTTATGTGATGGCTTGTGTCGCTTGTGTTTCCACTTTTTGACTGTAACCATTTGTTTGAACGTGAAGGGGAAAATGTAGATAATGGACACGAATGTAACTTCAGTTTAAACTGCAACATGTTTATAAGATAAAAGGAGTTGTCCTTCTATTTCTTTCAGAACATCTAGAGTGATTTAATTCACTCGAGCTCTCCGATAGAACATTACTGCCCTGCCTCGTGCATTGGCAGCAGGTCAAAAGCACTAATTCCCTGCTTTTACAACCGGGACTGTGTACAGCAAAGGAAGTATTCAGCCCAACAGGAGTTCACCAGTGGAAACATTTACCCACCCAGCCCCTTTTAGTAAACATAAGATTCCAAACTCCTGTGGCCTGGCGCTTAACTTTTCTCTCTGTGAGGAATAGGACCGTTTTTTGGCTCCTCTGTAGTGTAAATCCTGGAAATGACAACAAAACATTTTTTAGAAAAACTGTTAACAGGATATTTATCAGTGTGGGATCAGCTATTGTTTCCCACTCTCACTATAACAATGTTTAGACATGATCGAATAGTTTATAATAATTTATTCAATTATTTATGTGGCCAAGTTTACATTATAACTCAGACCATTATCAACATGCCATTTTGTGTAATTACTTCATCGTCGCACACAACATTAGAGTTAAAGGGAGAAATACAGAGAGAGATCAGCTCTTCGGAGACCCCAGCAGACCTGACTTTGCATTTCAGTCTGTGGTGTGCTGCAGCACAGCTGGATTGCCCTTAGTTTAGTTATGATGTCCTTTTGCATTCACTCTTCACAAATGAAGTGTGTTTGCACTGAACATACTGTAATAGTTTCAGATCATTTGAATCAGACAGCTTGACAAAGTGCACAAAATCTCTCTCCTTCAGTCATGTGACCATTGAATTAAAGCATCCATTTCCTGTTATTGCAGAGTGACGCAGCTGTTTTTCAACATGTACTGTACGGTAAACACTAAAGCCAGTTCTTGTTTACTGATGCCAACTTTTGGCAAATATTCAGTATGTTTTCTTGCACTCAGTACACCGGGTTTCTTAGAGAAATCAGGTTACTCAAGTAATCAGAAAACACCTGGTCAATGCAGGAAGTTGAGGTTACTTTATTTACCTTTCAGAGCTGTTCGTTGGCAGTGAGTCAATGCGTTATTGTGGATGGGAAGAAGCTTTTGCTGAAGCTGCTGTGGTGTGTTGTGAGACTTTCTTGACTGTGATGCCTTGAGTTGTATTTAGTTTCCCACCAGGTACAAATGTGTGTTCAGGGGGGTTCTAATCATGTGCCGGCCCTGGAGCAAACTAATCTGTCTTTTTTTTCTCACTCATTTTGTTTCAGGTAATGCAAGATAAAATCATATGCCTTCCTCTGAGAGTCTCGGTGAACAGAAGTGAAGTGGAATCGAAGTCACTGTTACACCTGCAATCCAATATTTCAACCGTACCAAGAGAAATGACAGGTCTAAAAACCGATCTGGATCTTCAACAGTACAGTTTCATCAATCAGATGTGTTATGAGAAGGCTCTGCACTGGTATGCCAAGTACTTCCCCTATTTGGTTCTTATACACACTCTCATTTTCATGGTGTGTAGCAACTTTTGGTTCAAATTCCCTGGCTCGAGCTCTAAAATAGAGCATTTCATCTCCATGCTTGGCAAGTGCTTCGACTCTCCCTGGACCACACGAGCTTTGTCGGAGGTGTCCGGAGAAAATCCAGAGGAAAAGGAAGATAAAAAGAGTGCTACTTCTAGGTCTAACATCGCTTTGTCTCCTGGAGAAGGAAGTCTGGAGAAGACACAGTCCCTCCGGTCGATCCCGGAGAAGATCGTAGTGGACAAGCCATCAGCAAGTGCTCTTGACAAAAAAGAGGGTGAACAAGCCAAAGCCCTTTTTGAAAAGGTGAAGAAGTTCCGTTTGCACGTTGAGGAAGGGGACATCCTCTATCTTATGTACGTTCGGCAGACAGTGTTCAAGGTGTTCAAATTCCTACTGATCATTGCTTATAATAGTTCCCTGGTGAATAAAGTGCAGAATAGAGTGCATTGCAAAGTTGAGATCCAGGACATGACGGGCTACAAAGAGTTTGATTGTAACCACACAATGGCTCATCTGTTTTCTAAGTTGTCCTACTGTTACCTGTGTTTGGTGGCCGTCTATGGCTTGACAAGCCTTTACACCTCTTACTGGCTGTTTTACCGCTCACTGAAAGAGTACTCCTTTGAGTATGTGCGACAGGAAACAGGCATCAACGACATCCCAGACGTCAAGAACGACTTTGCTTTCATGCTGCACATGATTGATCAGTATGACCCGCTGTATTCAAAGCGGTTTGCCGTTTTTCTATCCGAGGTCAGTGAGAACAAACTGAAGCAGCTCAACCTGAACCACGAGTGGACCGCGGAGAAATTGCGTCTGAGACTGCAGACTAACAGCAACAACAGACTTGAACTTCAGCTCTTCATGCTCCCTGGGTTACCCGACCCTGTCTTCGAGTTGACGGAGCTGCAGTCACTCAAGCTGGAGATCATCAACAATGTCACCATCCCTGCCTCCATCGCGCAGCTGGAAGACCTGCAGGAGTTGTCTCTTTACCAAAGCTCTTTAAAGTTACACACAACAGCTACCTCCTTCCTCAAAGAGAACCTGAAAGTGCTTCGTGTGAAATTCGATGATAACAGGGAACTTCCACACTGGATGTATGGCCTGCGCAACCTAGAGGAGCTCTATCTCACCGGGTCTCTATGCCCTGATGTCTCCAAAAATATAGTTCTTGAGTCGCTGCGGGAGATGAAGTGTCTGAAAACGCTCTCCCTCAAGAGTAATTTGACAAAGATACCCCAGTCCATAGTGGATGTCTCCAGCCATCTGCAGCGGCTGTACTTCCACAATGATGGCTCTAAACTAGTAATGCTCAACAACCTGAAAAAGATGACCAACCTGATCGAGCTGGAGCTGGTACGTTGTGATCTGGAACGCATCCCACACGCGATCTTCAGCCTAACAAATCTGCAAGAGCTTGACCTGAAAGAGAATAACCTTCGCTCAATAGAGGAGATCATCAGCTTCCAACATCTTCGAAAACTCATTTGCCTCAAACTTTGGTACAATGGCATCATGTATATCCCAGAGCACATCAAGAAGCTCAGCTACCTAGAGCGCCTCTACTTCAGCCACAACAAGATTGAGATATTGCCTTCGCACCTGTTCTTGTGCAACAAGCTGCGCTACCTGGACCTGTCCAACAATGACATCCGGTTCATCCCTCCAGAGATTGGAGTCCTTCAGAGTCTACAGTATTTCTCTGTCACCTGTAACAAAATCGAAAGTCTACCAGATGAGCTGTTCTTTTGCAAAAAGCTCAAAACGCTAAAGCTTGGCAAGAACTCGCTGTCCATACTCTCGCCAAAGATTTCCTACTTAGCTCAACTGACATACTTGGACCTCAAATGCAACCACTTTGAGATTCTGCCACAAGAGCTTGGTTGCTGTCGTGCTTTGAAGCGCAGTGGCCTTATAGTGGAAGAGACACTATTTGAAACTCTGCCTTCTGATGTCAGGGACCAAATGAAGGCTGAGTAAGATGCCTTATTGTTGCCACAGTGCCTGCTGTCTACCAATTCAAAGCATTCATTTTGTATGAACTCATTACCATCTTTACACTACTGTTAAGTTATTTTTCTTGTTTCCTTGACAGAGGGAAAAATGACTAATTCATATATTGTCACATAGCTCGTGGCTGCAACGGGTGTGCTTGTTTTGTTTTTTGACATATTATCCAACCAAAAATTCTTCTTAAAGGAATAGTTCTTGCTGAGAGTTAGCTGCTTTGCACAAAGACCCGCCAGCACTTCTGAAGCCAACTAATTAACACGTCATAGCTTGTTTGTTTTATCTGCACAAAAAAGTAAATGTAAAAAGGACAAGACGTGGTTTTATGGGGAGTAACATGCTGGACTATGCTTTGGCTTGATGCAGTTCGTGGAGTCTCTTAATTAGGGATGTGTGATGAAAAATACTTTTAATTAGATACGACTTTTTCTTACAATTGTAACGATGCCAATACCAATTACCTTACACTTTAAACACCTTAAACTAATCATCTCTTAAATGGGAATGTGATTTTTTCAAAATAATGGAAAAATGTATTACAAAAACAAATAGGAAAACTACACTGAAAAATGTTTCTCCTTAGCGCAAAAAAATATAGACCAGTATTTTACATAAATACTATGATTAAATAACAATAACTTTCAGGTTATGTTGTCTTTAAATGTGCACTATTATTGCACAAATAGTGTATCTTGCTGTATTTTTATCTGCAGGCGAAAAGTAGCACCGCATCACGCTACTTTTCCTTTCTGAAAAAGAATGCAAAAACATTATCCAAAAGTGATGAAGACATTTGGAAGTGATGTCGCCATCCACGTTGACATTTATTTATCTATACATCAATATTTTTTTGAAGGAATCGACACTAAATGAGTAGCTTGTAAGTATCAAAGTAGCAATATCACAGTATCAAGCTGCACATTCCCACTCCTAAGTAGTGAGATTTTTGAGGTGCTGGTAGGAAGATATTTTTGAATCATTAGACAGAACCAGGTCAGCTACTTCCCTCTGTTTCAAATAGTTCTGCTTAGCTAGCTGTCCCCTGGCTGTAGCTTCACAAATAGCCTGCAGACATGAGTGATATTGATCTTCTCATCTTACTCTTGGCAAGAAAGCGAATCAGGCTTTCCCCCCAAATTATGTTTAAAAACACATTTCCTGTCACTGCTACAATAAATAGTTTGATGACTGAATGTAAATCTTATCGCAGACCTCACTGAGGCTGTGTTTAAGGCCAGTAGCCTTAAGTATGCTGTATTGTATATATCTACTGTTGCCCTTATACAGTCTTTTATTTTCTTCAGGACACTGTTAGTTCTCATGAACCAGGCCAGATGCACAAAAAAACAAAGGGTATATTTCACATATGTAGGCCTTCATGTACAATCTTGGCTGAACTATTCTGTATCTGAAAGATGCCAATTTAAAGTGCATTAAACTTAAAGGACTTGTCACACTGGTGTTTTCCTTCGGCTCTTGAAATGTGCACAAGAAGTGCACCATTACAAAAACATTTTATTAGAAACTGTATTCTTATGTTGTTAACCATTCAAAATGTATATATTTGTAAATGTCACAGTTTAGGTTATCAATTCTTAAAGATATAACAGCACAAAACTCCTAATAACATCTATTTATGACAAGATATCGGAACAGGGTCACTGCACATTGCATGTCCCCAATTGTGTTGTGGGATTAGATGCTACTTGCTGGTGAGGATTAATAAGGCAAAGAAGATTAGGCTATTATAATGTGCAAATTATGTTTTCTAGAAGTGTCTAGAACAAAACAAATTCGAAGTTATGGGGGGGGGGGGGGGGGGTGGGATGCGAAAACAGCTTGTGGCTGCAATAGGACCAGTCCGAGAATAAATATATAAACTGAATCTGTATTTACCAAATGCATTGTATATGAAGAAGGAAAGTAAAAATAGGGGAACATATATATTTGCAAATAATGACTGAACTTACAAGGGAAGTTGGGCTCTGCAAAATATGTGAAATGTATTATTCTTAATTAATTAATTTTATTTGTATTCATTTTTACAGGGTCAACACACATTGGTCAACATTTCTGTTACTCTACTGGTGTCCCTTAGGCGGGAATTGTGTGCAAATATACCAAAAACAAAAAAGAAAGGTTTGGATCATATAACTACCCTTGTGACATTGTGCAAAGACAAATGAGACCTGCATGGAAATACAGTTGTCTGTCTCAGTTGACAAACAAGGCTTTCTCCCTTATAAATGTAATTACATTTTATTAAACATACTGATCTACTTGTATTTTGGGTGTTTCCTCTGGTGAAGTATTTTTAGAATAACAAAACAAAGCTGTGATATAACTTTAAATTACACCCCTTGCACTTTTACGACAGTCCCTAACGTCAGAGGGTCATCTCCACTGCTACTGTCAATCCGTGCGAGGTATTTCGAAACGCCATATGCTGTTCACCGGCTTCTGGTGCGGAAAAAAAACAACAACAACACGTGTGCAACATCAGGATATATTTATCCTGTCGCTAATTGATGGTCCCGGTGAAACGTATCGAGGAGCAGCGATCTCGGCGAGCGTGTGAATAACATCAAGCCGGCTACACTTGCAGCAGCTGGTGCTGCCGTGCCGCTGGGTCGCCAGTCGGAGGCAGAGGACCCGACCATCTGAAGCAGAGTGGGGGGGTAGTCAGCTAAGCAGCTTACAGCCAGCAGGCCGACGGTTGAACTGGTGCAAGGAATGGACGGCTTCATCATCGCGGCGAAACATGGCGTGTAGAAAGACATAACTGGACCAGACCTCCTGAAGGTGCGTATCTGTGCGTCTTGAGTGCCGCTCCACATTTAGGTTATTCTAGGTCTACAAATGTAACCGCTGCGCTCTGGCCCCGTTATGTTTGCGGGTTATATAGCGTGGGGGGGGGGGGGGGTTGGCTACAGCCATATAAATGAGCCATGTAATGTGAACGCGTCGTGATTCTCTCTAGCGAAACTCCAGATATCAATGGTGCGTTTATGGCTTCACGGACATCAGGGTCACCTCTTGTTTTGTGTCCGTGGATTCGTCTTGCTGCTGTAGCCGGTGTCACCCTGCTCGGCAGCCCCGTTGCAAATACTGACCTTCATGCTTTCAACACAGACAATATAATATGGACAAAGCCGTAGTGGTACAGGAATCATGTCATGTTTTTTGAGAATATATTGTGTGTGTGTGTGTGTGTGTGTGTATGTGTATATGTATATATATATAATGTGTGTGTATATATATATACACACACATTATATATATATATATAATGTATTCACAACAATCTGTTCCCTCTCTATCTGGACAATGTGGCCTTGGCTAAAACTGTACACAACCAGTGAATGTTTCCAGACCTCTGTGTCACATTGGCTCATACTTACTGACAGGAAGTATCATTTCTACCGAGTGTGATATACAAGTGACCAGAAAAACAGAAACACCTTTACAGTGAAATACAGCTAATGCCATTTCACTACAAAATGTGGAAAATGAAACATTAGAAACACATTGGAGTTCAGAGTGCCCCAATAGAACATATAGTAATCACCACCTCTCTGTCACTTTGAACAATTTGAGAGTCTTAAAAAGCATGAATTTATTACGAGGTGGTTGTATTGGATTTCATTGGATTGCAGAGCCTTTCTCTTTTTGGTTTCTCTTTTCTGGTCAGTAAGTGTATCTCACATGAACAGGACCAATAAACAAGTCACTTCAGGATGTAAACAGGATTATGACCAGACATAAACTATGTCCAGCAGCCTGGATATGTTCATCACCATGTAAAATCGTTCATAAATACAGTATATCTATATGAATATATTCATCACTAAACTGAAACCTTTTTTACTGAAAACAATGACAATTCTGTAAAGTTTTATGATATTTACCACTTTGTCACAGATTCAAGGGCAGATTTCTACATGGAGATTATAGATATTAAATAGGCAGCCACAACACTTTATTCGTTATACTCTCTGCGAGGGCGGCAGTACCTGTACAACTGTCAAATTACAAACAAAAGTATGTGAAATTACAAAAACAAATCGACTGAAGAGAATCTTTTATTATGTATACTTTTGTAGTGAGAGAAATCAAGCATGCTATTAATTCATATTTTCTGTTGCAGGAATGTTCACCCTCACAGAAGTAGCCTCTCTGAATGACATCCAGCCAACATATCGAATACTGAAACCATGGTGGGATGTCTTCATGGATTACCTTGGTATTGTCATGTTGATGTTGGCCATATTTTCTGGAACAATGCAGTTAACTAAAGACCAAGTGGTTTGTCTTCCCATTCTGGAGCAAACTCCAGAGGGGGCTGGAGGCTTCTTAGGACCCCAACCAGCAGAGACAGCTGATAGATTATGGAACAAAGAAAGCGCCATTGGAGAGCAAGCCGCTCCTTTAATGGCTAAAAGGCCTCCTGTTAGCATCGGCCCCACAATTCCCTTCCCCCAATCGGGTACTTTTGGGCAGCCGCAGCCTACAGGCGTCAGGACCAAGCTGGATTTTCAGCAGTATGTTTTTGTCAACCAGATGTGCTACCATGTCGCCCTCCCTTGGTATTCCAAATATTTCCCATACCTCGCTCTAATCCACACTATTGTATTAATGGTCAGTAGCAACTTCTGGTTCAAGTACCCAAAGACAAGTTCCAAAATCGAACATTTTGTTTCCATCCTGGGAAAATGTTTTGAATCGCCTTGGACGACCAAAGCTCTGTCCGAGACAGCGTGCGAGGACTCTGAGGAGAACAAGCAGAGACTGGCTGGTGCCTCCTCCCTCCTGAAGCATCTGTCCACAAGCAGCGAGGAGGGGAGTCCAAACCAGTCCGCCCCAATGCTGACAAAATCCGGGGTCACATTTTCTGCTGAGAAGCTTGTGAGTGAAGTTCCCGCCATGACCATACTGGACAAGAAAGACGGCGAGCAAGCAAAAGCCCTGTTTGAAAAAGTTCGCAAATTCCGTGCCCACGTGGAAGACAGCGACTTGATTTACAGGCTGTATGCCATTCAGACAGTCATCAAAACTGTCAAATTCATCTTGATCCTGTGCTACACGATGACTTTTGTTGCCTCTATAGATTTCGACCACGTGTGTGAGCCTGAAATAAAGCATTTGACTGGATACAGCAAGTTCCATTGCACGCACAACATGGCATTCATGACAAAGAAACTCATTGTTAGTTATATTGCTCTCATATGCGTTTATGGCGTAATCTGTATATACACGCTGTTCTGGCTTTTTCGGAGACCTCTTAAGGAGTATTCTTTTGAAAAAGTCAGAGAGGAGAGCAGCTTCAGTGACATTCCAGATGTTAAGAATGACTTTGCGTTCCTCCTCCACATGGTGGATCAGTACGACCAGCTGTATTCAAAGCGGTTTGCCGTGTTTCTCTCTGAGGTGAGTGAGAACAAACTTCGGGAGATCAGCCTGAACCACGAGTGGACCTTTGAGAAGTTGTGGCAGCATGTGACGCGCAATCTTCAAGAGAAGTTGGAGCTCCATCTTTTTATGCTCTCCGGAGTGCCAGATGCTGTGTTTGATCTCACTGATCTGGAAATCCTTAAATTAGAATTAATCCCAGAGGCCAGAATAACAGCTAAAATCACACAAATGATAAACCTCCAGGAGCTGCACTTCTACCACTGTCCGGCCAAAGTTGAACAGACTGCGTTCATCTTTCTTCGTGATCACCTCCGGTGCCTTCATGTCAAATTTACAGATGTCGCTGAGATTCCTAGCTGGGTATACTTGTTGAAGAATTTAAGGGAACTGTACTTGGTTGGTAACCTGAACTCTGAAAACAACAAAATGATCGGACTCGAGTCTCTGCGAGACCTCAGGCACTTGAACATTCTGCACCTCAAAAGCAACCTCACAAAGATCCCGACAAACATAACGGATCTGTCTCCGCATCTCATCAAGTTGGTCATTCATAACGACGGTACGAAGCTCCTAGTTCTGAATAGTTTGAAGAAAATAATGAATCTGGCCGAACTGGAGCTTCTCAACTGTGAGCTGGAGCGCATCCCCCATGCTATTTTCAGTTTGAACAATCTTCAGGAACTGGATCTGAAATCCAACAACATTCGTACAATAGAGGAGATCATCAGCTTCCAGCACCTCAAGAGACTGTCGTGCCTCAAACTTTGGCACAACAAGATCATCACCATTCCATTGTCGATTAGCCATGTCAAAAGCCTCGAGTCGCTCTATCTCTCACACAACAAGCTGGAGTCTCTACCGTCATCGTTATTTACCCTTCTCAAGTTAAGGTACCTCGATGTCAGCCACAACTCCATAGTGGTAATACCGCCGGAGGCTGGCTTTCTGCAGAACCTCCAACATTTCGCCATTACAGGCAACAAAGTCGAGGTAGTTCCTAAGCAGCTGCTCAAGTGCAACAAACTGAGGACCTTATGTCTCGGTCACAACTGTATCTCCTCCATTCCAGAGAAGATTTGCCAACTCTCGCAGCTGACCCACCTGGAATTGAAAGGCAACTGTCTGGATCGTCTCCCGGCTCAGCTCGGTCAGTGCGGCCTCCTGCGCCGGGGCTGCCTGATAGTGGAGGATCATCTGTTTGACTCGCTCCCCATGGAGGTCAAAGAGAGCATCAATCAGGAATCGAGTGTTTCTTTTCCAAACGGTTGCAAGTGTCTAAGTGATGGACGGTAGTCACAACCTTCGTGGCATTTCATCTTAGAAGTCTTTTTATTTTATCATTCGAAAAAGTTGTTCAGGGTACTGTATTGGTACGCTTCGTGATGTTTTAGCAACTTATAACATACCACAGCACACACAAGGAGGGTACCACTGGATACATTTTAGCTGAATGATCATGGCTTGTGTCATGTCTATATATATTTATACTCTTTCTTTTTAAATCACTCTGCTTATATTTTGTACCTTTCTTACACAAAAATACCTACAGTGGACATTTGTATCATTTTAAAACGATCCCTTTTTTATTTTTTTGATTTATTTTCCTCACAGGGACTAGATCGGCCTACACTTGATTGACATCAATGTAGAGGCCCGATTCACTCAAATTACAAAGAAAATCTCACTCTCCTTTAATGGTATGCAAATAG